>NC_049225.1:88222603-88878890 GCF_011100685.1 Canis lupus familiaris | reverse complement strand
AATTTTTTTTAAATATTTTATTTATTTATTAATGAGAGACCCAAAGAAAGAGGCAGAGACACAGGCAGAGGGAGAATCAGGCTCCATGAGGGGAGCCCGATGCAGGCCTGGATCCTGGGACCCTGAGACCCAGGGGGACCACTGAGCCACGCCACCCGGGCTGCCCTAAAAAAACTTTAAAAGAGCAAACAAACAAATAAATAAATAATTATTTGGAATTAGTTACTAATTCTTCACTTCTGTATTTTTATTTTATTTTATTTATTTTTTTTCTGTGTTCTTAAATACGTGTTTTCTGCCTTAAAATAAAGATGAACGTCAACTTTCAGATACTCAGCATGTTTCTATGTCGCGATTCCTACCGCACCCTCTGTATGCCAGCTTACTCCGTGACACACAGGCAGACTGGATACCGTCCGTTACCTCCCGGCCCTTCTCCACGGCCTTCGTGGACTTGAGGGACACCAGGGGACCGGGCTGTAGGGCCGTGCCACCGCCAGGGCCACCCGGGTGGCTGTCGCGTCCAGGGGCAGGGGAGGGCGGCCGGGTTGTCTACCCTCCGCCGCTGTGCAGGGGGAAGGAGAGAGGCCGGGCTGGATGCCCACCCGGTTCCGAGAAGTCAGGGGGAGCCCGGGCTGCCGTGGATGCCCAGGCTTCGGCCCGGGGGTGCGCTCGGCTGTGGCATCTCCAGGGCCCGCTTTCCCCTCCCCTGGAGAGGAGGACGCTTCCACTTAAGGCCCAGCCCTCCCCCAACCCACCCCAGCCCCTCAGCCACTGAGCAGGACCCGGAGGGCAGTGCCTGCAGGGGACCCCAGGGAGCCAGGGACGCCGCCTTGTCCCCCCAGATGCGCCTCGCAGGGCCGGCCCGTGTCCTAAAGGGCCCCTGCCCACGTGGTGCCCCACGGCTTTACGGAGGGCCGCACAGCGCCGCTCGGCTGCGGGGACCTCAGGTCCCGGCGACGTCCTCTCCCCCGACCGCGTGGTCGGCTCCTGCCGGGCCTGAGGTCACCCTTAAGGGCGAAGTGGAGAACACGAGGGTGGCCCGACTCCGTGTCGGCTCAAGGACAAGTGCAATGGCCGCATGAGAGGCCTTCAGCCTGTCGAGGCTTTCGATGTGCGTCTTGCCAGACCCTTTAAAGTACTGGTGTCACGGGGTTCCCGGGCCGTGACTGCGTGTTCCCGTCAAAACACTTGGCTTCGCCTCTATCAGCGAGCTGAACGACGTTTCAAATTCTACAATATCAAGTGTGGTTTCTCTCCAATCATCTGTTGCCGTCTTTTCCCAATTTGCACGGTCGTCTTACTGTTTTTTGAGTGATTCCCTAAGTTCCTTGCACAATAAAGACATTTGCCCCTTGGGATTTTTTTCCCCCTGAAGGATTGTTTGGCTTCAATTATATATGTTACTGTTGTTTTGTTTTTGACATAGCGTAGTTCCAAATGTTATGTGGTTGAAGCTCTTGGTGATTTTCTTTGCACTTTCTCCTGCCAGCTTTAGATTAGTAGACGTCTGCCTTCCAGAAATTTCATGAATTTTTACTTATTTTTTTAAAATTGTATATTTTGACTCATAACTTTATTTTTGAGGATTACGATGAAGATATTTAAAAAAAAAATAGATACGTAGCTGTCCCAGTTGTTAATTCTTCCTTTCTGCAGCGATTTTTTGTAGCATGTTTCTGTCTTCACCTTTGTATATGAATTTATCTCTGGGCTTCCATGTTCCATGGACATTTGTGTCCTATCTGTAACACCCTGACCTACAGGTGTGCCTTTATGCGATCGTAATGGGCTCGGGCTGGTCCCCCCGCATCCTCCTTCTGTACCTCCAACTAATTCATTATCTGATCTGTTCTCATTAGTTTATTTTTCTCCTAAACCCTGTTTGATTTCCACTGGGCAATAAACTACTGTAAGTAGTTTTTCTATGAACTTAAAGTGATATAAGTGGCAGTTCCTTTCACTGATCAATATCCAGACTCACCTTCCATCTCATATTGATCTATGTGATTTAAAAAAAAAAAAATTTCTGTATTTGAAGATTGTATTTTAAAAACTTGCTAGTTTTATAATTTGGATAAATCCAAAAGGCAAAGGCTATATGCGCATAAGTATTACCTAGTTCATTCAATGGCTGTTTATCAGACAGCTCCAACCACCTGGTAGTGTGGACAGCACTGATCTCAATAGACAGACAGATGCTTCCTCTGCGGATCCCTGGGGGTGAGCTCTGAGCAGACGGCAGTCCGTGGCCGGTCACCGTACAGTCTCACGGGCCATAGAAGAGGGTCTGGGCTTAAGCCAGAACCAATAGGACACTGTTAGGGAGTTTGAAACTGAGCCGGTGACACCATCAGGTGGTGCAAGTCTGTTGGGGACATCTGGAAAAGATGGGGACGATGAAATGGTGAGGACAGGAGGGAAAACAGAGCCAAAATATTTAATTCCATCTCGTTTATAAAAGATACATAAATCTTGAAGCAGGCAAGATTCTTTTGCCTGTCTCAAACCATGCATCTGAAAACATTTCCCTAGATAGTATCACGTTGAGAAAAAAATACCATCACAAATGCCTGAAATTCTTACTTTTTATTTAAATGAGTTAAAGCCCTGTAAATTGCGTTCCAGCAAAGTCTCTATAAACATACTCAGGGCATAAACATACTCCAGAATTCCTATCTGGGTTCTGCAAAACGGATTCAGGAAATGCAGTGTGCTTTCTAGGACGAGTGCGAGTCTTACAAGAAGGTGAGGAAAGGCCTGGAATAGTGGGAGACACTAACACGTAGCTTGAACCTTTAAATCCCTGCACCTTATTCTTCCTTCAGGCTAGATGGGGTGGTCAGAATGCCCCGTCACCCTTTTGGGTGAAGCAATGGCCCTGTGCTAGAAGATCTTGGGGAAGAATCCTAGGAGATTTTACAGCCGGCAACCAGGTATCAGTACGTCAAGAAAGGGAATGGGCAAGGGAGCAACAGCTGTTGGTGGGGTGTATCCATTTTGGCCAAAAGGCAAAGCCATTATATTTTTAAAAGAAAAGGGGGGATTAGTTCCTAAGTTGCTGTATTCAAGAACGATTTCAGTTTCAGGCAAGATTTATTTTGCTTAATGTATCTCATTTTATAGAAGCCAGACCTTTCCCTTCACTGGCCCTGCAAGCCTCAAGTGAGGTCATGACCGCAATTTATATGATAAAAGGGCTGTAAATGCAAAATTTAGGGAGAGTGATTTTTTTGTTGTTGTTAATGCATAAAGCTTTGAAAAATACAACATAGATTATAGGTGGAAGGCGAATTACGGTTTTTAAAAGAAGAAAGACCTACCAAAACATCTTTTCGTGGCCGAGAGCAAATTAACCTATTTCCCTGGTCTGGGAACCTTATCAGATTCACCATGGGGCTATACATACGGCTTCTTGTTTTACTTGGTTGTGCTTGTTCAAAATATTACAATTCATCATTGTTGAAATTACTACTTTGTACTTATTTAGCCTTTCATAGAGACGGTCTCTAGAAAGAAAGTGCTGCTTTCACAAGAAAAAAAAGTATCTTACCTTTAGGATGAAGTTTTTTCCTTGCTTTGCAAGTTGTGTCTTTTAAGCATAAGATTTTTTTTGGCAAATCAAACTTAAATAAACACAAATGTAAAAATGAAAAAAAAAAAAAGATTTCTGAAGCTCCAATATGCAGGACTAGGTGCAGCAGACGGACCTCTTCCCTCCTCCCTCCTTGATTCACCTAACAGGATTCCAGTAGTAGCGCAGGTGGCAGGACTGGGTTAAGCTGGTAATATCTTAGTGACGCCCTTCTCTGATGTCCTCCCATCGTCTTGTGTCTCAGTGTGCATCCTTACGCCTGGGTGACTCCCGTTCTAATACAGCCCGGCTGCTAACGAGCACTAGGGCTCTATCCTGAGAGAAGGCCTTGGTCCCTCCTGTTAAACAGACTTGGCCATTGAGCTGCTCATGCCCCTCCGACCCATCTGCCGAGTTGGTCACCAACCAGGAGGAAGGGCTCATGTTCGCAGAGTTGGAACAGCTAGTGCTGCCTGGGGGCTCACCTTGGTAGACTTGGAACAGCTAGAGGCACTGGGGGGCTCACCTTGGTAGACTTGGAATAGCTAGAAGTGCCTGTGGGGCTCACCTGGTAGACTTGGAATAGCTGGAGCTGCCTGGGGGCTCACCTTGGTAGACTGGGAACAACTAGAGGTGCCTGGGGGGCTCACCTGGTAGACTTGGAACCGCTAGAGCTGCCTGTGGAGCTCACCTTGGTAGAGTTGGAACAGCTAGAGGTGCTGGGGGGCTCACCTTGGTAGACTTGGAACAGCTAGAGCTGCCTGTGGGCTCACCTGGTAGACTTGGAACAGCTGGAGCTGCCTGTGGGCTCACCTGGTAGACTTGGAACAGCTAGAGGTGCCTGCAGGGCTCGTCTTGGTAGACTTGGAACAGCTAGAGGTGCTGGGGGGCTCACCTGGTAGACTTGGAACAGCTAGAGGTGCCTGGGGGCTCACCTTGGTAGACTTGGAACAGCTGGAGCTGCCTGGGGGTTCACCTTGGTAGACTTGGAGCAGCTAGAGCTGCCTGGGGGCTCACCTTGGTAGACTTGGAACAGCTAGAGGTGCCTGGGGTCTCACCTTGGTAGATTTGGAACAGCTAGAGGTGCCTGGGGGCTCACCTTGATAGACTTGGAACAGCTAGAGGTGCCTGGGGGCTCACCTTGGTAGACTTGGAACAGCTGGAGCTGCCTGGGGGTTCACCTTGGTAGACTTGGAGCAGCTAGAGCTGCCTGGGGGCTCACCTTGGTAGACTTGGAACAGCTAGAGGTGCCTGGGGGCTCACCTTGGTAGACTTGGAACAGCTGGAGCTGCCTGGGGGCTCATCTGGTAGACTTGGAACAGCTGGAGCTGCCTGGGGGTTCACCTTGGTAGACTTGGAGCAGCTAGAGCTGCCTGGGGGCTCACCTGGTAGACTTGGAACAGCTAGAGGTGCCTGGGGGCTCACCTGGTAGACTTGGAACAGCTAGAGTTGCGTGCTGGAGCTAGCACGTGTGGCTCCCACCACCTGCGGGGGCGCTATGCTAATGTTTTGGGGGAAATTGGTTCAGGGCTGGGGTGATCGCTGCCCTCAGGGCACTGCGTTAGGCTCCCCTGCCTGGGAGGCAGCACTTAGCAGGTCCTGGCTGTGAGATACGTGGTTGTTGTCCTTCACAGCTTCTCCTCGCCTTTGAGACAATTGTCATTTCCCAACATGGGCTCAAGAAAACGCCCAACTCAGGGGAAGTGGAACAAGTGCAGGAGGACAAAAGCGAGACTCTAGGGAGCCTGGCACGTGGTATAGCCGGGACTGTCATCTGCAGACCAAGATCACCGCACTGGCCGGGCCCGAGCAGGGGTCAGGCAGCGGACGAAAGGACAAGCTGTGAAATAATCCAGCTGCGGTTCGGTGACTTCAGTGTCTGCGTGTGTATCTATATGTTTGAATGTGTGTGTAGGTATATGTGTGTATAGTTCCTGATGTCAGGAAATATATATATGATCACGTTCAATTTACATACAATTGCGATTCAATAGAGGAAGGAGGAGGTTGGCTAACAACTGTCTCTGTCATGCAACTTTTAACTAATTTTTAGGTCTTTCTGAATCCTGGGTTGTGGGTGTAAGCCGTTTAGTTTTGCCGTGGAGAGGGTAACTTGGACATGACCTCGTCCAATTTCTCTCTCCCCCAATCAGAGGTGTCGGGGTGGTTGCTGAGACTCTGGAGTCCTCACGGCTGGTCTAGGGAGTCTGAGCTGAGAATTCCAGTTTCTCCATTTAAGTGCTTTCTCAACAGTACTGGGTGCCTTGCCGTGGCTGGGAAGCTTGTTTAATCCTCTTTACCGGGTAAGGATGCTTGGGTCTCTTCTAGTTTCCCTGTACAGAATTTTGATGACAGACTTGCCCAAGGTGGAATGGGGAACAGCATAATATCCCAAGATTGTTTTCTATTAAATAAGACTAATTTCCGAGGTACTTAGCCTTTCCCCTGTTTCACTGTTGGTTGATTGATGGCTTATGTGTGGAAGGAGGAGAATCGATGCCTTATAAGAATTTGTTATTCAGAATTTCCACTGATTTACATGGATCATCAGTGATAATCAAGGTAAACACATATAAATGTCTTTGTTTAAAAATCCTCAAATCCGTGAGTGGCCACAGGGTACAAAGGTCTGTGCTTGAGTTTTGATGGGTGGAGCCACAGAGCCATGAGGGCGAGGAATGTTGCTGCCTGTCCCTTTACTGGCCTCTGTCAGGGGTGGAGTTGGTGTTTTCCCTGCCTGAGGTCCCAGGGCGAAGTGGCCTCACGCAAGATGGGCTGAGCGTGGCCTAGTGTCCGAGGTGGGGCCTGGCACGGGGCGTGTTGACGGCAGAGGGGGTGGATGAGGGAATCAGGAGAGGCAGGTACGGATCCGTCGGCGCCCAGAGGCTCTTGACGCCAGGAAGGGAAGCCCCGGCCCCGAGGCTGTTCCCAGACGGCGCGGAGACCGCGGGAGCGTCAGAGAGCGAGCGTGCTCCTTTCCCGTGCACCCCAGTACGCCAGGCGCAGCCTCCTGGTGGCCTCCGGGCCGCAGCCGTCCTGCAGGACTCTGCAGGCAAGCCGCTGGCGCAGATTACGGTGATGTGGCCATTGATCTAAAAATGCCTGTTGAGCGACTTAGGGCTCCCGGGAGGTGCTCGCGCTGGTGCACAACCCCGGTCCGTGCTGCGATCTGTGGGGCCCCCCCCCCCGGCTGTGAGGCGCCGTCTGCCAGCGGCGGGTGTCCGTGACATCTGTGTGAGCTCTTGTGCGGCCGCCCGAAGGCCCGTGGGGGCCGGGGGCTGGGAGGCCGGGGCTGGGAGGATGGAGGCTGGGGGGCCAGGGGGCTGGGGACTGGGGACTAGGGGCTCGGGGGCTGGGGACTGGGGGCTGTAGACTGGGGGCCTGGGGGCTGGGGGCCAGGGGGCCAGGGGCTGGGAGGCTGGAAGCTGGGGGGCTGGGGACTGGGGGCTGGGGGGCCAGGGGGCCAGGGGCTGGGGGCCGTCAGGGAACCACTTCAGCCTAGACCCGCCCGCGACGCTGTGCTAGGTGCTGGCTTTGTCCCCAGCCAAGCGACTCGCGGGACGTGGCATTGCCCGATGCTGCGGGTCTGCCTCGCTGACCGGCTCCACCGCGGGGAGGTTGCCGTGCAGGAGCCTGGCGTCGGGCTCGTGTGGTGGCCGCAGGGTGCGGGTCCCTGCTCCCCGTTCACTTGTGCAGGAGAGGGTGCTGGAGTACCTGTGGGGCCGGAGCGCATCCCCCCTGCCCGCCTCTACCTTGTATCCTTCCCGGGGCGTCAGAACGTGGCCTTATTCGGACACAGGGTCATTGCGGACGTCACCGGCCAACCCGCGGGCCCGCTGGAGTGTGCGCTCCGTGGCTGGTGTCTGAGAAGGGACACGGGCACGTGGGGTGAAGACAGACGTGACGACAGAGGCACAGGTGGGAGTCCTGTGGCTGCAGATGAGTGGGTGCCATGGGGTGCTGCCCACCGCCGGGAGCCGGGAGCCGGGTGCCAGGCACGGGACAGATTCTCGTCTCAGAGAATGGATCGAGCCCCTTGACTCCAGGCCCCTAACTTCTAAGACTGCGAGACAGCACGTTCCTCTGACTTGCAGCCCCTCGTTAGGGGTCTGTTAACGCAGGTGTGCGGAGAAGCTGGCACCGAGGGCCACGTGCCGTGCGCCGAACCCGCAGGGACGTCCTGAGCTCTGTTCTGCCCGTGCGGCGCCGGCCGCTGCGTGAGGCCTGTGGTTTGGCTCACCGCTCACGTGGGGGGTGAGAGCGGGATGGCAGGTGCTCCTCATTAGGAAGCCTTTCGGGGCCAGGCTACTCCCCTGGAAATGAACTTCTGGGGGCGCTACCCAGCAGTGAAACCGCGTGAATCCGACAGTGTTTGGGGCGGCCACGCCGCGGAGCGGTCGAGAAGCGTAGCCGTTGGCCCGTGGGCAGGAGCCGGCTGCTGTTTGTAGGCCCAGCAGCATCGTGGGGCGAGCAGGCCCGCGGCCCGAGTTCCACGGAGGACGCCTAAGAGCTGGCGCGTGTGCCCTGCACCCGCACGCCGTTCTGGGCGATGCCTCGCAAGGTGGTGTTCCCTGGCCGCGTGGGAGTGTAGACAAGCGGTGCCCATCGTGTGGTGGCCGCGTGGTGAGCGTGGTCCCAGGGGGACTCCCAGCCCTGCAGTCGGCGACGTGCCCGAGGCCCCACTGTCCGCGCAGGGCGCCCGGCCACCCCCACCACGTGCAACGTGGCCCCTGGGCTCCCCTGCCGGGTGGTTGGGCCCGGAGTCCTGCCCCCCTCTGTCTTCTCATCACAGCCTGTGGAGGACCAGGGTCGTGGTCGCGGTTTTGTCTCCGTGGGCCTCTTCTTTCCCCAGGGAGAGGAGCCCCAAGTGTGGCCAGGGCCTGTGGCCGGCGCCCGTGGTCCCCGGTCCCTTCGCCGCCCCGGGTCCCCTTGGGCTCCTCAGTGCACCTGCTTCGGGCCAAGCTGTCTTCCCGTTGCATCTCGGGGCTGCTCCCGAGCGGCGCCTCCTCCCTGGGCTGGTGTCACAGGTGCGTCCCGCCAGCACCTGCCCCGGCCTGGCTGAGAGGTAGCGCCCGGGACCCCGGCCGCCGCTGGGTGCCGACGTCCCCACCTCCTGGCCTGCACGGGCGCCACACCCTTGGAGTCAGATTCCGGCTGCAGGCGGCACGGCCCAGAGGGCCCTGAGTCCCCGACGTCAAGCGGCGCAGCCAGTGCGCCGTCCTTGCAGCAGCAGCCGCAGGGGCCCGGGGACGAGGGCACAGGCCAGAGCCCGCCCTGGAGACACAGCACGACGGCCACGCAGAGAGGCGTTACGAGCCCTGGAGGGACGGAGGACGGCGCGGGCTGGGGCCCGAAGGACCCGGGCAGTGACGTCAGCCGGACGCCAGGGGACCATGCTGTGTCCTGGCACGTGCCCTCGTTCACGCGATGGAGAGCGGATGACGGGCCACCAGCGGCCGGGGGCCGAGGGCCGGGGACATCCCCCAGCGGACACAGGATTCCTATGTCACATGATGCAAGATTCCACCAAGAGGAGTGACAGGTGCACAGGACTGTGGCTGTGGACAGTTCCACCACCTGTAGGGCGAGAAAGTCCAGTCTCACGGCAGGTCTTACGTGACATGTACCCTTGCGGTCGTGGGTTTGGGCGGCTCCTCGGCTTGTCTTAGGGGCGGTGGCCGCTCAGCCGAAGGGACCAGCCGCCTGCGGGCGGAGCAGGTGCTCACTTAACGCGCTTGTTCCAGACGTGAGCTTCCTGCCCCGCGGCCCTGACATCCTGTGGGTGCTCCTCGTCACCCCACACGCCCCTGGGCCCTGATGGGGCCACATCACTGAGATGACAGATCTTGCTGTCCTGCATGTTCGGGCCCTGGAACTGTGGTCAAGGAGGGTGGCAGTTAGCTCAAGAGAACAACCAGGAAACCAGCGGTCCATTCAGCCCCCAGGTGTGACCCACCGACGCGGAGACCACCCCCCTCTGCTCCGGTGTGGACGCTGGTCCTGAGCCAGGCGGTCACGGGGTGCCGGCAACGGCTCGGAAACAAGTCCCCGAGGGCAGCAGGAAGCGTCCCGGGCTGAGCCCCGACGCGGGCCCACGTGCCGTCTGCGGCTGAAACCCACAGGAATGCACTCAATGCACATAATCTGGAAGTCGTAGAAGGAATCGACTTCGCAAGTGATTTCTTGGGCTCTAAAGAATGTTCGAGACCATAGGCCCGTTGGCTCCTTTTATTTGGTCACGTATCGGTCGATGCTTCTGCTTCTACCTTCCTCACGCTATCAGTACATCACGGTGGGACGTCTGTCTGGTTTGAGGTACCTGCCTTTACGGAATCAGCCTGGGCGCTGGCAAGAGGAGAGGAAAAACTTAGTTTTGCAGGTTTACACGTGGGAAATTTAAAATGAGGAGCCAGGGCAGCCCGGGGGGCTCAGCGGTTTAGCGCTACCTTCAGCCCAGGGCATGACCCCGGGGTCCTGGGATCGAGTCCGGCATGGAGCCTGCTTCTCCCTCTGCCTGTGTCTCTGCCTCTCTCTCTGTGTCTCTCATGAATAAATAAAATTAAAAAAAAAATGAGGAGACAAGGGGCACCTGGGTGGCTCAGGTGGTTCAGCCCCCACGTCTCGGTGACCCCAGGTCACGATCTTGGGGTCAGGAGATGGAGCCCCTGTGTGGGCTCCATGGTTAGCAGGGGGCCTGCTTGGGATTCCCTCTGCCTTCCCCCTTTACTTCTCCACCTGCACCTGCTCTCTCTCTCTCTCAAAAAATAAAATCTTAAAAAAATGAAATAAAATAGTCCGTCCAGTGGGCTCCCCAAGGAGTGGACGTCGTCTTTGCCTCCAGCCCTGGGCAGCCGGGCACATTCCCCCGGGGAGGGTGTGGTGCGGCCCGGAGCAGCCCTTCCTCCCGGCAGGTCCCGGGGCTGAGCGATCAGCCCGCGGGCTGGCTTCTCCAGAGCGTGACTGCGAGCCATGCATGCCTGCCGGTCCCCGCGCTGGTCTTCACTGGCTTTGCCGCGTGTTCGTTCGGGACCCTAGTTGTTGGCTCCACCATCCGGATTTGAGCCTTTAACTGCGTCGGGAGGACCCGAGATCGCAGCATCGTGTTTTCCCACGCGTGGCAGGTGCAGTTCTGACGTGCGCGTCCCCCCTCGTGGGGGTATCGGCCGTCGCTGCGCCCGGGGTGCTGTAGGCGAGCAGTTAGCCAGAGGGCAGACTGGTCAGCCTGGCTCGTCCTCGACGGGTCTCTGCTGGCTACTTGGGGGATGTATGATGCGACTTACGTGCATATGTAACATCTACTCTCATGTCCGCATAATAGTGTAATAATGATCAGTGGCTCAGATTTCATGTTTCCTGGTACAAATTAGACTGCGATGGACGGGTCAGTACTAAACAGCCGCAGGGTGGGCTCTTGGCGGCACTGGGTGGGGTTGATTACCCGTGGAGCCCATTTATTCCCCCTGGCGGCGTCCCTCAGGCTCTGAAGGGTGGGAACAGGCCCCCACTTACGGTAGAGGCAGCAGGTGCTGTTTCTTTGTTTTTATCCCTACTTCATGGATAAAGACAAGGAACCTTGGAGAATCTGGGGAATTTACACGCGTGGTCTAACGCTACGACGAGCAGTTGGACGTGTCCACCTGGCCAAGGGGTAGACGACAGGCATTTAACCAAACACTGCCTGAGGGTGGCAAGCGTGGGACCATCTTTCTAAGCCAGTAGCTTGGGCAGCCCCGGTGGCTCAGCGGCTTAGCACCACCTGCAGCCCGGGGCGTGATCCTGGAGACCCGGGATCGAGTCTCACGTCGGGCTCCCTGCATGGAGCCTGCTTCTCCCTCTGCCTGTGTCTCTGCCTCTCTTTCGCTCTCTCTGAATAAATAAATAAATAAATTAAAAAAAAAAAAAGCCAGTAGCTTGGCTTGCGGGAACATGGTCACATCTCCGATTCTTGCTTTTGACTCTCAGGAGCCACACAATTACCTGGCTCGTCCCTTCTTGAGTCCCTCTTGGGACATTTCTTCTGGTGAGCTTTCCACCCCGAAATAGATAACCTTTTTGCTGAACTCACCGGGAGATGGTCACGCTTCCAGAAGCAAGGCAGGAACAGAGTCTTCAAAATATGAACCCCCGTTATTCTAAGACTTGCAGAGTATTTCCTAAGTGCCGTATCTGGATTATTTCCTCGGGCCTTCAAAACGGCCTTACGAGGCGGGATTTATCATCCCCACCCTGTCTTAGCTGAAGAAACTAAAGGTTTATTCATCTGCCCAACACGGGTGAGTGGCAAATCCAGATACGAGGCCTGGTGTCCTGACTCTGGACCTCGCGCTCCAGTCCACACGAGAGCCGCCAACAGGCCGTGAAACCGTTTCCAGTGCAGGGTCACGTACCGTCGACGCTCACCATCTGTGGGTTCCGTATTTGCAGCTTCGTCTACTGGCTAACGTGTATCCGTAACCCCCACATCAGCGCTCACCGGGTTTTTGTGGTCATTCACGGGCGTGGGCAGAGTGGGGGAAACCCTGAGTCTCCCGGCGTGCCCCTCCCAGCCGGGGGTCAAGGAGCTGGCGTGTCCTTGTCTCAGCATCCCTACTGCAGATCCGCGTCCTCGCGGTCTATTTACCACCACGTCTGTTGATTTGAGGGAGTCTCACTGATGGTTCCGCCATGTCAGGTGGCCTTCCAGCATGGTGCTCGAGAGCTGTCCTTGACTCATCGTGCTCAAGAGTGTCCTTGCCCAAGACTGGTCCTAAGTGTGAGGAGGTGTTGAGGCACCTCATGTGTGTTACCAGACACTTTCCACTGCGGTTTGAGGAGCGCTGTTGGCCTCAAGCTCAATGCTGATCCGTCAACTGTGTCTGTTAATAAGGTGTCTTTAAACAGAGACCCACACGAGGGCAGGTTATGTGCTGATGGGTGGACACACGTGTTGTGACCAGCAGAGACCTGGCCCCGTCTTTTCCCCCAGAAGCAGCGATCCAGGATTGCGGGGACTCTGTAGACCGCGGCTGACAGAGTGGACTGTACTTGTCTGTGATCTCGCTTTCCTTAATTAGTTGGTTTGTTAGATACTCAGTGTTTTGCTCTCAAAGGGCGAATGTTCTCAAAGGGACAAAAGTCGGTTCTCAGTTGGGGAGGCGAGCGCTCCTGTTCATGCAAAAAAGCAGAGATAACCCACGGAGCGCAGAGCAGACATACAGCGTATTGGCAGTATTACAGTTTCTTTCGGGGGGATGATTAGGGAAAAAAAAAGTCTAATGAGTTTCCTTGGGGGGAGGGCAGGAAGGAAAAACGTGATTCCTAAACAGCTGCCGGGCACTGTGACTACATGGCAGGACATTTAGGGTCTTTAGCAGCCTACGTGGCACAGCGTACGTGGCTGTACCATGAATATTAATGACACTATCTGTTTTTATTTTTAATCCTTTTCCCTTTCTTCATAAACCAGCATTACTTCAGTTGGGGTCCATGGTCCCCTGAGGGCTCTGCATTCTGTTTTCTGACCTGAGAATTTCCTCCGAAATTTATTTTACTTTGTGCTTCCACTTTGATGACAATCATAAATACGACAATCACTGTCTACTGGCTCCCGTATCGGTGAGTCCTGCCACACGATCTCGTCGTCTGAGTTTACACCTGTCGTTTAAGGCGAGAATCCTGCTTCGGCGCTTATGGGCCAATAAGGAATAAAACGAGAGCAGACTTAGAGGTGGGGAGTGAGACCATCAGGGTGAGGGAAGGCCCCGTGTCCTGGGAGGAAGGGCTCCCAGGCTCGTGGGGAGGAGCCGTGGGCCTCACTCGGAGGCCTCGCTGGGCCTGGGGGGCGACGCCCAAACCAAGAGAGCCTTGGCCTCCGCAGCCAGTGCTGTGTTTACATCTTGAAACGCAGCTTAGCAGCCTAATTTCTGCAAAATAACATCGTCGGCCACTGAAATCAATGCCATTGATTTGGATTTTGTGGACTTTCTTGTTTCTGTGGTTGATTTGTTTGCCTCGTTACTTTGTTTTGGTGTCATTGTTGAACCCGAGTCAAAGCCTTTGGAGTCTATTTCTCGCTTTCCGTTCGTGCATCACCGAGTAACAGTAGACGAAAGACGACTGATGCCACCGGCAGCGGTGGCCAGGAGCGCTGCGGGCCGTGTGAGAGCGAGTGTCGGCATCACTCAGACCCGGGGGGCACCGGAACGGACTCGCGGGATCACAGCATCTGAGCTGCGGGGGGTCGCTCAGCGCGGCATCTCCCCCCACATGTGGACACAGCCTCCTGGGAGAGGGGTGAGAGGCCGAGCTCCAAGCTGCTCCCGTCACTCCCGGGATTCAGACAGATCCCCGGGGCTCTTGAGGCGGAGCCCGCCTGCGCTTTCTGCCCTGCGTTTACAGGTGCGTGCACTGCGCCAAGCTGGGCTGTGGCGCCCCCGGGACCGCGTCCCTCAGCTCCACGGAAGAGCTGCCGTCTAACCCGTTGAAGCAGGAGGAGCTCCTCTGTCGTACAGGTGGACGGTCATCACATGGGGTCTCGGTTGCCACGTGACACACGACCACAAGCCTATAGTAGCTTAGCGCCAGGTGCCTTTATTATCCCACAGTGTCCGGGGTGGGAGCTCTGGGCCCGGGTCAGCTGGGAGTTTGCCTGTGGGTCCCACAGAGCTGTAATCGAGACGCCGGCCGGCGCGGTGCCCTCGCCGAGGCGTAGGTCTTCCACGCTCACGTGGGTGTTGACCAAATTCATTCCTTGCCGCCGCACAACTCACAGCTGCTTGCTTCTTCAGGCCAGGGGGCGACGGGGGGCATCTCTTTCCTCTGGACTCTTGGAGAGAGGAGAGAGCTTACCTATTTAGGCCAGGCCCACCCAGGATAATCTCCCTTTTGATGAAAGTCAACCGATTAGGGAATTAACTGCGTCTGCAAACCCCCTCACTATTGCCATATTCTGTTGCTTAGGGGCAACGTCCCTGGAGGGAGCAGACCACCAGCTTCGTCTGTTCAAGGGGCTGCAAAAAAATACCGCAGACTAGTGGCTTACAACAACAGAAATTTGATTCTTGTAGTTCTGGAGTCTGAAAAGTCCAAGACCAAGGGGTCTGCTGAGGGCCGGCTTCCTGGCTCACAGGTGGCTGTCCCGCCCGTGTCTTCACGCGTGGACGGGCCGAGGGGGCTCTCTGGGGCCTCTTCTGCTGCTGCACCTCCTGCCCTAATCTCCTCCCGGAGGTTCCCCCTCCTAATGCCATCCCACTGGGGATGCACTTTTGAGACGCCTTCAGGGGCAGGGAGGGGACACATTGAACCTGCAGCAGGTGCCATGGGCGTGGACTTCAAACTTGCCTCGCTAGGCGGCGAGTCCGGCTCATATTTGCAGACTTCCGTGTGACACGTTGACAGTGCTGAGCAACGTTCGAGCAAGTGTTCCCATTAACAGTTGGAAGAGTAGAAACTCTGCCGTCAGCTGAAGTAAGACGGTTGGCACCAGGGGTTTGCAGCCTGGGCACGACTGACGTTCCTGCTGGTAACTCTTTCCCGTGGGCGCCGTCCTGTGTGCTGCACGGTGCCGGCCAGCGCCCGCCTCTGCCCACCCGGGTGCCGGAGGACACCCTCCCCACTGCGATAACTAATGGAGCCAGACATTGCCCGATGCCCCCTTGAGGGGGAAACATCCTTGCCTGATGACTACTGTATTAGGTGCATAAGTGGGGGTTTTGTTTGTTGGTTTGTTCGTTTTTTAAAAGAAGAACCTATTAAAGCAGGGAATTTGGTTTTCAAGGTGATACATACAACTGCCTGGAGTCAGCGGGTTCTTACTATTTGGATGATGCCTCATCCTTAGGTGTGCTTTTGTCCGGCACCGCGACACGTATAGGTTAGAGTTGCAGATAAAGAATTAATACTCTAGACGCGTTTCCCACGCGTCCTTTCTTACCCACACGGATGCCAGAGCGAGATCACGCTACCGTACGTTTTATGGTCTTGTCTGAGTTTGTAGTCGAGCTGTACTATTACGGGCTTCGGTTCCACTCTTACGTGGGCCGGACGTCCAACACATAAGGCGAGAAACCTAACCGACTCCATCCTGGGGACTGTGGCTCCCTTCGTGGAAGCAGGTGGTGTGGCGCCGGGCGGGACGGAGGGGCAGGCGGGTCCGGTTCTGAAGTCACAAAACTCAAAAGCTGCTCCTTCCTGTCTTCTCCAGGCAAAGGCAGCTCAAGCATCTCATCCGACGTGAGTTCAAGTACAGATCACACGCCGACCCAAGCCCAGAAGAATGTGGCTACCAGTGAAGGTAGGCATCTGGTCTTCATTATCTCTCTCCCTGTGTCCACGGCGCAGGCTATTTTTGGAAGACAAATAAAATGTGTGAGTCTCAGTTCTGTTCTACTGAGTGGGAGCAGATGAGATTCTTAAAGATGAGGAGGCAAAGGGTTTCCCAAGTTTCTTTTTTGGTGGTTGTGCTGTTGTTATCTGATAAAGGGTTTTGGTAGGTTGCAAGGGCTGTTATTTGGTGGAAATGCAATAGGCTGACTTTTGGGGGGTTTTCAGGAGGTTACCCGTCCTGTGTCCTCAGTGTGCAAAACGCTATGATCGTAAAATTCCTGTGCTGTCACTAGAGGTTCCTGCAGGAGCTTTCGAAGCAGGCACACTCGGGATTCAGGGTTTTGACGACGGGCAGGTCACGGTCATGTGATTTGTAGAACTTGAAGTAGCCAATATGGGGGGGTAGGAAGTGAAGTCTGTTTGATTATTTAAAGAATACGTGGAAAACCCTGCTTCTCAGGACAAAGGTCGGCTCTGCTGAGATTCCTGATATAGAGTTTCACTCCGTGTCGTAATACAGGTTGGAATTACTTGCTTTGCCTACCGTCCAGAAGCCTCCGTGTTATTACTCGTCGGCGTGCGGGCGTCACCGTTCCTTGCGGTAGTTGTTTGCTGGAACGTTGGCCCAGTTGTGGAATCAGTCGTTTTTATTTTCACAGGAAACGCAATTAAGGGAGTTCTTTCCTGAAAAAAGAGCTCCTTTTAAGTGAATTGCTGAATGCGGGTCCAGCGTAAGACCTCGACCCGGGTCCCGTGGGGGCCCCAGTGGGAGGTGTGCGCGGATTCTCGTGACACCGTGCAGAGCCCGTGGCTCAGAGCGTGCAGCGTGCAGGGTGCGTGTGGAGGGACGCGTCCAAGCTCTGTGTGCTCCGTGGTGGCAACGCAGGGACGCGTACCCGGGACGCGACATTGGCCATCTCGGTGCGTGGTGGCCCTTGATCTGCGTGGCCGCGTGCCCATGAGTGAGGAGGGCCCTGCCGTGTGTGTCTCCTCTCTGGACATTCTTGGGGGGTGTCAAGCAGACTTTCACAACTGGGTTAGATTCCCCGGGGCTTCCTGCCCTGGCGTGGTTTTGCCAGCATTGTAAGGCGAACAGATTGGGTCTTCCCCTCCATGCTGCGAAGCCCCCGATCAGAATCCAACCTTAATTTTCTGCCTGTTAATTCCAACTTGAGCACCAAGTCATTCTTGAAATTCAGTTCTGGTGATGTGCAAGTCGGGTAAATGGATTCTAGACGTCTGCTTTTGAGGCCTCCTTCCTAGGAGTGCAAGTCCCTTCGCTGTAACTTAGTTACGAAGCTCTCATCGGAGATCTGTGGTTTTGGGGGGCGAACGCTTCTTTCCACCATGATTCTGGTCACTCTGGTCATAGTCACAGTTCAGCTAATTCGAGTGGCTGTGGAAATAGAACGCTAAAAGCACGTTAAATAATCCCTCTGCATTTCCCTCTCCAGACTGAAGTCCTCATATGATTGTCTTTTCCTTCTCAAAACCAGAAAATACAAAACCGTGTGGGCCGAGTTGCAGGGTTGGGAGGGGACTGTGGGCTCCACGCACCGCAGGGATTTAAAATTTTCATTTTGTTCTGCTTTTCCTTAGGAAGATTCTTTCGATGAAAGGCTCAGCCAGTGTTTTATACATTTTTGTCACAATGCATTTTCTAGCATTCTAGAAAAATGGGAAAATACGATGTTCATGTGAAACAGAAATTTAATAACCGGGCTAAATAACAGGGGATTTTTTTTTTCCGACTCTTAAATGGAAGAACCGCATCTCTGTGAGCGAGGCAATCTATATTTTTGCGTGTCTGCAAAAGTCAGCGTCTTTGACTGTTTGTATGTATGAATCCGGTTTGCTACTGTTTTTTAAATCAATGGAACTAAAAAATATTTCTTAAATGAGTTAGGTGTGGGTTTTACTTCCATGAGATTGTGTCTGTGGGGTGTTGGCTGCGGAGCGGTCTCGGTAGCCGCCCGGCTTTCGGGGGGCGAGCAGCCAGCGCTCGGCTTGTCGCCGCACAGGTGCCGGGTCTGGTGGGCCCGCGAGGGGACGGGAAGGCCCTTGTGCCCTGGAGCCAGCTGAGGACCCGTGAGCGCTCGTGTCCCTGTGCGTCCGGAACTGTGGGACCTCGGGGGTTAAGCGATGGTCCCAGATGAGTGACGGGCTCTCCAGAAGCGGGTGGACCACCGTGGCTTCCTCGGGCTCCTTGACCCTCCTCGGAGGGCTCCTCACCCCTGAACCCGCAGCACCCCCTTGGAGAAACGCAGGCTGAGCCACGCGGGTTTCCAAAGACCAGCGACAGGGAGAGGAGGGTGCTGGGGCCAGCGGGCTGGGCACGTCGGGGTGGCCGCGACCTCCTCCCTGCTGCGGGTGGGGCCCCCGGGGAAGCAGCTGCGTGCCCGGCCGTGGGATGTCCTGCTGCGGGGGCCCCAGGCCCACAGTGGGGTCGTGCAAGCCTTCCTGGGATCCCTGGGCCGCGGGTGTTGAGTGGCAGTGCCCGGCACGGCCCGCAGACGTGCAGTGACCTGCTCCTGGAGGGGCCGCGCCACCTCTGGGGAAGCCCTGGCTGTTGGGCCTCTGGAGGCAGGGGCCCCAGGGCCTGAGGGCGTCGCCAGCGTCCCTGCACCACGACAGCTCACAGCCTGGTGCGGGATCCATGCTCCCCGGGGACCTCCGGAGCACCCCTGCACCATGACAACTCACAGCCCGGTGTGCTGTCCGTCGGGGGATCCATGCTCTAGGGACCTCCGGAGGGCCCAAGGGGGTGCACCCGCTGGTTTCTCAGAACCTTTTCTTTTTAAGCTTTTCCTGGAGAGTCTGCAGCCTCTGCTTGGACATCAAGTTCTCAGCAACCACGCCTGATTGATGGCCAAGGCCTCAGTCACACTTACGGCATCTAATGAGCGTAAGGACTTAGGCCCCTGCTGTTGTCCTGGTGGCCCCACTCATCGACTTTGGGTCCTAAGGCTGTCCCCTAGGCCTGGTGGGCACAGCTGGCGATACGGTTTGGTTTCAATCCAACGGACGATGGGATTTTCGTACCTAAGTGGCAGCGTCCCATTCCAACCCCATTCCAGAGTCCCGTGCCAAAGCTTCATGCATCTTCCTTTTGTGAGCCCTGAAGCCACACCTCTTTTAAGGCGTTGGCAGCTCTGGTTGCAGAGCAGAGGTAGGCTTTTAAGGCATTCCCCTTGATAAATGGTAGACGCTCTCTTTAAAGCCCATTATACGTCTTGTGACAGTTTAAGTTCTTGATTTCCTGACACTGTAGGGGGTTTGGGTTCAAGTGCAGAAAGCTGGAAACATTCCATTTTTTCCCAACGAAATCTGCATTCCGGCATCGTAAGCCACAGCTTAATTCTTTCCAGTTGTGTCGCTCTTCTTTCTGTTATGCTTTTTTTTTTTTTCAGTCTTTCTCATCCACGGGGTGTTGAAGGAACGGCCTTTGACCTTCCGCTATGAAAGTCACGTCCAGCCCGTGGTTAGAACGTTGCACACGGCAGCCAGCCCGAAACAGAGTCCGTTGGGTTGGGTTGGGTCATGAGGCCGCTTCCTAGAAATCGTAAGCTCAGCCTGGCCTTCGTCTTTCTGAGAACAGGGTTATGAGGATGTGGCTTGACTGGTGGCATCTCAACAACTCCGGCTTCTCTTGGGCCTGGGGAAGGTGACGCAGTTGGTTCAGAGGCCAAATGTAACTGGCTGCTGAGGAGTCCGCTCCATCCAGCTGCTCTTTAAACATATTCAGGTTCAGATTCTGAACCCACTGACAGCACAATTTATAGGTGTGATGGCTTATAAATGCCGTTATCAAGCGGGCCAAATATGGAATCATAGGATTTTTAGAGCTACAAAGGCCTTGGCAACTTTTCTGACCTAATACGCTCGTTTTACAAAGAAGTCCCTGCGGGCACAGAGAAATAAAGAGATTTGCTCAATATTACACACCTAATAAATTGCCGAGCCGGAGTTTGACACCGTGTTGTTTCAGCGAGCGATGGTCAATTCGGGGGGGAAAATGCATAACCTTTGAAAAAAGTCGTTGCCTTCTAAGTGGGAGCCACTTAATGCTGTCGTGTCCCTCTGGTTGCTCGCTGCCTGTTTTGAGCCGGTTGCAGAGCGGAGGTAGGCTGTTCGGGAGAGTTTAAGGTGAGAAACACTGGGTTCAAACAGAAAAAAGTACTTTCAACGGGAGGAGAGGATCTACTTCGACTGGTAAAAGGATCTCAACCCACTTACACAGGTCAGCTTCTCACCTGGAGATGGCAACACTGCTTTTAAGTTAGCCCGTGATTATAAAAATAGCCTTTTCATAAATGGGTTTAATACCGTTTTGGGAAATCTCCCATTTAATTAACTCCCTGAAGGAAATCGACTTTAAAATGTTTCATTTGAGCCACGAGTGAAATGAGTTGACACGTAAAGGATTCCTTCCACCGTACCTAAAATCACCACTTTATTTATACAGTCGTGGGTTAACATGTTTTCAGGGCCCAAATTAGACCAATTCCAAAGGGAGGTATTTTGAAAATGCCCAGGAATCGGGCTTTGTTTTGTTCTCTTTGTCTTCCGTATATTATTTTCATTCTGCCTCTCGAACAAAATTCAGTGAGTCACTCGGGAAGGGAAAGATGATGCTTTTAATTCAAGGTAGATTTCATTTCCCTAAACAAAAGCCTTTCGACCATCCAGCGAATTCCACACACATTTTTGGGATACCTATTATTTCACGCTGCTCCTCGCGCTCTCGTGAGGATTATTCATTCAGCTGTTCCGTTGTCACATTGGTCTTGCGAAGACGTGTAGGTGTTTCACTTGGCAGATGACAATAGGGAGACTGGGAAAGCATCAACGTGGCCCAGAGTCCTGGAAGATCAGCAAAAGGCAAAGATGGTTATGAGCTCTGAATTCCGAGTAAGATTTTTTTTTTCCTGATGCTTGTTTTGTAATTGTCGTTAGAACTACTAAGAATTTCACGCTAATCATGCTTATAAATATTTATATCAAAATATATTTCAGGAGCCCTTACGAGAAGTACCTTTTGAAAAGCCAATCCATAATTGTGTTTAGATTGTCAGTATTACACATGGAAGTGTGGTCTATGTATAATCTAGACATTTACTTTTTATTTTTTTATTTTTTTTATTTTTCCCTTTCTCTTTTTTATATATATTTATTTTTTATTGGTGTTCAATTTGCCAACATATAGAATAACACCCAGTGCTCATCCCGTCAAGTGCCCCCCTCAGTGCCCGTCACCCAGTCACCCCCACCCCCGCCCTACCTCCCCTTCCACCACCCCCAGTTCGTTTCCCAGAATTCTTAGTTATTGAAAGCAAAAGTCGATATTCCAAGCTGCCTTTTTTACTGAACCGTTGAAGGGTTAGTTTGCTGGTTTTCACAATTGTGTCCTTAATACGCTGCGTCAGACAGACTCAGGGTTTTAAATTGATATTTAAATTAATCATGATATGGGTTCTCTAGTGCGCGTACTCTAGAAGTAGTGATGGTTACATCATTCCTGTTACTTTAAGACTGAGCCAAGCGGTGATTCTTTAACTGGAAACGCACACAGGTGGGAGAGACCGATCGTAGAGCGTGTGCCCGGGGAGACCGGAATTATGCCTCCAAGCCGTCCTTCACCATCAAATGCACCTCAGTCCACGACAGAAGAGAATAAAAACATACAACGTAGGAAGAGGAATAAAAAGTAAAGAAGTGGAGCTAGTAAATGGCACAGAAAAAAGCCTCTTTAAAAACAGCGACAAAGTGACATCTATTCAAACTGGAAGGGTGGTGGAGGGAGGTCACGGGTGGGAGAGATGCCAAAATCAGAAATGGAAATGTGCTGTCGGGAGCTTTGACCCAGTCTGTGAAGAAGGTGATGACCGATTATTACAAAGATTCGTTTGCCTTCGGAAATTAAGTTTCAAACATAACTATTGCTGAAAACTTTGGGATCATTTAGGAGAACCGTACAAGGCTTTAACTGTTGAGGCTTAATGTGTTTTGGTAATTAAATTAACAAGTCACCGCTTCACGACCAAGTTTCTAACTACTGCCTAATTCTAAGTTAGGTGACTTTTGAAAAACCGCACCAATTATATTGGGTGATTTGAGCATATTATAGATTCAATGTGCCCAATTTAATAAAGAAGTCAAATTTACATCTGAGGATTAGTTTAAGCAGTGGAAAACTCATCAGCTTGGTCTCCACAAAATTGTCTTATAAGCCTAAAAATGTGTAATGAAACCCTAAATACCATCTCAGACTCAAGAACTAGGTTTAATTTCTTAAGGGAATTATCTTCCAAAATGAATCATCCAGAATGGCAGAAATGTCTTTTAATAGTCTCAGAAGGAAATTAGGTTTCTGTGTGTGAGTGTGTGAGTGCGTGTTCCAAGGTATCTTAAAGTAATACTTGACTGAGGCACCCAGAGCCCGTCAGTGCCTTTAAGGAGAGGAGTTAGGAGAGAAAACACTCGGCCTTTCGCGTTCTCGTCCCGAGTGTAAAATCATTCGATGCTTTTCTCTCACCTCCATTCTGTCATTTGCCATAGACGCTCAATACATAATCGATATATTTCATTCTGGTTCATCTAAACACAACTAAGTGTACTTGCGGTGAGGGCTGGGATCATTTCTAAGGTATCAGTGACCCAATAAGTTAATTCAACGGAAATGTAGTAACGGGCGTGATCTGGGTGCAGATACACTTGCTTAGGCCGCGTGGGGAGACCACAGGGCGTAGCCAGTCACAGGTTGGTAGCACAGAGAATGGCTCCTTTCCCACATGTGCTTTCTTCTCCTTGAAGAACTTTCAGAACTATTTTGGGTGTCCCTTAATGGATTTAGGTGGGGCATCCGTCATTCTGTCGCCTTAAGCAGGCATCTTTCACCGTGTTGCCGTGAGCTCTTCGGCTCCCACAGAATCTGGTTTCGTGGCGGGATCCTCTGCCGCCAGGACCGTAGCAGCGGCGGGGGCTGGGGGCGAGCACTGCGCGTCAGGCCAGTAGCGATGCGGGGGGCACGAGACTGTCCTGACACCTGGTCTCGACAGGTGCCCTGGTTGGGGGAACTAGGGAGAGAGTCCTGGGAAGGGCGTCACGGGGGCTGCCCCCCCCGTGTGGGCAGAGGCGGGAAGGTGGGCGGCTGTGTGGAGGCCGGAAGGCTCCATCGGGGTCCCCGTGGGGAGAGAGGGGGGCTTCTGAAGAAGCCGCTCCCCGACAGCATCGATACATTCACACAGAGCTTTGCGCCTCTGGTCTCCCACTACAATAGTCGGTTACCGGGGGCTGCACATTCTTTGTACTGCGTCCGGGACGGATAGGCCCGCACTCTGTGACCCTCTATACCCACCGCCTTTCTTTGGGTTATTGGGAGGGTTTTACGCTAAAAGGCTGGCTCCGGAGCTCATCGAAGGCAGACGGGCATAGGGAAGGGGTTTGGGACCAACATCTTAGGAAGAATAACCTGATATTGGAAATATTTGCCCTTTACGGTCATGGACACAGTCTGACCTTAAAATCAGGTCAACACGTCTGTTTACTTCCTCTTTGAGTAGGAAATAACTTCCTGAGGATAAACTCACTTCCTCAGGAAGTCCCAGGCTTCCCAAGGTGGTTGGGCTGATTAGTAAATAATGAGAGAAAAGCCCTTGAGCTCTCAGTGTGTTCCTTTAGATTCCATATATTTAAAAACGTAGAGAATCCCCATTACGGAGGGAATAATATACAAGTAATTGAGATATTACTTGTGATCATTAAGAGGTGATTGAGGAATTGTTATCAGGAAGCAGAGAGCAGTACAGTTTGTCATAGTAAGTGTAACTGGGAAGCTTTAGTTGTTTATGACTCTGCTGCCGTCCACGATGGGGCACCTCCTGCCGCCGCCTGCCACCTGCTACGCTGGAGGACGTCTGTTCTTCAAACAGCTGCGTGTGTGTGGGCTTCACAAAACCAGATTGCTCTGCACTGGGGAGAGATTCTGAGCTGTACAGGAAGGAGACGCAGCAGGTATCTGGGAGATTGAAGAAGGAGATTAGATGGGAAGAAGAGATGGTGGAACTGGGGGGATGTTCTTTTTTTCTTTTCTTTTTTTTTTTTTTTAAGTAGACCCCATGTCCAGCATGAGCCCAACATGAGGCTTGAACTCTCAACCCTGAGATCAAGGGTTGGACGCTCACCTGTCTGAGCGACTCGGGTATCCCTGGGAGATGTTCTCACATCATGGGTGGTAGTGGCTTCCCAGAGGACACTTTCCTGTGTCCCTAAAAATCCTTAGTTGATCTTTACTAAACTCACAAAGGGCTTGGAGGGAGGGGATTTCCTATAGAAATCAGGGAAGGGCTGAATTTTGAGACTGTCCACTTATGCAGAGACAGCAAAGCCAACTGATGAAAAGTCCATCAGTTAACACTTCCTCACTATTGCAGTTTGCACAAATGGAAGCATTCTATTATGCTTATATTGTGTTGTGTGCGATGATATTCTAGATAACATATTCACTTTCACAATTTATATTAACTTTTTTTATAAATGTATTTTTTATTGGTGTTCAATTTGCCAACATACAGAATAACACCCAGTGCTCATCCCATCAAGTGCCCCCGTCAGTGCTCGTCACCCAGTCACCCCACCGCCCGCCCTCCTCCCCTTCCACCACCCCTAGTTCATTTCCCAGAGTTAGGAGTCTCTCATGCTCTGTCTCCCTCTCTGATATTTCCCTCTCATTTATATATACAATGGAATATTCCTCAGCCAGTAGAAACGACAAATACCCATCATTTGCTTTGACGTGGATGGAACTGGAGGGTATGATGCTGAGTGAAATAAGTCAATCGGAGAAGGACAAGCATTATATGTTCTCATTCATTTGGGGAATATAAATAATAGTGAAAGGGAATAAAGGGGAAAGGAGGAAAAATAACTTTTGTTTTTCAAGTCTGATTACCAACTCACATTGTTCCCATTATCGATAATTATTATTCTCTTCTTGATGCTTGATTTTTCACAACTTCTTTTAGGGAAAACCTTAAAGCATCTCATTTGTCCTTCCAGCACTGTCCTTCAGACTATTAAAACACCCCCGATTTCTGGCCTCAGAAGAATGTTGCAGGTCCATTTGCTTTTGTTGTTCCTGCCCAAGATATGGAATCAGTCATGCCCAATGGGATTTTTTGTTAGTGGGGTAACGTTTCAAGATGTAAATATGGGAATAAAGCAAAGGATTCCTGCTGCTATGGGCTCACTTTTGATAAAGTTGGACCTGGAGGACGTATATTTTTAAGGTACCAGTACACATTGATTTTATCGATTTATAATATTGTGTGTTATACATCCTTGTACTATGCTTATACTCAAATGATATGAGATTTCACTTGCCACTAAGACTTTCTTCTATTCAGCAACCAAAGATGTAACTGAAGTTGGGCCCTCTCCATCAGATCTTCAAAAGTGCCCGGACATGCCCGATGGGAGCAGTGACGAGCAATAGGCTACAGCTCCGTCAAGGTAGCCGCTGCGTGAGTTACGTGCTTGCTTTCCACCGATAACTCCATAGGGTCACTCCTGCAGTTGCTTGACTCCTTCAAGGAAGGAACTGTGTTGTATCCCCCTTTGTATGCCAAGTGACTATCACAGTGATTGCCATTCAATAAACATTTGAAAAATGTTCATTAAGTGAATGAATGGATTCTTATTCAGATTCTAAAAAAGGAAGAGCCCCCTAGATTGATTTTCCCACTTATGGTCACGAAGACTGTGACATCGAAAGCTGGGCAAATCCAAGGCAATATACGAGAGATAGTTAATTTTTAGAAAAAAGAATAACGCCATGCCTTAGGAAAACGAAGCAAATCATAGGACTGTTAGCCATTGATTTGCTTTTAGTTGTCTTTTGTGTTACGGGAACAAACAACTTCTCTAAGCAGCATAGACACGTCAGAAGGAGGAAGATATTTGGAACAGAAGATATCTCTGGTTTCTACGTTTTCATTTGTTTCAACATTTTTAAGCCAAAAGAAAGTTTGTTGTCTGTTGAATGTTAGCTCTCTAAATAACCAGTTTCTATCAGAAAATTTTTTAACACCTAAGATCACTAAATGAGATAAACTTAGAAATACAGAGCTGTAGAGCTGTTTGGCCTCGGTACATCAATTTTAAGGGCAGAGGAAAACTATTCTCTACCCCTAGCCAATTTAATTTTATTAAACCTCTTTTTAATCTTTTTAAACCTCAATACATTGAATCATTTCAATTCTTCACTTACTGATATCTCAAAGTATCAAATTAGAGCCTGTGGTTCTTTAACTGATGAAACTAGAGAAGTAAGTTTCATTTTATTGGCATAAAATACGGCTAGATTGGCCAGTTAATAAATGTGTTCAGGGTTTTTTTTTTTTTTTGAGGGGGGTGGTGGTTCACTGACTTGTTATGAAGAAATGTTACGGAATGCATTCCTAAAGAAGAAAATAATGTTGTTTTTTCCCCTTTTAAAAACGCATTATCCTAGAACCAACCTTGACCTCAGATTGTCTTTTGCAAACTATATTCTATTTTGTAGAAAGTGGGAAACTGTAAAGTTCATGTTTTGTTTAGCTGGGTTGGAACCGATCAGTACAGAGATTAGGGAATGATCTCATTCAATCTCAGAGATCTACAAAGAGCTAAATTCTGGTAATGGGTGCATTTGGAAAATGAAGTAGGAGGTTGAACCCTGCATTTAATATGAATGAGAAGGGGAATCAAAAAGCTGTGCGACAAAAAAAATGCTCCTACTCTTTTTTTTTTTTTTTTTTACTCCCCATTTATGGGTGATACAAGTTACTTACCCTTAATTTTCTTCTCTGCAAACCAGGAATAATAATATTCTCTACTTCATGTGTTGGTTATGAGGAGTAAATTCAAAAACTATATGCGGTGTGACTCCCTGTGTGTATTATCTGGTCTCGTTTCAGCAGCTTACTCACAGCCACTCGCTGTGAGTTCTGTATCTGACCTTGTCCAGGGACAGGAAGACGTTATATGGAAAAAATCACCCTTAAATGAATTCACCATAATTGCAGTGGAAATCCCAGTAAGATTTTAATTTTGAAACTTGACCAAACTCTACTTTCTTTACCTGGAAGGATAAATCCAGCGTCTCTAAGTACCCACCATATGTGGACACTGAATTCAGTTCAACGACACGTCTGACGTTATGTATGTTGAGTTACTTATGTGTGTTGAACTCATTTGTTGAGTGAATACATGTACGTATGAGGACATCCAGAAAAATGTTGGAATCGAGTAATGAGAGTAACATTTCCTAGCGTCATGAAAATGTATCATACGTTTATTAATACTTAAGCGTGGCGTGGTGGGGCTTGGTGGAATGGAACAGGGTTCAGGGTGGAGCTAGTCGTACGTGGGAATTTAGGGTATGATAAAGGTGGCGTCCTGCGTGGGCAGGGAGAGAAGCCGTGTCAACACATCCTAACAGGAAAATCAGCCTCTGATTTTAGAGAAAAGGAACAGGGACAACCTAATGTGTTCCTGATGCCAAAGTAAATTCTGGACGGATGAAAGATTTAAATGTTCAGATTAAACGTAGATGAATTGTTTTACCATCTCAAGGTAGAAGAGCCTCTTAAAGCGTGGAAACAGAAGTCGTCTAAAGCTAGAGAAGGCCACCTGCGCGTGTGGGCAAGTGCGGCCAGAGGAGGGAGGAACATCTTTCCGTTGTCAAATATGTTTGGCTTTTCAGTGAGCAAGATTCAGCACCCCTCGCTTTTTATTGCTGGACTTCTCGAGGCTGTTGATGTGTTAGTGTATGTTGTTAATTTTCAAGTAGTAGATTTTATTTCACAACCTTTTTTTTTTTTTTTTTTAATCCTTAACAACCTGGAAATGTGATACGTGTGAATCAAGAGCCTTACAATATGGGTACACGCTTCGGCCTAGGGATTTCACACTAGGAAATCTCCGTAAAAATCTGCATTTTAATTGGAGATTAATTTGAATTTCTGAATTTTTATAATGTAAAAACCTTGGTAAAATATTTCATGGAGACATTTATGTGTCAAAGGCCTGCTTAGGTATTAAAAACATATTCAGTGTTTCCTGATACGGGAAAATAGCTAAGAGAAATGCATAGTGTGAGGCATTTCCTAGGAATTCCACAAATAGCATTATACTTGAAGAGGAGAAAGACCGAGAGGACATGTTTCAGGGTGTCACGAATGATTATCACTGAGTGAATTATAGATTATTTTTATTTTGTGTGTTTTCCAATATTGTGTAACTTCCCGTGGCACAGAGGTAATTAACAAGCTTATTCTTTAAAACAAAACAAAACAAAACAAAACAAAAAACAAAACAAAAAACAAAAACAAGCTGGTTCTTTTATAAGAGCCGAAAACGTCTCTTTTGCTAGTTGCTTTTGGAATTTGGTTGAATGTGATATGACAAAAGTTTCAATTATTTGATTTTTTTCATGATTAAGATTTACGGATAAAAATGGACCTTGCTGTTTCTTATCCCCGTTACCTCAATATGTATTCAGCACCCAGCAGGGCAATGATTGCTTGCTTTCATGGTTTGCTTTATAATCAATTTTAAAAGACTTTTCCTAAACTTCAGAACTTGAAACTTAAAACTTCTTTCCATTAGTTGAATGTATTTCCGAGACAATTTTTCTCTTTTCTATCATTTATGGAGTGAGGTATATCCAATATCTTGCATATATTCTGATTCATTCTGTATTCATTTACTCAGTGATGTTTTCACTCCCCAAAGTATACAGAATGCCAGGTGCTGTGGCTGGGGAATGAGAACTCCTTGGTGAGCCAAATAGACACAGATCTGACCTTCTGGAATTTTTTGTCTTACGAGGACACAAATATTATAGAAAAATAAATCATAAAAATAAATCATTAAAAATAAATTATATTCTAAGAATGCCTAGAAGTAAAAATTTAAGCCAAAGCCTGAATGATGGCCAGGAATTAGCAAGGTAAAGATGTAGGTGAACACTGGGAAGGTGTGATGGCAGGTGAGTGGAGTCCTGGTCATCTACAATTGTATAACAAATAACCCTAAAACAATGCATAAGTTTCCTGTTGCTGCTGTAACAAAGTACCACTAATTTAGCAGATTCATGTAACAGAAATCTATTACCTCATAGTTCTGAAGGTCAGAGGCTCCAAATGAGTCTCCAGTGACTATAATCTAGGTGTTGGTGTGGCTGTTTCTCTGGAAGCTCCGGGGGAGAATCCATTCCTTGCTTTTTTCGGTCTTGGCTCACGGTCCCTCCATCATCCGAGCCAGCACCGTAACATTTCCGAATCTCTCTCTCCCTCTGACTCTGATCCTCTGTTTTCCCTCCTGGAAGGATTACTTTGCATCTACCCAGATATTCCAGAATAATCCCACCATCTCAAGATCTGTAACTTATTCACATCTACAAAGTCCCTGTTATTATGTAGTAACTCCAAGTTTCTCGGGAGTAGGACATGGATGTCTTTGGGGAAGCGTTATTTTGCCTTTGACATTTATTTACTTGAAACACCAACCATTTTATTATATGTCACATTTTTTTTTCCAATGCAAAACTTGGGTGGGGTTTGGCTGTAATTCTTCTGTTCCGTGTAGCGTGGGCTGAGGTCACTGGTGGTATTTTGTTGGTGGATAGGCTGGTCTATAAGGGCAACAGTGTGTGTTTGCACCTTGCCTAGGATGGCTTGACTATCAGTTGGAGAGTCTACAGGTGTCCTCTCTAGCAGGACGGTTTCAGAGCATCCGGACTCCTTACATGGTTGCTTAGGGTTCCAGAAAGAGTATTTCAAGAGACAGGAAGTGGAAGGGGAGGTGGGTGGGGAGATGGGGTAACTGGGTGATGGCATTAAGGAGGGCACTTGATGGAGTGAGTACTGGGTGTTACGTGTAATTGATGAATCCCTAAATTCTACCTCTGAAACTGATAATATATTTCTTACATTTAATTTAAATTAAAAACATTTTTTTAATAAAGAGAGAGAGACAGGAATTGGAAGCTGCCAGTTTCTTAAGGCCTGGATTCAGAAGTTAACACCTCTTCGCTTCTGCCCTATTGTATCGGTCACATCATCGTGGAGCCACCGAGATCTGAGGGTGGGGACCTTGACTCCACCATGTCATGTGCGCACGTTGATATATTTGCAGCTACTTTTAATCAATACGGTGGATGGGTAGTGGCACAAGATCCCACGAAGAGGGATGAAGCGTGAGAAAGTCTTAGGGCTTCTCTGAACAAGGGCTTGTGTGTATGTGTAACCTAATGACAGAGGAGAGGTGACTGGATGAGTAGGACCTTGTAGACCACATCAGGTTTGGGTTCATTCTAAGTAAGGAGGAGCCCCCGAGGACTTTGAGCAGGGACAGATCCTGGCTGTGGGCGGTGGGGGAAGCCCATGAGAGGTCAGTCGTGGCCGCCTCGGAAATAACAGTACGTGGGACTAGTGTGGTTCAGACTCCTGTTCAGCCACAGCTCTCTCGTAGCGTATGGCCGAGGAGTGGGGTAGTGTGGTCAGTGACGTCCGTGAACTCTTTGTCGCTTTGAGGTCAATACAGAAATTGAGAATTAGAGAAATTGAGAAATTAGAATCCTTTGTGACCACCTGACGTGCCGTGGGACCCAGAGGGATGAGCATGGGCTTGAATTTGGTATGTCTGCTTTCTGTTTTTGCTTTTGACTTTTATTTTTTCTTTTCATTTTTGTCTCGTTTCAGTATTGATTTTGAATTTGAAACCTGAAAAAAATGCTGGTATTTTCCAACTATCTCACCCTTCCTGGATTGCTAGAGCACATTTTATACCTTTCCTTTGTGTCTCTCTTGGGCGTCCTGGACCCTCCTCCTGGGACAGAAACACCTCCAACTACCTGTGCTGGATTTCTTAAGACTCATTTCGGTTTGCTCCTGTGACACGTGACTGCCGAGGGCTGGCACGGAGCTGTTCTGCGACGGTCTGCGGACGTCCCTGACACCACTGCTCTTTCATAGCATCTTGCCAGTATTTGTTTGTCATACTTGCATCTGAATTAAGTTTTCCCCAGTTGCATTAGCCATGTAAGACTCCTTGCTCATGGGGACAGGGGCCAATTTGTGGTTGGCAAATGCTAGAAAACATAGATTAAAGCAAGGAATCCTTTAAAAATTAATATGTGGGCTGTAAATGGTTTCATTAACTCAAAACATATTTATTTGTTTTCTAGTCCTTTGAAGTTTGGTCAAAACCTTCTGTTTGAGTATGTGGCTACTGATTGGAGTTCTGCAGTGTGTTTTCTTGCATGGGTCACGGAACAGCAGATCTTTTATAATTTTTGGTGTTGTTGCCTTTCAATTTGGTAGGATGAAATACACTTTTATTTTCTCAAAAGTAACAGATCTAGTAGAAAGGGGAGGACTACAATATGGAAATGTTAGGTCATGTACTTAATCAGAAAGCCACAGATTTTAAATTAGAAATAGTGCATTTTCATTATGGAAAAAGGAGCAAGATGCAGAAATGGCCCAGTTTTGCAAGTACCGAACGCATGGATGACACAGCCTTACATCTTGGCAGAGAGAACAGGTACGTGTGATGGTCTCTCGGCTCCTCAACTGTTCTGATTCTCACTCTGCTAATTAAGAGCAGTTGATACATTTAGATACTCTTTACTGATAGTTTTATATTTCAGAAACTAGAAAAAGTAATGATGAGAAAGCAAATAAAGTCTTAAAAAATCAATTTTAGTATATGTGTTGCCGAAGCGAGCACAAATAAAAAAAATCAAAAATGAAATTTTGATTGTATAATCGACACCATCTCCCATGAGCAGAAATCGGAGCCAGTGTGAATGGATCTCTTTTGAGCTCAGAATTTAAAGCCTGTGTGAAGTGGATCAAGACAGGTGCAGAACCAAGGGGCAAGTCGTACCGAGTCTTCGGGATTACTGTGGTAGGAGGAGCATGGCCAGTGAGCTGGGATGGACAAGAACAAAAAGGCAGCAAAAGTGCGCAAAGTCATGTTGTTGAGAGTCATGCAGGAAGGTGGAGTCGGGGGACGCTGGTGGCTCTTACACATCTGCCTTGGGCTCAGGTCACCACGTCAGGGTTGTGGAATCGAGTCCCGTGTCAGGCTCCCTGCTCGGGGAGGGTCTGCCTCTCCCTCTGCCCCCCTCCCCACTTGTGCACGCTCGCTCTCTCCCTCCTTCTCAAAGAAGTAAATAAAATCTTCAAAAAAAAAAAAAAAAAAAAAAAAGGAGGGATGGGAAGCCTGCCCAGGAAAGCATAAGGCAGTGCCAGACAGGGTATCGCTTAAGGGGAGACAGAGGGAGGGCAGGACACAGGGGCTGGACGGTTGTCGGAGCAGCAAGGGGCACAGCCCGTCACCCCGAGGGTGACCCCGCTGGGCCGGCCTCTGCGGCCTCTGCAGCCTTCCCTGCGTCGGCCCTGCTGAGGCGGCTGCGGGGTCAGAACCGTCTTGGGAGCGACAGGCAGAGAGCAGGAGTCCCGTGCTCGGCATGACAGGCCACTAAGGGTCTTGAACTAAAGCACCCTTTCCTGGCCGCCTCTGAGTGGGGCCGGGCCGTGTGATCGAAGGTCGCGGCCCCCCAAGCGGAGGGTATCAAAGTCTCCAAAACGAATGCAGGTCAGTGCTGCCGCCGCCGTCGCAGCTCCGCGGCCCGAAGGACGGGCACCTTGAACGTCGTCGGCCGTCCGTGTAGACCGGGCCTCTGCTCCCACAGCCGGTCCAGCCGGCTTCGTTGGCTCGACCACGCCCGTGGACCAGCAGCTCGGGGCCGGGGCGGGGGCCGGGGCCAGGCCGTGCGGGAGGCCGAGGGGTCCAGCCGGCAGCAGGCGGGCGCAGCGCAGCGCCCAGCCCGGACACGCAGCCTGCGGTGGAGACCGACCCGCGGGGCGCTGCAGCTCTGCTTGATGCCTGCTTACGGCCCGGGGAGGCTGGGGAGGCCCGGGAGGCTGGGGAGGCCGGGGAGGTCGGGGCTGCACAGGCTTCACGGAGGAGCCCGAGTGGGCCGCGGGCCTGGCGTGACAGGGAGCGGGAGCCAGCAGGTGTGGGGGGAGCCTCGACTCGGGAGGGCACCCGGGACCGGGGCGCTCCGGGAGCTCGCTAGAGGCAGGGGGCTTCCAGGCTCCCCCAGACCTGCATTTCCACAGGTTATCTGGGTGCCGCGCAGGTAGGCTGACATTTAGGACCTTTACTGTAGGGTGCGTCTAGGTCGGCGCCCTGTGCACCCAGTGGGTGGTGCGGGGGGCGGGCATCGTGGTCCCTGTCGGGCTGACTTTAAACCACACCCCGCGGGCAACCATGACCTGTTGCAAAATCCTAGCAGCTTAGCAAGTAGTTGGTTCACCTGGGCCTTGAAGGTTATCGGTCTGCAGATCAAGCTGCACCGAGGTTCCCGAAATCGCATTTCTACGGTATTTACGGAAAGGGGAATTCCAGCATTTGTGATGCTAGAAAATAGACCCAGAATGAAGCCACTCCTCTGGCGCTCTCCTTCACGTGCCCCGAGCCTTGCAGTGGCGTCGAGCTGCGTAGACCCCGGGGTGGCCTCCCCACCCCATCAGCGTCCGAAAATGAGCTGTCAGCGCGACCTTCTCAGGAAGGAGTGCTATTTGGTGTTTCGATCACGTCTGGAGGGACTTTCCGATGAGTGATGATCGGGAGAGCTTGTATGACGGGTGGTGTTCGTCTCTGGCACCGTGATTCATTCTTGAGTTTCCAACTTGTGGACCCCGTCTGCTGCTTTGTGTTCGGAACTGTCTCTGGGACTGAGCTGGGGCTCGAGACTCAGACAGGCCTGGCCTCAAAACGGGGCTTCGTAATTTATTGGACCTCAGCAAAGCTCGGCCTCTCATTCGAAAACCATGAAGATCACAATGCTTATGCCTCAAGTTACTGCGAGCATCAGAGTGTAATCTGTGTCGAGACGGCTACGTCACGGGCTCCACGTGGGATGTGCTTAAGGCACCGCTGCCGTCGCTCATCCTGAGGTACGGACCCGTGTCTGCTGCCGTCGGCCAGGACGGCCCACGCTCGCACCCAGGGTCCGGGAGCGGAGGGCAGACAGCGGCTGCAGCGCCGGCGGGCTCCCCTGTGCCTGCTGCCCCTGCCCGGCTCCGTCGTGCCTGCCGCGCCCCCTCCAGCCCCGGGCCTGCTGTCCCATTGGCTGCTCCTTGCCTCCGTGTCTCCCCTCCTGGCAGCAGAGGGGCCCACCCTCCTTCAGGATGGCCTCATTCTAGTTTTACCTGCGTGGGCACTGCCTCCAAACAGGGCCACGCGCTGGGGTAACGGGGCCTGGGACTTCACAGCATCTCTGTGGTGGCCTCACGGTGACGCATCACGAGGCTTGGGGGCCAGTCTGCTTCCTCCGTCCTGGGTCTTCCCCATGACGCCAGGCTGCGCAGCCTTTGTCATTCACGGGGAGCTGCAGCGTCCGGCCCGCGGGAGCAGGAGCAGTCGAGGCAGGGATGCTACGGCGGCACAGCTGGCCCTGGCTGAGGCCCTGCGGCCCGAGCTCGCCGACGCACGCCAGCAGTCAGGCCGCGGGGGGCCTCCCGCCCCAGGGCCGCCACCCGCTGGCCTTTTGCTTCTGGAAATCCATAACCTGTTTCTCTAGGTTCCCAGCAAATGCACTACATGTTCATGTTTTAGGGGCTTCTTGAAGCGAGCCGGTGTCCCCAAACCTTTCCCTGGGACTGAGATTCTGCCGCGAGGTGCCTCCGAGGCAGAGGGTGCGTGTGGGGCAGGGCCCTGCACACCTGGCTCCTCCTTCCAGACTTGAATCTCCTCTTCTCCTTCGCTGAGTGAGCCTGGGAGGCCGAGAGAGGCAGGCGGTTGTGGTTGCATGGGAATTCCTTTACAGGGAAGCAGAGGGAGTAGAGGTAAGGGGTAAGGGTCCCACTCAGGCCCTCACTGCCATTTTGATTACGGGATTCGCTTTACGTACAGAGAGCCCAGACGTTTGGTTCAGCGATACTATGTCCCTGGGAGGGCGCTTCTGGATGAGGTGAACGCGTGAATTAGTGGACCAGGAAACAAATGGCCCTTCCCAGTGCGGGTGGCCTTGTCCAATCCGTAAGAGGCCAGCAGAGAAGAAAAGGCTGGGTGGGAAAGGGTTGTCCATCTGCCGGCCTGTCTTTGAGCTGGGGTGTCAGCCCCTCTTGCCTTTGGGTAACGGCTCAGACTTGCGCTAGAACTTAACGGCATCAGCTCTCCCGGTCCGCAGGCCTCCTGGCTCAGACTGGGACCACACCACCACCCTGGTGGGGCTCCAGCTTGCTGACTGCAGGTCTTGGGACTTTTCAGCCTCTGTAATCATGTGAGCTCATTTTTTAAAATAATAAATCTGTTCTTACATATTATCTCCTGTTCAGTTTCCCTGGCGAACCCCGACTATGTATTAGGCGATGTGACATCCAGCCTATTTGGGGATCCAGGGAGATTTTGAAAGAGCAGTGCTTTCTGACACATGATTTCAGTAATCTTAGCAGTTAAAATAATTGGTATTTTCTTTAGCTGAGAGATCCGAGAGCTGTTCTCCCCATCCCCGAGCCTGGTGATCTCTTCCTGTTTCTCCCAGCTGCTTTTATCTCCCAGTGTATGGAAAAATTCACACACATTTGACTTTTTATGTGTTTCTGCATTGCTTTCTGGTTGTTACGAAAAGAAAAATGACACTTGCTCAAACCCATGTTGAAGGCGGCCGGGGCATATAATCCCTTGGGGTGCCACACGCAATGGGCTTTGGTGCCCACAAGCCCCCGAGAGTCAGAGATTTCCGGGCTCGTGCACCTGTTCCACTCAAACTCTAGTGAAAGGGTCTTTCCTTGCACTTGTTTTCTGGTCCAGAGGAGCTTGGAGTGGCTGGAAGGATCAGGAACTTGGGGCTGTGAAGCCCGCTCTTCCTTACCTAAACCCAAACCCTTAAGCGGTAGGAGAGCTACCAAGGCCTTTCAGTAGGTTCTAAATTCGAGGAAATTTGGTTTGTTCTCAACCCAGCTGATGTCACGGAGCAAACCAGGCTAACCTTCGTAGCCCTGGAGCGAGACAGACCCTGACAGGCTTCCGTGTGGAAAGTGGGGAAGGTGTGGAAGGGGAGACGCGGGATCCGAATCAGTCCTCCACTGATGTTCACAGTGTCCCGTTCTCCTACATCCTTCTGTCTCACAATGACCAATTGCCAGCCTGTTCAATTGATTTTGATTTTATTTAAGAAAAAGAACCGTGGCATCTCCCTTTCGAAAATTCAGTGCAAAACTCTGAGCACTTTTTTGCCTTTCTTCTTCTGACCAGAGAACCATTTTTGCTCATCTCAATTATAATTTGTTTAACAGATTTCATTTGCTTTTCCCCACTTAATACATGAACCCTTTTATGTGTTTAACTGTTATTTGTTTAAGAGGGTCTGCAATGAATAATGCAATGAACAGCCAAATTTTTCACGTAATAATTTTTTATGAACCATACAAAGACAGCTTGAGTTGTATAAATCTAAACGAACTCACTAGCAGCCAGGGTCCCAGTCCTCAGGCTTCCTCATGGAGCTGCTTCTCTTTCTGTACGTTTGAATTATTAATCTATCCCACCTCATCTTTCCTCCTGTTGCAAAATTTTCGAGAAAGGAACCAGCTAAACCTTGCTAGAGATTTGCATGAATTTTAATTTTTAAGAACCAACAAATTCAGCCAAGAATCACCTCGTCTTCTGTATCCTACTTGCATTTCGTAAGTTAGAACCTTATGTTAAAAAGAAAAAAAAGCCCAAAGAGCAAAAACATACAACGCATGCTGGCTTCCCCACCTGAAATGGAGATGTGCAGGAAGGTCTGGGGTGGAGAAGCTGATTTTGGGTGGAACAATATGCCGAAACCCTCACTGTCTTTCCTTTTACTTTCTTTACCTCTAGTATTGCTGCCAAGGTTGGAAAGGCAGGTGGATGAAGGTTTAATTTCTTTGAAATATTAAGTAAGGAACTTTGAACCTGCTTGACTTCCCCAGATCAGGCAAGAATTGGAGGGTGAGCTCAGAGAGTTTGAAGGAAGCATTTGTTTCTCTACAATACAGGGTTGATGTCGATGAAGACTGGTTTGGTCAAGGAAGAGGAACTAGTTCTTGCATGAGCAGCTGGTGTCATGCGCTTTGAGTGTCTGTTGATGGGGAACAGGGATCATCTGTGAGTGAATGTAGAGGTGACGACTTGAGTTTGATCTGAGGCCGTGTCAAGGTCTAGCAAATAGAAGAATTTCGTCCAAATTAGTCCTTGGATGCGTGTCTGACTCAATGTATTCATCCATTATAAAACCAAAAGAAATGACTTTTGAATTAAACATTGTTTTGACAACTTATACTTTAATTCATTCAAAGGAATGGTGAGTGTGTCAGGCCACAATAACTTGCCTCGAATTTCCCTTTTCAAATCCATCCTCACCGATATTTTGCTATTTATGCTGATGATTTGGAGTAAGAGTTAAAGAAGAGTCTTATTATTGCCCTTATATGGGAAATGATATAACATCTATGTTAAATGGCGATGACTCCTTCTTTCCTTCCATATCGAGAGAGAGAAAGAGAGAGAGAGAGAGTTTATTTAACACTTTTGCCTACTTGAGTAATGCTTCGTTTCTAAGCAAACACACCATTCGTCTTGCATGACTTCAGTTTGAAATTTACTTTAGGAGACTGGATTTCAGCACATCACAGACGTGCAAGAAGCTGAAGCCCTAATGAGACATGCTGCTTTAGCAGAATGAATGCGTCTTCGAGATGCTCCTTATTCGATGGGTTTTACATCTAGAGAATCTAGTATCCTTATGAGGAAATAAGTCCGTTTCCCCACTCACCTGAAATTGGAGACAAACTGACACACAGGTGTGCTCTGGTCACAGTGCTGTCACCGCTGGATGGGCCCGAGCAATGGCAGAGCTAAAGGTACCGGCAGCGAACAAGTTCGGGACAAATCTGCACACTCCGGAGGTTTTATACTTGCCTTGTTCCTGTCCCAGCTGGGAGCTGACCCGCTCTGATCATCAGCGATTTTCATGGACAAAGTGATAGACCAGATTTTGGAAAGTAATTTTCCATTTTTGTGGTGGTGGCGGTGGTGCTTTTTCATGAAGCCCAACTGTGTATTCATTAGTTACACCCTTATATCGGTTGACGTCTTCATCTGGTGGCTGAGTTCCATATGAAAGCTGTCTCAGGTTTTCTTATATATTTTTAACCTCTTTTTTTTCTTTCTTTCTTTTTTTTTTTTTTTTTGAGATACGATTGACACATAACATTATGATGGTTTTAGGGATACAACACATGACTTGAAATGTTATATATTGTGAAATGTTCACCAGAATAAGTCTAGTTAACATCAGTCACCTTATAGTTACAAAAAATTATTTTTCTTGTGATTGAGAGCTTTTAAGAGTTACTCTTCTAGCAACTCGCAACCATGCGGTACTGCATTATTAGCTGTGGTCACCATGCTGTACCTTATATCCCGCGACTCATTTTACAACTGGAGGTTCATATCTCTTGACCCTCTTCACCCATTTCACCATTGTTATTTTTTTTTTCATTTCACCATTGTTAAATTGTTTTTAAAAAGTATCTTAAAAAAAAAGTATCTTTATCACTCTTAGTCTCCTTTGTAACAGGCTTACTTGGGTCAATTCTATATGAAACTTTACAGATTGAAAGTTCTGTCCAATAACAAAATAACTTGGCTGCGTTGTTCACTTGAAAATGACAACATAATTGCTTAGCCTTCCTTTCAAACACGGAATTTTGGCTTGTTTAGAGCTTGTTCTCTGTTCTAACAATCACCCACTGCGATTACTTCATTCATTTGTATTTCTAAGAAACTTTAAAACTCTTGGAGGCATTGAGGTTTAATGGGTGTGGGCAGAGGTGGGAGGAGGAGACATGTTAGAAACCACGGTTAACCCACTAACTTGTTGGGTAATGTCGGAAATTCAACCTACCGAACACTCCGTCGCCTGGTTTGCAGAGTGAGGATGGTGTACGTGCCTCCCATCTTCTACTGCAGGAGGCACCAGTTTGGTAGGTCGTGAAGGACTTGCAGAAAGCTCTTTCTTTTTGAGCATTTGTATAGTGCTCAGGGAGTCACTACTTTGAGTCTGGAATTACTCTCGTTACTTCCAGTTGATCCTTCGGGTACTCAGGTAAGGTAGCTTTGTTATGACCCCCATTTTTCAGATGAAGAAACTGAGTCAGAGAGGTTAAGGAGCTTGCCTGAGGTTATACTGCTGGTAAGTGGTCAACTTATGAATTGAACCCAGACAGTCTGGCTCCAGAGTGAAGAACTTGAAACAATGCCAGGAAATGATTTTCACCAAGTTTAGCTGGAACCGGGCTTGAAAACTGTCTCAAATGCTGCTTCTATGGCTATGGCAGGAGCTGAATAGATACTCCTACATTAATGGAAATTAGACATTCTCCTTGGCTGATCTTATCCCTCAAAATCATTTTCAGCTGTTTCAGAGCCTTGGAATTGCTGGAAATGTTTAAACACCACATTGTTGATTTAGCTTATTTTGGTGTTTTGCAATCCCCCCTCCCGTTTTCTCTCTGCTTGACTGTTAATGGTGTGTTGCTATGTGATACTGAAGGGTGACTGCTCCCCCCACATGTTGAGACACTATGGACTATGAGTCTCAGAGATGTAGACTGTGTCATGGTGCGCTCCGCTGGCGGTCCCAGGGGACGGCGTGACCAAGTCCTATTCCCCCCAGATCCCAGGAGCCAGGACCGGCCTGGTCGGCTGTAGAATTCACTGAGGTCTCGGATCCTATTTTGTGGCACTGGACTGGCCGGAGATAACGTGTCTTCAAATCTGTCTGTTGGTCCAAATCACAAAACCACCCCAATTCAGTCCGGTCTTTGGATGTGAAGTGGCACCAGTCAAACTCTGACACCAGCTCCGCGTGGGGACGTCCTACACTGCGTTGGACTGGACTAGCTTCAGGACGGGAGCAAGGTGACCCTGCCAAGAAGGCAGCTCCGATCTCTACGTGACCTTGCAATGCCAAGAGTGGTGCCAATCATTCACGTTTATTTCGTACTTAGAAGGAAGTGCCACAAATAACAGCAGCTGAGCTCCACAAATTCTTACGGTTTCGACAGATGATGCATTATTGTCCACATTCCCAGGGTGGGAAGTAAGACTCTGGAAAACCAGGGCAACAAGCGCTCTGCTGTGGACTTAACCCCAAGTCTCAGGGCCGAGCCTTCCGGCGGCCCCGTGAGGCCGCGTCTCCTGTGTTTCGTGCTCTTTCCCGATGCTGGGAGGCGACCGTCAGCTCTTCATGCTGTCTGAGGACATGGCACGTTCCGAGTACAGCTAGTAGAGCACAGCAGGTCTGGGCCCGGGAGGGACAGGCCACGGCTGCAAAGATGGGGCGGCGCGGAGCAGGTGCTGCCGACGAATCCAGGCCTCAAGAGGGCGAGGAACGCCGCTTGCTCTTTCCCGCCTCCTCCTTCCCGTGTTACTCACTAGGCAGCCACAAGAATCCTCGAGAGGAGAACACGTTTAATCACATATATTTTGTACCAGCGGTAGTAGAAGAGGAGGGGAGGCGCGCTGACATCATGGGAGGGCTTGGGCATCCCTGCGTGCTGTGGCAAGGCCGTATTTCTTCATCTTTGCCCCAGCCCGGGTACGCAGTCGTACCTACACTTTACAGATGAGTAAACTTAGGATCAGAAGTGGGAGTCCTGGGGATCCCGGGGGCTCAGTGGTGGGGCGTCTGCCCTCGGCGCAGGGCGTGACCCGGGGTCCTGGGATCCCGTCTCGGGCTCCCCCCAGGGAGCCTGCTTCTCCCTCGGCCTGGGTCTCTGCCTCTCTCTGCGTCTCTCTTGAATAAATGGATAAAATCTTAAAAAAACAATAGAAGGGGAAGTACTGTGCCTGAGCTCACAGCAGGGAGTGTCTGTGTCAGAATTTGAAACCAGAATGTCTGTTGTTTCTCACTTTCTGGGGCTGCCTCTCTAAAGCCTGGAGGTGAGCGGAGGCGCTGAAAATACCGTCGTGCAGCAGCACTTCATAAACACTCGCCACCAGCACACATTTGAAATAAAAACCTTAATAAAGGAAACCCGGGCGTGCAGTGGGTGGAAGGAGCGGCCCCTTCCTGAGGCCTTCATTGTCCTACCACTACCTGCTGCTGAGTTCAGTTCGCCTTGGACATGTCAGGTATTGATGTGACTGTGATATACATTGAAGTGTGTCCTCACTGAGATTTAAGTCATCCAAGAATTGATGTCGGTTTTGTAGGATCTTCTGTGATTTCTTAAACACCGTGCCTTGGAGTTTTGCACGTGCGTGTGTTTGTTTTATTTGTTTTTTTACATCTGAATTGGGAATGAAGGCACTGGCCGGTCACGGAAGTCCACGTGTTTAAGTACAGGTGGAAGGACGTGTATAAAACCTTCCGAAATGTGGAGCGTGAAGAGATCTCTAACTAGACAAACATGAAAAAGCACCCAACTCTGGCTTTAGGCTTTCTATAAACGGTTTTCTCCTCCGGTAACATGGCCGTTTCTGCATTTTGAAATCTCTGGAACATTCCTGTGGTGATCATTTTTATCCTGTCTGAACTAAAGCTCAGTTTAACCGTTCAGTATTCACAGAGCCAAGTGGATCAGGCCCCAGGATGGCTCAAACCTGGCCAGTGGAAGTGGCCACATTCCTGCAAGATAAGGTCTCCATTACCAACTTCCACATGTATTTGTGTGAAGCTTATTTTTCCATTCGGGTTCTTGTAGCCACAGTAATTTTCCATGTGTCCATCCTCCAGCCAGATGCCCTGTTGAAGACTTCTGCTGAACGATAAACTCCAGCTGAAATGATCTTTTCTTCGGAAACTATGGAGAAATGACCACTTGAACTCAGACTCTGTAGCTGTTTTATTGTCTCAGACGGTGCTCATCCAAGCCCAGCCAAGTCAATCCCCGCCCCCCCACTCCCCCCGCTTTTTTTTAAGTCAGATTTGTTCTTAGGCGTTTAAGAAAATGGCTATATTTTCATTTCCTTTCTTGATGTTCTGATTCCCTTTTTGTTGCAGTGCGGGTATACATGGACATTGGAAAGCTAACAAGCCTTCCCTGTCGGTTGCTCAGTTAGCCTGTTGCTGGTTCAAGTTCCTGATATGGACAAGTTTTCTAGTTATAAAAGCGATGGCTGGACTAGGGGGCAATAGCATAGCTAAAGAAAATTTATGTCATGAGGTCCTGAGAATAAAAAGGAAGAAACGAGGCCATCGCCTTTCTGCAGGACCACTCTAAGTTACCTAGTTCGTCTTAGCTCTCCTGAAGGCATCCTCGTGCTTGGCTTTTTAGATAGTTATCTCACAAAGCTGTCATCATAGCAGACTGCTCATGTGTCATCTAGGCAGGACTAGATTTAAAAAAAGAAAAGATGCTGAGTTGGTTATTGCAATATCCTATCATCTATGGCCGGGAGCCTGAGGTCAAGTATTTATAGGTCCTGCCTGGTCCTTTGTAACCTTTTCTTTGTTGCTTCCACCTTGTGGTTGGAACTGCTTCATTCCTCCCTGCCACCCTGTGGCTTCCCTTGGTCTCCAGGGCCAATCCTGACTTTTTTGTTTGTTTGTTTGTTTGTTTGTTTGTTTGTTTTTTCCAATCCTGACTTTGGATTGAGGGATGTCAAGCGTTCCAACAGTGTTCTTTGGGCCTCTTCACCAAGTGACACCTGTTTTTATCTCGTTCTGACCCTGTGTCCAGTTATTCGAAGTTCAATACTGCCTGACCCCAAGACTATAAAACTACGGGAAACCTGACAGTGTGTATTAATGCAAAGATGGACAAATAATAGATCGTAGAATAGAACGGAGTCCAGAAATAGACTTGTAGGATTGATTTTTGACAACTGTGCCAAGCCAATTCAATGGGGAAATGATAATCTTTATAAAAGATGGTGCCAGGAACAGTTGGATTATATGTGCAAGAAAAGTGATCCCGATCCATACTTTGTATCATGTACAAAAAATAACTCAAAATGGACTGTAGACCAAAATGTAAGAGCTAACCTAATAACAACAATGGCAATAAACAAACAAGATTTCTATAGGAGAACATCTTAGTGACTTTGGGGTTGCCAAGACTTATCCAGATGATAAAAGAAAATATCGATGAATTGAACTTCATTAGACTTAAAACCTTTTGCTTTTCAAAAGACACTTTTAAGGAAAAAGAAGGGGGAAAAGGCAGGCTAGAAAAAATATTTGCGGTGTATCAATCTGATAAGAACTTGATTCCAGAAGATGTAAAGAATTCTTATAACTCAGTAATAAAAAGACCAACAACTCAACTAGGAAATGCTAGTTAAAGATACAAAGGAGACATTACTACAGACCAATTAGGATGGCTAAGATAAAAAAAAAAAAAAGATTAAAAAGACTGAAAACATGAAGTATAGGTGATGATATGGAGCAAGCAGAGCTCTCACTCACTGCTAGGGAGAACGTGTAACTCCGTACTCGATAAAAACAACAACAAACAATTTGGCAGCTTTCTGAATAGTTAAATACTGACCATATGATCCAGTCATTCCACTCCTCAACACTTACCCCCCAAAAGCAAAGACTTGTACACAAATGTTCATAACAGCTTTATTTATAACAGCATAGAGCTGGAAATAACCCAAGTATTCATCAGTAGTTCAGTGGACAAACTGTGAAATATGCATACAATGAAATACTATCCAGGAATTTAAAAAAATAATTAACCGTTGAAACATGCGCCAACATGGATGGATCTCAAATCACTCGTGCTGAGAGAAAGAACCCAGAGAGAAGCATAAAGTATGACTCTACAAAGTTCTAAAGAATGCAGACTAGTCTGAGTGACCAAAAGCAGATCACTGATCGCTTGGGGACATCGACGAGGGGGGAGCGAGAGAGATTACAGAGGGGCACGAGGAGACCCCCCACAGGGGATGGTTATGCCATTTACTTGACTGTGGAAATGGCTTCCTATCTTACAGCTCATTGAAACGTACATTTTATTTTATTTTATTTTATTTTATTTTATTTTATTTTAAATTTATTTATTTATTTATTTATTTATTTATTTATTTATTTATTTATTTATTTATTTATTTATGATAGTCACAGAGAGAGAGAGAGAGAGGCAGAGACACAGGCAGAGGGAGAAGCAGGCTCCATGCACTGGGAGCCCGACGTGGGATTCGATCTTGGGTCTCCAGGATCGCGCCCTGGGTCAAAGGCAGGTGCTAAACCTCTGCACCACCCAGGGATCCCTGAAACATACATTTTAAATATGTGCTTTTTATTGTGTATCTGGTATACCTCAATAAAGGAAAATGAAAACTCATCTAACCACTGAGGAAGTGCTAATGTATCCTACTGATGAAAGTGTTTTTTTTAAAGTGAGTTGTGATTCCCCTTTCCACCGGACATCTTATTTCTGGGATACGCGCTCGCCACGCGGGAGCCCCTCTCTCAGCCTGTAGCCACAGCACCTGCTTCAGCCTCTGCCTCCGTTTCCTGGCCTGGTACATTCGCACCAATTTTGCTCTTGCCCATCTGTTTCTACCACGGGGTTCTCCTCTGCTGAGCTCTCCCTCTCCCTCGGAACATGCGGTTACTCCGCATCTTGCCCTCGCCAGCTACCGCTGAACACCTGCATGGCGGGTACCTCTGCCTTGCTCTCTGAATCAATGTGGCCACACCACACTTCATTTCCTTTGTGGAGCCTGAGATGTTCTCATTGCTTATCCTGCCCCATCTCCAGACGCTCCTCATCACTTGCTAAACCTTCACCTGACGCTGACCTCTGAAATTCGACCAGTTCTCGTCTAGAACATGACTGTGGCCAACATTTTAAGAACGTGTTGCGGTCATATTCCATCTTGCCAATTTGTAGATCCATGCATCATCTTTAAATAGGGGACGATTAAAGTCTCTACAACTTAAATTTCGTTTGATATTTGATACGACCTAACATAGACCCAAATTTCTGTTTTATGATTTATTAGGAATGAAGTTTTGTATTTGCTTTATTTCCCCCTTGTTGTTTTTAAGCTACGTTTGTCTCCATTTTTCTTCACCTCTGTGCATTCCTTTCTCTTTTATCAATATAAATGCCAGTCTGTGTTCTTTTCACATCTGACTCATCTACAAATCTTTTGTTTCATTTTGCAGGGACAGCCGTGGGTACCGAGCCACCTTCGTACCCATGACTGTACGTGTGTTTCTGTTTCCACTTACTGATTTCTTGTTGGTGAGTGAGACTCTCTCCCCTCTTACTTCTGATTTTCTCTGATTTCCTTTATTAGGATGGAAACAGCTCTTGCATCAGCAAATGCCTGCGTACAAAGCAGTGACCCATCCACATCATGTGGCAAGTTTTATCTGTATGATCTAAACCTTGGATTGTTTCTAGGAAGCAGTGATTGTCTCGATGGGTAAGAGATTTTTGCCTCTCCCAGATCAGCTTTTTTCCAGTTGTCAGATACAGCCGTACCTGGAGACCAGCTCTACGTATATAAAAGTCACTCCAGTGCCTCCTGCTTCCCTCTGGGTTCATCTTTTCTCCTTTCCAGCAAACCTCCTGGACTAAAAATAATTTTACTGAAGTCACAGGCCAACACTTTAGCCTCTTGCATCATGTACAATTTTAAAAGCCTATTTCATTCTCTATTTGGAAGTTTGTGTTATTACCCAGAGGAAAGAAGTACCTTAAGATTTCATTTAAAATCCAGCTTATCTGGAATTGCTGATAACCTTTCTTCAGATTGAGTTGTTACAGGACTGGTGACCGACCTATGGGCCTGATTTCCCTGATAGGAATTATGTTCCTGGATGGAAAAGTTATCAAAATTTACCAAGTAACTTTGCCCTTCATCCATCTGCTACAGCGTGTTGTAATACTAGAGTTCTTGAGGAACAGGGTTAAAGAAGATATGCCATAAAAGCTCTCGGCCAATAAAAAAGAGCAAGATGAAATGTGAAGCAATTTCAACTTCTCCAAAATGTCACCTATAATGGAAAAAGTTAATGGAATAAAAAAGGCTCGTTTTATCCATTTGCCTTCACTGTGTGAATCTGCAGTGGTATCATCGTTTCCTTTCTGAGAGTCCTGCACAGAAGCTACCAGAAAGTACGCGTACCCTTAGTTTTCCTGACTTTGCATGACCAAACTGATTTCGGTTTTCCTCAGTGTGGTATTTGTTTACCGAAACTGGCCCATTTACTGAAAACATGAATGACTTTGACTCAAATTTGGAGAACCAATAAACATCATTTAGCAGCAGTGAACCTGTCAGCACATGGAAATCCAGTTTATGGTCATGCAAATGTCTTGTACTTGATTTGGGTCAAATACACCAAACAGTGAGCTAATTAGCCTTAAGTAAACAGGCTTTCATTTCCACAAGCAGTGGAACCAATTATTTCTTAGAGAAAGGTTTATTTTTATTCTAGGTCAAGGGTCCGTAACTCCTTGGAACACCCCTAAATGATTCTCCAAATCAGGCCAGATGGAACTGTCAAGTCACAGATGGCTACCTGGATGTGTATACGGTAGGGTCCTTAATTAGGCCCATTGACATCACCGAGGAAGGAGCCTAGGAATCCGTTTGTGCAAGGATGAGGTTAAGAGAGGATCACCTGCCACATAAGGCAGATGAGGGAAGTTTATAGAACAACAACAACAAAGCTGTTTTTAGCAATCGACTTGACTTCGAGCCACAGACTTTCGGTCCGAATGCCCGATACGTATTCGGTAGCCATCTCTCTATTTTCATATTCCTGATGTCTATTACTTATGGCTCATTTTTGTCTTGAATTTAATACCTGAAGGATTCAAAGTTATTTAAAGGATTCCAAACCTCTAACTATTCCCCAGAGCTTTAATCTCTGAAACAGAAAACTTCCTGATTAGAAAAACAGATGCGTGCTCTAGCCCCTTGAAACACTGAACTATTAGAGATATCGTCCAAGATTTTTGGTGGTTTTTCTCTGTGTGTATTGAACAAATTTTGGAAGAGTAGGCCTTAACATTTCATTTGAGATTTAAAAAAAAATATATGTAATAAGAATCTACCATAAGTCTTACTTTATTTAGATATACACATGTGGGTTGTGTAATTATAAGTCTCTACAATATAAACTGCATTTTGAAAATTGTGTATATTCAGTTTTATGTTTGCGTACTATTTACATGCTAGGAAATTTCTCAGAATGTGGTTCAAATGGATCTTACTGTAAACTGGGATATGGCTAATTTGTCATGGCGTATCTAGAGGGCCTGGCTTCAGAAACACCCGTGTTCCTGGTGTGGCCATATTAAGATGGTTACTGATGTCAGCGCACATTTTTTTAGTCCAAGTTCCATGTAAACATCCTGTGTCAGCCAGTCCAAGGTGTGGAAACAAGCAGAAGCTATAATTCTTTCTGTGGTATCAGAATTGAAATAGAAATATAACGTTTGACTAGATTAATCCGTATTTCCATATATATGGTGGCGTAATCAAGCAAAGATCTAGGCTACAGTGAAATGTCTTCATAAACAAACTATAGGTGATCAGTTTGCCTAAAAGTTGTGGTTTCAGTGTGCCTGAAATAGTTTGTTTCCACAGATTCAGACATATCAACCCTTTCCCAAGGTCTTGGGGGAGCAAGAGACTCCACTTTTGAAACATGGAGTCTTGGAACTTGAAAAGTGAGAGGACCTCAGTGCCTGTCAGATGAACTCCCTCGTTTTATAGATGCAGGACTGAGAAGATAAATGACTTACAAGACCTAGTGGACCTTTGTGAGAACAAGGCCTTGACCCAAACTTGAATCATTTGACCCAGTCCGTTGCTCCAACCAGTAGTGCTGTTGCTGCCTCTGGAGGGCTCTACTCTATGTAGCATGTTCCTGTCACAGAACTCGGTGTTTTTGGATCCCCCAACCTTGATCACTTCGTGCATAAGATCAGAATTATTTTTAAGTAAATTATTTTGTTCAAAATACTATGAGTATTTTACAGGGAGAAATAAACTTTTTTTAATGTGTTTTTTTTCCTTTTTTTATTTTTTTTATTTTTTATTTTTTCCTTTTTTTAATTTAAATTCAATTTGCCAACATATAGTATAACCCCCAGTGCTCATCCCATCACATGCCCTCCTCAGGGCCCGTCACCCAGTCACCCCTTCCCCCCCCCCAACTTCCCCTTCTACTACCCTCTGTTTGTTTCCCAGAGTTAGGAGTCCCTCATGGTTTGTCTCCCTCTCTAATTTTCCCCACTCAGCTCCCCTCCTTTCCATTTCACTATTTCTTATGTTCTATGTGTCAGTGAGACCATATGATTGTCCTTCTCCGATGGACTTACTTCACTCAACATCATACCCTCCAGGTCCCCCCACGTCGAAGCACATGGTAGGGATCCATCCTTTCTGATAGCTGAGTAATATTCCACTGTGTAAATAGACCACATCTTCTTTATCCATTCATCTGTCAAAGGGCATCATGGCTCCTTATTTTACATCATTTGGACATTTTTGCCTTGAGTTTGCAGTAGAAACTGGAACGAGGAGATATATAGAGAAACTATATAATTTACACAGTGTTTGCCAGAGATTTGATTTATGAATGCACAGGTTTATGGGAATCAAAGGGACTTATGAACATGTCAAATTGCAAAATAACACTGGTAAATAGTAAGCGCGTGCATGCATCCATGTGGTTATTATTACAGTAATAACAAGTCAGAACTGTAAACTCTAGACAGTGAATATCAAGAAGATGAGTCAGTTTAGGGGTCCCTGGGTGGCTCTTGGGGGGCCTTGAAGGCTCAGTTATGATTCGGTTTGGGCTCAGGGTTGTGCATCAAGCCTCACAGTGGGCTCCACCCTGAGCACAGAGTCTACTTGAGATTCTCTCTCTCTCTCTACCCCTCCCCATCTGCTCACACACTCTTTCTCTCTAAAATAAATAAAGTAATTAAAAAATAAAAGACATGTCATTGGAAATAAAACAAATCTAGTGTATGAGACAAGTTTAATTAGGAAATTTTATGTCTCATCAAAGTCACTTTGTGTAAAAAGATTAAATTATCAATATAGAGCACTCTGGGAGTTACTTACATGAAGGGTAGACTCTACATTTTTTATATCATAGAATCAGATGCAGTGAGAAAAATGGTCTAAAATGACATTATAAAAATGCAAATGAGAAAGATCCCTTTCATAATCATGTGGGAGAAAAAGCCATGAAATACCTGGGAATGAATTTAATGAGAAAGATTCTATGGAAAGACCTATAAAATTATATTGAAGGATATAAAACAAAATCCAAATAAATGGAAAGAAAGACCATGGTCTGGATAGGAAGACTTAATATCATAAAAACGTCACTTCTCTTGAAATTAACATATAAATTCATGCAGTTCCAATTAGAATTCATTTTTTTTCGAACCACATAAGTGATTCTAAAGTGTATATGGAAGAATATATATGTGAAAATTGCCAAGAAAATTTTGAAATGGAGTGACAGCAAAGAAGCTTGCCTTACTAGATACAAAAACCTAATATAAAGCCACTTAAACAGTATAGTACTGGCCTGTAACAAACAATTCTATAGAACACATAAAGGTCATTTAATATATAATTGAAGATAGCATTATAAGTCAGCAGATAAATATGTGTTATTCAATTAATGAAATTGAAAGAACTGGCTGTGCTTTTGTAAGAAAATAAAATTTTATTCATACTTTATTACATAACAACAAATTACATATGAATGAAAAATCTGAATTCTAAAAAAATCAGACCACAGCCCTCTTGGGAGACACTCCAAGAGAGTATTTATTTGTGTGATCATCATGTGGTGATGTATTTTTTTTTTTAAAGCAAGACTAAAACCATAAAAATAGAAAGAGCAAAATGACATCCTTTATTTCATTTTAAAACATACTTTATTTCAATTTAAAAACATATGAAAGACAAAGACTTCACATAATGGACATTTTAAATCTTCACTGACTAGTCAACAAATCTGAAATACCATTCAGATGTTTGGGGGAATTAATCCATTTATAAATCCTGTCTTCCTAAGGTGGAAGCAGAAATCCACTTTCCCAGGCTCCCTTGCAGCTCATGTTGAGACTTTACCCTAGTTATTAAGATGCACCTCCTCATTCTAAATTCTGGTTCAGAAAGTTTGATCTGAAGGAAGTGGCTCATGGAACTAATTAGATGAAGAGCGAAAGAGAGGGACGCCGGGTGGCTCAGTGGTTGGGCGTCTGCCTTTGGCTCAGGGTGTGACCCCGGGGTCCCGGGATCGAGTCCCACATCAGGGTCCCCACAGAGTACCTCCTTCTCCCTCTGCCTGTGTCTCTGCCTCTCCCTGTGTCTCTCATAAATAAATAAAATCTTAAAAAAAAAAAAAAGAGCAACAGAGAAACACTCCGCTGTTGTGAAGCAATGGCAGTGACGTCCGGCCTCCTAGGGGTTGGGGGGTAACACAGTGCCCGGTGGAGCAATGCAGCAGCTTCATTTGGATGTTTGCCCCAGCTCTGCAGCTTCAGAAATCAGTTATTTCCTCTTGGAACTTCTATGATCTAATTCTCTTTAATAAATTCCCTTTCTGCTTAAACTAGTAAGAGAGAGTTGCGTTTGCAACTAAGAATTCTGACTGGGTCACCCCCATAAAGGTCAAAAGACAAAGGATAGGCTTGAAGAGGATAATTGCAATCCAAATAAGAAAGGGTCAAAACAACCAAAGAGGAAAAAGTACGCAAACGGTATAAAAAGGCAATGTATTAAGGAAAGAAAAAAGCAAATAAAAAGCTACATGACCTTCTAGGTGATTAGGGCAGCAGTATTAAAATCACACATTCCCATCATCATATTTGTTAAAACGTAAAATCTGGCTGGAATTCAGGGCTTGTTGGAATGTAGAAAGGTAACTACTCTTATACCAGTTCGGGGACCGGTGAGGTGTGAGGCCTTGTGACCTGGCACTGTTTTGTACAATTAAAACATGGACGTGAATTAATCTCTTATTTTCATTTGCAGAGATTTATCCAGGAACAAATCAAAGCACTTGATTTTTAAGATTAACATAAACACGTAAATACAAACAAAGCTTTATCAGCGCTTTCCTGAGACAGGGCCTGGAGGAGGCTGGAAGGAGAAGGCCTGAGGGGACCCCCGTGGGGATGCCCGGGCAGGATGGCGGGGCTGTCTGCCGGGCCTGGAAGGCTGCCCTTGGCTTCCGTTGAATGAAAATGTCAAGTTAGAATCTCACGTCGGTGTTACAGATTACGTGTGTATATATTTTATTTTAAAAGTCACTGTTAGAGGAGACGCACGCCTTCTAGTGCTTACGTTCTGAAGGAGATACTGGGTGCGGGGTGGGGGAGAACCTGTAAACCTGTAAACTTGAGATGTTTCCGTAGAGTTCAGCGGACACAGTAGGTTTCACGCTGCAAATGAGTGCGAAAGAGGCGGAATAGTGAGTTCTGCACCAGGCTGGCAGGGCCCCCAGCGACCCGTGTCATCCCCGTTGTCTTCCCGTCTGTACCCCCCTGGGCAAGGAGCGTCCCCTCCATCAGCGAGTCCCAGGGACTCTCCATCCTCGGCCAAGCTCTGATGGAAATGCTTTTCGTCCTTTGCATCCCACCCCCGTGAACAGTAGATTCCTCATTCCTTCATTCTTCGGCGTTCTCAGTTTTCACTTTTTCACAGAGACCCAGAAGGATCGCTACTCCTACCCGTCACTGAAGCAGATCAGAGTTCGCTGGACAGTACTTGGAGGCTGGGATTTGCAGGAGAGAAATTAATTAGGAGAAAGCAAGGTACCTGCGCGACTTCCTTGTGGGTTCCCTGCTGACGGGCAGCCGGCCACCCGGTGTCTCTCTCCAGATTCCCACTCCTTCCTTCCAAGGACGCAAACTTCCTGTTAGTTTAAGGCTTATTACCGCCCACACATTAGCTTGAAATCAAGTTCACGACGCAGCAAGTGGGGTTGGTAGGTGGCACGTGCACACTCCATGCTGCCTGCAGGCTCTTCACCTAATCCTAAGTGTGCGGCACACACGCGCCCGTGTTATACACGTTAGAATGTAACCCAACAGTCTTTAAATACTTCTGGTTTCATTTTCCATTATTTTTGCAGCATCTCCTACGACTTATGATGGGTTTGTCCAAGATTGAGGATCTTCCTTTTCTTACTTAATATTCCCTTGCACCAGTTTGCCCTTCCACGCTGGAGCGTCTGTAGTTTCTTAAAGCTGCTGGCTAGTCCTGGAAGTTCTCCCTGTGTCTGACTGTTAAGAAGGGATCTTTTATACTGAGAAAGTCCTCATTTCTTTCTATCTTTCACCCCTTGGTCTTTCGGTCTTAGGGTAACACAAGTATAATTTCTTTCTTTCTTTTTTTTTTTTTATGAGTATAATTTCAAATTACACATGTTTGTTGCTAACATAGAGAAATGCAGTTGATTTTTTTTTTTTTAATGCAGTTGATTTTTATTAAATGACCTGTATCCTCGTTAAGGTTACTTATTGGCTTTTTTTCTTTTATTTATTTATTTTTTTTTTGTCAGATCTTTGGGATTTTCTCTGTAGAAGATCACATCATCTTCAAATAAAGGCAATTTGAGTTCTTTCTTTCTGATTTCTGTGTATTCTGTTTGTTTGTCTTGGGTCATTACATGAGCTAGGACGCCTGTACGCTACTGAATCCAGCGGTGACAGTGTATGTACATCCTTGCCAGTCTGCGGGGGGAAAAGCACTTAGCCTTTCACCATTAAGTACGTTGTTAGTTGTAGGGTTTTTTTTTAGTAGACATTTTTCATCAGGTTGAAGAGGTTTCTTTTTGATCCCTTGCTGAGGGCTTTTATTGTAAATAGATGTTTGATTTTGTAAAGTGCCTTTTTTTTTTGCCACCATTGATCATCCACTGAGATGATCACATGGTTTTTGTTTTTCAGCCTTCTGAATTTTTAATTAAGCTCCTTTTGAATGTTAAACCAACTATCCTTTCCAAGCAGAGGAAGCACTTGCTCAGGATGTGTTATCCTGTTTACATATTGCTGGATTTAATTTGCTCTTTTGTTAAGGATTTTTTTTAATCCATCTATATGAGGGAGTTTTGGTCTTGTCATTTCTTCTGTCTTGAAACAGCTTTGTCTGGTTTGGATATGAGGAGAATACTGATCCCCTAACATGTGTTGGGAAGTATTCTTTTATCCTATGTTTTTTGGTAGAGTTTGTGTGGAGTTGGCATTATTTCTTTTTTTAAATGTTTGGTGGGCATCGCTCGTGAAGCTTCCTGGACCTACAGTTTTCTTTGTGGAAATATCTTTGTGAATTTAGTTTAATGGGTAAACGGCTATTCAGGTTATTGTTTTCTTGAATGAAATTTGTTAATTCATGTCTCCCAAAGAATTTGTGTATTTCATTTATTTTATCAAAATTACTGGCCCACAGATTTTCAGGATGTGATCTTATTATTCTCGCAGGTCTGTAAGATCTGTAATGATGGCTCCTCCTTAATTCTTGATATTGGTAATTGTTTCATATTCTGTGTCCTTCTCCCATATCTGCATATTAGTCTGGCTTTAAAGGTTAACCATTTTTTCATCTTTTCAAAAGACCAGATTTTGTCATTTTTGTTAGGATTTTTTCCATTTCAAAATGATTTCTGTATTGACATCTGCTCTTTATTATATCTTTCTTTCTGCTTATTTTTGGAGTTTAATTTGCTTTTCTTTTCCTTTTTCTTTTATAAGCAGTTGATGGTATATACAGCCCTTCATTACTGCTTCCTTTGCATCTCGTGTATTTTCATTAATCAATCCCGAATATCTTTTAATTTTGCTTGTGACTTTCCATGTGTTATTTCTGAACATTTCCTTATTTTTTCTCATTTATAAAGATACTGGGATTTTCCAGATAATTTCGGATACTGATTTCTAGTTTTATCCCCATATCATTAGGAACTACACTTTGTGTAATTTCAATCATTTTAATTTTTGAGATTTATTTTATGACACATAGTATGTTCTGTATTGGCAAAAAGTTTCATGTGCACATCAATCTGTATTTAGCTACTATTGAATTGAGTGTTCTTTAAATGCCAATTAGGTCAGTTTGGTAAATTGTATTGTTCAAATCTCCTGTATCCTTAGTGATTTTCTATGTATTTCTTCAATCAGTTATTGAGAGAAAAGTGTTAAAGTCTCTATCCAAACTGTGGATTTCTTTATTTCTCCTTGGAGTTTCTATTAGTTTTTGCGACATATATTTCGAACCACTTAGGGTTGTTGTGCCTTCTTAAGGAATTGGCCCTTTATAATGATAAAATACCCCTCTGTATGTCTAGTGGTATTCCATTACCTGAAATCTACTTTGCCTGATAATATTATTGCCATTCAAGCTTTCTTTTCATTAGCATTTGCATCCATTACTTTAATCTAGCTATGCTTTTTTACTTAAAGTGGATTTCTTATACTACATTATAGAGTTTAATCTTACTTTTAGAAAACCATTTATTTTCTCTTCAATTTACTTTTTGGCAGTTGGGTTGTTCATGTTACCTACACTTAAGGTAATTGTTGGTGTGATTGGCTTCATATCTACCATCTTGCCAGTTGTTTTCTTTTCATCTTATCTGTCCAGTTTTCCATTTTTCATCTTTTCCTGCCTTCTTTTGCACTGCTTTGTTGTTATTTTTATGATTCCATCTTATCCTAACTCTTGTTTCTTCTTGATTTAATTCTTTATTTGGAGGGTTCTCTAGGGTTATGGTATATATCATTAGCTTATTACAGTCTACCCTGAACTAATATTCTAGGATTTTACATACAGTGTAAGAACCTTAACCAGTGTACATCCATTTTCCCTTCCCAGCCTTTGTGCTACAGTGGCCCTTTATTTTACTTCTACATGTGTTATAAACGCTACAACCCATATAACCATAGCTTAGGTATTCAATTATCCTTAGAAACAAATATATTTAATATTCACCTTCATTTTTATCTTTTCTAGAGCTTACTGCTACTTTGTAAAGTTTCAAATTTTCATCTAGTCTTGTATTCCCTTCTGAAGAAGCTCTTTTGACATTTTTTGTTGTGGTTGTTGCTTTGAATGTAGGTAATAAATTCTTTCAGCTTGTGTTTGTCTAATAAAGTGCTTATCATGATTTCAGCTTTGAAAGATGTTTTCTTGGGATAAAAGATTCTGGATTGACAGTTTTTTTGTTTTCCTTTAGTACATTAAAGATGTTATTTTACTGTCTTCTGGCTTGCATGGCACCTAACAAGAAGTTTGCTGTCATGCCTGTCTTTATCTCCTAAATATGTTAAGGAGCTTTTTCTCCCTTCCATGATGTAAGGATTATAATTTAATTAAAAAAAAAAAAAGATTCAAGAAAACTGGGGACATTTCATGCCTGCCCCAGAGCAGCTGATTATTGCTTATATATCAGCCTCACTTAGAAGGGTTCTCACCATTTTCTCTCCCTGCCCCTAAATCTTCCAGAAGCCTAGTGGAAGCCTACAAAAAGGATATTAATAGTGAAATTCTCCTTGTCTTTTGGTCTTTCAGCTATTATAAGCTGACCCCTTAGTCCAAAGGTGGCTTTTAAGAATGCAATCAACTTTTGACTGATTTCTTCTCACTACTTGTATGGTAGCCACCTTTTCCTAACCTGCTCTGCCAAAGGTTGTCTCCTGTCTCTCCTTGGAATTCAGTTTAGGTCGCTTTATGAACTCAAATCTTAGACGAGGGTCACAAGTTTCTGGGTTTGTCTCATTGTACAATGAAAACAGCATTATCTTGCAACTCTCTGCATTGTAATTTGCTATGGTTTTGAAGTTGTTCACCATCCTAGATACCCTTATGAATGGATGACAGTTGGTATGTGGCCCACTTAAATTACCCTAAAATAAAAATAATTCTTCAGGTGAGCACAGGAGAGTAGGGTATATCCACAACTATATACTTGTCAGTGTCAATTCAGCTTTTACTGTGCCATGCATATAATTGGATCATAATGTGTTTGTTGTCAAAATATCTGCTAGGTCTTATTCATACATCCTGCCATTGCTAAGCCATTTCTTCCCAACCCTGCACTTTGAACTGATTTTTGGGGATCCCTTGAGCAAAGCTTCACAAATTGTCATTTAAAATTATAGTTTTGGGGATTAATAGAATCTCTTGAGACCGCTTGGATTGGGGGGATCCTGATCTTCCATTTAACAGAGTTGTTGTTCCTTCAACAAGTCACTGACGAAACTATTGAATAGCTGACAGCTGAGTCCAAAGAGGGGTCTGCCAGAAATCCTCCCTCCCAAATTGAACATTGATTCATGAATTGGTATGTTCAACTTGATAAAGTCCACTTAAATAATTTTGTTTTTATTTTTCATTGTTCTTGGTCATAAGATTGATTAAATGGTAGTTCTGAGTTGCTTTCTCAGAAGTCCACATATATCATCTTCTCTATTTACAAACCGTGTTTGTGTAATAGCCTTGTCCAAGAATAGAGTTTGCTGTACTTAGTAAGGCCCTGTTAGCCATTAACAATTACTGTTTCCACATTCCCACCAATTCTTAATAATCCAAAGTAATATCTACAGTTTGGAGACTGCCTTGCTCATTTTTTGAGAAATCAGAACATTTGTCCACTTAGTGTTTTATTCTTCTGGCATCATTTCCATTTTCCATAATTATTTCAATACATGTTCAGTGATTTGAGGTGCACGTTCTACTGGTACTCTGGGACATTTTTAACCTGAGGCAGAAAACTGGAACTCGCTTGGATCATTTAGCAGCTGTTCTCTATGCTGCTTTATTCTTTTTTGGATTCATATACATTCACCTATTTTTTTCCCACCATTTTCAAATGGTAACCCATGAGCATTATCAGAGAAAATAAAACATAAGGTAGGAGCTCTCTCATTGTTATTTCTTATTATCTGTTGGCTCCAAGTAGAATTTTTGGACCTATCTTCATCTTGGTTGGTCATTTATTCATTTGACATCAAGTCTTAGATTTTAACCTTTAGAAATTACATGTGACCTTGTTTGTGGGATTGCTCCATGATACAATTGGAGACCTCCTGTACTTTGTTCTAATTTTGTAACAACAACAATAAAAAGGTTTATGGGGATGTTTTGATGGGCCATCATAAATTTTAGTCACTGGTTCACAATATTGAAACCCTAGAAAATAAATAATAGTAATTGATGTACCAACATCAATCCTAGGCTGATATTTCACATCCAGACTGGCCAAAGCAGGCACTTTTATTCACCTGGAATGTGTTTCTTTCTTTCCTTTTTATAGTAAAAATGACTGCGAGAATGTTGATTAGTCAAGCTTAATTTAAATCCATTAGTTTTGGACCAGTTTCATCTGATGGAATCAAACAGATTTACCGTGTGAAATGGGTAGACAGTAGCAAGAAAGAAAACCCCATTAAATGCTAGCGGATTACCTGCAGGATCCTAGTTTATAAAACTTGAACCTCTTATCCCTAGAAAAGAGGATTATCCTTGATAAACCTAAGCAGTTTCCTAGAAGTTAGGGTAAGGATCAATTGTTGAGTGCACATTAGATGCTAATGCTGGTAATGATAGTTGCTATAAAAATTATTTTAACATTATTAAAAAACTACCAACCTGAATGTATGGGATGAGTAAACTCTGACTTGGGTCAATGACAGTGTCTTTTACTTTATCGTTCCTGTCTTTTAGGGAAAGAGAAAGCCCCATGATCTTTAGTCTGTATGGGTTGGCCATGTAAGAATTCAAGAAAGAGGCATATTTTTAAGATATCTTGATGTCTCTAAATAGATTTCTTCCAGGAATTTTAGCGATCATGCCTTTTAACTATTTGAAAGAGGGATTATTTAAAAAGCCTTAATTCTTGAAAATATTCTTACAGTTTGGTTTATGTGATTGAAACACCTTTGGCCAGCATTACATCTCTTTTTCCTCTTCTTTAAAACTAGATCTATTAGCAGTGTTTTCATTTAGTTTCTAAAAATGATTCTGTTTCCATAGAGAGGGTTTATGCTGGAAATAACATTCTAGGAGGTCTTTTAAATTCTGAAGTTGTAAATTCAAAAATAATTTTGTAATTTGTCTTCCTAAATTGAATTTTTATCACTTGTCTACCTACTTTTTCTATTTTGGAAAATATATTTGGTTGCTGTTTTTAGCCACTTTCAAATGTTCCACCAGATATTGGAGATGATTCAGAGTATGATTTGAGAGATACCTAAAGGATATTTAATGGAGTTTTTCTTTTTTTTTTTTTTTTGGATCTTTAAGAGACACTGAAGTTAGAGGAAAATGCTAAATAATCAGACTGAAGGTAATACTCTCATCCTCACTGATGGCACATAGTATACTCTAGAAGTGTAGTCATTTATTAATCAGTTAGTTACCAAAATAAAATGTTGGTATGAATTTTTGTGACTATACTAATGGTAAGCATTGGTTGTGAAACACAGAAACAAAATTTTAATCACAAGTCATTCTTCAAAATGAATTTTGTCCTTTGAAATGGTCGTCTTTTAAGAATGGGCACTGATTACAACCGTGTTACCACTGCTCAAACAATTTTGGGTCTCCCTTGGAATGGTCTTCAGAGTCTGTGGGCCACAGAAGAAAATGAATCTTGTCCTTTCAGGTACATTTCATTTTTGATCCATAACAGTATCCCCAAGCCTAGTCATCCATTTTTAATACATCTTGGCTCTTCATGATATTTTTGGTAGTATTCAATAAACACATCTTTCAAGAACAGAGGCTTGCTGCCATTTATATTTAAATGTTTTAAGCTAGGAAATTCCAAAAGGAGGACGTCCAAAAAATATGTGAATCAATGGCAGCATCCTAGAAAACACATGGAATTCCCTGAGCAAATTATCTTGCAAGTGAGAACATGCATTTGGAAAGGAGTCTGGCATATTGGGGAAATCCGTTACATTGCACTGTAATGTTATAGAGGAGGGAAACTGCGTATACAGGCTTTAAAGAGTCCTAGAGACTAGTTCAGAAAGAGGTCCAGTGCTTGGTAGCTGTGTGCAGGTGTCTTTTTTGAACTATTTCTTCAGCTATGAAGTGGAATCGAGAGAAGCAAACCTTGTAGCCTACCATAAGAACTGGTGGTAAGCCACTTGCAGGCCTGGGTTCACGCCAATACTGGCACCATTAATGAGGTTAATACTATCAGAATATCTGTCCATAGCTTATAGAAAGCTTTATTTTACCTTCTTGTTGGTATAGCTGTATTGCTGGATATCAACTCTCATATTATAGAAACACATAGATAAATGATAAGGGTTTTTGGAAAGGTTTTAAGAAGGACCAGACCCAACTATTAACTGCTTAAAAGTTTATTGCAAAGGTGTCAAGGTGATTAAAGAAAAACACCGAAAACAATGATCAGGTTAGAAGAAGCTCTTTAGAGATAGTTGAATTGTTCGTAGCAAATTTAATTAGGTGGACTTGAGGCATCTGTTCAGAAAGAAAGCTCACACACTAAATTGTCCCATCATTTGAGAAAAGAACTCCAATCCACAAAGTTCATAAACATAACGCACACAGTTTGCCATTTCCATTTACCCTAAGAGTGTTTGGTTTTACCCAAAAAAGATAGAGAGGGGGCAATGATTAAATTTGAAAGCTGTAATAGAACTCCTCCTCTCTTACTATTGGGTTAGAGTTTAGCCCAATTTCTCTTGACCACAAAAATGCAATCAATCAGTATTTTAGGTAATTCTGATATTTTGCCATATATGGGAGATCTTAGTGTTGCACTATGTTATCTGAAAGAGTTAAGGTTTCTTAATTCACAGGAATACTTTTATTGGCTCCAACAGTGTCACAACATTTCCTTCGAATAGATCATTAAGATTCTAGGCCTGGAGGGTTCCTGAGGTTCACAGTGCTGCATCCATGTCTTTTCTGTCTTCGGTACGTGAATGGACCTGATATCAAAATGCATCCCTCAAGACCTCCGTGAACTGCTGCGGGCTGGGTCAGATAGACTATGTGCATTTATTTTAGAACACAAAATAAATCAGAGATTGGAGAAATAATGCATCATTTGCAGTGGCTGGCATGGGATGTTAGCACACACACACACACAAAAGCAATTGAGTCAAAATATGCTTTATATTCAGAATGTTTATATTATATATTAATTGAAAGTATTTTTGCTATAGTTGAACTTTAAGAATAATTTTTATTCTAAATATCTGTATACTCTGATTGTTAAAAAATATTGTATATGCAAGGTTTTCGCCTGGATTTAGATGTTATCTAAAATAAATAGTGGGATCCTACAACTTGTTATCTGGAAGACCTTAACAAATAAAACAATCTCATATCATCTCAATTTTCTGGACACTTTGGATCTAAATATTGGCTTCTAAAGTCTTGAGAAATCTGTTTAATTGCTTCCATTCATCATTTCAAATGGTTTATGTAAGTGCTCCAAAAAACTTACTGAGCTGAAATGTAAGGTTTTCTTCTGTACGGATTATCCATTTGGAGGAAATGTGCCGCAGGAGAGCATTTCTGTTGCTCAGCCTTTTGGGCATGGTGTCCTTGCTTCTCTCAGGGGGTTTGCATTCCCACTATTGCTCATACTTGGGTTGAGATAAATACCCACCAACATGCAATCCATAAAATTCCCATTCTGTAGGTCCTGAGCCATCTGTCATCATTCTGAGGGTACCATTTGAAGGATTTTGAATGTCTTTTAATTGGTTTTAATAAAACCATTGATTTTATCTCATGAATATTCACTCCCTGGCTTGGATTAGATTTTTTTGGCCCTCAAACAGAAGTATATGATTGTTTTATTCTCTTTTTACTTTTCATGCCTTTTGGGTGATAGATCTTGGCCACTAGAATGGAGTCCAGAATGGTAGTGTCATCACAAGACTAAAAACACAAGGGAGCAGACACTAAGAGTTATAAGAATTTTCACCGCTTCCAGCTGGCGGCTTATACAATCCATAAATCACGTACTACATATTACTGATTGTCTCTAAATTCTGTTGCTTTTTGGGCTTCCCCTTGCCATTTGGAATTAAGTGGCTCCACTTAGGCCTCGTTCTTAAGTATTAATGCATCTAGTGTCGTTTAAGTGCATATTTGATCTACTTTCTCTTCTGTGATTCTCTGTCACATACAACCTTTCCCAAACTGTGTTCTATGTAGCACTTCACTAGTAGGTAAATATTACATTTCCATGAAAATATTACTCAAAAATTATTCAGTTACACAATACTAGGTAAAACCAAAGTTGAGAATGATTCTTTTTGGTTGATACTTGAAACTATAAATATAATGGTAAGAGTAGTGATGTCTCAGAGGTGTGTGATGGTACCTTTTTTTTTTTTTTTTTTTTAATCATAGAGCATCTTCCTAGACTACTACTCTATGACATACACCTCGGGACATGATGGGCTTTATGGTAAACCTAGAATTCCTTTGCATGTCATACAAGCCATTGCCTAGCTTTTGAAATTCACCTCCTACCATTCTCATCCCTTGTATAATGCATATTCGCCATCGCAACTTGCTTCATCCTTCTGCAGGATACCCCCCTGATTTGACCGCAGGTTGTTCCCAGCTTACTGGATTCCCCTTCTCCCCTCTGACACCGAAGCAAACTTGTAATAACCCTTTAAAAGACACAATGCAAGGCACCTCTGCCTCTGGGAAGTCTTCTCTGACGACCCCAAAGAGCACTCAGCATCTTTGTTTGATGCATGGAATATTCTCCTACTGAACATAAAGGCAGTTTTTGAGTCCTGCTATTTCCAGGTCCTTATCCCAAGGTTTGGTCATTCTTTGCTTCCAAGGCTGTCTTTACTACACAAGCTTAACTCTTCTTAATATTTGCATCCCTGCTGCACACCAGAGTGGACTGCACAGAGTAGGGGAAAGTGTGCAGCAGCCAAACGCATAGCCTTTGAATGTCTATAATGTGTTGTGCTATGACCCTTGAGGTTACATTTTTATGCTTTTAACTATATTAATTTTTTTGCCCAATATTGTATAGAGAGAAAGCAGGAAGTCAGGGAGATTTAAGATCTCTCATTTTTCTAATTAATTTGGAACATGCATCTAATTTCAGTGAGCCTCAGGTTGCTTATCCATCAAGTAAGGCTGAAACAATGTCCAGGCACTTTCCAGCTCCCTAACTCTGTGAGACTAAACCAGCTTTGCAGATGCTCTTTAGGTAATGCGTCGATTTACAGATGAATTCGGGGAGACTTGAAGATACTTTTCTTCTTCATTTTTCTGCCCTTATATCTGATGGATCCAAAATCCTTTCTTGGCCCACTTTTTGATCCTTGAAATGCAGTAGAATCAGGGTTTTCATTAGACTTTGTAGTTTGAGAAGCAGAAAATACAGTTATGTTTTCGCAAAACAACTGCAAAGACTTCTGTTTTTGTATTTTTTAAAATCTCACTCAAGCTTTTCAAAACAATCATTTTTCTGGTTCTTAGCGTCTCCCTCAGACAGTTTTAACTGAAAATATTTCTGATAAAGCTGAAAAACCCCCCTGCCTAGTGAAACGTTTCATCTTCTGGGATTCGCTCTATGAGGGCTCATCTCGGTTCTAAGAAGGCTTCTTGCTAAAGGCTCCAGTTAGAGAAGCAGGGCCTTAGGTCCCCGTGCCGCAGGGCACTCCCCTTCACCCGGGCGGCCCCAGAAAACACTTGGGTGAGCACAGCCAGCGGAGAGGAAATGACTGCGTTTCAAGTAGGAAGGAGCTCATGAACTGGTCCCCAAGAAGACGTTCCCGGGATGCATCGTGACTGCGGCGGGGCAGCTTGCCTCTAAGTGAGCTCTCCTCTCCAGCTCTTCACAGCTGCCACCTCCTAGTCACTCATTGCAAAGCCATGCACGCAGCATGTGCTCAGCTGTAAAGCAGGGCTGGTTAATGCCGATGCTCAGTTCTTGGGGAGACCATGAAAATACAAAAGGCCTCTTTCTTGTCGGTTAAATCGTCATTATTTTCATTATCTTCGTCAGCACTTAAGATTATGGCTCATCGGTATTGTGCTGTTGCTTTTGAGGTGGAGAATGATTATGAAATGTAGTTGCTGTTCTCAAGAAATTTCTGGACAAGACAGAGATTGAATGTGCCCGTAGATCTTTTAATAGGTGCGAGCTTTGATTCTCATGTTTCTCAGTGAAATCGATTTTAGTCTGGGGAGCTGTGTGTGTGTGTGTGTGTGTGTGGGAACAACAGTTAGCATGAGATCTACCCTCTTCAAATTTGAAATGTACAGTGAATACCCTATTATTAGCTTGCGGTGCTATGTTATACAGCAGATCTGTAGAACTTACTCATATTGCACAGTTGAAACCTTATACCCTTATACCCTTATAGTTGGATAGCAACTCCCCATCCTCCCTCTCCTCAGCCCCTGGCAACCTTCTTCTCTGTCTTCTATGTGTTGGGCCATCCGACACATCTCATCTAAGTGGAATCGTACAGTATTTGTCTTTCTGTGACTGGCTTATTTCATTTAGCATAATATCCTCAAGGTTCATCCTGGTTATCCAAAGGGCAAGATTGTCTTCTCTTTTTAAAGCTGGATAATATTCTTTTTTTTTTTTTTAAAAAAAAAGATCTTATTTATTTATTCATGAGAGACACAGAGAGAGGCAGAGATACAGGCAGAGGGAGAAGCAGGCTCCATGCAGGGAGCCCGATGCGGGACTCAATCCCAGGACCCCAGAGTCACACCCTGGGCTGAAGGCAGACGCTCAACCCCTGAGCCACCCAGGGGTCCCATGGCTGGATAATATTCTATCACATGTATATACCACATTTTCTTTGTCAATTTATCTGAGAAATGGAATTTAAAACTATGATGATATATCACTTCACACCTGATAAGATGGCTAATATAAAACAAACAAACAAACAAACAAAAAATATAACTAGTGTTGGTGAAATGAGAACCATTGTCCACTGTTGGTGGAAATGTAAAATGGAAAACAGTAGGGAAGTTCCTCAAAAAATTAAAAACCGGACTGCCCTATGGTCAACCAAGTCCACTTCTGGGATGTATCCAAAAGAGTTGAAATTGGACTATGGAAGAGATACCCACACTCCCATCTTCACTGTGACATTCTTCACAATGGCTGAGTTATGGAGACAGCTGGGACATATATCTCAGGCTACCATGTAGATTTGGTTTCTGAACTACCACCCTGACCAACCTTGTTTTTTTTTTTTTTTTTTTTTTTTAATACCAACACCAGAGGAGGAAAAAAGAAAGTGGCAAATCCTGAACTTTGACTTCCCTTCCAGTCTGATTATGGCCTGTAGATCTCTTCTCTTTAGCTTCATGTCCTAAGAAAGGTGATAGCATGGAAGACCCCAATCATCTGGAATATTAAGTGTGACAACCTCTGTGCAGTGTTGTAGTGAAGACCAGAACACCTCAACGTCGTCTCCCTTCCAGTCTTCTGCCTCCTGCAGGGATGATAAAGCTCTCGTCCTGCTTCCATCAACAGCCTAGCCAAGTTGGCCAAGGGAGCCTGAAGGGATATACATCACATTACAGCCTTCTCCCTGCCAAGTTCTACTTAGTTTCAGCAATGTATGTGAAAACCTCCAAAGCAAACACAGAGAGGAAATCAAAATTAAATTAATTGCCTCCAAGGATAAATAAAACATGGATGCATTGCTCTTGAGCTTACAGGATGGAAATCAGAAAGACTTTGGTTGGGTTTCAATGATACCGGTGTTCAAATTCCTGATTCTTCAGCCCAGAAAAGAGGAGATACAGACGTATAGAGGTTCCTTACTAATGTCTGTACATGGAGGAAAATACACCTCAATAGTTAATATTTATAGAATGTTCAAGATAGTGTATGTGACTTAGCGATACAAAATCATCCTTCAAACCAACCAGTGCGTCTTGAGAGGAGAGGAATGACACTCTTTCTTTGAGCATATTAAATGTCAAAGAACAAAATATCACATAATTTCAGACTGATCCAGTGGCTTTGAACTTCTAGTCCTCATTTTTACCAATTGAGAAAATTTGGATGAAGCGTGGTTCCCTACTTTTCTTCAGACTCTGGTACCGCACAACTAAAACTGCTATTGCCTCTTCAATTTTGTTGATCACCTAAATGATTTCAACCAACCCTTGACTCTGGCCCTCTGGCCAACATCTGAAAGGCATCTACAGAAAAAATACAATCATCTTCTAATCTGCTTACAAATGCTGAGCGATTTTGAACCAGATGAATTGAAAATTTTGGTTATTTATTTTTTTCATTGATATTTAAGCGGATGATGAGGCCACAGGAAAACCTCACGTGGTTTTTCTAAATGCTGATAAACTGCCCTCTGTGTTGAAACCTAACTTAACAGTTGAATGGACTATTAAGGGTTGTGTGTTAGCCAGCCTACTGCAGTGCTTCTTAATATCACTATTTTAGATGTGATTATAGTTCTTTTTAAAAAAAAAAAAAAAAAGGTGTTATTTACTCATGAGAGACACAGAGAGAGAGAGGAGGAGCAGAGACATAGGCAGAGGGAGAAGCAGGCTCTATGCAGAGAGCCCAACTTGGGACTTGATCCCAGGACTCCAGGATCACTCCCTGGGCTGAGGGCAGATGCTCAACTGCTGAGCCACCCAAGTGCCCCATGATTACAGTTCTTAATTTTGGTTTTCCAGTTTGGCTTTTGAATAGGTTATATACCGTTCTGGTAACTTTGGTGGGAAACTGTGTATATGTTAAAGATTGGAAAATATAAGCTCGTCTATGATACTGCATTGAGTTTGCTTTTTTTTTTTTTTTTTGAATACTGGCCCTCTCATACTCTGATACTAAAACTAAAGTGTATTTCATGAATATAGTTGTGGAGAGTTATATATTTTTTTTTCTTAAAAAGAAGAGTAGAGTGCCAATATCAAGTAGGTACCTGAGTGTCCAATGAATTTTTAGATGTTAAAGGCTTGCAGGCTGCCCTGTTTTGGGGGAAATCTTAGAGGGCCATGCGCTGTTCCATAGAATGAGAGTTAATTAACCACATCTAACAATTCAATCATGAAGAAAAATGATATGATGGTAACATTGAACATGGAATAAAAAATAGACATTTGCACCAACCACAGGATTGGGAGACAAAGGGGAAAAAAAGGTTTATGTTTGTACAATAAACATGTGGCCAAAGGTCCTCATTAAATGGAGCAGCAGAAGGGTAGATGATTCAAGATAGATTTCTAATATAAGTTTCTAATAGGTGACACAGACAAGTTGTAATCGAGCTTTTGCTCGTCTGTAGAACAAGTATCCACATTCACAGTTGAATGGAATTTTGTTCGGTGCTTTGGCTATTCATTTCTGCAAACTACAGAAGCCACACAATTCACTGTCTTTTTTTGGAAAATTGTCTTAATAAATAAACACTCATCTCTGGAGGCAATGAAATCATAGTAAAAAAAAAAAAAAAAGAAAACGACAACAGATAGCTAGATGTGAGTTACGACCTATTAGATATATTACCCTTGCACAATTCACAACCTAAACAACTGTACTGAGCAGCTATTTGAGGGGATAATGACTCCAAGAGTCAGAAATCTATCTAGTTTTATCATCCTGTCCTGTAGTCAAATAGAGAAGAAAGAACCAGGCTCCCATAGATCACACGGTCTTTCATTAGACTGTGTTTGGATTTCGGTAGATTTCCAATTAATGTACCCAAATAGGGGAAAACGAGATGCCAGTTAGAAATAATTAGGCCGATAAGTTGTGCTGAATAAATGCTTGTTAAAGCCCACAGACCTCGTAAGTGTGAGCAAGTTTCAGTCCTTGTCAATGGCATTCATCTGAATGTATAGATTTCTGAAAACGTAGTGGATGTTCTGTTAGTGTACCTGAGTTTTCCTAATTCTTACCAGGTACTTGGATAGTTTGCTGAATGCGTTCTATGCGATATCTTAGTGAGAGCTTGCAGGAATTCCACGAGAGTCCTTGTTTTAGTTATTCTTATCATCTAAATGAGGAAATTAATCCTTTGAGTAAAGTAGACTCCCTACCCTATATGGACTCCAAAGTCCATCCCATTAATGACCGTGGAAATGAAAAGACCATGATTAATAGTTATACGCCACACAGAATCAGCTGGGAACATGTAATTAATAAAAGATGCAAACGGGTACCCTGGGTGGCTCAGTCAGGTGAGTGTCCAACTCTTGGTTTCTACTCAGGTCATGATCTCAGGGTCATGGGATCAAGCCCTGCATTGGGCTCCCTGCTCGGCGCAGAGTCGCCTTGGGATTCTCTCTCCCTGTCCCTCTGCCCCTCCTCCTGTGCTCCCTCATGCTCTCTCTCCCTAATAATAATAAATAAATTAAATAATAAATTTTAAATTTTAATAAATAAATAAATTTTTTAAAAATTTTAAAAAAGATGCAAACAGGTACACATAACATTTAGGAGTAAATTATTGAGAAATACAGGGATCAAGGGGAAGAATATGGCAGGAATGCAAACGGGTGCAGCCTTTCTGGAGGATAATTTGGCAATTTGTGTCAAAAGCTTTACAGAAAGTCATGTTCTCAGATTCATCAATTTCAGCATGAGGAATTCATCCAGAAGATGTAATTAAAGAGACAGCAAAGATTTCTCTAATGGCTTATTCACTTTAGCGTTGCTTCCACTAACAACATTTGAAATAACATAAATAAATATTCACCAATAGGAGATTTTGTAAAGTATATTGATATATAGCTTTACAAGTGATGTTGTAGAAGAAACATTCTATCAAAATGTCCTTTTTTTTTAAAGATTTTATTTATTTATTCATGAGAGACACAGAGAGAGAGAGAGAGGCAGAGACACAGGCAGAGGGAGAGGCAGGCTCCATGCAGGGAGCCTGACGTGGGACTCGATCCCAGGTCTCCAGGATCACACCCCGGGCTGAAGGCGGCGCTAAACCGCTGGACCACCAGGGCTGCCCTCAGAATGTCCTTACTGAAATGTTCTTATTGAAAAATATTTAAGGGCATTAAAATTTGTAAAATTAAATATGTACTTGTATACTCACAGACATGCACAGAGGAAAGACTGGACTGGTTTGCATGAACCTGTGGATAGTACTTACCAATGGGTGGTGTGATAATGGGTGATTTGTCTTCCTTTCTATTTTTGTGTATTTCTTCTGTTTTTTTTTTTTTTTTTTTTTTAAATAATAAACTGTATCACTTTTACGATCAGAGAAAGACTTTAGAAATATGGTTTAAACGTAGCCATTTATCCTGTGATTACACTTGAACCAAGTATAAAGGTGCGTTGATACTCGTTTGGTTTCTGTGTTTATCTCGGATTTACATGTTCTTTTTGCCTTCGTTAGGAAAGTATAGGAGCAACTAGGGTAGCATAAGGAAGATGAATTTTTCTCTGTAAGGTACGACCTAACTGTGCGGTCTAGGCACGATGACTTGTCTCAAGGAAAAGGAAACCTCTGGTCTGTTCATTCCGATGAGGTCTCCGTAAGCACGGAGCCGGTCACCCAGATGATTCAGGTCTGCTTTGGTCAGAATGTGCTGAGTGTTGCAACAAAGACACCTGCAGTGTCCGCGACCTGTAAGGTAGGAGCTCTTGCTTCATTATGTCATAGGCCTGGGTGTCACTAGACGCTTGGGAGCCCAGGCTCTGCTCCCAGGGTCGCGTGGCCTCCAGGAGTCTCACAAGCAAGAAGCTGATACTGAGGCTGCGAGGGACTCTACTGCCGGGAGGACGTGGCCTCTGTCACCTGTGCGCACGTTCCGTTGGCCACACTCAGTCACCTGGCCTTTCCCACGGGCAACGCACGTGAGGGCTGCAAAGGGTGAGGGCCCCGGGCCGGGGCGAGCGACACCCCGCACCTGACGCTACCGCTTCCACCTAAGGGCCGTGCCACGTTGATCCTTATCGTCAAGGATGGAGCCTTGGCACGTCCCGGCTCTGGTTTACTCCGCCATCGAAGTCAGCTGTTGCATTTACATTTTACATTCCGAGACGCTGGTTCGGTGCTCCCCTTCGGGCACGTGGCTGTAAGAGCTTTCCACCCAGCGGAGAAAATCCGATTGTACTTCTCAGGGAGCAGCCGACGCCCAGGCAGGTGGCCCCGCGTTTCCTGGCCGGACTCCCCAGGTGGCCCCGGGGAAGAGGGCGTCTGTCTAAGGGCCCGTGTGCGTGGGCTACGGCTGGGCCGAGGGTGCAGCCCGTCTCCCGCCCCCAGCTCCAGGAGCGTTCATGCCCCACGGGACACTCTCGGGCTTGTATCAGACGCTGGCAACGCTCTTTACTGTCCGAGAGTCTCTGTTGAAGACGGCAGTAGAAGAAATTTCGAGCATGTGGAATCACCTGGTTTCATATTTTCAGATCTGCAGTGTTAGGCACTGTCCGGTCATAATAAACAAACCGTGGCCCTACTTGCCTTTCCTGTGATGTTTCCAAAGACAAGGTGGTTGTAAATAGAATAAGAGCAAAATAAGAGGTGATGCTGCTTGGTCATTTGAAAGACAGGAGGTTTCTGTTTCAAATGTAGAATCAACTGCTGATTTAGGAGCGTCTAGAAGTGAACTTTTGAGCTCTTAAGCTTGTCTTTCATGGTTCTTGAAGCTCTCAACTCGCAAGCAATGGTTTGTTGTTATTTTTTAATTAACCAGCTAAAAGCGTGTCCATGACCACGTGTAGTGCCGGACCAGGGCGCTCCGGGGTGGGTGCCTTTATACCAGGGTTGTCGGCGGTGGTGGGTTGGCCCTGCCGGAGTGGAACAGCTGCAGGGGACCGCCGAGCCCTGCCAGAGTCGTGCCCTCGGTCACCCCGGGGCGTTGCAAGAACTCCCAGCCAAGGCTTCCTGTGAACGCGCATCCACCCCCAGGCTCCACCAGGGAATCCCCTCTTCAGAAGCTATGAACCGTGTGCTCTGGGACAGCACAGAGAGCGTGGAAGATCTGATGTGTTTCAGAAGGAAAGAAACTTCACAGCGAAGGTCCCCTCGAAGCATATTTATAGAAGGGCAGCCGTGACAATGACATGGAACATACCCCACAGAACCAGAGGCAGTGGGGGACACGGCTTTTAAGAGACTTACGTAGTTTTAGACATAGAAAAATTTTCCTTGTCTTCAATAATGATCCAAGTCACACCAAAAAACTCTTCGGCACATAATTACCCAAATCCTCACTTCTATTCAGCTTCTTTAATGCAAAAATGGGGGAGTTGAGGTCCATCACTTCCTCCACCTTCCTCCTACATGTTGGGAACCCTTCACTTCCTTAAACTGCCAGTTTCCTTGTTTGGAAAACAACAACCCTATAGTGCCTCCCAAGGCCTATGTACGTAGTAAACTTTGAGAACACAAAGCCCTATTAAAAGTCCGAGGTGGTGAAAAGTTAATAAAAATGTTTTAATAATTCTCCCACATTGAGATAATTTAGACAATTTTCAACATAGCTCACATTTTTTTTTTTAAATTGAGACGTAGCACTACGTTTGTGTCAGGTACACAACTAAGGATTCTCAACATCTGCATATGATATAAAGTTAAATCACAACATGCGACCACAGTCCATGCCGCCCACCCCCTCCCCCAGCCCTCTTCTCCGTCCATTCATTTCCCACATGGCTGTTTTTGAGATAGTCGTCATCAATCTTTGTACTAACTTATGGGGCTGCATGAATGAAGAAGCCCAAGTACCCGCTCCCAGGGAATTTACGGTCTGGTAAGGAAGACGAGGAAACGCTATTATGATACACGCTGGGAGGAAGATAGATGCAAAGTGGTGTAGAGAAGAGGTGAGTGGTCCGTCTGCCCCGGTGGGTGTGGGTCAGGTAATGGCGGCTGATCTGGGTGCTGGAGGTAGATAGAAGGATCCCAGCGGGCGGAGAGGGATTTGGAGAAAACTAATCAATGATGGGCAAACATGCGAGACAGAACGATGGCCCTGAAGATGTCCACGTCCTACTGTCCAGAACTCTGGATGTGTTATCTTACATGACCAAAGGGACTTACCTGATGTGGCGAAGGATCTTGAGATGAAGAGATGATCCTGGATTATCTGAGCAGGACCCATAGAATCGTATGGGTCTTCGTAGGAGGGAGGCAGAGGGTCACATCTGAGAAGGAGATGTAAGGAAGGAGCAATTGTCAGAATTACTGGAAGGTGCGATGCTGCTGATGTTGCAGATGGAGGAAGGAGCCACGAGCCAGCGCGTGGCAGTGGCCTGGAGACACTGAACGGGGCAAGGGTAGGACTCTGCTCTAGAGCCTCCACCAAGAGCCCGATGCTGTCAACGCCTCGATGTTGGCTCCCGTAAGGACCCGGTTTAGACTCCTAACCTCTAGCACCGGAAGATACATTTTTAAGCCGCTCAGTTATGGGTTATTTGCTTCAACAGCAGTGGGAAAAGACCTAGTTACACATGAGCCCTGCCTACAGCAAGAACTGTGTCTTCCTGGTGTGTCCACACAGCGAGCACTCCACCAGCACCGGTTTGTTTCTGTGGAGCAAACTGTGTCAGTGGCTGAGAAAGCACGGCCTTCTCGGGGAATCGCAGGTGGCTCTACTAACTGGGCATGCGCGGCCAGAAAGCGAGCACAGGAAGGTGCTGGAAGGCGTATGGGGCCGCTGGAGGGCATCCAGGGACGCACCGCCCACGAGGACTGGCCAAACATTACTTTTCCTCAGCATGCGAGTTTGTTTCATGAAGTAAAGAGAATATTGATAATGTGGGTTAAAAGAAATCAGCCAGAGATGGAAGAAGAACCTGATTGGCAGGAACGGACTGTGGTTTTCCCCGCACGTGCACAAGCTGCTTCAGGCAAGTGGGTCCCTTTCTCTGCTGCTCCGTGTCCTCATTATGCAGATGGAGATGCTGCGGGATGAACCCAGACCCCCCAGCCCGAACGTTCTGTGCTTCGTGTTGGTGTCTGTGAAGGTCACCAGCACCCGTGTGTGGAGGTCACAGGCTGCAGCCGTGGGTGCAGGGCCGCCGTCTTCCCGCAGTACCTGAGCCTTGGCCCCCAGCCCGGCGCCTGGAGGAGGCAGCGGGAGAGCCAGGGAGCTCGGGACTTGGCGAGCCTCGTTGGAACTGAAGAGGGAAGAAGAAGGTCCTTCTGTTCTCAGGCACATTACGTCGACAGCATAGGAAATGTGTTAAATTTATAGCATATTAGGGGCGCCTGGGTGGCTCAGTGGTTGAGCGCCTGCCTTCAGCTCAGGGCCTGACCTTGGAGACCCGGGATCGAGTCCCGCATCGGGCTCCCTGCAGGGAGCCTGCTTCTCCCTCTGCCTGTGTCTCTGCCTCTCTCTGTGTCTCTCATGAGTAAATAATTAAAATCTTAAAAAAATGTATCAATAAATTGATAATTACATTACAATGTGATGCTGACAAATACATGATAGCGAAGACAGAAATGGCCACCATAATGTTATGTGGGGGATCGGAGAATCTTCCATTCATATCTTGACACTGGCAGAGCGTAGGCGGGATGTGTTTGAGGGCGACAGAGCAGAGCGTGGGCTCCTGGGGCCGTCAGCCCCGGGCTCATGTCTGGCCCCTTCCTGTGCTTACCGGCTCGGCCACTTCACTTCACTGCCCTGTGCCTCGAAGTCCTCGTGTAAGCTGGAGCGACCGTGCCCCCTTCACGTGGCGCCCCCGGGATTCCGAGGGCATGTGTGCGTGTGGAGCTCAGCACTAGCCCTGGCTCAGAGGAGACACTCAGTCCGTGTTGTCGGCACCACGGCATATTCTGCTCTAGGCCTACGGCGTCTTGCCGGGACCTGATCTGAAATCCGAGGTCACCCGGTCAGGTGGCTGCAAGCGGAGCAGACGTGCAAGCGCACAAAACCATACCAGGGATGAGACCAGCCTTTAACAACCGGCCTCTCGGTCTCTTTGCTAGAGAACAGTGACCAGATGCGTGTGGGCTTTTGAGGAACGCCCTCGGGGGGGTGGGGGTGGTTATGGACGCTGCGTAAACAAAACATAGTATTGGACGCTAGTTCCAGATGCCTCCAGTTAGCTCTCTGAGTGGCTTTGGTGACCGGGTCACTCCAAGTGCTTGTTTGTTTGTTTGTTTATTTATTATTTATTTATTATGAATTTATTTTTTATTGGTGTCCAATTTGCCAACACATAGAATAACACCCAGCTTTAAAACCTGGGCACCTTCACACAGACCTGTTCTGCACTTGCTGCTGCAGGTGAGATAGACTTTACTACTGAGGTCCTTGAAGAGCATAAAGGACCAAGTTTATCCCTCTGTTACGTTGTCCACGGCACACTCGGATTGGAAGGCCCCGGAGCGGACGGAGCCAGCGCATTCACATAACGGACTGTTGTCTGATAAGTTTGACAGTATTTAAATTGTCTTCTACGCGCACGGTGGATAGGCCCGATACCAAACCAAACAACACCTCCACGGTCCCTTTATCAGAACCGCCCCATCTTGCTGGAAGCTCCACTATCTGAGTCAGGGGCCGTGTTGCGACTTCGCTTGTGTGCTTTCTCTCTCCCAACCTCCCCCTGTGTAGCAGTGAACAAAGTATATTGACCTCTAGGGATATTACTTTAATTGCTGCATTTTATCCAAGACTTAAACATACAGAATTACAAAGCCCTCAATTTATATCATTTTCAATGTAATTTAGAAGGTGAAATTGACTTTTTTTGGACCTGTGTCTTTAGTTACTGGATTTTTTAATAGCTTGGAAGTGCAGTGATGCTTGAAAATGTAAATTTTTGGAAGGAAAAACTTTCGGAAATTGTGACCTACTTAACTTTTAATGGATTGAGCCATTGAGCCAAGAAGCATGGTGACCACCCACCCACTGGGCTTCAAGCATGGTATCATGATGGTGAGACTCCAGTTCTAATTAAATGAAGACAGTCTCTGTTTGGGCCAGAGAAATTCTAGAATCATCACATGGATTTAGTATCTGTGTAGTGTACCAAGTGAGCCTGTCTTCTTGTCTGAACTCAAGGTCTGGCAGGTTGTGGAGCTTACATGTTTGTTGAATGAATTAGAATATCACGGTATCTGCTTCCATGATGAAATTCTCTCCTGCTCTCATTAAAAGCATACAAGCGAAAGCATTCGAGGGAATCGCTCTCCAAGGCCACCCTGGATTAGAATAGGTGACTATAATAATAACGAAACCCCTTTACAGGAAACCCTATATTTGGAAAATCATCAGAAATAAATCCACATGGCCGATTAGAATTCAAAAGCTCTGAAATCTTAACTGCTGCCTTTTCCTTTCCAGACCTCTGAGCTTAACTCCTGCTCTCCTGGTATCAGTCTTAGTGGATCCAAATTGTGGCAGCAGAAAAGGACTTTCAGAGACCAGAACCTGGCACGGGAGCAGCCAGGGTTCTTTCCCCCACTTAGAGCTGCCTCCTGTTCTTCTCCTACTTTCGCTCTCCATGAGAGATGCCTACAGGTGTTCGCTTTTGCTAATTAGTAGTTATTCTAAATGCATTTAATGCAGCGTGACGCATAGTCATTTCATGGAACTGTAGGACCTTCTGGGCTTGTGGTGGTAGTGATACCTTTGAGCCGGTGTAGGGTTCTCAACTGGTACGGCCCCACTCTTAGGGCAGCGTTTGGGTCAAAGTGGTGAACATGCATTTGGTTATCGTAATGATTGGAGGAGAGCTCCTGGAATTGAGGTTGGGAAGAACAGGGATGCTAGTGAGCTGCAGTGCGTAGAGGGTCCTGCGTGGCCAAGACAGTGAAGGAATGCCTGTGAGTTTATTGGACATTCGTATAGGTTAAAAAAAATTGTTAATAATATTTGGGTCTAGGATCTAACTCCCGTGTCTTTATAATTATAAAGTTTTGTGTGTGTGTGTGCACATGTGTCTGTGCAGAGTACGTATTGAATTTTCCAAGGATGAGACCACCATGGACACTGAGGGAGGGTAGGGCTCTGGGTCAGAGCTGCTCACCGTCTCAGGCGCTGCATCCCGGCGGCCGTGCTTCTTGAGGCCTGACAGGCCCCGAGTCCTCACACTTGCCCCTGCATCTGTAGCTGTAGCTGCTGCTCCAGAAGCAGGGCGTGCGGCTGGCTCCGTATCTTCTTTGGTAGAAGAACCTGACCAATTTCATATTTAGGTGCACACTGTTTCATCCTTCTATTTCTCCTTAGTCATGGAGTTAGAGCACTATATCGTTTCTTCTGCAACTGTGTGTGTAAGTCAGCACCCATCCATCCCCTGACTGGAGGCAGACTGCAGCCTTGTGAGCATGTCTGTGCTTCTAGACCCCACAAGCTGCAACACGGGCTCTGGGCTACCAACGCATTTCTGACCCTCCCTCAGCAAGCCTCAGTCTTCTGTTTGTAAATGGGGATCTCACTGCTTAGGGCCTGTGTGGGATCCCGGCAGTGCCTTTACCGTGGTACCTGAGCCACGATGCGACTGGGTCAGTGGTTGCCGGCCCCAGTGGAAGCCAACACTCCCGTAACACGTGTGCTCGTGTCCCTTTCACTATCTTTGAGTGAGAATCCTAGATATTACCCAAGGGCTGTCCTACGGACCAGCTCGCATCAATCCATAAATGTCCTCCTTGAGGAAATGTGTGCAGTGAACGTGGGGAGCAGTGAGGTGTCCCTGAGGCTGATGGTTTCCTGCCATCAACAAGACCAGAACAGCCGTGGTTTCCATTTCTAATAACGTTCAATGTCAGATGACATGGGCTGACCTCGTACCTGAGTATATTTTTGTATGTAGGGAGCACCAGGGACTTTTGTTGGGTGAAGTAGTAATGGAGCTGATGAAGCTCAGAATGATGGCTACACAGAGGTTGGGAAAGGAACATTCTAGAATCCATTTGGGTAATCGGTCCACAAAAGGAAGGCCCTCTCCATATTCTCCTGCCAGGGACGGAGCCAGCAAGTCGGGCCTTGTCCTCCATGTCCTCGGAGTGCCAAGGCCATGGGTGTAGGACATCACACCATCACTTCCCTCTCCCTGGCCTCCTGGAGAACCCCAGCGCTGGCTGCGGCTGGTACCGTTGCCACTAGCTGGGCAACTTGTGTGCCATGCTGATACCGGGGAGTTCTCGCTCTGCGCTCTTACTACATATTATTATCACTCTTGCTTGTCCCCAGGGTGATATTTTTCAATTATTTTGTTTTCAGAAAAACTCATAAGACAATGTTTTCCACTGTGATAGAGAGAATGGGGGAGGGGGGGGAAGCCATGCCTTGATGAGTGATTTCTGCAGAGTCTTGCTGCAGGAGTCCTGGGCGATGTCCTCCATTGTGTTTTAAGCATTTCCATAGCATCTAAGATGAGTAGCAATAGCACGGCCTCTAGTAACGTGCGTGTCATTTTCCAGCCCTTACCTTGGGGAACATACTCAACCCCTTCCTACCTCAGTTTCTCATCGGAGAAATAACAGTGACACATACGGTAGTTGTACTGATTAACTGAAATAGAAACACTGAGCACAGTACCTAACACATAATAGGTGCTCAAGGCGTTGGGTTAGGAGGAGTGATAGTGATAGTAGTTATGGAAGCAGTAGTCGTGGTGGTGTTTGTGAAAGCAGAGTATTTGTCATCACTCGCAACCATCTTCACGATTTTGAAGATGAGAAAGCGTCTCGGAGAATTTAGGTGTCTTGCCCACGAACCACTCAGCTAATGATGCATGGGCCCAGGTGTGTCTACACCAAGGGTTCTCATCCTTGGCACTGCTAACATCTTGGTCTACAGGAGTCTTGTCCGTGGGGCTGTTCTGTGCATTGCAGGACATTTCCGAGCATCCCCGGTCCCTACCCTCCGGGTGCCAGTTACACATCTCGCATGTGACAACCTACAGTTCCTCTAGACGTTCCCAAATATCCCCAGGGACGGCGAAATTACGTGCAGAATTGCCTCTGGCTGAGATCCACCGGTGAAACCAATAGTTTGCTGCCCTCTGCGCTATCCTCATCGTGAAGGAAAATCATTTCTTTAATATTTTTTAAACAGATGAGCTAACTGAGGAGGCATTTCTTTAGAAAAGTAGCTTTGCTTTCCAGTTTTCGAATTACATAATTACTCTAAATAATCAGCTTTGTGGGTGTAATCGAAACTCAATTCAATGAAAATAAATTCAGTAATAACACGCAGCTAAGACGCTGTCCCTCTGATCAGCCATCAGAATAAATATACTTTGTTCTTCGGATTTGACTGGGTGACGGTGTGGGAACGAAGGCCACGTCCAGGAGGTGCTACCGGGTCCCTTCGACACAGAGGCTGCGGGAGCTCCGACTACCGCCCTAGCTGGAGGAGGAGTAGTTTGGAGGAGAACGGGATTTCTGTGCATGGGGTGTCCGCAGAGTGTCGCGCTTATTGGCCTGCTTCTAGAAGTTAAGGGAAAGGATGCCTCCTCATCTTTATGTGGGATACTTGATTTCAATTTTCAGAAGTGAGACATTTCCCGTGGGTGACATGCCCTTACCAAATCTTCCTAGGTACTCGTGTCGCCCTTTTCCTGCTCGGGGGCCCCAGGATGATGTATGGGGGGCCACGGGCCTCCGGGATTGTCTGCATGGAGCACTGGGACGCCCACGGCCCTCCTGGGGCAGGTTTTCCCGCCCCCTTTCCTTGAGGACGTCGTTCGGGCAGACGCATTGAGGGGCAGCCAGCGTCAGGTGGGGTGACCTGAGGAGCACCATCCATGACATGGTTTGTTGGGACAGGAAATTCCTAAACCCACCTGTTGTTTCAGGTGTTGTGACCCTCAGAGGACTGGCTGGTTTCCGTCCTGTGGCCGTTCTCATGCGAGACCCTAGACAAGCTTGTTCTAGTTGCTTCCGCAGGGTCAGCACCCCAGCGGGGTTCTGTGCCTCCTGTTGTCGAGGCCACGCGCTGGTCTCCTCGGTCAGTGAGTCTGTCCGGGTGGCGCTGCGGCCGCGGGGCATGGGGAGGCCCGGGTGCTGCTCAGGTGCTGGGGGGGGGTCCCCTCTGCCGCTGCCGTCCCGGGCCTCGCCAGGCTCCGAGCAGGCCAGCAGGGCCGCGCGCTCTCTGAGGACTTACGTCGAGTGGGGGACCTCGGACAGCTGCGTGCTTCGGTTTAATTCTCTCGGAATGACCTGGGGCCACCTGAAGGATTCCGTTGTCACATGGGACGAAGTCAGTGGAGACAAGGAAGCCTGAGACGCCAGTGACATCTCTACGGAGGAAGCCAGGCCAGCGGGTTCTTCTAAAAGCCTCGTGCATCAAACGATGGGAGGCTTGGGGTCTGGCAAACAGCTGCGAGCCGACTGGGCAGGCCTTGTGTTCTGGAAGTGTCTGCAGCAGCCCCGGCCAGAGGTGGTGCTGGCGGGCTCAGGGGACGGCCCCAGGCCTCGAATGCAAGGAGGAGCAGGGATCCTCAGCTTAGGGACCGAGATCGGAGTCCCGACTGCTTCCCAGAGGTGACAGAGAGCCTGCAAAATGCTTCGCCTCTCTGTGCCTCGGTTTCCACACCTGTAGAGTGAAGACAGTCGGGTTCCTCCTCCACAGAGACGAGAATTAGCTGAGTTAATATGTTTAAAATACCTGGAGCCCCGTAGGGCGCCCAGTCATTGTAAACGTCCCGCCTTGTTACTGTCCAGAGCTGGTGAGCCCTCGAGGGGTGGGTCCTCCCCGTCGAGCTGACTCCCCGTCCCCTGCTCTCCCACTGACACACCGACGTCTGCTAAGGGCCTCAGCCCACCCCCCATCCTTTACGCTCCTTCGTCCATTCAGTCTTGGCCTTAGGTCTCAGGTGTCTCTCTGAGATGGGCCTCCTGCCGTTGTTCGACGTGGTCTCCTACGCCGAGGGCCGTGGGGCAGCTGGCTGAGTCTCTGACCCGCCTTCTCCTGATGACCTGCTTTTATCCCTGGCCACAGAATTGGGGGCCTGAGCCAGGCCTGACCTGAAGGCCCCGTCTGCGAGGAAGGAGGTGCCCAGCGTCTGTGCGTGCGGCCTCCGTGGTCAGAGCCGTCCGGCACCGGCCCAGCTGGGGCTGCCAGCCCCGGCACCCAGTCTGCGGGGGAGCAAGCGGCCAGGAGTGTGGGAGAAGGCGGGGGACCGTGTGGGTGCCCAGCTCCTGCTTCCCTTCTGTCGCTCACCCCCACCCCCAGCCCTCCTGGCTTGTCACCCTTGGCTGTGCCTCGGTCCCCCGAACGAATCAGAGCCCCAGAATCCAAACACAAAAACAGAAGCCAAACACCCAGAAAAAGCTGACCAGCTGTCCGAGGACCGGGCAGTGATGAGGCCTTGTCCCTGTGACACCAGGGTCTCGTTGAGCGCCCGGCGGGAGCAGAGGAACCCCCCGGGGCCCTGGGAGCAGCAGGACGCCGCACGTCGGAGCCAACGCTCGCTTCTCACGGGGCTTATGTCGTAAAACATCGGGACCAGAAAGTGTCCCTGGTCTCTGGTGATCGGGGCCTCCTGGGGTTTCACGTGGAATCTGCAGCCGTGGGTGCCACCGAGGCTGGAATTCCTGGCAGCCCAGAGCCACCTGGTCACGGCTGCCCTCTCGTCCTCCCACAGATGTGGGCTCCCCCGGTCCTCTGGGCGGGGCGGAGGGGGGGTTCCTGGACGGGATACACATCCCCTCACTCCCCAGCTTCCTTTCACTTGCTGTTTAAAAATATCCCTCCCCAGGGTGCCCGGGGGGGCTCAGCTGGTTACGCGTCTGCCTTCAGCTCAGCTCATAATCTCAGGGTCCTGGGATCGAGCCCCACGTCGGGTGTCGGGCTCCCTGCTCATCAAGGATCCGGCTCTTCCCTCTCTTTCTACTCCCCCCGCCCCTGCTCATGCTCTCCCCCTTATATTTATAAATAAATAATGCTTATAAAATGCTTATAAAATATAATAAATAAATAAATAAATAAATAAATAAATAAATAAATAAATAAAGGCTTATAAAATGTACCCCTCCCCTTGCTTATGCCTCAGCCTTCTTTTTATTTGTCATAAACCTTGACGCTTTCTGACGTTTGAGCCTGTGTGACTAGCAACACAGTGGGGCAGTTTTTAACCCTAGTGCTAACACACGGGACGCGGATGCCCAGTCCCTCAGCGGGGCCATCCTGGGTTAAGCGCCTGGCCCCCCTCTGTCCCCAGCCTGACGCAGGCACGGAGGTGAGGACAATGGCGAGGGGTGAGTGCCCTGTTTGCTTTATGTATTTTACTAGGAAGTGTTTCAATACTTTAAATAGACTTTATAGGTCAGCTTCCAGGAGCCCAAGAGATCATCTTTTCCCAAATAGCTGCAGGCTGCCCTCGAGGAATAGATCTGGGACAGAGGAGCGTAAGCCAAGCGTCTTTTGTCATTTTGACACCTTTATTAACGTACCATGGTAAGGAATGAAATAATCTATTCATACATGTTTTAGCTAAGCCTGGAATATACATTTTTAAGGCAGAAGGAGGGGAAGGGATTGAGTGGGGGGGGGGGGAAAGAAATCAAAAAGCTAAAGGGAACCAAAAAAAAAAAAATCTGGATGGACTTTACAACCATAAATGGTAAAACTAACCCTGTTCCACTGCCAGCTCCAAGAACAGCCGAGTAAGGTTTTGATTTACAGGAACAGCTCAGCAAGGGCCTTGTAGAGAGCTTCATGCCTGCTATAAAAATGTGATTAGCTATAAAACACGGAGATTTAACAAGAGAATTTAAGCATAGGCAACAGACCTGCTCAAAAATAAACAAAAACAGAAATTGCTGCCTGCGTGTCTAACCCAACTCCAGAAAGACCAGGATTAGGAGAATTCTTTTATAGGCTTGTGATATAATTAATGACTTTTAGAGTCAAAAGAAAGAAAGAGGAAAGATGACCTTGAATGTCCCTTTCAAAGGCTTCAATCTGCCTTTCGCCTGCAGCCCTTCCATCGGCCGCTTGCATGGTCCTGAAGCATGAAGAGCGGCCCTCCCACAGAGCATCTCTCTGTCCAGAGCCTCCCTGACACCCAGGCTGGGGAGAATAGGAGTCGGTGAGAGCATCCCAGGCCTTGGGGTGGGGGTGTTTAAGGCGACGAGCTCCTCGGCCTCAGGCCTCGTGCAGCCCTTCCCTCCTCTGCGGCCAGGCTGCCCGGCTCTGCTGAGAAGGTCCTGGGCCGGAGGCCGAATCAGTCCCCAGGGACGGTCCTTCTGGGAACAAGCGGTCCTTAGTCTGCAGAGGTCCACCGGTGGAGCAGGGATGGGGATATTGGTAAAGCGCTGCACAGCCAGGTCGGCCCTGGCTGCCTTAGTGATCAGTCCGGATGGCTGCGATCTAGGGATTTCTCAGTGTGCGTCGGTCACCGTGCAAGTGCCGCTGTGGATCATCTCCGTGTCTCCCAAGAAACGCTCCGAAGGAGGTTTTATTGTCTCTGTTTCACAGATGTGGAAACCATATTCAGAGAGATTATCACACTATATATGAAAGTTGGGCCTGGGCTTCCACGCTGACCTGTCCGAATCCAGATATCGAGCTGCTAACCCCGCTCCAGGAGAGTGAAGGTGTTAGGAAGGGCTCTGTTCTGCTCTTTCTGGCTGTCGCTTGCTTTCCCTGTCCTGAGGAGCACCAGGTCTGCTCCCATTGTTGGCTGGAGCCTGAGCGATGGCAGCGCAGCAGCCCTCGGAACACCTGTTTCTTTGCCTAGGGAGGGAGGGAGGGAGGGAGGGAGGGAGGGAGGGAGGGAGGGATGGCTCCTGAGTCCTCAGGCCGCGCGCGAGGTTCGCTGCGCTTCTTTTCGCCACCCCTTGTCCTACGCACCTGTCTTGCTCATCCTTGTCCTCCTGAGTATGTTTGGCCCAAAACTAATGGTGTCTGGGACTGAAACCTGGCTTTACAGGAACGCCTGGGGCGTGCTGTGGTAACTGCAAATTCAGGGTCTTCAGTCATCCCGCTAGTACGTTTTAACTGCTCAGAAATAGCATAAGCCGGATTTAATATTTTTTAAATATTAAATGATCATTGTTGTGCATTAAGGTTTGTAGTTGTTTTTATAGAGATCCATTTTCTCTCCGTAGTACTATACATGGGACTTGAATGAGAGGAAAGAGATTATTTTGATATTGAAGAGGTTTCCCGACACATCCTAAAATTTAAAATAAATAAAACCATCACGTGATCTGGTTTTGTTTTTCAGTTACCCCGTAGACTATAAGCTGGAACTCCACCTCAGGTTCTCATTAAGACTGTCCTATGTGGGCCCGTGTATACAAACTCCATCGTACGTATAATCATACCATGCAGCTCCCTCCAGCTTCATTGGGGTATTGCTTACTGTACGCTTCCACCACTTCTGGTATTTTGAAGGGAGCCTTCTATTGCATGCTCTATCTGCCTAATTAATGTAGCTTTTTAACTAGAGCAGATTTTCCCCCCAAATGGCTTCAGTACCAAATTCCATCAGAATAAGATCTGGATTAATTGCAGAATGGGCATTGAGAGCCCATGAGATGATCCCTTCTTCCTGGAGTCACACCCTTCTCTCAGGGATCTTCATGGGGCAGATGCCAATTTCGACCTAGGAGCTCCTTCTTTGCAGGGCTCCTCTCACGTCTTGTGTGGCGTAAGTGCCCACAGAGGTGCCTTTATCATAACAAGTTCAACCTCATCATGTAAAGATTTGCTTAAGCTTTTATTTTTTTTTTAAGCTGAAGCAAAAGTTTGAGTATAGTCGACACACAAGGTCACAGTAGCTGCAGGTATACAGCTTAGTGATTTATATCACCGTCACGTAGCAAGTGATCAACAAATGTTTCTGTTGAGTGAGTGAAGGAAGGAATAGGCTTTTATAAAAACTCAGGGCAGATGAGAGAAGGCCGCTGGTAACTCAGCACCAGGCAGATGATGGGAGGTTCTGTGAGCTGCAGGCCCCGTGGGATCAGGGTCTGTGTGAGTGCAAGATCACGTCCTCTCGGGGGCCAGAGTGATCTCCGGGAGTGTTTAATATTTCTGTCGGGGCTTGAGGAATCGATCCTCTCTGGCTAGGTGCAGGTTGACAGAGAGGAATGCCAGGATTAAGGGGTGATAAAGTTGCAAAGGCTAGTAAGTCTGAGAGCATGATACATATTCAAGAAGAGAGCGTGAGCGGAAGATAGAGACTCGGCGTGAGAAAAATAAGAGAATGATACATTTTGGTGACACCTTTTGAAGGGTCTTAAATGTCTGACCAAGAGGTCATACTTAATTCTGAAGGCAACTGGAGAACAAATGTAGGTTTTTGAGCCAAAGGATGATAAGATTGAAAAAGTGCCATGAGACTGATATGACCATAGTACGCAGTACATCTAAGGATAATAAGAAGTTAAATGGGCAGAAAAATCTCCTGACAGTCTGTTTTAACATTCTAGGTTCAAGGTAAGGAGGCACAAATTGGGAGCGGGTGGAGTGGAGACAGAATGCTGGAGGTGACAGGGACATTTTTCTTAAGAGTTGGCAGGCCCATCTATGCACACAGGCTTAATTAAGCCATCAAAGGAACTCATTTGCTTCTCTCTCTTGTACATTTTAAAAAGTTCCCTGAAAAGCAAAATCGTGAAGTTCTGTCTTTTTTCTTTTCCCTGTAGTGTGTGTCTAAATACAAGCAAAGAAACCAGCTCTCGACTTTATAGCCAATGCTGTTTTGGATGTTACCAAAACCAACCAGCGTCCCAGAGCAAAGAACTGAAGAAATGCTGTTTTCCAAAATTCACAAAGACGTCAAACTTGTCATTAGGGTAAAATAGCAATTTTATCTTGAGACCCACCTACTCACTTCTATTGTAGAGGGAAATTTGGTGATGATTCACAGCCCTTATAGTAACAGGGGAAGTTGCAATGTGAAAGCTGTTTCTTCCTGATTTTTAATGTATCTTCCAGAAGTGGAGACACATGGAAGTTAAGTACAAGGGAAACAAAAAGCAATAGAAAGAGAGTGTTTTTAGAAAAATCACCAAGAGGCAGACCATTTGTAATCTTTTGAAAAATAACTGATGGTCACTTTTTACATGGTTATCAGGGAATCGTATGGAAGCACAACAGCTTCCAGAACACGGTTCAGTCAGTACACGTTTAGCTTGTGCCTAAATCCAAGCCGGGCCGTCAATCTCAAGTACCAGGATGGGCACAAATACTGTCCATGCGCGTGTGCTCCTGGGGAGCGCACTGACAGAGCTTTCATTAGTTTATCCAAGGAGTCATGGTGCCTAAAATGGTTAAGAACTAGCGAGCCAGAGCAGTGCTTGTCAAAGCTAATCTCTTTGATCTTTACCAGTCAATAGTGAAGTGAGCAAGCTTCGGATGGTGTGCTGTATTTTCTTATAAATACAGAAGGCTGTATTTTAGTCTTGATTTTCACTGAAAACAGTAACAGTAAATTTTAGTTGACATCTTAAGTTGTCTCCAATTAAAAGGAGATTTTCTCTTTTCTCTGTTTCTTGCTTTCTCTAAGATCTACGGAGCTTAAGCGTGTTTGTTATATAGTGACTCACGAATAGCGTTATTGAGTTCAGTTACTCCAGCAAGAATTTGGACTGAAAGTGTAGGATTATTTTCCATAACAGAGGTTAAAATCAAAGCATTGCTTGAATGACGCTCAATTAAGTCTAAATTAAATTAATCAGGATACCCTATTCTTTTCAGACGGAGTTTGCAAACTAATTATAATTGCTGGAGTACCCTAGACTTCTCTTAAGACGACGGCTGATTCTTGCGCCCTACTTGCAGGAGACTTTGACACACTAGGTCATAGATGGAACTCAAAGTGCATTTTCTTTATTGAGCCCTTCTCAGCTGGGTCTGAGGTAGGTGTCCTCGGAGTACACCTTGATCATCCCTTGCTGAGAAGGTGAATGTAGGATCCCAGGTGAGAGAAAACAATCCTCCAGGTCTGTATGCAGTTTGGTAAGGATGGTCTAGTGACAGGTAGACAGCCCTGTTGAAGGTCTGCCTCTGTCATTTCTTCCCTGAATCCTTTTCCTGTTGTGAAATTGGAAGGTACGTTAGTGTCCTGGGGCTGCCCTAAACTAAGTGGCTTTGAACAACAAACATTTATTTTCTCACAGTTCCAGAGACTGGAAGCCCAAAATTACGGTGTCAGCAGGGCAAGTCTCTCTCTGAGACCGGCTAGCTGGACTGCTTCTCTGTCTTTTCCCAGCTTCTGGTGGTGGCCATCGATCTGCAGGCTTGTAGGGTCGGTCACCCCACTCTGTCTCTGTCCCCCCGGCGTTCTCCCTGTATGCCCCTTTCCTCTTCCTAGAAGGACACCAGTCATATCGGATTAAGAGCTCATTCTACTCCAGGATGGCTTCGTCTTCACAGACGTGTTAGTTACATCTACAACAATCCGATTGCCCAGTAATTGGTCGTATTCTGAGGTGCTGCAGGTTAGGACGTCAACATGCCTTTTTTTGGAAGACGTGAGTTAACCCATAAAAGAGGGAGGGGATTGTATGAAAGCACAACAGCTTCCAGAACACGGTTCAGTCAGTACACGTTTAGCCAGTGCCTAAATCCAAACCAGCCCGTCAATCTCAAGTACCAACATGTGTGCAAATACCGTATATGCATGAGTGCTCTTGGGGAGCACGTGGCTAGAAGAGGTCGGGGATTCCCAAGTTAGGGTCATAACTTGGTCCAGCATGAGCAGACAAGCTAGGTCCAGGGGGCCCCTGTAACCTGAGCTCCAGACTCCAACAAAGTGTGCGATCGTGTCTTAGAACCTGTGTAACTGCTCTGCAGGAGCCCCGCCGGTAGCATCTGCTAACTTCCGGAACACACTGTAAATGAGAAGTTAGGACTACATAAAACTTAGGTGATAGTCACAGTAAGTCGGTATAATATCTCCACAGCACCCTGCTACCATGTGTTTGTCCAACCTGGCAGGAGCAGGGAAGCGGTGTTCACACATCACGCATGTAATCTTGGTCTGTCCGTACTTTTAAGGAAAATTAAAGCTCCTCCTAAGGATGATCTCTTATAAAATTAAACACCGTTTCGATGTTTTTATTTTTCCACTATTTTAATTATCAACGGGATAATGAAAATTGGGTCATCCACCCCCGTTATGACTGCTTTCTTTTCATTAATAGTCGCAAAGGATCTCCTGGAAGTGGAACCAAAATATAAATATGAGTTCACCCAAGCCTCTAAGGACTTCAGGAGGCCATGCATTTGATCAAAATGGCATGTTTAACAATCCTCCCTTCAAGATAGAATACAGATAAAATACAGAGAACCTGGAGCCAAAAGCTCTCTGCTGCAGCCACACTCAATAATACATACATTGTTAATCCCCGGCTGTTTCAAAGTAATTGCAGGCTTCTTCATGGAACCAATTTTCTGATTTTGGAGACTAAGATAATTCAAATTGCATGTCCTTAAGCATAATAAGTGCAGTCTGCCAGTGGTTGCTTGTAGGAGCTGATCATACTGGAGGAAGAATTGGACCTTCGTGTGTCTTGCAAACTGTAGTTTTGTATTTAGCTCTTTCCTCCGCAAGAGGAGTCATGGCGATCTAGGAATTAACAAGTGTGTCTCAGAATCACTGAGTTGCGTGTTGAGTGGAATTTATAATTTTAATTATACAGTTTGCTGTTTCAAATAACACATTCTTGAAAAAAGCAAATGTGGTTTATCCTTGAATAATTTGTAGTCCGTTCATAGTTTCCTTTGAGTATTTTTAGTTACATTTATGTTCCAATGGGACTTTTTTTCCTATAGCCATTGTTACTGATCTGCGTTTAGTTTGCAAAATTCCCTCTGGTATATCTGTCTTCCCTGGTAATGCTGTGTATCAAGCGAGGCACAGATTTTTGATGACTCCTTGCATAAGTCTGGTACATGCAATATTTTGCCCAAATTATTATCTCGTAGAAAATATTTTTCTTTATTTAGTGTGGATCAGCCAAATGTTTCCATCAGTATCTACACGCCATATGGAGATGTAGATTTAGGGAAGAATGTGACCGAATGCAGATGCTGTCTGTGAACTTCGCTCAGGGCCAGGTTGGAAATACAAATAGACAAAAGCTACCTCTATTCATATTGGGGTTTTTTGGTTTCATCTAGTCCTCCACTGAGACTGAGACCTTGATTTCCAGATTCTTAGCAGAGGGTTGCATTCCCTCGATGGATCTACTTTTCTTTGTGTCTCTGGGTCAAAAGTTATCATAGAGAAGCAGAGAAATCCAAGCTGGAATAACACTCCAAATACTCCAGAGTATCTATGATGTTCCACCTAAATATTCAGACCTTTGTTGGAAACCACTGGTTCTAATGGAGTCTCCACGTTTAGCAGCTGGTCATCACCATGTCATTGGGTTTACTTCCCTGTGGCCACAGCACATCTTCATTGTTAGGCTTTGGGTTTTTTATCCGTATTAACTAATGAATTCTTAAATATTTTTCAAATATTTACTGCTTGCATTCACTGGGATTAAACAGTTTAAGAGAAACTCTCAGTTTAATTGAGAAGATTGATCTAGGGGGAAAAAATTTCCAGCACTGGAACGGACATAGTCAACAAGATGATGTGATACAAGAGTCAAAGGTGGTAGGATTGTGTAAGGAGGCACATGGCGAGAAGTCCACGGGCAGCACGATATTCCCGGTGAAATGGGCGATTATGTGGGTGAAGAACTCCTGATCTGTGTGATACTCCTTCGCCTCATCCTTAAGCATTCCTATGCGTTGGGCACTGTGCTGGCAACCAGCAGGAGCTTTTGCCCTGAAGCCTCAGGTGAGGGCAGGACAGCGGGGAAGGAGGAATCACAGCCGGGGAAAGGCTGCCTCAGGACCGGCAGCCGTGTCGGGGGTCGGAGGGGCACCGAGGAGTGAATACTGTGAGGTTCTCTGGTTTGCAAAGGCCACTCAGGTGAGCTCAAGTAAAGTGGGGTCCCTGCAGAAACAAAATGCAGGAAGCGTCAGGTCCCCAGGGAACTGAGCACCGGGAGGCGCTCTCTGTCTCTGTCGCTCCTCACGCTTCTCCCTTCGTGTGTTTTCTCTAATACGGACTCACTGGTATTTCACCAAATGATAGATTTTTTTCAATAGATCCCCTTCTTCTTTCCTTAATGACATTGCCCATAGTCATCTTCAGGGGTGCATTTGATGGTTAAGAAATTGGAAATCATTGACATTTCCCAATTGACTCTTGTCTGTAGGTTCTTTTTTTTTTTTTTTTTTTTTAAGATTTTATGTATTTATTCATGAGAGACAGAGAGAGAGAGGCAGAGACACAGGCAGAGGGAGAAGCAGGCTCCATGCAGGGAGCCCGACGCGGGACCCGATCCCGGGTCTCCAGGATCACACCCTGGGCTGAAGACAGCCCTAAACCCCTGAGCCACTGGGGCTGCCCATTGTCTGTAGGTTCTTGTAATTGAGAGAATACTCTTTACAGCTGCTTCTGTGGCTACTATGTTTGGAGCAAATTCTGCTGGTTAGAGTTTATTTTTAATCCTAACTTTTAGTATTTGTGTAATTATTTCAGCCAGAATATTTTCACACTTTATTGACAATGTTAAAATTTTAAACTGGGTTTACGCTGGTCACCCATAATAATGTCGGATGTTTCACCTTTGAAACAATGAATTTCCAAAAATATACTTTGATTCTATGAATTGGATGATGAAAACCAGAGTCTTGTTGGAATTAACCTCATTTTGCACGTGAAGCGTTTACTGATATGGACATAAAATTTGCATCATTGAACTTTGTGGGAAGTTCTTCTGCTAAAGGAGCCAATATATTGACTGTTCTGCCTCGTGTTTGTATATGCGTGGTGCAACTCGAAACTGGAAATCAGTAAAATTAATTCAGCAAAGCACTGACTGATCTAAATGGAAAGTGTTGGTTCGTGGACTGATTCGAAAATTCACGTTTCGTAGCTACAGATGTGAAATCACCCATTTTAGGTACAGTCTTCCTTAAATAGCTTCTCAGTTCTGACAGTGCTTGCTGTCCCTCTCCCAGGATCGTGTGTCCTGTGGATGTCATAAGGGCAGAAGTTTTGGTAGGAGGCGAAGCCAGAAGCTAGACGACAATAAGGAGGTGCTCATTTTGAAGAGTGTGGCCTTCAAAAGTGGAGCGTGGACTTTTATTTTTGATCATGTAATTTTTTAGGTAATGTCACGTCCAATTCAGTCTCTTATGTAAAAATAACCGCCCAGGGTTGCGGAGAAGACACGGGGTCACGGGCGCCTGCCGTGTAGGAGCGGACCACGCAGGTCACACGCGGGCAGTGGCAGCTTCCGAGTCCGAGGCTGGCCTGGGGCTGAGACCCAGGCCTGCGGGGTCCTCTCTGGGCCGATGTCGCCGCCCCTGCGGCCCCAGGTGGTCTGGCCATCTGCCCTGGGAAGCTGCCCTTTGGGGAAGAGGGCGGAGGTGCTCCTGGAGCCTGCAGGGGACAGTGGCCTAGGCTGCCTCCTGACGTGCTGCCCGGGGAAATCTCATTTCTCTCACGTAAGGACTTGGCCCCGGGGCCCCTCTAATGCTGATATTCGGAGACTCCAGGTTCTGTAATTCAAGGCAGAGCGCTCCTCTTCTCTCTTCGCCCTTCCTCCCTCCCTCCTCCCTCCTCCCTCCCCCCTCCTTCCCTCCCTCCCTCCCTCCCTCTATAAGTGTATGTGTGTGTGTGAATCACTGAATCCACAGTCCATTTATTTTGACCTTTGAATATAACACAATTCTTTGAGGTAACAGAAAATTTTCTCACCAAGCGTATTGGGGTAGAACCGGAGGGCTTGCCATAGGGCTTCTGACAGGTAATCACAGGAACCCATGATGCAGAACCCCAAGTGGTGGCGTCACATCCAAGGGTCAGATTCAAAGCCTGGGAATGTCCCACCTCCCATCTGTCGCATCCCGGGCAAGACACACAGTGTCTCCTCCGTTTTCGTCGTTGGAGTTAAATTCTACTGGAGACGAGACGGCATGTTTTTACTTATTTTTTAAATCCAGAACACTGTTTGTCATTTGACAGTGCAACATACTAAACTATTTAAAATACTTTGTGCGTGAGATCACAAGTCTGAGATGCGTGTGCTGCTGGAGCACGTGAAGGGCAGGGCCGGGGTTGGGCAGGTCCTTTGTCTTAGCTCCGTCCTTGACCCCGGCATGCTTTCCTTTCTCTCTCCCTCCAGTCCCAGGACTTACAGGACATAAGGCGGATTTCCGCGCATAGACAGTTCACTCAGACTGGCGGGTTGGATTACGGCAAAGAATTCTTCGGGCAACGTGCATGTGGTTGAGGTGGCCTAAAGGAATGCAGGCCCCCAAGCTGCAGGGCTGCCCCCCCCACCCCCCGATTCCGGGACTCTGCCAATTCCCTGTGATCTAGAGAAGCACTGCATTCAGTTTCCCTAAATGCCTACGTATCTTACTTCTTCAAAACATCCCATTGTTTTGAGGTCAATCCATGGATCCATCTCCATGATCTCCGTGTCAGAGACCAAGTCCCTCAATGAGCACTTGGAGCTCAGGTAGGGACACAAAAGTGTGAGCTCACAAGGGCAAGGGTTGCTTCCTCTCCTGTCACATTCCTGTCACCTGCACAGTGGGTGGGGCCAAGAGTGCTAAAGGGATAAGTTAAGGAACGGGAGGATGACCCCTGCTGGCCCCCTTGTGGATGGGAATCCTGCCTCTTTTGTGCAGCTCAGTATTCGCAGCCCCTGCCACCGCATCTGCCTCCCATTTGTTGAGCAAATGAACTTAAGAATTTGATCCCTAGGGCAGCCCGGGTGGCGCAGCGTTTGAACGCCACCTTCAGCCCAGGGCGTGATCCTGGAGACGATGTCGGGCTCCCTGCACGGAGCCTGCTTCTCCCTCTGCCTGTGCTTCTGCCTCTCTCTCTGTATCTGTCATGAATAAATAAATAAAATCTTTATAAAAAAAAAAGAATTTGATCCCTGCCATCAAGGAGCTTACAGTCTGGGGTGGAAGACAGATTGGCAAGATATTAAAGAGAGGTAACAATTTGGGATAACAATGGAAAATTATCTCAGGACAGTCATATTTTGATTCTTCAATTAATGACATTAATAAATGCCCTCAATATTCAAAGTAGGAGAGTAATATAAATAAGAATCCGCCCCCAACAGACTTCGATATCCTTGGATTTTTATTTGTTTGTTTGTTTAATAAATATCTGAGCGTCTGTATGTTCCAGGGAGATTGTCAGGCGCTAGAAATAGTGAATAAGATAAGTGCGGGTCTTGTCCAAATCAAACTCATAATCTAATGGGGGAAACAATAAAAAAAAACAGTGATTAAAAATGTTATTTTCTGAGGGCACCTGAGTGGCTCAGTCAGTTGAGCATCTGACTTGATTTCGGCTAAGGTCGTGATCTCAGGGTCGTGGGATCAAGCCCTGTGCCAGGCTCTGTGCTCAGTGTAGAGTCTGCAAGAGGCTCTCTCTTTCTGCCCCTTCCCCTTCTCTCATGGGCTCAATAAATAAATAAATAAATAAATAAATAAATAAATAAATAAATAAATCTTTTTAAAAATGTTATTTTCTGGGGAAAAAAAGGCACAGTGAGTTAGAGAATAACAGAGAAAGCTACTCTAAAAAGGATGAACTGTAAAACTGGAACATTTAAGTTGAACTTGGAGGATGAGAAGGAACCAGCTCTGTGAAGAGCATTCCAGGCAGAGGAAAGTGCTCAGCGAAGGCCCTAGGGTCCAAGAGCAGTAGGGACTCTGTTGCCAGGAGCACTGTGTGGAGGGCGGAGGGCGGGGAGCACAGGGGCAGGTACTGAAGGATCTGCCTCCAGGGCACATGGTGCCCAGTGGACCCGAGGCACATGATCATGTGACATCTCAAAACACTGATTGCTCAGCTGTGGAGACAGGTTGTGATGCACAAGGTGGACGTCGGCCTTAGCTTTCCTAGTTGGCCCGAAGATGATGACACCCTTGCTCCAGAGGTAGCAGCAGCGAGGGACCCCGGGTAGGAAGGGTGAGAGGCCGAAGGAAGGGGTCTGGTGCTAGCAACAGTGGGGCAGTGGTAGGGGGGCAGGAGAGGTGGGCAGGGGAGGACTCTGAGGGCAACAGTGGGGTGGGGGGGCAGGAGAGGTGGGGAGGGGAGGACTCTGAGGGTAACAGTGGGGCGATGGGGAGGGCAGGAGAGGTGGGCAGGGGAGGACTCTGAGGGCAACAGTGGGCAATGGGGAGGCCACTCCGCTGGGGAAGTAGCAGCAAGGGCGCGGGTCTGGGCGAGGGGGGTACAGGGGTGGGGTGGGAAGTGTGATATGTGCCCATGCGAGGCCAGTCAGGGGCGGGGCGGCGGGTGCACGGTTGAAGATGATGGGCCGCCCTGCGTGAGGGCGCCCTGCTGGACCGGGACTCCTGCCTTCGCTGCGCCACGCGGGCCGGCAGGAAGTGCTGTGAGTGTGGTGTCCCTGCCCTGCCTCTCCCACCCCGCCCCTGCTCCCCTCTGCCCCGCCCTGGTTCGCCCCCAGCCTCCCATTCCCCCTCCCCCCATCTCACCCGCCCCGCCCCTGCTTCCTTCCTCACCTCGGGTTGCTGCGGTGGCCCGGTTCTTTGTCGGCTCTCAGCCCTGCCCAGCTTAGCCCGCCAGGGCTCGCAGGTCACCGCAGCCCACCAGCTGCCTCCACCCTCTGCGCGGGGTGCTCCGCGGTGGGCAGGGCCGCTGCGCGACTGCCTAAACGGCGACGACAGCGTCCGACAGCGTCCTCGGCTCTGTGAGGCTTTAAAGTGAGGTTCCTTTCCCGACATCCTTACGCGTCCTGCCTGGGAACAAGTGAGGCCCAGTTCCTGGGTAAAGGACGAGGAAGAGAAGGAACGGGGAGGGTTATTGGTTATGGGGCGTTTGTAGGTCAGGGTGCGCGTTGAGTGTGAATCAAGCATCACATTGTTTTCGTGAGTCGTCTTACCAAATTTTTCGAATGATGCTACGAGTGAGAAACATCCTCTCTGCTGTGAAGACAAGATACCAGATAACCAGGCCCCTTGGTAGCCTGAACTCTCAACACCGTGAATCCCACGGAGGTGCCGTATTGGGTTCATTATAAGGTCTTCGTCTGTACTCAAGACTCGATGAAGTCTGTTTTGTGAATCTGTCCAGAGGTTTTGGGAAGCATCATTCTGGGACACTGCATACGAGCACTCGCTCTGATTGGTCACCTTCTTCCATGTCTGTGCCCATTGAGCTGCATCCTTGCCTCCTTCCTGGGCTGCAGGCGGAGTCTGACATCATCTTAAGTTCTCTCAAAACCAAATTGCCTGCCCAATCTGATGAACATTAAAATAATAAGTCAATTTACAATGATGGTGTCGCATCACTTATAGGTGTGTTGGATTCTAGATCACAGATCCTCAGGTGCCTGTTCCTGGAAGTAAAATCTAGTTCAGGTCCTGTGCCTGTTCACAGATCCTGTGCAGATTATGGAAATGCTTTAATATTCTTCAGTGCTTGCTTAAATCCAGAATGAATTCTCTCTTGAGGCATATATTTAGCATTTGGATAGAGATTTCATCTGTTAATGTTTTGCTACCTTTACAAAGGCAAATATGGTAGTTTTTTCTAGACTACCTGCATGGCTCTCTCTGTGCACATGTATCATTCTAGGTCTGTCCCATTTTTTTTTCCATTTTCAATAAAGAAGTTATGTAGTGGGGATGCCTGGTGGCTCAGGGCTTGAACATCTGCCTTCGGCCCAGGGTGTAACCCCAGGGTCCCAGGATCAGCCCCACATCAGGCTGCCCACAGGGAGCCTGCTTCTCCCTCTGCCTGTGTCTCTGCCTCTCTCTGTGTCTCTCGTGAATAAATAAAGTCTTTTTTTTTTTAATTTTTATTTATTTATGATAGGCACACAGTGAGAGAGAGAGAGAGGCAGAGACACAGGCAGAGGGAGAAGCAGGCTCCATGCACCGGGAGCCTGACGTGGGATTTGATCCTGGGTCTCCAGGATCAAGCCCTGGGCCAAAGGCAGGCGCTAAACCGCTGCGCCACCCAGGGATCCCGAATAAATAAAGTCTTAAAAAATAAATTATATAGTGTGTTTGATAAGTCTACAGGATAAAGATCTAAGTTTTTAAAACTAAACGTATTTAGTGTCAACACAATAGGTGCCTGTTGGTGACACGTGCCCTGTGCAGCATATTGTCGGTGGGTCTACAGCTGTTCAGTCATCCGAGATAAAAGCAGGGTGGTCAGATCTTTGCACTTGCCAGGTTGGAGCCAGGAGCTTCATGAGGAATAAGAAGACTCTCTGGAATTCCCCAAGTTCTTTGGAATCAGAACAGCACAGAGCCCTGGACGGCTGCAGTGAGACACTGGAGTTGCATACAATGTTGGCGGGAAGAAAGACTGAGCCATCATGGGAAGGGCGGGTGGGCCATGGCTTTCCAGCACCTTCCACGTGAGAAGCTGCGGAGTGGCTCTGTTCCAAATGATTGCCTCCTCAATAACCCCTTTCCCAGGACAGTACTGTAAAGAGAATCCAAGTTACACACGTGGCTTTACTGCTCATTTGCTTGGTGCCCATGAGCCGCGGAGAGTGTGCGTGAAGGGCGGAGCGGGTCCGCGTGCACACCGTGTACTGCTGTGGGCAGCCGCCTTCTTTAGTGCAAATATGAATGTTTGGGGCCAGACTCCTCCCTTGGATATTGATTCCTTCGCGTGCTATCTTCCCTACACCGTGCTGCCCTTCTCAGCGGGCTGCCCTCCGCTTCTCCTGCCAATACACTCTCCAAAGGAGCACTGGGGCGCCTTGCTCTGGAGGTGCTGTGTTCGCTCATTCACCTTTCGGCCTCCTTCGATGCGTGTGCATTGAGCCCCTGCTTTGAAAGTTCTGCAGAGGACAACCGTGTAAAGGGCAGGGTAGGGGATGTTTTTTCTTTTCTTTTTTTTTTTTTAAGACTTTATTTATTCATGAGAGACACAGAGAGAGAGAGAGAGAGAGGCAGAGACACAGGCAGAGGGAGAAGCAGGCTCCCTGTGGGTACCTGATGTGGGACTCAATCCCAGGACCCTGGGGTCATGCCCTGGGCCGTGCGAGACTCTCCACCGCTGGGCCACCCAGGCGTCCCCAAGATGCTTTTCAACTTTCAGTTTCTGTCTCCATTGGCGTCCTGTTTGTGCCCAGGGGTTGGGGTGTCTGGTCGGGGATGGCAGGTGTGCAGCCTGGTCTCTGTTCTAAAGAACGGAGCTGAAGACAAGGCACAGCCCCTTCCCTCCATCACCTGCTCACTGTGGGGGCTGCACCGATAGCCCGTCCCTCGAGACGAAGAGGCAGGCCTTCACCGGCTCCCACCTCAGCTAAAGGAACAAACCTGCAACACAAGGCGTGTTCCCCAAGTGAAGCCCAGACTGGCCGAATCCCGAGGTGGTGCTGGGTGCACTGGCATGGGCCGTGCCTTAGCAGGTGCAGGGGCTGCCGTGCCTCATGCTCCCTGCTCATCACCTGCAGCGTCCCTTTACCTAAAATCCTGGTGAGCCCAATAAGCTCTCGCTTCCTGGAGCTGGAAACCGCAACCCCCAGCGTTCGGGGAGCGGAACTGATGCGCTGATGGTGGCTGATGCCAACTGCCACGTGGCCTGACACCGCCGTGCCAAAGTCTCTGTGCCCGTTAACTCTTGCTTCAGGGGAAGAACAGTCAGTGACCGGATCCCCTGACCGTTGGTATGAATCTCTGAGGCGTTTTCCTTGGAAGCGAAGAGTCCATTTTCCCGCTCTTTCCCATAAAGGAGCCCGCGCCAGTAATCAGATGGGCTTTCCTTCTCAGTTCCGTTCTCGTGAATTCTCCGAGTCACACCTTTATCTTTCGGGTGTGATTGGTGTTCCCAGCAGAAGAGCCCTCGGAGTAAAGCCCGTGGAGGTGAAGACTGTGCGCTGCCCGTTACTGGAAGAGTTGACTGTCGGCGCGGTTCCTGCAGTGGTCTCATGTGCCATGGGGCACGGGGCGAGGGTTGGTGCTGGCCAGGCCGGGCCCACACCCGGGGCTGCTGGCCTCTGGATCGGGCAAGGCCTGCCCAGTGCCTGGGTCTGCCCAGTAAGCCACGCCTGGCATCCCTGCTCCCTGGGCCGCGGGCCCTGCCGGGCGTAGGCCTGCCCACGGGGCACCCATGGGCCCTGGGCACTGGGACGGCCGCACGGCCCGAAGCCGGCACCAAGTGCTCCCACCCATCAGCCCTGCCCTGGGAGTGCCACCCGCCCTGGCTGCCGCCCCTGTCGCGGCCCAGTCATCGCCCGGCTTTCCCACGTGGCCTCCCGACGGCCGCCACTGCCTGCGGCCTGTGCTAGGATTGTAACTGGGCGGCCTGGCACCGTGGGGCTGGTGTCCTCACAGTGCCCACAGCTCCTGCACAGCTGCCCCCACGCAGAACACGGGGCTCCGCGCCTCGGGGCCTTGGCGCTCCCCCCTCTCCCCCGGGGGCTCACTTGCCCGCATGCCCAGCCTCCGCCTGGCCTCCGTCTTCCGGACCTCGCCCCTTGAGCTGCACGCACGCGGGCTGCTGCCGTTTCTCCCTCCACGTGGACGTCACGGCGTGAAGTGCTCGTGTCCGGGCCTGGCCTCCCCAGCAGAAGCGGCCCCACAACGGCAGTGCCTCGGGCGGGGAGCGGCCCGCACACAGCGGATGGTGTGAGCCCCCCAGATGGTCACCTTGTCATCTGGACGGGTGGCGACCTGTGGTTTCCTGGGGCTGCTGGGACGCAGAGTGGGCCGAGGCCTGACAGCAGGTGTCGGGTTCCGAGGGTCCCCGTGGGCCTCCTCCCGGAGGGCTCGTGCACTCAGCCTCCACCGGCAGCTCTCCGTGACCGTGTCCCCTCCCGTGTCCGGCCTCCCGTGGTGCACTGTACACTCGCCTCCTGGGAGCACGACTCCGCCTGGCCTCATGTGGCTGCCCTCTAGTCCGCGGGCCACGTGTGCAGCCGTGTCTGAAGGCACCGCCACCCCCCCCCAGCTGCTGGGCGTCCTCGTGGGGGACAGCTGCGCCCGGGAGAGCCAGCAGCGCACTCGGCCACGTGGAGCTGCAGGCAGTGGGGACGCAAAAGCACGTGGTAGCAGGACCTGGGCAGGAGGGCCCACGGGGATCCGCGCCACGTTGCCGGGGTATGAGGCGCTGGGGGCCGAGCGGCTGAGGCCCGGTGGCGGGCGGGCGGGGGGCCAGGGCTTCTCCACACGCTGCCCCCATCCCGCAGGCAGCTGGGCCTCCAGGTGCGTGGGGATCACAGCTGTCCCCCTGCTTCCAGGAGCCCCCCTGCGGCTGGGCCTGGGGTGGTGGAGGGCACCGTGGCCCCTCGCGGGGTCCAGGACTGAACTGCTGGCTCGTGCTTCTTCTCCTCTTTCCCTCACATCAGCGAGACCTTGTCGAGACCCATGGTTCAGGGTCTTAGGGACATACTGTCCCCTAAGACATGCTGACATACTCCGCGAGAGGGACGGAGGTTTCCTCCCCCTTTCGGCTCGATGTCCACCCGTCACATGTGCGTGCACGGTCACCCTGCACGGCCCTTGTCCACTGGCCGGCTGCCCGCCCTCTGCCCCCGTCCTCTCCCCTCACGTCCGCCGCCCCGTGCTCCTCACGCACTGCCCATCTTCAAAGGCTGGGGTGAGCTGGGAAACGTAAACCTCTCACTTCAGGTTTCTTTGAAACATTCTTGAGTCACATCGAGGCTCGCCAAGTGGGACTGTGACCTGACGGTGCACAGGTCGTGTCAGCCCCGGTCTACCATCAGGGGCTTCTCCGCCTTCCCAGAGGCCTCCCAAGACCGTTGGAGCAGCGGGGCCCTGGATGTGGGGCTGCGTTGGGGACACGCTGGCCTTTGCGCTGCCCCTTCCATGGCCGAAGGTGCTCTCTCACCAGCGCGACCCTTAGGGATTCCAGTTTGTCTCATGCTTTTATCAGTTCTGCCAACCAAATCCATTCTTAGGGCAAGTCTTCCTCGCTCTTTCTACTGTCTTCTATGTCAGACAGACAGACAGACATAGATACAGACGTGGGTAGATACGATGAAATACTCCATTCTTGATGAATGTGCGTATGCTCGTCTCGGATGAGCCATCCTTTACGATTCACGAACTGGTCCGTTGTATGACTTGTGTGGTTTTTTTCACGTCTGTGGGAAGGTCACACATACAACATATGTTGTGAAAATAATTTTATCAGTTTGTATATTTTAAAATCAAGTTTTGAAAAAAAAAAAATTCCCAAGAAAGCCAAGAAGCTCCGGTCCTGCATCTACTCACACAAAAAACGCTTTGACATCTGTAAGTTGGCAAAAGGCTCTAGAATTTGAGCTTCCCACACTCCGTTGCCACCCACCGTCACATAACCGATGACCCACCTAACTTGTAGGATCTGCTCCTACCACCCCTTACCGCACCCCTGCACGTGTGTCTCATCAAGTGCAGCCATCACTGAAGGCCTTCCTAGGGCCAGCTTAGCCCTGACCTTGGTGACACTCATTATTTCCTACCCTGCCTTTTAGGTGTACGTGAAGTTTTTGTCTCTTCTAAATTAGGGTGATAAGCATGCCAAGAGGATGATTCTTTTGTTAACACTTTTCAGGAAACTGTAGATACAAAGTTTGAGTAAATTTTTGTTGTTCTGGGGATGCCTGGGTGCCAGCAGTTGAGCACCTGCCTTGGGCTCAGGGCGTGACCCTGGGGTCCCGGGATCGAGTCCCACGTCGGGCCCTCGCAGGGAACCTGCTTCTCCCTCTGCCTGTGTCTCTGCCTCTCTCTGTGTGTCTCATGAATAAATAATTAAAATCTTAAACAAATTGTTTTGTTGTTGTTCTGAACAGAAGAACGTGACATTTCAAATGTAAGGACATGATGACCCTCAGTTGTTTTCTGAGACACAACGATGAAGATGTTGATAAGGTTCAGAGAAGGGTTTGAGAAAGAAGAATCAAGAAATGTGTAGGAACTCCGATGGGTGTTTACATCTGTATCCTTAGCCAACTTTGGTTTTGTTTTTTAAATGTCTACGCTCTATTTGGAAAAGAAATTATTTTGCACGCCACAGTAGAACCAACCACATCACCACCCTGATTCCGGGAACCTGTGGGTGTAGTAAATTACGTGGGGCAAGGGAGGTGGCAGGTGGGGTGAGTGTTCTGGATCACTTGGCTTTGTCCAATGTGGGAGGAGAGGCGAGAGACCCGACTCTGTGACGGAGATGCAGTGACCAAAGCAGGCAGGACACCAAAGGCGTCGTGACAACAGAGCAGAGGTGGAATCGCTGGCCCTGGCGACGGAGGAGGCCGCAAGCGCAGGGATGCAGGCGGCTTCTGGAAGCCAGAAAGAGCAAGGAAATGAAGTCTTCCCTGGGGCCTCCAGAAGGAATGCAGGTCGGCTGACACCTTGAGTTTAGAGCTTACGGCCTTCAAAACTGTAAGCTAATAAATCTCTGTTGCTTTAAGTCAATTAATTTACGGTTATTTATCACGCTGGCCATAGGAAGTGAACACGCATATTTCGAGGGTGAGAACCTAAGGCCCTGAGAATTAAAAGCAGAGACCAGGGCTTAGCAGTCCGTGCTGTGAAGGACCAGATAGTAAATATTTCAGACTTTGTGGGCCATATGGTCTCTGTCACACGTATTCAGCTGTCACGTAGCATGAAAGCGGCCAGAGACAAGAAGTAAATAAACGGGCATGGCCCTGCTCCAATGAAACGTTATTTACAAAAAGAAGCCCTAGACTGGATTTGGCCCGTGGGCTGTAGCTTGCTGATACATGGATAAACCTATGTCTCACCATTATTTATTCTTTTAATCTGTATTTCATCATGTTCTGAAAGCCATTCCCATTTAAGAGCGCCACACGACGCGCTGAACTAGCTGTAGAACATTCCCTGATGGTCCATAGCTGGTTCTCCGACCAGCAACCTTGAGGGGTGCAGGCTCTCAAGACTCTTCAGGCGTCTCTAAGCCCCCGCGCTTGCGCACCGCCGAGGTCGCGTCTTGGCCGTGTCCAGAGCGGTGCTAACGTCCTCTGGCTTGATCTGCCAAGTGGGGAGATCACACTGTATTTCCACGAAGCAGCCAGCATTTCTAATGCTGAGAATATGCACATCTCATAAAAATGTATTTCATCAAGCGCTGTCTACAGAGGATTAAACTAAACTGTAAAACCATGTTTTTGTGTACGGCTCTCGGGCCTGCTAATGCTCTTTTGTTTATCATTTCTCCACGGGGCATCTCTCTTGAGGCAAATGTTCTCTCAGCAGAGGAGAACTGTACCGACGGTGCGATTTTCAGCCAAAGCAACTGCTGCGTCCGGGGATTCTTGCTAGGCTCATGGCAGACGCGAGTGCCTTGGCCTGTGTGAACCCGACCCCAGGCCTCTGTACGTACGCGCGTACCTGGCGCGCCGCCTACGGTTTTGTCCTCAGCGTGTTCACATTAGCCTTATGTGACATTGGCCCTGTTCCTCTGCCTGTGGCTTCCTCCTCTCTCCCTCCTCCGCTGTCATGCTGGCTCAGGTCACTGCCCCCTCCCAGGTCAGCCCGAATCACCATGACTTCCTCTCCAGCTGCTCCTAACGTCCGTGGGCCCCACGTGTTGGGTAGTTCAGTGCTACCACGCGAAGTCTTCCTGTTTCCATGCTCCGTGTGTGCTTCCTGCTGAATTATAGGTGCTCGGAGTCAGGAACTAGCTTATGATTTGTTTACAGTTCATAAGGCTTATGCATAACATTCAATAAATATTTTTGAGCTTATTGAATTGCAAATTCTGTTACTTAATTTGAGTCTCCTTTGGATTTTTATAGAAAATTTTACTTTTTTAGAACATTTTTAGGTTTACAGCATTGAGGCAGGTGTGGAGAGTTCCCATGTGCCTCCCCCCCCCCCCCCCACATTTACAGCCCCGTCATCATCCACATCACTCACCACACGGTACGTTTCTCACCTGGGATGAAGCGACATTGACACGTCAGACTCACCCAAAGTTGGTAGTTTAGGGTGCCCTTTGGGTGTCATCATTCCATGCATTTGGACAAACTCCATCACTACAGCATCATACAGAATATCATCATCGCCCTAAAAATCCTCTGGGTCCTGCCTTTTCATCTCCTCCCCCTACACATGCTCCGGGCAACCACGTGTCTTTCTATTACCTCCATGGTTTTGCCTTTTCCTGAGTGCCACAGAGTTGGAATCATGTCACCGTTGCAGGTGCGCTCCTACCACGTGGTAATGTACGTTAAAGGCTCCTCCGTGTCTTTTCATGGCTTGATAACGCATTCATGTAAAGCACTGGGTCCCCTTCCATTGTCAGGATGTACAGTTTATTTGTCCAGTCACCTACTGAAGGACATCTTGGCTGCTTCAGAATTTGGGCCACTATGAATAAAGCTGTATAAATACCTGTATGCGGATTTTTGTGTAGACGGAAGCTTTCGATTCCATTTGAGGAAATACCAAAGAACACTGGATCATATGATAAAAGTGTGTTTAGTTTTGTAAGAAAATACCAAAATAGCTACACTATTTTGCATTCTACTATCAGTATATGAGTTCCTATTGTCCCACAATCCTTGTCAACTTTTGGTGTTGTCGGTTTATTGGATTTTGGCCATTTTAATAGGTGTGTAGTGCCATCTCATTGTTTTAATTTTTGTTTCCCTGATGACAAAAGCTTTCATGAGTGTTTTTACCATCTGTATATCTTCTTCACCAAGGTGTGTTAACATCCTTGGTCTATTTTTAATTGTTTTCTTATCATTGAATTTTAAGAATTTTTATATATTTTGGATAATAGTCCTTTGTCAGGTGCACCTTTTGCAAATATTTTCTCTGAGTCTGGAGTTTGTTTTGTCATTCTCTTAATACTATCTTTCACAGATGAGACATTTTTAATCTCAAAATTCAGCTTATTATTTCTTTCATGGATTGTGCCTTTGGTGTTGTATCAAAAAGACATTGCCATACCCAAGGTCAATCTAGGTTTTCTCCTATGTTCTAGGAGTTTTAAGTTTCATGTTTTACATTTATTTCTTTTTAAAAAGATTTATTTATTTTAGAGAGAGAGAGTGATAGTGTGAGCAGGGGGAGGGGCAGAGGGAGACAGAGAAAGAATCTCAAGCAGACACCCTGCTGAGCATGGAGCTGAATTCGGGGCTTGATCCCATGATCCTGAGATCATGACCTGAGCTGAAACCAAGAGTTGGATGCTCAACAACTGAGTCATCTAGGCGCCCCTGTGTTTTATATTTAGGTTCATGATCCACTTTGAGTTAATTTTTGTGGAAGTTGTAAGGTCTGTGTCTAGATTTTTTTTTTTTTTTTTTTTTGCATGTGGCTATCAGTTTTTCTAGCACCCTCTGTTAAAGAGACTATCTCTAGTCCATTGTATTATTGCCTTTACACCTTCGGCAAAGATCAGTTGACTCTGTTTATGTGGATCTATTTCTAGGCTCTGTATTCTGTTGCATTGATCTATTTGTTCTTTCACCCATACCACACTGTCTTGTTTACTTACTATAGTTTTATATTAAGTCTTGAAGTCAGTGAGTGTCATTATTCCAACTTTGTTGTTCTACTTTATTATTGTATTGGCAATTCTGGATCTTTTGCCTCTTTGTACAAACTTTAGAATGAGTTTGTTGATATCATAAAATAACTTTCTGGGTTTCTGATTGTGATTGCATTCAGCCTGTAGATCAATTTGGGAAGAACCGACAACTTGGCAATATTTAGTCTTTCCATCTGTGAACACAGAATCTCTCTCCATTTATTTAGTCCATCTTTGGTTTCACTCACCAGAGTTCTGTAGTTTTCCTCACACAGATCTCTTACATATTTTGTTAGACTTATTCTTAAGTATTCCATTTTTTTAGGGTATGTTAATGTAAATGGCAATGTATTTTTTATTTCAAACTCCATTTGTTCATTTTGTGTACATTGGAAAGCAATTGAGTTTTATATATTAATCTTATATCTTGCAATCTTACTGTAATTATTTATTATAGGATATTTCTGTTGATATTTTTAGATTTTTTTCCTCCCAAGTTTTTTTTAAACTCTAGCTAGGTAACATATACTGAAATAGTAGGTTTAGGTGTAGAATTTAGTGATTGATTAATCACTTACATATAACACCTATGCTCATCACAAATTCTCTCCTTAGTCCCCATCGCCTATTTAGCCCATCCCCCTGCCCCCATCCCCCCAAGTAAACATCAGTTTGTTCTCCATAGTTAAGAGTCTGCTTTTTGGTTTGCCTCTCTTTTTTCTTTCCCCTATGTTCATTTGTTTTGTTTCTTAAATTCCACATATGAATGAAAGCATACAATATTTGTCTTTCTCTGACTTATTTCACTTAACATAATACTCTTTAGCTCCATCCACATCATTATTACAAGTGGCAAGACTTCATTCTTTCTATGACTAATATGCTACATATATATATATGATATATTGATATATTGATTATATATCAATATATAATCATATATTGATTATATATCATATATATAATGGAGTCTGTTTTATCTATTCATCAGTCAGTGGACATATGGGCCATTTCCATAATTTGGCTATTGTTGATAATGCTATAAACATCACGGTACATGCATTCCTTCGAGTAAATAAATACCTAGCAGTACAATTGCAGAATTATAGGATAGTTGTTTTTAACTTTTTTACCTCCAGACTGTTTTCCATGTCTGCACTGCTTTGCATTCCCACCCACAGTGTAAGAGGGTTTCCCTTTCTCTGCATCCTCCCCAACACCTGTTGTTTTTTATGTTGTTAATGTTAGCCATCCTGACTGGTTTGAGGTGGTATCTCATTGTGGTTTTGATTCGCATTTCCCTGATGATCAGTGATGTTGAGCATCTTTTCATATGTCTGTTGGCATCTATATGTATTCTTTGGAAAAATGTCTATTCTATTTGTGTCTTCTGTCCATTTTGAACTGAATTATTTTTTTGGGGGGTGTTCAATTTTATAAATTCTTTTTGTTTAAGTAAACTAAATGCCCAGTGTGGAGCCCAACATGGAACTTGAACTCACAATCCTGAGATCAAGACCTGAGCTGAGATCAAGAGTCAGACACATAACCCACTGAAACACCCAGACACCCCATGAATTCTTTATATGGTTTGGATACTAACCCTTTATCAGATGTCATTTGCAAATATCCTCTCCCATTCCATAGGTTGATTTTAGTTTTGTTGATTGTTTCCTTTGCTCTGCAGAAGCTGTTTATTTTGATGAAGTCCCAATAGTTTATTTTTGCATTTGTTTCCTGATATTTTTGGATTTTTTATGTATTCCCTCTGCTTCTGTTCTCTGAAAGAGATTGTAGAATTGGTGTAATTTCTTCCTTAAATATTTGGTAGAATTCACCCCTGAACTCATCTGGGCCTGGTACTTTTAGTTTTAGAAGATTATTAATCATTACTTCAATTTATTTAATACCTATAGGCCTATTCAGATCATCTGTTTCTTCTTGTGAGAGTTCTAGTGGTTTGTGTCTTTCAAGGAATTGGTTCGTCTCAAGTAGGTTATCAAATTTGTGGGCATAGAGTTGTTCATAATATTTTCTTATTATGCTTTTAATTTCCATGAGAATCTATATTGATGTCCCCCTTTTCCTTTGTAATATTAGTAATTTGTGTTCTCTCTCCCTTTTCTTAGTTACCTTGGCTAGAGACTTATTCATTCTGTTGATATTTTTGGAGAACCAGGTTTGGGTTTTTTTTTTTTTTTTCTCTATGTTGATTTCCTGTTTTCAGTTTCATTGATTTCTGCTCTAATGCTTATTGTTTCTTTTTTTCTGCTTACTCTGGATTTAATTTGCTCTTCTTTTTGTAGTTTTTTCAGGCAAAAACTTAGATTGTTTTTTAGATCTTCTTTTCTGATGTATGCATTTAATACTATGAATTTCCCTCTAAGCATTGCTTTTGCTACATCCCACAGATTTTGAAAGGTTGTGTTATTTTCATTTAGTTAAACGTATTTTTTAACTTCTCTTGAGATTTTTTCTTTCATCTGCATATTATGTAGAAGTATGCTGTTTAATCTCCACATAACTGGTGATTTTCCAGTTATTTTTTCTTTTATTGATTTCTAGTTTAAATCTATTGTGATCTGAGAGCAAACTTTGTATATTTCTGTTCTTTTGCAGTTATTAAGGTGTATTTTATGACCAGAATGTGATGTATCTTGGTGAATGTTCCTTGTGAGCTTGAGAAAAAAATATATTCTGCTGCTGTTGGATGAGGTAGCTTATAGACGTCAGTTATATCTAGTTGATCATTGGTGTTACTGAGTTCAGCTCTGTCCTTGACTGACTTTCTGCCTGCTGGATTTGCCCACTTCTGAGAAAAGACTCTTTGGATTTCAATATAGGTATATGACAATATATTGAGAAATATGTTAGTGGTTTGAATGGAATGCTTATTTCTTTTTTTAGCATTCTAGTTACAAGTGTTCACTCCCTCCTTTAATATTTTCTCTTTATTTAATTAATTTTTTTTCCTTTCCTTAATATTTTTAGGGAAAGCAGTCTACTCTCATTTCCAGATTTGCTTAGTGGCTGTCATTTGTGTTCAAAAAATCATATTTGATAATAATATTTAATTAATGCCTTGGAAGCAAAGTATAATTAGGCTATATTCCTGAACCTTTATGGTTTTGGCTTGACTTCACCTAAGCTATTCCAGATGATTAAGCATTTTTATTATCTTCAAAGAGTTACATAGAAAGCAAGTCTTGAGTCTCCTGACATGGATTGATTCTAGTTTAAATAACCTGCCATGTAAGTCTCTACACATTGGCCAGGCCTCCATGAATAGACCACTTGGTATGAAGAGCTGTGTTTGGCAGTGCATTTCTGTCTTCTTTCCAGTTCTCAGGAAGACCTGCTCCCTGTATTCTGATGTCTCATAGGTGTGATTTGTCATGATTTGACAGTGTATACTTCCATCCACGAACAGATACAAAATGTAGAATTTCCCCTGAGACTCCATCACAAACTATTCTAAGGACATATATTTAAAATGAGTAAGTGCCCTTGATGGGATGAGCACTGGGTGTTATTCTATATGTTGGCAAATTGAACACCAATAAAAAATAAATTTATAAAAAAAAATGAATAAGGGGATCACTGGGTGGCGCAGCGGTTTAGCGCCTGCCTTTGGCCCAGGGTGCGATCCTGGAGACCCGGGATTGAATCCCACGTCGGGCTCCCGGTGCATGGAGCCTGCTTCTCCCTCTGCCTGTGTCTCTGCCTCACTCTCTCTCTCTCTGTGACTATCATAAATAAATAAATAAATAAATAAATAAGCTTAAAAAAATGAGTAAGTGCCGAGTACCTAAACCATTGCACTTTCTAATGGTCTCTGCACTCACTCCACTGAAAAAGTTATGATTGAGTGGATCTTCTGATGTCTAAAGGTATTGCAGGCAAGTGGTCAGGTCATTAGAATAATAAGAAGCCAAGCTAAAAGTGCTGGCTTGCTCCCTTGCAGTTGGATGAGTGAGAAAAGATGGGTGGAAAGTTGAGATCAAAGAATTACATAAAAATAGACACAAGACATTGCTCCTCAATGTCACCTCTGATGTACACCTGCCACTTATGTGTTACCTGAAACAAAGCATGAGAAAACAGATTGATCCAACTGAAAGCACACTCACTGGGCAAAGTAATTCCAATGGGCTCTTGAAAAATGCCAATGACACAAAAGTCAAAGAACCCAAGGAAACGTTCTAGAATAAAGAATCTCTGACCAGAACCTGATTTCAAAAATAAAATTTCAAAAAAAATTAAAAAAATAAAAAAATAAATAAAATAAAATAAAAATTCTCAGTTTTACAGGGCATTATTGTATTAATGGAAGAACATTTAAATGTGGAGTGCATGTTAAGAGTATTAAATTATTGTCATATTTTCTGTATGTGGATAATTATATTGAAGTGATATGGGTTAATATCCTTCATGGAAGGTACATGCTGAAGTACTTTAGGGATTCAGAGTAAATTCAAGATTTCCCACCAACTCTCAAAAATTCCGAATAAGAGAAGGTATACATGTGTGTACCTATGCATATACATACATACATACCCATGGATGTACATACACTCCTAGGTATACATATATGGGCAAATACAAATGTAAATGAAAGAGAAAGAATGTAGTAAATGTTAACAATTGGTAAATCTTGGTATATGGGTGCTTGTTATACTATTTTTCCAATTTTTTCATAGGTTTGACATTTTTTCAAAATAAAATGTTGGGGAGAGAAAGTCAACAAATCCCAAAGCATCTTTTCCCTTGGCTTTGGTTTTGATATCAGTTTAGGTTCAGATAAACTAAAGTGGAAAATCCCCAAGCTACTAAAATAAATAATCTGTTCTAATCCTTTATAATATTTGGATATTTTGGCAATTATAAACAAGGGCAGTTGAAGGCTAGCTAAATAAATATATCTTCATATATGTTTGACCTGTAAGGGATGCCTGTTAAATATACAAACAAATAAAATAACACAGCCAGGCATCCAGGCATGGTGACAATCACAAGTTTTTGATTTGGAAATGTTTCCCAGTTTGAGAGTTATTGCTTTCAGCTGTAATAATAACGGGCTTTTCCGCTAAGGGAAAAATACATAGTGTTTAAAATAAATATCATCAGTACAATTTTGCAGTGTTGAGGAAACATAAATGACCTTTTTCTTTTTCTTTAAACATTAAGATCAGTTGATTTTCTCATGAATGTGTGTTGGGGGAGACAGAATTCTGATGGACTAGAGGTGAAAAAAAGACCAGTTACAAAAGAGCTTGCCCATCCTTTGAAACAAGGGTAAACTGTTTCCCTTTGTGGCCTTCACCCAAGGATAAGCCCAGAATTTTGTCCAAGCATGTTGGCTACACTTTCCTACAAAATCTGGATTTTTCCTGTTGAACGCAATTCAGAATGGAATTCTAAGCTCAGGGGATATCATTACTTACTTCCTAGGAATGGACTCCAACCAGTGTTGTTCTGAGCATCGCAGCTGTCTTTATAGTTATCCTGAGACTAGTTTTAAAAGGATCCACACATTGCTCCAAGGAATAGCAAAAGGTTTGAAGACGTCTTCTTGATGTGCTTTTACACTCTGTTTTGTTTTTTTGTTTTTTTTGTTTTTTTTCCGTATGGAAAAGTGGTAACAAGTTGTGGCCTCCCTCAATCTGACATGATAAATCTTTTAGCAAGAAGGTTAAATAATTATTCAGTTATTGCTCTAAATTCTATTTCTGTTGTTTTTCTTTTTCTTCTTTAACTGTCATAATACCAAGAACTATAGTGAATACCATCTGTGGAGTGGCCATGATGCTTCTGACATGTTCTAGGTGAACTACCTACAATTATCTGATACAAACATCCCAAGAGCCCTGTCTCAGGTACTATTATCTTGCTTTACAGAGAAGGGAAATTTTATAGCTAAGTTAATAGGTGGTGGTTGGTCTGATAATAAAGCCTTGCTTTTACCACTACCATACATACTGCTTCCCGCAAATGCGGGACACTTACGCTTCTTTATTCAGTCCTCCATTTCAGAATGTGACAGAACAGACAGAAGCACAATCAAATGGATTGAACCAAATCCTTTTCAGGTGGCAATTTTATTACTTTTCTTCAGTGTCTGGGCCTGGGCCGTTAGGTCTTTATGAGGGTGTTTATAAAGTCTTAACAAGGATGGACATTTATTTGTCAATTAAAATCTATCCCATCAGCTAAAGGAAATCTCATTCTGCAGGAATGATTCATGTCAGGGTAGCTTGCCTTGATTTAGACCAATAATCAAAGAAGAATTCATCCGAGCTCTCAAGGATCCTTTTTGGAAGGGAGGGAAAACTGTACTGGGAGTTTGGGAGCAAGAAGGCTATTCAGCTGATGTCTGAAAAGACAAGGCAGCTGGAAAGTTTGGTGCATATTCATCATCAGTAGCTACTGCTTCTTGGTTGTTCTACAAACAGGAACATCATTTCCAAGCCAGGCACTGGAGTCACTCAAAGGAACTGCCACAGTTGTCTGCAGGTCTAAATTCCTAATCTCTGTTGAATTGCTATGCAAGGTAGGATGTTAGCAGGAAATGATAAGCCAATGCTCAGCCCCTCATTTATGAGCAATCCTGACTACTAACATTATCTTTAAAATGTAGTAATAAAGAGCCCACGTTATGCATGCCCCCAGGACGTTTTCCTCATAGTCTTCTTTTGATCTTTTGCTGAAAACAGTCAGGACTCAGGTGGGAAATAACCAATTAGAAACTTCCATTTTATAAACATTAGGCTTTGAATATATTTACCTTGGATGACTGAGTAAATTACTTGACTTTTCTCCATCCTTAAAATGGTGTTATGTAGCCACACGATGTGCGATTACATGATCCATTTCTATTGTGCATATAGGTTGTATGCCTTGGAAAACATTTAAAAATTCATTAAAACTTAATATTTTAAAGTATAAACCTGACTTTGCATTTATCCTTAGCTACTTTTATTTTTTCTCTACCATTTAGGAAATTCAGCTATCTTTGCTATCTGAATTGTGTTGATCAACAATGATTTTTTCTCAAATGACCCATAATTATGAACATTAAACCACCAGCTTTGGCAATCTTGTCATCAGCTACTATCTGTTTTTATCTGTTTTCTTTCAAACTGGTTAATTGGAAGGAGTATAATATAATCATACAATGATTATAACAGGTTAATAAGAGCTTTTTCATTAAATTGGTAGTTTACCTAGGCTTCTCTGAAAAAAGAATCTGGGAGAAAAATGCCAAAATTGTAAGACCTTGTATAATAGGCTCCGAGAATGGGCTTGTTCTGAAACACTATGGGTGTTTTTAGAGTGCAAATTATTTGTTAAAAAAGGCAACAGTGAGTCAAGTGAGAAATTTAATTGAAAGTAATCATTTTCAAATGTAGTATTTTCTTCCTCCTCTATTAAGTCATGGTCATGATGCAGCCTTCCCTATAGGAAATTTATATCCCTTTTTAGTTCTTGAGTATTTTGCTTTTAAAAAGATTCCATTTTAAATTTCAAAATTACATATTTGCTTTTATGATGGAATATTTATCAGTTGTAACTGTCTGATAGCAGTTTGCATAATGCTTACTCACACACATCTTTGAAACTCCATATTTTATTTTATTATAGGGACTAGATAAGTTTTCATTTCATTTTCTGCTTATAGACTCTATCTTGGATGTTCAAATAATTGTTTTTCAGTATAAAATCTATGATCTCAAAACAATCTCCCAAATTCCTTTAGGCATGTGATTTCAAGAGACTTGTGAATATTTAAAGTGATTAAAAAAAATAAAAGTTCCAAGCTTATGGAGTTAGTTACAAGATGTGTAAGTAAGACCACTCACAAAGTCTACAAAAAACTCTGCCTAAAATCATAACAAACTAAGATAAAAAATACAGGATAAAAATACAGAAAAATACTCTTTTTAAGTCTTACTCTGTTATTTGCAATTCAAGTAAGATCACTTCCTTCCCCCTTCTCCTCTCTCTGCACTTCTTTCAATTCTTCCATTTACTCCTATATTAATGCAAAAAAATTCCCCAATTTAAGAAAAGAAAGAGAAAATCTTTTTTGACTCTCAGATCCTTCCATTGTGCCATTTCTCAGCTCTTCTTCACAGTTAAAATTCTCAAAATACTTTATTTATATATTGCTTTCATTTCCTCACCTCCCATTTTTTTGTATCAGTTGTTTTAGTTGTTAGCATTGCAGTGGTATTTTCCCAGGCATAGTTCAGCCAGATGAGGATACTTTTTAGGTAAAAATCCATTATATATATATATATATATAAAATATTTTTTTTGGTTAGTTGATCATTAAAACATATAAACTTACTGATAGTGGCTTTTTTGCTATTATAAAAATTACAAATATTGCCTAAGAAAGTACATTATTGTGCAATTAGCATATATATTTTTTTCTTTTTAAGAAGTATTTTATTACGGGACACCCTGGGTGGCTCAATGGGTGAGCATCTGCCTTTGGCTCAGGGCATGATCCTGGGGTCCCACGTCGGGCTCCCTGCATGGAGCTTGTTTCTCCCTCTGCCTGTGTCTCTGCCTCTCTCTGTGTGCCTCTCATGAATAAATAAATAAAATCTTTAAAAAAATATTTTATTACGAAAAAAATACGTTGTCATGAAATATTTCAGTACTTTCAATAGCAGGCCGATAGAGCCCATAGTAAGAGTACAAATGGAAGCCTACTCACCATTTGATAAATATTTAACAGCTATATATCATGCTAATGATGAAGCATGTCCTGCAACCTTGGTAAACATATCTTTGTAAAACCTGGAAGGGCAGGTGTGAATCTGGAATTCTAAGATCCTCGGTGTCTTATTCATACTCATACCACCATTCCCCTCCTTGTTCTGTACTAACAGGAAATTGGCACAAACACACTTGGACATCACCACCTGAATACCCAGGCTCCACCCCTAACCTTCACAAATGGTTGCCCGTGGCTGTCCATTAAGCGTAGGGGAGCACGGAGGAATGGCACAGTCTGCTCTGAGAGGTTAGACCCAGGGCATAGAATGACACCGTCCCTGCAGTTGGGCTAGGGTCATCCGGGCAGGGTCTGGGAGAGCTGAATGTGGGCTACGGCAAGGGGGTATCAGGTGGGTATCCCTTGGGTGGCTGGATTATTGTGCTAGGAAGATTTCATTGAGATACTCATACCAGCTTTGTTTAAAAAAAACCTGGAAACAACTCAGTTATTGTTTAACAGGAGATTGAATAGTTTGTATGATGTAATGGAATACTATAAAGCAGTGAAAATACATATGTGTATATTATAAATATTTTATGCAATATTCTTTATAGTCATCTTTATGTGACCAATTAATCCTTACAGAATGCTTTTACTGATATTTTATCCGTACCAACCTATGGTTGCCATTGGTGAATGAGTGTAGTGCAGAACAGTGGATGCCGTTCTTGTTTATGGTAACAAGTAATCAAAAGTGAAACAGTAAGATGTGCTGAAAGGTGGCCCTTTGGCAGCGACATTAATGACTCCTTTTGTTGAATCAGATAACAACATTTGAATACTGGAAAAATCTTTTCTTGATTTTTGTTGTACTACTCACAGTGTAATGACTTATAGACATGATACACTTTTTTTTAAAAAAAAGATCTTATTTATTCATTTGAGAGAGAAAGAGAGAGAGAAAGAGAGAGAGCAGGAGTGGAGGGGCCGAGGGAGAGGGAGAGGTAGGCTCCCCGCTGGGCAGGGAGCCCCACACGGGGCTCAGTCCTGGGACCCGGAGATCATGACCTGAGCCGAAGGCAGATGCTTACCTGACCGAGCCACCCAGGCACCCCAAGACATGATAGACTTTTAAGTTTCATCTGTATTATTGACAGTTTTTCCATTATGCTCCTAAGTCTGGACAATACAAAAAATACCGAACCAAGCTCTGACCTGTGACACTGAGCACTGCCTAGGCGTAAGTGCTTCCCAGTTGCCGATGTCGGGCTGCTGCCGTGGCGCTGCCTGAGCAGAGTCAGGAACACGTGCAGGAGGCCACGTTACTTAGCATTTCCACCGTGGGGATCTAAGGACATACAGAAGGTGCAATTCAGTAAACTGCAGTAAAAATACAGAAGTGGTGAGTTTTGAGTATTTTGTTATAAATATGATTTATTTAATTTGAAGTTTATAGAGTTTACTTTTTTAAAATGGCCATATTAACAAATAGCTTGTAAAACTTTAAAAAATTTAACAGTTGGCTTTTGTCAGCTGGTTCTGAGCAACTCCACCCCAGAATGTCCAGCACGATGGACCGACTAGTCTGTGGAAAGTTTCTGGGTTTACTATTCCATCCTATTGCCCTATTTGTTTATTTCTACTTCAAACAACACAATTAAATCAGTTTTAAAATTCAACTTGGGGGACACCTGGGTGGCTCAGAAGTTGAGCGTCTGCCTTCAGCTCAGGGTGTGGTCCCAGGGTTCCAGGATCGAGTCCCGCATCGGGCTCCCTGCATGGAGCCTGCTTCTCCCTCTGCCTGTGTCTGTGGGACTCCATCCCGGGACCGCGGGATCACGCCCTGAGCCGAAGGCAGATGCTCAACCACTGAGCCACCCATACGTCCCTTATTGGTATTTTTTTTTTTTTAACAAAACTTTAAGCACAGCCAAGGAAGTGGTGACATCATGTTTGTCATCCATTTAACCCACCCATAGTTTGACTTCCCTACAGATGGTAGCTTCCTCCTCCATATGGTTCATCCATCTCTATTCTATGTTGCATCCTTTCTTAAACTACATGGTCAAATAAAGTGGTTCTTTCGTACGTAGTGGAAGAACTCTCAGGAAGAACACTCACTGAGTCGCGTAGGATATTGGTTCCTTGTTAATAGGTAATGAAAGCAAGCACGCTTTGAACACTTAATGTTGCCAAGCACTCCACTACATGTTCCGGGTATGTCATCTCACTTAGTCTTTTTTTTTTTTTTTTTTTTTTAGGTTTTTATTTAAATTCCAGTTAGTTAACTTTAAAATAATTTTGTGATATTAGTTTCAGGTGTACCATTTAGTGATTCAGCACTTCTGTACAACACTTGGTGCTCATCACAACAAGGGCATTCCTTAATCCCCATCACCTGTCCCTCATCCCCACCCACCTCCCCTCTGGTAACCATCAGTTTGTTCTCTATAGTTAAGAGTCTGTTTCTTAACTATGATAGTTTGTTTTGTTTCCTGCATCCTGCACATGTGATCTCCCTTAGTCTCCACAATTGTATTATTAAGTTTTCTCATTACCTTCATCTTTTCAGAAAAAGAAAGTGGGGCTTGGAAAAACTAACAGAAAAGTATTGGTGGACCAGGGTTCCAAACCCAGGCAGTATGATTCCAGAGTTTTGCCTTTAGCTTCAAGAATAGTCATCTGCTACTTTTCTTCTAAACCTGTGCTCATAAAACAAAATTTTAATGCATAACTTAGTATCCGAAGAGGATATGGCCATTATGAAGAAAGCCTGGACCAATTATGTCCTCCAACTTACATTTAAACTGAGATTCGAGTTTGTAATTAGTTCTCTTGTGAGACTGATTCTTGCCTAAAACATTAGGATTGTGCTTTTGATTGTTACCAAGCGAGGGTCAGATCATGAACAACGGTCTATTTTTTGTGTAATAGATTCTTTCCTTTTTCTGTATAATATTTTCTAATTGTCAAAGGCTTTTTACAAAAATCTCAAGTTATTCTCATAATGTCTTTAAGAAGTGATAATTATATTTTTCTGTTTCAGAATCAAGTACATTGAAGCTGAGAGATTTAAGTATTTAGATGAAAATCACAAATTCTCAAGTGTAAAGCTCAGATGCAGATGAAGCTCTTCTGTTTCCCTGTATAGGACTCTTCTCCAGGGCAACATAAATCAGACATTTCATGAATCCTTGCCTGAAACTGCTAAGTGATCTGACTTTGACATCTTCTGATTTTGCTCAGTGTTGTAAATTAAAAATTGGATGATGAGTGACTTATTAGTGTCTCAGAGGACTGCAGTATTTAATGCATGTATGGACCTAATTTGCTAAATGAGCAAAGTAACTTCCACAGAGTTAACACATGACAGAAATGCGCTGAAATGGGAGCTAGAACATCTATAATTAAAGAACCCATTTCTCCACCAGACAAAAAAAGTCAAGAAGGATGACAGTCCTTCTTCCTACACTATTCCCTCATCAGGGAGGCCTGCAGATCCTTGTTGTCAGCTTTTGAATTTACTGGTCTAGATAATTTAGTCTTCCTTTCTGTTTTGTTTTGTTTATGCCAACAGAGAACCTGTCCTGTTGGCTGACTTCTCAGGGTCCTCTGACGGTGCTGTTTCCCCAAAGCCCATCACACTGATGTCAGCTTTTTTTAATGAACAATATTCCGAATAATGACATGTAAAATATCTGTTACCACTCTTTTTCCTTGACTATGACTACTTTATAAGGAAGGAAGAAAATAATAAAATACGGTGATCCCAAATCAGCACTGAATTTAATAGAAACGGACATACAAACTTTATCGGGAAAAAATACGGTTGCATAGTCTATCGGTAGTGATGTGTATCCTTTCTTTATGGCAGAGTTAGTGTCCTGATGGTGCAGTGTTAGGCTGTGTGTGCAGACAGTAATGGTTATGCATAGTACACAGACATAAATATTAATAGTAAATATTAAAGATAATTTTAGTCATAGCTAACATTTCAGTGCTCGACTCTGCTCCAGGCACTGTCATAAGTAATTTAATTTGATCCTCACAACAAACCTAAAAGGTTGCCCCTAATTATCACCATTTTGCAAATGACTGAAATGACACCCAGAGAAATGCAGCAGGTCAGCCAATTCACACTAGTAGTGAAAGCGCTGTCCACATTCCACATTCTGAACTATATGCTGCAGGGCCACTTGACACGTGGTTGAAGAAGGAAGGAATTCGAATTTGCATGAGAAACAAGTACGTACCTCACAAAACAAATGCAGAGCATTGGACCACTGGCCTGTCCTGCTATCAAGGTAGCAAGTTCAGTGGCCAGGAAGATAGATATACTTAGAATTCTCTTGGATCACAGGATGTAGAAATAAAATAAATCTTAAAGTCAATTTTTCTGTTTCACGTAGTCCCCACTTTATGAGAACAGAAAAGTTTGGAAGAAATTTCTCTCAGACGTCCACGTATTTTCCACTTGAATAGACACTCTGAGTCTCATAACTGATGATGTTTGCCTGTTTCCTTTGGCTACTAAGATTGGAACCAAATGTGCAGCCTACCTATAATTACTGTGTAGGACTTTAAGATGCCCTAACACTAATCATATCTTGATTTTTTTTATTATTTCTCTACCCTATTTTTCGTGGGCCCTGGTTTCTTGAGCTGTTTACTCTTCATTCCTTCAAGGAACTTACTTCTAAATCTTACTAAGGTGTAGACATCAAAACTAAAATGGGTAAGGTAAAAATTCAAAATAAGTAATTTTATTTAAAGTCACAGAATTGTCATAAATATGGACCAGTGAGATTTTCTCTTAAATTTAAAAGAGAGACTTAGGGGCACCTGGGTGGCTTGGTCGGTTAGGCATCTGCCTTCAGCTCAGGTCATGATCTCAGGGTCCTGGGATCGAGTCCCATGTCGGGCTCTCTGTTCAGCAGGGAGCCTGCTTCTCCCTCTCCCTCTGCCTCTGCCTGCCGTGCCCCCTGCTTGTGCTCCCTCTCCTTCTCTGTCTCTCTGTCTCTCTCTCTCTAATAAATAAAATCTTAAACAAAAAAGAGAAAGACTTGGTTTGGTTTTAAGAACAGAGCATAGATATAATTGCATAATTACATGAAACCCTGTTTCGCATATTGTACTATAAAAATAAGTTTTGTCCTATTTTGGAGAAACTGTTTCTAAGGCATATTTTTCCATTCACGATTAGTTGGACACATAGGGACGGTTTTTTGGTGCTTCATAACAAATGCTAAAGGCGAATTTCTTCATAATACTGTGTAGCTTATAAAATAGTGTTATTTTGGATGCCCTCGTAACAAACCTCACCCCTCCGACTTTTCTGTGACACCACAACTGATCATTCTGACAAATGGAAGATGGAACCTCCACGCTGATTATTCAGATGAGGTTAAGAGGTTGTATTTAGACCCAGGTTGTTAAGCTCCCCTGCTCATGATGTCTGAGAGCATCTCATTATCAGTGTGGCCAGGAGAGAATGAGGTTTCTAAGCAGCCCCAGCCCCAGAGATACGACCCAGATACCCAACTTGTGGGTCTACTGATGTGAGTCCATTCTTGTTTGCAAGAGGGAAAGGGACTGAAAAGAAAAAATATATATATATCATATCTCAGGGAAGGATGAACAGGAAGGATCCTGAGTTGGGGGGCGGGTAGTGTTGGGAAGGAAAAGGAAAATAATGCTTCTGGTTGAAAAAAAAAAATTAATGAGCACAGGACACAGCAATCGAGATAAGATAAGTCAGTGCAGAGCATCAGCTTCCTGACAGCCCCTCTTGGATCCTGTGTGGCGTGTCGCAGATCCCATGATTACCTTTCGTTCTGAGAGTTGTGCTGTTAGTAAGTTGAGATGATGAATTTTCTTGATGAATTGAATTCCTGAGTGTGCTTGGAGGGTAGAGGCAGATAAAGGAGGCGGTGCTGGGGCTCTAATCTCCTCGCAGAAACTGGCAGCTGCCTTTTCCTGGCCGGCTCCTCGACTTCGTGGGTCCTGTGCAGAGACTCAGGCGCCAGAAACAACAATCATGTCAAGTCTCACTTCAGAACTGAACAAAGTTATCTCTGTCCAGCACGTTTCCAAATGCAGTGAAAAAAAAAAAGGTATGAACAGATGGACGGATTTGCTTGTTCCATTTCCCTTTGGTGAATCTTATGAGCTCTTTTGCTCATGGTATGTTTGTTTTCCATACTTTGAAAATTTTTTCCCCCAGATATAAAATTCGGTGTTTGAAGGTTGGTTCTGGCAAAGTTAACCAAATAATTCTCATGTTAATTCCATAGATGTGTTTATTGATTCACGTCTAAAGTACTTTCTTTCTTTCCTCAGATTACTGTTCTTTATAACCAGGGCATGTCCGTAATTAGCTATTCTTTCAGAATTTAAGGGTCACTCTATTTGTTAGCCAAACAGACAAACAAAAGACACGAGAGAAAGAGAAGCTTGATTAATACCAAATGAGTATTAGTGATTTATGATTTTTATTAATTAATGTAAACTAACGCAATACCAGTGAAACTATTTTTAGTAATTAAAATGACCCTTTCGATATTTATTCTTATTTATCACTTTTATTTATATTTTCATTCATTCTTCAGTGTCTCTCTTGATAGGTAAAAGAAGCCCCAGTGTGTCAGATGCAGGATTCCCATATTTACTAATGAGCAGAGTCATGTGTGTGGCCAATTTAGGAAACTCTTCAGCACGGCTGAAGGTTGGAAATGACGATGAATGGTTGTATATTTTAAGATCACAATCTAGAGAAACCCTACTTAGTCTAAGCTACAGTACTTGAACCATAGCTTAATGTCAAAAAGGGTTCCCTTTCATGTGCGGTTTCCTCTTTCAACATCCTACAGTCAAATACAGAAAACGAAATGCCGTTCAGAGTAATGATGTTGCCCTTGAACTTTAATCCAGAAACAGCAAAGGAGCTTTGCACCTTTAGGACTTCCCTCTCTTTGAGGATGAAGTCATGTCGGCCTTATAGTAGAGCCTAGTGCAGAACTATTACATGGAAGAGGAAGAGCTGTCCAATTACAGCAGCGGTCGCATCCCGACCAGCGCGACAGTGAGTGCTGCATTGACACTCCTTGACGCAGAGCACACATCGATATTAGAACTTGATTTAACACGAATAGACTCATAGGAAAATGAAAATAGTGTAAAAGTGTATTATCAGTTTTTTCCTAAAATGATTGATGAAGTCTGAACAAAGCTCGCGGATGTAACCCAATATTTAACGAGCGTTTGCCATGTAGAGAGCGCCGTCTGGGGAAGGTTCATGCCGTAAGATGACTGAGTCACCACTGTCCTAACCCAACCTGTCTGTCTACCGGAGGGGCACAGGCTAGAATCTGGGGTTCCACGTGTGTCTAATCAGGCAGGATGGAGTCTGTGAAGGTGAAAGTGTGTGTGGGGGGGTGGAGGTTGATCGTGTCCTGGGTGTGCCATGGGGGGTGGATACTGAAAATGGCTTTTATGACTAATTGAATAGGTGGAGAAGAGAATGGAGAGAACATTCAGGGGATTTGAAGGCAGGTAGTGACAAACGAAATAGGAAGTGTTGTTGAGAAATCAGTCGCAATCTCAGTAGGACTCCTAGCTAATGACTTGTAGGCCGTAAAGCATGTGCTGGAAGGAGAAGTGTTTGAGTTTTAAGCTTAGTGATGGGAGGGACAGAAGTGACAATATCGTGGGGAGGAAACGTGCTGATAGAAGGATCTTTGCGAAGGAAGTCTGAGGTATCAGCTGGAAGTTTGGGAAGTCGTGTTTCTAAAGGGACAGCAAATGTGAGCCTTGAAGCCCTCAGCGCCTTTTACGTGGGGTTTGGAAGAGAGATTGAATAACCCGGGATCATCCAAGGGTGATCTATGTCGGGGGAGGACAGGCTGAGGGCCAGGGATGTGAGGGCTGAGGAGACTGACGTTTAGAATGATGAACGATGACCCCGAGAGATCAGGGTAGGAACCTGAACTCCTCAGAAGGATGGGATAGGGTTTGGTTTCATGGTTTTCAGTTAAGGTTTGTTTCCTACTAGTTGTTTTCAGTTTAGGATTTGGCGTTTTCCTGGGTATTTTATCCAAAGGAAAAAAATCATTCATGTTAACTTCCACTTCTTTTAATGAATAGTCAGTGTACTAGAGTTGCTTATTCCAAAACCAAATTTTTCTTAAGCTCTTACGTTCAGACTCTCATCATTCTAGTTATAACTCTGGTACAGTTTAGCAATCACTTACAAGGGGACCTTCACAACTAACTTAATTAAGTTTCATTAAATATTTAAATAGCATTCATAAATTTAATATATTCATTTCTCGTTTTCAAGCTTTTCAGTGGTCTAACACGCTAAATGGTCATAAGTTCTGGAGAAATCTACTGAAATGTGAGACATTGAATTTATAGGGATGTGACCCTTTAGCTGTCGTGAACATTACAATATTGTTTTACAAACTGATAAATTTTTGCTTATATTTAAAATAACAAATCTGAATAGATTATCCAATCTTAAAGGAATACATAATAGAAAATATCCACAAATTATTTCTAAACACAAATATGTTAGTGCACTGGGCTTGGTTTTGGTTCATCATCTTTGTCCCTCACTTGAAACTTGGCTGATTTTAAAAACATTCAAACACCAAGGAGACAGTTGTGCCCCCCAAGGTCTGGTCTCCTTAGCAACCATTCCCTTTGCCTTCTTACAAGCTAGAAAGTGAAGTATGCAAAGTCTCAGCCCCTCCTGCAACCACAGGGGGCCACTGACACACTTCTGTCCACTGGGCCATATATATAGGCCTGTCTGCTTTATTATGGATAAAAAAGCAGTCGATTTTTGCTCATTGCCACAGTTAGTGAGACCTGCTAAGTATCACTGCTGCAGTGTATGTGATCCTTCCCATGCTCCCAAACCATTCCACGTGCCTTCTGTGGGCTAGCGGTACCGTCTCTGCGGGCCGCTGTCCTGTGTCTGTGGTCTAGCTGTACTATCTATAACAACTCTGGGAGGCAGATACAATCATCCTTCCATTTCACGGATGAAGAAACAGTAACAGAGAGGTCACTGTGTTGCCTAGAGTCACGCAGCCCGTAAGTGGGCAAAGTCAACAACTGAGACGCAGCTCTCCAATTTCAGAGTCACCTCCTCCCCTCCCTGTAGGCACCATTCCCCATCTTTCTTCCAGCAGGTGCCTGGAGCTCTCTGTTGTATCTGCCTCCACCATCAGCTGATGGCGTGTTCACCCAGCCAGCGGCCCCTGTCTCCCCCGGAGACTAAGCGGTCCTTCGCCACCTGCCCTTTATACACCCACCTCACAGCCTCAGAACTTGTGTCCCATAGATGTTCAACAAATACTCCATGAATTGCTGACTTAAGGGCTATAAAACCACAAAAGTCACAGAGATAGACTTATTTGAAAAACACCTCAATATGTCAAATCTTGGAAATTTCAAAAGTAGACAGAAAAGTGACATTTTTACTTTGTAACGAGTGTCACATCGTGCGATGACCCCTGTGTAAGCTGCCGTCATGGACAGGGAGCTGAGAGGCCTCTCGCCACATCTGGGGAGGAAGGCCCTCCACCGTCGTGCCCTGTGTGCCTGTCCGTGAATGCCGGCGTCCTTATCCTAGTCTGTAAGTGTCTGGCTGTGGATGAAGAACCACGGCCACAATGCCCCTTTCAGCTCCGTGGTTTCCCTTGGAAGGGCTCAGTGTGACTGGGTGCTGGGCCCCCACGTAGAGCTGATGCCTGCCCTGTGATGGGAGAAAGCAGTGCCAGCGTCCCCGGGACCAGGATGTGGTCCACAGAAAACGGGCGTCGTTACCATGAGGAGTCACGTCGAGCTTGTGACGTAGGACGTTTATTTGCTTTGGAGGAAGGAATGTCAGAGTCCTGCAGGGCAACAGGACCAGAGGGACCGAGAGGTACGTGTAACATGCTGTGACGGCTGCTTGGCACAGTGCTGGGCCCTGGGACGGGCTGTGGTCTGTTGTCTCTAAGCTGACCCAGGAAAGTGGTGCCCTCGGTCGAGGCCAGAGCCTGGGAACCCGGAGCAGGAGACGATCCAGGGGTCCGCTCAGAAGAATCAGGCAAGGGAGGCAGCTGCGCCTTCTGCCCTTTCCGTTCCCTGCTGGTCCCCAACAGATGGCGGGGGGGGGGGGACTGCCCACAGCGAGGAGGGCGGCTGCTTCCCCGGGGCCAGAGGACACCCCGGGAATGGCCCCGCGGTGACCCAGGCAAGTCCACACACAAAATTAACCGTGACAGTAAATAGGAAACACTTAGGGGGAGTGGAACTGCTGTGTGGGACGCGGCGCGGCCCAGCCCGGCCTCCCCGGGGCTCACAGGGACCCGGACTTCTCAGCTGCTCTGGGGGAGGGGCAGAGGCGACCTTGTCTCCGACTGGATCCCAGAGCTGCCCCTACGGAGCCCCCGAGTCCCTGGAGGGTGGACCCTGCCCTCGAGGGACCTGCTGCAGGTGCTCGCGCACTGCCTGGGGCTGGTTTCTCCTGGTAACGGGGGACGCAGACACCTCCAGGGTCCGGGCGGGGGCTGGGGCGGGCCGGGGTCAAGGGCGAGGTCAGGGCGGGGTCATGGGCCGGGTGGGGGTCAGGGTCAGGAGGGGGTCAAGGCAGGGGCGGAGGCAGGGTCAGGGTCACGGGCGGGGGCGGGGTCAGGAGCGGGGTCAGGGCCAGGTCAAGGGCGAGGTCAGGGGCGGGGTCATGAGCGGGGTGGGGTCAGGGTCAGGAGCGGGGTCGGGGCCAGGTCAAGGGCGAGGTCAGGGCGGGGTCGCGGGCGTGGCGGGCGGTGCAGGGGTTGGAGCCCCGGGCTACCTGCTGCCACCTGCATGTCGGGCGTTGGGCCGCAGCAGCTGCCCCGACCGAGGCCGCCGGCCCGTCCCGCCCCGCCCGTTGTCCGGCCTCGCCCGCCGCGGCCTCCCGGTGGCACTTCCTGCGCGGAGTCCGCGGCCCTTCCCGACGCGGGCGGCGTCTCGGCCTTGGCCTTCGGGGGCTCCGCGCGGTAAGTCGCCCGTGAGGACGCGTCCTGCGGGGCGGACCCGGCGGCCGCGGTGCATCCAAGGAGCTCTCGACCCGGGGCCGGAGGGGGCCGCTGTGCTCCCTCCCTCCCTCCCTCCTCCCAGGGCGGCCGTGCTCCCTCCCCCTCCTCCCGGGGGCCGCCGTGCTCCCTCCTCTCCTCCCGAGGCCGCCGTGCTCCCTCCCTCTCCTCCCGAGGCCGCCGTGCTCCCTCCCTCTCCTCCCGAGGCCGCCGTGCTCCCTCCCTCTCCTCCCGGGGCCGCCGTGCTCCCTCCCTCCTCCCGAGGCCGCCGTGCTCCCTCCCTCTCCTCCCGAGGCCGCCGTGCTCCCTCCTCTCCTCCCGAGGCCGCCGTGCTCCCTCCCTCTCCTCCCGGGGCCGCCGTGCTCCCTCTCCTCCCGAGGCCGCCGTGCTCCCTCCCTCTCCCCCCGAGGCCGCCGTGCTCCCTCCCTCTCCTCCCCGAGGCCGCCGTGCTCCCTCCCCCTCCTCCCGAGGCCGCCGTGCTCCCTCCCTCTCCTCCCGAGGCCGCCGTGCTCCCTCCCTCCTCCCCGAGGCCGCCGTGCTCCCTCCCTCTCCTCCCCGAGGCCGCCGTGCTCCCTCCCTCTCCTCCCGAGGCCGCCGTGCTCCCTCCCTCTCCTCCCGGGGCCGCCGTGCTCCCTCCCTCTCCTCCCGGGGCGCCGTGCTCCCTCCTCTCCTCCCCGAGGGCCGCCGTGCTCCCTCCCTCTCCTCCCCGAGGCCGCCGTGCTCCCTCCCTCTCCTCCCGAGGCCGCCGTGCTCCCTCCCTCCTCCCCGAGGCCGCCGTGCTCCCTCCCTCTCCTCCCCGAGGCCGCCGTGCTCCCTCCCTCTCCTCCCCGAGGCCGCCGTGCTCCCTCCCTCTCCTCCCGAGGCCGCCGTGCTCCCTCCCTCTCCTCCCGAGGCCGCCGTGCTCCCTCCCTCCTCCCCGAGGCCGCCGTGCTCCCTCCCTCTCCTCCCGAGGCCGCCGTGCTCCCTCCCTCTCCTCCCGAGGCCGCCGTGCTCCCTCCCTCTCCTCCCGGGGCCGCCGTGCTCCCTCCCTCTCCTCCCGAGGCCGCCGTGCTCCCTCCCTCTCCTCCCCGAGGCCGCCGTGCTCCCTCCCTATCCTCCCCGAGGCCGCCGTGCTCCCTCCCTCTCCTCCCGAGGCCGCCGTGCTCCCTCCCTCTCCTCCCCGAGGCCGCCGTGCTCCCTCCCTCTCCTCCCCGAGGCCGCCGTGCTCCCTCCCTCTCCTCCCGAGGCCGCCGTGCTCCCTCCCTCTCCTCCCCGAGGCCGCCGTGCTCCCTCCCTCTCCTCCCGAGGCCGCCGTGCTCCCTCCCTCTCCTCCCGAGGGCCGCCGTGCTCCCTCCCTCTCCTCCCGAGGCCGCCGTGCTCCCTCCCTCTCCTCCCCGAGGCCGCCGTGCTCCCTCCCTCTCCTCCCGAGGGCCGCCGTGCTCCCTCCCTCCTCCCCGAGGCCGCCGTGCTCCCTCCCTCTCCTCCCGAGGCCGCCGTGCTCCCTCCCTCCTCCCCGAGGCCGCCGTGCTCCCTCCCTCTCCTCCCCGGGGCCGCCGTGCTCCCTCCCTCTCCTTCCGAGGCCGCGTGCTCCCTCCTCCATCCTGGGGCCTCCGTGCTCACTCCATCTCTCCCGAGGCCGCCGTGCTCCCTCCCTCTCCTCCCGAGGCCGCCGTCTCCTCCTCTCCTCCGAGGCCGCCGTGCCCTCCTCCCTCTCCCCGAGTCCGCCCGTGCTCCTCATCTCCTCCGAGGCCGCCGTGCTCCTCCCCTCCTCCAGGGGCGCCGTGCTCCATCATCTCCTCCCGAGGCCGCCTTGCTCCCTCCCTTCCCCCGAGGCCGCCGTGCTCCCTCCCCTCTCCTCCGAGGCCGCAGTGCTCACCCTCCCTCCCCGAGGCCGCGTGCTCCCTCCCTCTCTCCCCGGAGGCCGCCGTTGCCTCCCTCCTCTCCTCCCCGAGGCCGCCGTGCTCCCTCCTCTCCTCCGAGGCCGCCGTGCTCCTCCCTCTCTCCCGATGTCCGCCGTTGCTCCTCCCTCCTCCCCGAGGCCCGCCGTGCTCCCCTCCCTCTCCTCCCCTGAGGCCTCCGTGCTCCCTCCCTCTCCTCCCCGAGGCCGCCGTGCTCCCTCCCTCCCTCCCCGAGGCCGCCGGTTGCTCCCTCCCTTCCTCCACGAGGCCGCCGTGCTCCCTCCCTCTCCTCCCGAGGCCGCCGTGCTCCCTCCCTCTCCTCCCGGGGCCGCCGTGCTCCCTCCCTCTCCTCCCGGGGCCGCCGTGCTCCCTCCCTCTCCTCCCCGAGGGCCGCCGTGCTCCCTCCCCTATCCTCCCCGAGGCCGCCGTGCTCCCTCCCTATCCTCCCGAGGCCGCCGTGCTCCCTCCCTCTCCTCACGAGGCCGCCGTTGCTCCCCTCCCTCTCCTCCCGAGGCCGCCGTGCTCCCTCCCTCTCCTCCCCGAGGCCGCCGTGCTCCCTCCCTCTCCTCCCCGAGGCCGCCGTGCTCCCTCCCTCTCCTCCCCGAGGCCGCCGTGCTCCCTTCCCTCTCCTCCCGAGGCCGCCGTGCTCCCTCCCTCTCCTCCCGAGGCCGCCGTGCTCCCTCCCTCTCCTCCCCGAGGGCCGCCGTGCTCCCTCCCTCTCCTCCGAGGCCGCCGTGCTCCCTCCCTCCTCCCCGAGGCCGCCGTGCTCCCTCCCTCTCCTCCCGAGGCCGCCGTGCTCCCTCCCTCCTCCCCGAGGCCGCCGTGCTCCCTCCCTCTCCTCCCCGGGGCCGCCGTGCTCCCTCCCTCTCCTCCCGAGGCCGCCGTGCTCCCTCCCTCCTCCTGGGGCCTCCGTGCTCCCTCCCTCTCCTCCCCGAGGCCGCCGTGCTCCCTCCCTCTCCTCCCGAGGCCGCCGTGCTCCCTCCCTCTCCTCCCCGGGGCCGCCGTGCTCCCTCCCCCTCCTCCCGAGGCCGCCGTGCTCCCTCCCTCCCTCCTCCCGGGCCCGCCGTGCTCGCGTCCTTCTGCTTTCAAACAGTTGTGGTTTTCAACTTGGTTCAGAGATTCCTGTGGGTTCACCTGAGCGCGCGAGCGGAGCCCACGCCCAGGGAGAAGCCCCTCCCGGCGACACGGCCCCGCGCCCGCCCCGGCCCGGCCCCGCACCCTGACCTGCACCCTGACCTGCACCCTGACCTGCACCTGACCTGAGGCCCGGCCCACGTGGCCCGCCGAGCCCCCGCCCCTCCCGCACTCGTGTGCTGTTCCGTTTCCTAAGCCGCTTGCTCCCAAGGCTCACGCAGCAAAGGCCACCGCCGCCGTGAAGACTGTTACATAGAAAATAGAATCTTAAAAATATTTATGTATGTATTATTAGAGAGACAGAGAGGGAATGAGCAGGGCCGGGGGAGGGGGAGACGCAGACCCTCACGGAGCGGGGAGCACGACCCAGGGCTCGATCCCAGGCCCCCCGGAAGCATGACTTGAGGCGAAGGCAGATGCTTAAGCCGGTGAGCCAGGCGCCCCCAGAAAATAGTCTTATAGTCGGAAATACAGTGTTAATTGGTGCTCTTGCTTGTTGGACTTTCACAGTTATGCAGACACACTTTAAATTCTGGCGTATAGTTTTAATTTTGGTAATAGCTCTGCGTGATATTAAAGGTAAGACCCACTTTGGTTCACTTTGTGGGCGATTTACCCTTCAGATCGTTGTGAGTGTTTTGAGTGTATAATTGCAACTTTCTCACATGAATTTTCAACTTTGAAAAGAATTTTTCTTTCCAGAAGTTGTAGATCGACAGTCATGGTGAAATTATGTAAATGCAGGAAGTCATTCTTTGGCATTCACTATATTTTGTGGAAGATTTAAAGCTCCTTCCTCGCTTCTTTTTTTTTTTTTTTCTTTTCCCAGAAAACGCTGCTCTTGGGTGAAAAAAGAATCACAGAGCACAACTTTTTAAAATACATCTGGCTCTGTGCAGTGATTATTAACTCATGTGTTCTCAGGGGCATGAGGCAGAAAAGGGAGAAAGATACGTACAGTCCAGTTAAGTTTCATAAGAAAAATGGAGCCACTCTTAGGGGTTACAACACTGTTTATACACGTTGAACAGGAAAAAAAAAATTTTTTTCCCTGAAAACACCCACAGCTCAGCTAGAATAAGATTTCCTCGCGACTGTAATGTGAATCCAGTGAACGCGCGGGGGCTCCGTGGTCAGAGAACAGAGGCCCAGGCCCCGGCCTCATGGAGGTTACGAGTAGCTTGGAATCAGCCGGAGGTAATGCTTTTAGTGATGCCAGAGTGGGCGGCACGTGGGCACAAGCCCAGAGTCCTGGAGAAGACGAGTGAGCTAGTGATTGTGCACTAGATTGATTAAATCTGTTTCTGACTCAGCCACTTACTGCAGTTTTAAGAAGTGTTTTCATCCAAAATTACTTGATGAGATTACTTATATGGGAGATTATATACGTATACACACTCCTTCATCAGAAACACCAACGGTTTTGTCTTTAATAAATCAAAATCTGAGACGCAGTGTTTTCCCTATGATGGTGGTGGAGAATATACATCTTGATTTTGAAGTCTTTTAGACATTTTAAAATATGGAGTACGGATAAAAGAGCAAACCCATCTCTACAAAGTGAACCCTAAAACTCCTTGAAGCCAGTGAATTACAGAATTACAGAATTTGGCTGATGAAAGTTGTACCGCTGTTTTTAAAAACAGGTGTCAGAAGTTGCAAAGTCCCCCCACCCGGAAAGACAGCTGGGTGAAGGAAAAGACTCTGTGCACTTCACTGATGGCTGTGCCGTTCCCTCCCCAGCCCTGGAACAGTGTCCAGCACAATTTGTATTCAGTAAATACCTGCAACGGGCATGAATGAGTGATAAGGCCGAGTAGCAAAGTGAATCCATGAATGAAGTTGGTCTAGTAGAGTCTCGGGTGACCTGCACTCTGGATAGATGAGACCACGTTGTAATTATAGTTATCATTCAATAATTGTAATTATCATTGGAATCGTTTGTTTTTATGGCTTCTTCCCTGGTATTTGAGAGCCAGCATCCTTAAACATTTTATTTATTTTTTATTATTTTTATTTATTTATTTTTTAAAGACTTTATTTATTCATAGAGACAGACAGAGAGAGAGAGAGAGAGAGAGAGAGGTAGAGGGAGAAGCAGGCATCATACAGAGAGCCTGACGTGGGACTTGATCCAGGGCCTCCAGGATCACGCCCTGGGCTGTAGGCGGCGCTAAACCACTGCGCCACGGGGGCTGCCCCTTAAACATTTTAAATCAGGGACGCCTAGGAGGCTCAGCAGTTGAGCATCTGCCTTCCACTCAGGTCGTGACCCCAGCGTCCTGGGATCGAGTCCCACATCAGGTCCCCACAGGGAGCCTGCTTCTCCCTCTGTGTCTCTGCCTCTCTCTGTCTCTTGTAAATAAATAAATAAAATATTTTTTTAAGAATTAAAGCATTTCATTTGATCCAGGGCCAGTGTATCTTATATACACTATGACATTGAATTTCCCACAGTTTGTTGAACAAAATTCAAAGTGTTATCAGGTGAGTCTGAACTGATGTATTTCTCCACAGCTCCCATTTCTGTGGGTCGTTGCTGAATGGCCTAAATGTTTAGTTACAAGGATTTAATTATGTGGAACTGTGGCTCAAAGGGCACATATGTTCTCCGTAAACCATGTTCGCAGAATACAGTGAATGGGTGAGTGATAAACCTGCGTAGCAAAGCCTTTGTTGCTAGCTAATATGCTATCAACACCTCGTGTGTTCGTGAGCACGTTGGAAATACAGTAGCTCGCTCAAACACGTTCTCGGGCCTCTTCCATGTCAGGCATTCTCTGGGCACGGGAGAGTAAGCAAGTCTGAACCCTTCCTGCTGGGGGACGTTAGCTTCTAGGGAGCAGGGAGAGGCAATTAACAAATCTCAAAATGAACTAATACAATAGTAATCAGTCATGATGCCCTGAAGTAAGAGTGATCAAGACAATCACGGTGATGTTACTCGGCCAAGGTTCTCAGGGAAGCCAGGGAGTTAGCCTTGCAAATGCCTGGAAAAAAAGTGTTTCAGGCAAAGGGAAACCAACGCAAAAGCTCCTGAGATGATAGGAACATGCGTCGGGTGTTTACGAGACAGGGGGAGGGCCCTGTGTTTGAAACAGAGTGGGCAGCGGGGGGCGGTCCCGGGTGAGCCAGAGTCACGGGGGGCGGGCTCCACGGGCCACGTGGTTAGCACCCTGGCCTTCCTTGTAAGTGCGATGCGAATCCATGGGAGGGCCTAGAGCCCGGGGAGCTTGGCCAGGTGTGTGCTACTAAACAGTCTGGTGGCTGCTGGGGAGGGTGGACTGTCAGGGGCAAGAGTAGAAGCAGGGGAAAGAGCAGAGACTCGGTTTCCCAGGTGGGGGACGATGATGACTTGAGCTGGGATCTTGGCGGCCAGATGGCGAGAAGTGGTCCGATGTGAGAACCTGCTAGAGTCAGAGCCTCGGGCATACATGCGGCATGGGCTGTAGAGGGTGGCAGGAAGACACTAGTCAAGGGTGACCCCTAAGTGTTTGGCCCTAACAACTGGGGGTGTGGGGTGCTAGTGCCATTTAATGAGCTGAGGAGCAGCAGGGCAGAGCAGGCCCGCCAAGCATAAAATGAGCGGCTTTGCTTCAGGAGCTGTCGACTTTGAGAGGCTTTCAGACGTCCAAGTGGAGATGCCAGTAGGCAGCTGGACTCTGAATCCGGAGCGCGGGGGACATCGGGGCTGGAGATGCACAATTCAGTCCCAGCCACATAGAGATGGTATTTCAGACCATGGACTTAGGTGAGATTACGTGAAGATGGTTCTCCTCAAAATATCTCTGATCTCTGCCAAAGAGCCTTTGCGTTTTGTTTTTGTTTCTCATTTGTGCTGGACTAATCCTTTGTTAAAGTCCGTGAGTGTAAGGGGAAGTGAAGTTAAGGGAGAAGTACGATAAAGACACACGACGTAGAAGTGCTACATTTTTGTTTTATTCTGTTGCTGTTACGTGGAACGGACGTGGAACCGTTCTGTCAAACTGCTCTAGGAGTTTCTAAACGCTTGCTCTGGCTCTCTGTACCGACACTGCGGTGGGCTGACGTCTGCAGACAGCACGTGTCGGTGGATCGTGGTGGTGACGGCACCAAGGGGGCATCGGTGGAGGCAGCGAAGGAGCCCTGGGCCTCCAGCTGTAGCCCTGAGCCGAAGCAGAAGGAGCGAATCATCAGACTTAGAATTCAGACGAAGATGTTTCAGGAAGAAAGGAGGCAAATGGCATAAGCAAAATTGATGGTCCTAGGCCCCAACTGTAATGATCAAATAGGCCAGCATGGGTGCAAAGATCCTATTTGGCTTTTACTTTTTCCTTCCCTCACAAGGTTTCATGAGGATACTGTTCTTCCAGTCTTGAGCTTGTCTGTGCGTGGCCTGTTCTAAGATGGCTTGGGAACAAGCCTGGAGAAGTTCCAAAAGACAGCAATAGGATCACCAGGTTAGAGTGAGATCAGTTTTAAACATCTTCTTCCCTAAAAACATAAGCCAAGTGACCTCACTCTTAGATTGGCCATTAAAGTCATTTTGAAACCAACCTTTAGTATTTGTTTGGGATTTCCTTCTTTACTATCAGCGGTAGTATTTTTTAGCCAACACATTCTCTGCATGAGGCCAGCAGAGTGGAAGTACTCTTGATTTCTCAGCAAAGATTGTGTTTTCAGGCAGAGGGATTAGTAGGTTCAAATGGACTCATGTGGATCTCCCGAAAGATGATCACCTGAGGTGGTGCCCAAGGGGATTGCACAATCCAGGTTTTCCATCTGTGACTTATTCAGCCATTCATAAACATCATCCCCAATTTTTTGCTTAGCCTAGTGCGTGTCTCTCCTCATCCCTCTCCCCTTTTACCACCCAGTGTTCCCCCACGGAGGGCAACTGTACTGGGCCATTCCTCACTTTGATGTTAGGGCTGAGGCTTATCCTAGTATTTTGCTGATAATTCTTTTTATTTATCCATGACTAACTAAACACCTTCTGGCTCTACCCCACTTCCAATATGGCAGCTTTACCTGTACCAGTCGGGTTTAGTTGGGGGTGATTTTGCTCCCCAGCAAACATTTGAAAACACCTGGAGACATTGTGCTTGACTCAACAAGGTGGTGGAATGTTTCTGGCATCTGGTGAGTAAAACTGGGGCTGCTGCTCAACATCCCACAATGCGCAGGAAAGCCCCTGATGACAAAGAATTATCTTGCCCCAAATGCCAGTAGTGCCAAAGTTAAGGAAATGTGACCTATGTGCCTCACTGTTGTTTCAGTCACTAACTTACCCTCTGTGCTAATGTTTCTCTTCAGTTAAATATCTTATGCTTTCAGTTACTAATTATATGTTATTGTATAATAGCAAAAGGAAAAAAATGATGACCCAGATGCCCACAGTAGCATGTTGGCTGCTTAACAGCTGTGAGGAGTGGGGCAAACATGGCTTTGCAATTTCAAGACTTCAGATTTGACTCGTGAGTCAAGTTCGAAAGGATTTGTTGATGAATCTGTTAAAGGCGCATCTTCAGCCATTGAGCAGGAGCACTGACGCGGGAAGGCCTCAGTATGAAATGAACTGACAGTGTCTGGATTGTAGAATGGTTGTGAGGAAACGCACTGCGTTGCTTCTAAGGGCCTTGACCTGTGCAGCTCACCGCAGTCTCAGCTGGAGGAAGCGTGCTGGTCAGAGCGCAGGGGGCTTGGTCCACTGCCTCACGGGGCAGATGGGTTGCAAAACAGCACCATTTCTGTACTCTGCCCTAGCAAGCCAGGGGCAGGTGTTGGTGGGTGCACATAGGCTGGATTCCCACCACTTTGCCAGCGGGGCCTGCTAGTTTTATACAGGACACAACCTACACAGTCCTATACAACAGCCATGTTGGAGCAACATCTTGGTGATGAGGATCCCTTTAGGTTTTTATTTACGGCACAAGTACTTGCTAAGTGCCTACTCTATGTCTCCTTTAGGCGCTTGTGTACACCAGTCAATAAAAGATCCCTGCCCTCAAGGAGCTTATGTTCTAGTGGGATTTACAATCTAGTGGGACTTGTGTTTTAAAAGTTTGTTATGTCAAGTTAATAACTATATACTCTGAGTGAAAAAATAATAAATTGCAGGTGATTTTTTTTATCATTAGGTATAACAATGGACTGTTTTAAATCTTACAAGTTCCTTGGGCTGGACCTTCCTTTTGCTGCAGAATGTTCCAGATGACCTCATCAGAAGCCTGGTGTAGTTTTCCTGCATTACTTGTTGTAACAGTATTCCCTCATCTTACACCTTTGCTAATGGCCAGTTTTAACAAAGAAGGAAGCATTTTACCCCCTGTATAACTCTTTTTAATATCTTCATGATTGATTGATGGATTGATTTTTAGCAAGTAAAATTTGAATGCATTCTAAAACTCAAAAACATTTTTACTTTACTCCCTGCCATGTTTTATGTTTTTGAGGTCGTATTTTACATCTTCTTCTTGTGTAGTTATTGTAGTTATTGTAGTTATTGTAGTTATTTTTACTACTTTTGCCTTTTAACCTTCAACAGTAGTTTTATAGAAGTGATTGATCCACTACCTTTACTATATACTTACCTTTCCCAGTGAGTTTTTACTCGCATATGTTTTTTTATTAATTAGTGCCCATTCTTTTGCTTAAAGAGGTCCCTTCAACATTTCCGGTAAGTGGGTTCAGTGCTCATGAACTCCTTTGACTTTTGTCTGTCTGGAAAGCTCTTTATCTTTCCTCCAATTCTGAACAGTGACTTTATTGGGTAGAATGTTCTTGATTGGAAGTTTTTTGTTTTTTTGTTTTTCCTTTAGCATTTTGAATCTACCATGCCCCTCTCTTCTAGCCTGCTATGTTTCTGCTGAGAGATTGCTGATGGCCTTATGGGGGTTCCCTTGTACATAACAGGTTGTTTTCTCTTGCTGCTTTTAAGATTATCTCCTTAATTCTTGGCGTTTTAATTATAAGGTGTCTTGGTATAGGTTTCTTTGGGTTCACCTTTTTTTGAAACTCTTTTAGCTTCCTGGATCTGGATGTCTGTTTCTTTCCCCGGGTTAGGGAAATTTTCAGCAATTTTTTTTTCAAAAAAGTATTTTACCCCTTTTCTCTCTCATTTATTCTTCTGGGACCCCTGCAATGTGAATATTATTCTGCTTATTGTCCCATAAGTCTCCTAAGCTATTTCACTTTTTTTTTTTAAAGATTTTATTTATTTATTCATGAGAGACAGAGAGAGAGAGAGGCAGAGACACAGACAGAGGGAGAAGTAGGCTCCCTGCAGGGAGCCCGATGTGGGACTTGATCCCAGGACCCCGGGGTCACGCCCTGGGCCAGAGGCAGACGCTCAACCACTGAGCCACCCAAGCATCCCACTGTTTCACTTTTTTAACTTATTTTCTTTTTTTCCACTTTATTTGGGTGAGCTCCACTTTTTCTTCTGCTTCATTGAGTTTGCTGTTGAACCCCTCTCATGTATTTTTCAGGTCACTTATAGTATTTTTCAGCTCTGTGATTTCTATTTGGTGCTGTCTTCACTCTCTTTGAAGTTCTGTGCTCACACATTCTTCTCCCAAGATCAATGAGTATCTTCATGACTATTATTTTGAACTCTGTATCAGGTAAATTATTTATCTGTTTCATTAATGCTTTTTTTCCTGAGGTTTGATCTTGTTCTTTCATCTGAAACATATTCCTCCATCTCCTTATTTTGCTGAGCCTCTGTGTTTTGGGTGAAATAGCTACTCCCAGTCTTGAAGGAGCAGCCTTGTGCAGGAGATAAGCCTTATTGTTTAACTGTGTCTTATCTCTCAGTTGTCTCTTGAACCTTGTGATTGGTTTATTTTTGATAGGACCCCATTGCTGAGGGAATGCCGAAGCTCTGTGAGTGCTCCAGAGGGAGGGATTTGTGTCATCAGTACCTAGTTGCAGGTGGATTGGAAGCTAGACCTTTAGGCGGCAGCGTTGAAGATATGCAAACATATATAGACTTTTGGGACTGCATTTGTAAACTCTGCCGGCCTCCAGACCAGGTGATATGGGAGGTATCTTTTTCAGAACAGTTACAAAAATTGGGGCTCCAGACATATGTATGAGCTTTTTTCTGGGAGGTACCAGAAAACTGTAACAAGACCAAAGAACACAAAAAATGGTGTCTCACACCTCCGTTCCCTTAGAATGGAGGCTTCCATTCTAGAACCTTCTGAAGCCTCTTAGATATATGCTGATCCTGAAGTATGCCCCTCAGGCTGAAACTCCAAGGAGAGTAACTAGACCTTTGTCACAGGCAGACCAGAGGTTTGTGTTGTTGTCTGTGCAGTGACCTGGGGTTGGTAGCCTGCCAAAAACTGTCTCCAGTGGTTTCAGTCCTCTGGGGCCCAGAAACAGTCTTTCCTGGCCACCACAGTGGGACATCCCCTGTGTAGGCCGTCCACATCTACAGGCTTGGGCAGGGCCCCAGAGGCACCACAGGGGCAGAGTGCTCCACCACCTGACCTTAGTGTGGCAGGGGATGCATGGCGGGAGTGCTTGGTCACTGCTGCATGACTGAATATTTCTAGCAGCCCCACCTGCAGTTCCTGGCAAATCTCTGATTGAACATTTGACTTACAAGCTCAATTCTGAATTTATGAGACATTTCTTGCTTTTTGTTTGTTTCTTTGTTTGGTTTTTCTTTTTTGCCCTTGGGTAACCAAACCTGTGTTTTGAGCAGTATCAGTAGAAAAGTTTCTGTTAGGGGGCTTGGGGGATTGCTTTTGGCCTGATGTCATGAGCAGCTGCCTTATTCCAATGTCTATATACCACCATTGCCATCCTTTTAACCACAGTCCTGTAACGAAGCATGTAAGGGGACATAAAACCAGAGGTAAAGCTGACAAAGCAGTCAGCAGTGAGCAGCTCATGTGTGTGGAATGTGGCACAAAAAGAGCATTTGCCCAAGTGTGAATTACCCTCAGTATGCCTTTCACATCTGGAAGGAAACCATGCTCAAGTCTTTAAGATATAATACAGATTATTGAGCACAGTCATTCCTGTTCCAAAATGTGTCAACTTATACCTATTACAATGAAAGAGAAAGATGAATTAGTTTTTCTTCAGAAAGATGTAATTCCAGCACTATCTTCAAGCATATTTTTCTCTTTGTGTGTTTTCATTTTGGGGTACTGTAATTTCTGAGGATTGTGTGCTTTTAGGAAAATATGTGCATGATGTCTGTTCAGTAAAGATAGACTTCTCTATACAACCAGTACCATCATCATTGTTATTGAAAACTGGCCTTTTCCCCCCATATATCTCTAGCCCAATAGTAAAACTTTTTTCTCACCTTTATTCAGTCAGCTGCCAGGTGGTAACTAGAATTTGGGTTGTGAAAAGGGGTCATTAGGATACTGAATGATGTGCATAGTGTGACAGGATTTGAAGGAAGTGTTCCCAGGTGAACTTTGAGGTTCTGATTAGAAGTTCAGGCTAGACTTCATGTTGTGCAAAGGCTTCATCTCTAGGTATGGCTGGTTCAGAGAACCTATGACTCTATTTGTTTTGGAATCTACTTAGGACTGTTTTATATCCTGTAGGTGAGTTTGACTCACCTATAAGGTTTGAAGGTATTAGTCCAGAGGATTTGTTGTAAATGGAACAGAATCACATTCTCTTCCTCCCATTTTCAAGAGTGAGTATTCCAATAAGTAGAGGTGAATGAGACAGAGTTCTGTGTCAGTTTTTAATAATATGCATTAAAGAGTGGAATGCGGTGGGCATGGTCTGCAACAATGGCTTATCTTAAAAATGCATTTATGTTTGGTGTCTGAAGTATTTGCTCTCGTTATTTTCATTTTCATTTATTTTTATTTTTTGCTCTCATTATTTTTAAAGGGGGTTTATATATGAAGTCATATTTTTTTTTTGTCAGACTAATATTTAATTAAGAATGTTCCCTAGACACATAGTGATTACTCAGCAGCAGGAGGGCAACCCAGGAGTATGCTGCTTAGCAGTTGGAAAACTGGTACTGGTTTAAAAATGGATAATCCACAAAATTAGTAAAAATCCAGCACAACTACAAATCCCCAGAGTCATTCTGGGAATATCACAGAATGGACAAGTAGATAAATCGTTTTAGCTCACTAAAGTGATTATAAGGTTTGTGGTCAAAGAGTAAGTTCCTCTTGCAAAAATTTTAATACCTTGTGTTGATTTCTAACCCATCTTCAGAACTGTATTTCTAGTGCACACATTACGTACATCAATCCACATGGAGAATGCGCCCAGGGGTTAAGAATAGAAAATGGAGTATAAAAAAAACAAATCATGGGGAAAGGGCTAGATGTTTTAAAAGTAAAATCTTGGGGAAAAAGTGAAAAGAGACTTGTGCCTCAGTTGTGTTCTCCAGCGACATGTGTTACAATAGAAGAAGGCAAGGTGGAAGAGAGGGTTGGTGGCCTCTGTTTGCCATGAAACATTAGCGGGCAGAAAATGTCAGGTGAAAGAAAGGTGGTTTGACAAAGAGTTAACAGAGCTGAGTTTCCCAAAGCATTTTGTTGTTTTTTTTTTTACTTTATTTTAATCCCAAGCCATTGGATTTTTCCAGCCAAGGCAAGTAACAGAAGGTGAGAGTTTAGAATTTCAAAAACATTAGTTTAGATTTAAAAAAAAGAAAAATGCCTGGAAAAATATGCATTTCAATATGCAACAAAAGAATTTGCAAACATCTCATTGAATCTGCAGGGGAAGATCCTAAAGACTATGTCATCCAGGAACGATAAATGGAATTCAACAGGGTTACGTTAGGACTGCCAACTTATTACGTATCAAAACTCACAGTGCGTTGTTTACTTTTATTGCCTCGTTTTAGTAAATGTACATATATTTATAGAAATTCATATAAATTCACCCCCAACCTCAGTCTCCCAATCTTTCCTTTACAGTTATGTCTTAAATTCATCAACTATAAATGATCCTTCTAGAAGGTTCTTAGGGAACCGTAAACGACTCCAGGGATGACTTTGCTTTCACTACCATCATTCATTCTTGTTTCAGAGTGATGTGTCTAGGGAATTGTTCTTGGTTCAATCAATCTTTTTCTTCAGCAAAATGTTGACTTTAGGGCAGAGTGGTTTCTGTTATGATAAGACTTTGAACATTTCTGTCACTGCAATTCAAGTAGTCCTTGAATTGGACTGTTCAGCAGCAGCCAGACTCCGAGGGCTGCAGTTCTGCTTGCACAGACAGTAGAGTGTAGGGCAGGCATGGGCTGGACATGGCTAGACACACTCTCTAGGACACAGTCTTTCTTTTTTCCCCCTCTAGTGTTTGTGACTGATGAATTCACTAAGCACTTGAATAACTCCTACTTTGTTCTTTCAGCAGACCATTTGTTTATTTGAGAGCTTATTTTGGCAAGTGAATAATCAGCTATCTGAACAAACTCAAGGATGATCTAGGGGAATATATTTGACCTCAACTGTAAATGATCCACATTTTTAACGTCAGTATTTGTGACTTAGCGGAGCGATGATCACGACTGGTTTTCTTTCTTCCTAGCCGAGGAGCATATATCAAAAGCTGTACATGGGTCCAAGACGCACACATAAAGCAAGGCGTAAAAGCCCTCGTTATTGTTAAAATTCTATGTGATTTTTAAATCTGCAGATAAGGAGATGTGGACAGGGGAGACCCTTTGTTTTATTAATCGAATTCCCATATCTACAGTGTATTGCTTTTTCTCTTTCAGAACTTTAATTAGTACAAATTCATTACTTGCCTTACTGAACACTGTTACTCAGATGTAGTCAAGAGCTTTGATCTGGTTCTCCTAGTGGATATATTTATTGTTTCCTAGAAGATTTAGCTGTCTGCAGGGGAGTGAAAATAGTGGGATGAAGCAATGGCATGCCTTTAGAGCCTTCAATTCTTGATACTTTACCTTCAAAAGTTTTGTGTTTACTAACTTGGATTTATTAGTTTAGAACAGGGTCAGCAAAGTGGCATGATGCATAATAATGCTGTTCTGAAACATGAAAAGCCCTGGACTGGACACCAGATGCGGGTCCTAGCACCAACTAGGAGTGAGGTCATGGATAACTCCTTTAATTTTCATAAGTCTCATTCTTATCTGTAAAATAGGTGGTTTGTATTAGTTCAGTGGTTCTTGCACTTGAGTGTACAACAGAATCAACTAGAAGGTTTTTTAAATTGCAAATCACTGTCCTCAACCCCAGCTTTGGCATGGCCTGGGGTGAGAGTTGAATAAATTGCCTTTCTAACGAGGTCCCGGGTGATACTGATGCTACTGGTCCAAGGACCACATTTTGAGAATCACTGGATTGGTGACTTCTCTGACCATGTCCAGCATTAATTGTGGGGCCTGGGTCATGTTCTTAATGGCCGTGGTGGCCTGTTTGGAGCTGCTGAGTACATTGTCTGTGGTAGGTATAGCTAGGGAAGTGCTGAATGTAGATCTTCATAAGAGCAGAAATATGGATCCATCTAGTCGTGGGAAGGCCCGCATATTAACAGTACCTCTGAACTGGTGTTGAAAGACTCCAAAAAGTTGGTATGTTAGAGTTCTAATGCAGGGAGACCACAGTGGTTGTGGCTACAGGGAGCTGGGCCTTTAGTAGGTCTACCGTGTTCAGCGTAGGTGATGCTGTGACAGATTCCAACAAGTTACAGATACATATGGGATATGGAAAAAAAAAGATCTCATAAGTCAGTCACTGGGCAACCAGCACCCTTTGTATTTCTATAATTAATGTAGCTTTTAATATCAATGAGAAAATTGTCCTACTCTAAAAACACAATCCAACAAACTCCAGTTGTTTCCATATCACCACCATCCTTCAGTAACCACGAAATACATAATGCACACAAGCACACGGTATTAACTAAAATCCGTGTTAGCTTTTTTCTTTGTTGTTTAGATTCTTAACAGGTTCTGTTTGTGATTCTGGAAAACATTAAATCTTTGGCTTCTTCAAACTTTGCCCGCAATATTATAAAAATTGTGATTATGACATTATAAAAATAATTAAAAATACCATAAAAAGATGTGATTGGAGACTATCAATAGATCCCATGCAAGACTATCTCTAATTGGAAAAAAAAAAAAAAAAAAAAAAAAAAGCCAGCATTGAAGGCATGAATGAACAGCCATAAAAGACCGGATTTCCAAGGGCTGGCTAGCTCTCCAGGTGTGTGTGGACATGTATGTGTGTGAGAGGATCTCTCTCTGATGCACAGATAAAAATTACCCTGCCCCACCTGGTTCATGGGAAGCCAGTTTCTCCACACCAGCAGACATTAAGCTCTCAGCAAATAGCCACACTTTGTCTGGTCAAATGGTTTAAAGTTTAACCAAAGACAATTCTCAGGTGTATTCAAGAGAAATATCCTTGGCCCTCTACCTCCCTTTCTGCGCCGAGGTGAATACTTTCATTACTTCTGGGAATGGCCAACAACAGTCACTGGCCAATACACAACCTCAGCCAAGAACTAACCAGACTTGTTGTCAGCCAGTCAGAGTGCTCTAAAGTGTGAGGAGGCACTTACAGGTTGTTGTGAGGATCACTGCTGGAACAGACGAGAAAGCCTAGCCCAGAGGAAATCTGTCGTGTTCTAATGCCTGGACCAAAGAGGAACTTACTGGACCTGCTGAATCATCTGTGCTCTGCTTTTCCATAGTATGAGGAGCTCTTGGCATCATTAAAAAGGACCCGCCAACGGCGCCTGGGTGGCTCAGTCGGTTAAGCATCTGCTTTAGGCTCAGGTCAGGATCTGGGGGAGAAAGAAAAAAAAGGAAGAAGCCTATCCAGTCTTTCTGCCTTAATGTAAAATGAAAATATTTTAGTTTTATGATAGCATAACTACATTTTCAGTCTTCCTCCTGCTTGTACACAATTCAGTGTTAGCTTAAAGCAAATTACTCTCTTCTTTTCATTTTCATAATTTATTGTTATCTATTTGGTCTAATCAGTAATAATGTTTCCAGATAGCAAAAAATATCAATAGCAAATGGTGAAAAATGATGAAAATCCTGATAGTTAATTACCATATACATTGAACCAAATTATTCTCCAGAAAGTCACCTTTTTTTTCAAGAAAAAGATTTGAGTTTCAGTGTTCAGTCCTAATAGCTTTATCTTGCTGTGGCTGTGCCAGGAATGTACAAAGCAAGTCACAAGGAAAGTCTTAAAGTCACTCAGCGTTGAGAGAGATGGAGCATTTTTTAGGATATCGACATTGGACGCAGGTATTGTGACGCTGTGTGACTCTAGTTTTACTAGCTGTGCTGCTCTTAACTAGGGCTAAGAAAGGCTTCAAACATCAAGTCCCCACAACAATACAAGGTTGTCTGTGAGTGTGAAATGGGTCATTTTTTTAAAAAGATTTGATTGATTGATTGATTGATGATAGAGAGCAAGAGAGTGAGCACAGGTGGGGGAAGGGGGCAGAGGGCAATGAAGACGCAGACTCCCTGCTGAGTGAGGAGCCCCAGGACCCAGGATCCTGACCTGAGCCTAGGGCAGATGCCGAACCGACTGAACCACCCAGGCGCCGCTGGTGGGTCCTTTTTAATGATGCCAAGAGCTCCTCGTAAAATGTATAACTAAAGTCAGTGAGAGATTACCTTCCAGTCTGTTCTTGCCTCCTTCTCGAATGTTTTAATGAACTCAGCATATTCTTCACCACTGTCCAATACCAGGAATAACCCTGGTGGGCAAATAATTAAAAAGTGAAAAATACCTTCTTTTAAGTGACCAAATTCAAAGAAAAACAGTTGCCCGCCTAGTTTGTTATTGCCTGTGGCGAATTGGGGTCAGTAGTCTGAGGGGAGCAGTAAGTACAGAGGTCTGTAGGTGTGTCCTCTGCGCTCGCGTCCCGAGGAGGCCGTGCTTGTGGGGAGCTGGGGGCAGCGCCGGGATGCAGGCCGAGGGCACAGCAGTAGGGCCGCCTAGTCCTTTCAGGCTCTGACCCTTACCCGGCAGCAGCATCCTTCCCTACAAGGCTGTTCTTTTTCTCAAAGGTAAGTGTCTTGTTAAGAAAAGCTCTCAGAGGGCTGGGGAGTCCCAGAACACCCCAGAACACCTGCCCTGGGCCCCGAGGCCTCCGCGGGATGTGGACTCCGGGAGCACAGCCCGGGGTCTGGGCCTCACTGCCTTGACGTCTTCCAAAGAATATGCTTCAGATTCTTGCTGAGCGTCCAGGCAGCCCCCTGAGCCCCGACGCTGACCCCGGTGGAGCCCGATGCAGGACTCGATCCCAGGACTCGGGGTCACGCCCTGGGCCCAAGGCAGAGGCTCAACCACTGAGCCACACTGAGCCACCCTGGTGTCCCTAAGTTTGGTTTCTGTTTCCTTCTTTTTTCTCCAGTTACATTCTGTTTTGTTCTGCTGACACCTGTTTCGTGATCAAATTATGGTCATGATGGGAAAACTAGCAAGCAAGAGGGAGAAACTCCAGCAGTGAAGCTAAGCAGAGTGAAATACAGTGATGAGCTGGTCTGGGGGTCCTGTTCATCTGGTATATCCAGGCCCCTTTTCTTTAACATCAAAACATTTTGAAAATCACCATACACATCACTCCAAAATAGAATCTATGCAAAGAATATTTAAGAAATCAGAAAAAAAGAATGAAAGTGCTATAAAAAATATATTTTAGTATTTATGCAATTTGGGGGAGGGAAAGTACTTTTTAACATAATGCCAAGATCAGAATTTATAAAAGTACCTGCAGAGAGACACAAGATTATGAAGATTTTGCATGAAAATACATTAAAATAAAGGTAAAGTATTTGCAGCATAGGATAGTCAGTGGCAATTTCTTAATATATAAAGGACTCTTAGAAAACCAAGGAAAGAAAGGAAAAGACCAAAAAAAAAAAAAAAAGACTGCTCACCAAGAGCCAATACAGATGATGCAAAAACATCCTTTAAAGTGTTTCATCTTCCCAGTAGTCTTAAAACACACACTTTAAACAGCAACGAAATACTCTCGAATTGGCATAGATGTTTTAAAAAGGAAAGAGTTTATCGCTGGTGGGAAAGAGAAGCAGAACGTGTCACCGTGTGCTGTGGCGGGGATGCTGACGAGATCTGTCTTCAGGAGAAACCATCTGGCCACACGCAATCAAACCCGCCACAGGTCGTGCCACTTGGGTCAGCGGTTCTACTTCAGGGGATTAGTCAGTGGAAATAATCCACTGCATGTGCATTTGCCCGTGGGAGTGGCTCCAGTCGGGGTGGTCCCGCCCCTCCGGGAGCAATTGGGCGGTGTCTGGAGAACTTTCCAGTTGTCGCAGGGTGAGGGAGGGGTGCCACTGCGCGCAGCGTGGAGGGGCCAGCCATTCTTCTCCGCGTCCTACAAGCCACAGGACTGACTCCCCAAACTAAGACTTATCCAGCCTGAAGAGGTAATAGGATTGAGGTTAAAAATCCCTGCTCCATGGGCCTGTTTACCTAGTGCTCGATATCCCCAACCAAAGGGCTGGCTACACACATTGTGGTGCTTCGAGGCGATGAACTACTTTTGCAATAATTGCAGCATTATCAAAATATATCTAATGATAAAGCCAGTCCCAACATGTTACATTTTAAAAAGCCAGTCACAAGGTAGCACGATCTCATTTTGGGTTAAAAATGTAGACTTAATAAATGTACCCGTAGCAAGATGTTTACAGGGATTGTCTGTGTCTTTGGGTGTGATTGTGGGTATTGTTTTTATTTATCTTTATAGCCTAATTATTTTGAGTTGCTTTTATGTAAGGAAAATTAATAAAAGTAATTCTGATGAATTTTGAAAGAAAGCCATAGGACGGATTTACCAGTGAGTTGTAATTGATTGAGAAATCACATGACAAATAGCTATAACGATCTTATTAAATTTTTTTAAAGATTTTATTTATTCATGAGAGACGCAGGGAGAGAGGCGAGACACAAGCAGAGGGAGAAGCAGCCCGATGTGGGACTCGATCCCTGGGCCCCGGGGTCACGCCCTGAGCCGAAGGCAGATGCTCAACTACTGAGCCGCCCAGGTGTCCCGATCTTATTAAATTTTTAAAATACACAGCCATCATCAGATTGGACACAACACGCACTTGAACTGTGCTAACGTGTGTGTTTGCCGACAGATTATTATTGTTGAATTTATTGTGATCCTTCTGGCCACGCATAAGCTGGAGGTAGATGTTGTGAACCGATCAACTCAGAAGGTGTTCACAAGGTGAAGGTACCTTTTACATACGAATAGTTATTTTCTTAAGCGTTTCCTACTTGGGAAACTGAGGTTGTGTCAGAATGCTGAAGCCCTTAGTATGATACTGTGTTAGTGTAATTCTGTTCAGGGCAGGCCACATTTTTAAGGCCTGTTAAAAAGGACAATGTAAAGGACCAATAGTGTAGAATCTATAATTAACATGGAATCCAGTCTCATAAAATAATTTCATTATAACATCTCTGACTTTTTTTTTTTTAATTGAAACTGAACCACGGACTTGAAAGGAGACCATGGTAGTGAGATAACTCTTCGTGTGGCTTAGACATGATGTCTCTCAGATCCCCAGTGACCACCTTTGAAATAACTTCGTGTATGATGTCGGCGAACCTCGAAATTTCAAGAAGTATTTCTCGTCGTGCTTTTTCGGCAGATGATCACGCTTTGACGTTGCGGTCTGTAAAATGGGAGTAGTTTGCTCCTTCCTTCCTGGAGGCGCGAGTGCGTGTTCCCGAGGTGTGAATCATTCGCCCCGACGTCCCATCACGCGTTTAGGGTTTATGATGCGCTGCTGTGCGAGGGTGGGCAGGGGGCGCCTCCGCCCGCCCCTCTTCTGCCCGAGTGACGTGCCAGGGCCGTCGTGGGGACCCAGCCGGTGCCCGGTGCCCGGTCGGGGGCGCCAGAAACCAGCCAGCGGCGCCTACGGGCGGCTCCTGCGACTGCTCCGCGCGGGCCGGGGCGGGCGGGCCTGGCGCCGAGTGTGCGCGGCCCGAGTGGGACCCGCGCGGCAGGGTCGCTGGCCAAGGGCAGGCGTTTCCCGCGGCGACCTCCACGGGGGCGGCCGCGGCCGGGCTAGGGCGGGCGACGGGCCGCTTCTGGGGGATCGGGAGGAGCCCGAGGAGCTCGGCGTCGTCTTTTCTTTCTTTCTTACTTCTTGATAATGGGTTTGCTGTTTACTGGTGCTCGATTTGCCCACGTGCAGAACCGCCCCGCGCCCCTCCCGTCCGGCGCCCCGTCACGCTCGGCGTTTTCTTACCGTGAGGTCCCGACCCAGCCGACGGTCGCCCCGAGGCCAGCGGCCCCGCCCGTTTGTGCCGCAGAGATGGACGCGTCGAGGCCCGGAAGGGCACAGCGCACGGGAGCGGCGCTGCGGGGCGCTCCCCGCGTGCCGGGTGACCCCGACGTCACTCGCCCCCGACGGGCGGCCCCGCTCCCCGCTGACGTCCCTCGCCCCCGACGGGCGGCCCCGCTCCCCGCTGACGTCCCTCGCCCCCGACGGGCGGGCCCCGCTCCCCGCTGACGTCCCTCGCCCCCGACGGGCGGGCCCCGCTCCCCGCCGACGTCACTCGCCCCCGACGGGCGGGCCCCGCTCCCCGCTGACGTCACTCGCCCCCGACGGGCGGCCCCGCTCCCCGCTGACGTCCCTCGCCCCCGACGGGCGGGCCCGGTCCCCGCTGACGTCCCTCGCCCCCGACGGGCGGGGCCCCGCTCCCGCTGACGTTCACTCGCCCCCGACGGGCGGGCCCCGGTCCCCGCTGACGTCACTCGCCCCCGACGGGCGGGCCCCGCTCCCCGCTGACGTCACTCGCCCCCGACGGGCGGGCCCCGGTCCCCGCTGACGTCACTCGCCCCCGACGGGCGGGCCCGGCTCCCCGCTGACGTCACTCGCCCCCGACGGGCGGGCCCCGCTCCCCGCGTGCCGGGTGAACTCCAGGATCGCGCCCTGGGCCAAAGGCAGGCGCTAAGCCCCGCAATGGAGCCTGCTTGTCCCTCCGCCTGTGTCCCTGCCCCCCTCTCTCTCTCTCTATCATGAATGAATGGATGAGTGAATGAGTGAATCTTGGAAAGGAATCCCTCCCGCCTACAGTCGCTCTGCAGGCTCACTGAGGCAGTCGCGTGAGGCGGCGGGCGCCCCGCCCCGGGAGCGAAGCGCGGTCCGGCTGGGAGTTTCCAGGACGCCGGGAGGACGCCTCCTGACGTCACGTCCTGACTGAGCGTAGCCGACGCGCCCGACGCAGCGTCTTCGCGGGCACCGGCACCCGACAGGGCTGGAGGCTCCACGCCTCGCGCCGGCTGCGAACCTCGCCGCTGCCTCGTGACTGTACAGTGACGTCCTGCGCGGCCTTCCAGACATTTGAAGCTCTTTGCCGCCTTAACTGCTCCAGAACCACCCTGACTTCTCAGCGCTCCTGTTTGAATGGAAGCTCCTCCTTTTTCTGTCCGCCCCGAATCCCGCCGCCAGGTGCACTTCATTGTCCTCACCGAGCCGCGGGCTGCAGCCCCTCCTCCTCCTAGTCCGTCGTGGACTTAAAACGGGAAGCCGGTAGCTGCTGCCGCAAGCACACGACCGCCCTGGGCGAGAGCGGGAGCCGTCGTGCTCGCCGTCCGCAGACCACGTGGCGCCGCCGGCACCTCGTCCGCGTAGCTCACCCCCAGAACGGTCATCAACGACCTCATTAGCAACGAACTGACGCATATGCGGTGGTCAGGGTCACAGGCATGCGTTACATTAGGTATGACTAACAATTTACATCAATTGAGTTATTGAATTTTCTGGAATATAAGAACGAACAGGCCATCACTTTGGACCCGTTTTTTGCGTCAAAGTATATTAGTGTCTACGGTGTTCCAGGGCATTGTAGGTCACTGAAGTCTCTTTATGGGCCTAGATCCAATGCCATTGGTGTCCAGTCCCATAGGAATTCCGTCGGTCAAAAGAAAACCATGGCAGGGCCCCTGGTGGCTCAGTCAGTTGAGCCTCTTGACTGTGGCTTGGATCATGATCTCAGAGTCATGACATCAAGCCCCATGAGTCTGCTTGTCCCTCCTCTTCCCTCTCCTGTACCCCCTGTGCTCCCACATTGCGTGGGTGTATATGCACATGTGCACACTCACACGCTCTCTCTCTCTAAGATAAATCAATGAAATCCTAAAAATAAAACAAAAACGATGGTCATCGTGTCCTTTTATCACATAGGTTCTGTACCTGAGCGCATTATTGCATCCTGGCTTCCATAGGTTTCTTTCTGGGGAAGGTATGTGAGTCACTTTGAAAATAATACACATAAAGTTTGGTTTAATCCTCATTAACGACACTTTTAGACCAAAGGCTGAGTATCAGTATACTGCTGGAAAGTGCTTGATGGACGCAGGAGGTGACAGCCTGTTCACGCTCCGCACATGTGAAGTGCGAAGCTGTGACCTGGACTGGGACTGTTCTTTCTCTTAGACCACGAGACGCTGTCATTATTCTCAGGCATCCCAACTAGAGCAGCTGGAAATATAAGTGTAGAAACGTGTTCTCTCATCGTTCCTCATACCTGAGATTGAGAGGCCACTTGTGGCCAACAGACAAGCACGGTACCAGCCCAGGAACGTGCAGAAGTGTGGAAGGACCAGGACAGAGCCGGCAGGAATGTCAGGTCACAGTACATGCCCGTGGGGAGGAGCGATGGGAGCAGGGGCCTCGGGCTCGCGGAGGGCAGAGTGAGGGACGCGTGTGGACCCTCAGAGCGGGCCAACCGATTGCAAGTCCCAGCCTCGTCATTGCCTATGTGTGGGCTGGGCCGGCTTCAGGGTCCTCACCCATGATGGGGAGACGACGACAGCATTCACCCCACAGGGTCTGTGAGCTCCGAGTGTGAGACGGAGAGCGTCAGCCGTAGCAGGGGCTGGGCACAGCGTGAGTGCCCCCTGGGCTTGGCTGTCTCCCCGTGATCTAGTAGTACTTGGCAGCCTCTTTGTCTAAGGGTCCAGGTCGTGACTATTTTAAGCTTTGGAGGCCAGGGGACAAATTGAAAATATTATGCAAAGACAAATTTCTACAAAAGCTTTAATGGCAGATTTCAAAATATAATACTGAGTGTAATGCATTATAGCACAGAAGTCCGAATGAGAAGGATGAAAGTCTTTTTGCAGGAAGATAATAGTTCCCTGTCACCAAATGGTTTTTTTGCAAATGTCCATCTGTAAAAGGCCTTCTGAGCACCGAGGAGGCCTGTAGAACAGGTGGTGGGCCAAATGGGACCTGAGAGCTAGGACCGGAGCAGCGGTTCCCAGCTTCCGTGATCTTGCCACTGAGCTGTGCATCGTGGGTGCTGGTCACAGGGTGTGACACTCCCATGGCAAGCACCACAAATTCTTCCCCAGTACCCCGGCTGTAACCCCGCCCGTCTGTCTAACGCATCAAAGAAAGAATCCGAGTCAAACAACCCCGTCTGCATTATGATTAATGTAGTCACCAGGGACCCAGACACGTGTCACAACTGGTCAGGCCTGACCGTTGTGTTGTGACATCAGATCCTCCTTTGTAGAGAGGAAATGATGACGTAGGCTAAGGAGGCATGTGTTTGCTTCTTTGGGGTGTGAGGAATGACGAAAAGGAGATCCAAGCTCTGAGACCAGGGGTTCTGCACCTCCTCTGACCAAATGTGACCCCAACTGTGTGCAAATTGCAGACCCTTCCCTGACTCTTACACGTGTAAAGCCTCCTGGCTGCTGGGCGTGTCCGCCTGGGTCACCTGCAGGAATCTCAAACTAATCCCATAATTATCAACCATCTGACCCATTACTTCTTAGATGTGTCTCTTGCACTCCCTCCCTCCCTCCTCTTCCCGGTCCAGGCGCTCTCCCGGGACCACTTCTAGAACAGCTCACATCCTGGTTAGGAGTCTGTCCAGGTTCCTTACCATGGTCTTCAGAGCTCCCAGGCGGGGACCCGAACCCACCCCTCCTGGTTTGTCTACAGGCGTATTCCAGCGCCATCAAATCGCCAGTTCTCTGCAAGTGCCATGTTGCCTCTTACCTCGTTCCCGCGCCTGCTGACCCTCTGACGCTGGCCCTCCCGGCCCCCGGGCCTGGAGGGCCTCCTGCCTCCCACCTCTCGCCCATCTCTGAGGCAGAGTGTGCCCTCTGCTCCGTGTTCCCAGCAGGGGTTCAGGTACGGACGCGTCTGCCTCACTGAGTTACAGTAAGTCTCTGGGCCTGTCGGCCTCCCCCCTGCTCACCCAGACACTTGAGAACTGGGAAGTGTCCGCCTTTTGATACCCTGGAGCAGGAGTCGTACTTAGGGTAGGCGCTCAGTAAATGCTCACGGCCTGATTGGCTCTCCAGACCTGGCCTGCTGCCACCCGTTAGGCTAGCTTCAGGGCCACCGGGCCGAGGGGCAACGGAAAGGAGGAGACAGCAGCCTGATATTTCAAAGGCTACGTTTGAGTTTCTGTTTTCAGTATCACATACACGTGATAGACTTTTTTTTAAAAGATCTTTATTTATTTATTCATGAGAGACACAGAGAGAGGCAGAGACACAGGCAGAGGGAGAAGCAGGCTCCATGCAGGGAGCCCGACGTGGGACTCAATCCCAAGACTCCAGGATCAGGCCCCAGCCCAAAAGGCAGGCACTAAACCACTGAGCCACCTGGGCTGCCCACGTGATAGAATTTTGACTCAAAGTTCTTCCTGTTGGATTCATTTAGTTTTTTTTAATTGTTCCTATTTCAAACTTGCCTCTCAGTATCTCAGATGGAGCCTTCTTTACGAATGTATTTGCTCTTCCCAAAGAGAAAAGGGGATTAATGACTTTACTATCAAGGTATTTGCCTCAAATTTGATTTTTAAAATTTCCTCTACCTTCATCAAATGCAAGAAATGGAAGGGAAGAGAATTGAAGTGCTAGACACCAATAAGCTCCGTACCCTGTAAGCCCCCTCTCCCTTCTGCCACGACAGAGGACAGTGTGAGAAGAGGTCAGTATTCCCCTGGACAGCCGCACTTCTCCCTTCACTCCAGTGGTAGACAACTCTGATTTTAAAATCTGTAATTGTCCTTTAAAAGAGCATCTTCTACTTTGAAGCAATTTAATGCTGTTTTACTCAAAGGATAAGATCCGCAGAGTGGATCCCAACTAAGATTGGACACAGACTTGCCCATTGAGGTTTGGATCCCCATCCAGGAAGCGCAGCCCTCCCAGCGTGTGAAAGGCCACAGCTCTACACAATGTCCCCTTAACCTGGCGCTGCATGGTGTCTAGCACATACTTCGCTGTGACTCGGTTCTGAAAGCACGGAGACGCTCTCAGGATAAGCAGACCCTGAGGCCGTAACACCAGCAAGCCTGTATATAAAGACCAGGGGGAAAACTTTGGAGAAGGTTCACATGTAAAAAGTGTGAAATATAAATATCTAATATACATGTGTTAATAGAAAAATTACGTATATCATTTCCTAGAGAATCTGTATGCTCATTCCTTCCTGCGTGTGTTCGCTAATTCGTTCACTGTCACTTTCAACCATCATTTTCAACATTATTCCACTGATCATGTGTAATGATCAAGCTCCGATATTATGCAGCACAAAGATAAATATTTCATGACAAGAGTAGATGTCACAAAGAGAAGCATCGACACAGATTGTATTTGAATAAACTGGGGACTCACAACATGATTGTTTTTAATCTATGAAAGGAATTATTCCTATTATTATTATTATCAGGAATTTAATATTATATTTTTTATTAGGAATTAATAGGAATAGTAGTCTATGAAAGGTACACATGGCACGAAATGCTGGCACATTCATCTGCTTTTCTACTTGTTGTCCTGTTTGCCATGAGAACAATTGTCTCCTTTCTACCTCTTCAATTTCCTTCAACTTCCTAATAATCCCATTTGAAAGATTCAAAATGCCCCACTGCTTTGGTTAACAAGTCACCGTGTTACCCGTGTCCGAGTCAGAAGCCTGTCGTTCTGTTCTCCCACCGGTAGAGGAGGACATGAGTACCTTGAAGCTATGCTGTCCTTGTCTCAGGTGTTTTGACGCCTCCTACTGTGAGGATGGTGAGAACTCTAAGAGCAAGTACCTAACATTTGCTTAAAGAGTAAATTGTCACAAATGTGCTCATTCCTACCCTCCGAACAGAAATCCACCGCAGCACACCCACGGTACCCAGAGGAGACCACCTACATTTAGAATTTTGAACGAGGGTCAGCTGTCCTCTGCTGAGCTCTTGTGGTCAGCGGTAACCAGGGCAGCAGGGTCACTCACAGCATGTCGCATTCCTCTGCTAGCCCTGGGTCCAGAGACTGACTCCCTTCTGCCCTGACTCATACCCCCGGCCCCGGGCACCGTCACTGGGGCAGTCTACGGAACGTCAACTGGAGGAGATGGTGTGCACTGAACAAAGAAATGTGAATATACACCAAAGCCCAGAAATCTGGGCCATTTGTTTCGTTCGACTCCTGTTTCAGGGCAGGCAAGTCTCAATTTATCAAAACGGGGAACAGTGCAAGAGTCAAAAGGACACATCGTTTAAGGAAAGGCACCCAGGTATTGATCCAAAATATTGGCGTACTACCCGCATCTGTTTGCCAAGGTCATAAATCATTCTTGTTCCGTGAACAGGCGGGCAGCAAGGCAGAGGCCGGGAGGCTGCACGGGAGCCCTGGCTGCACCTCCTGCTGCCTTGCCACATGGCCTCTGGCTCACAGCTCTGCCGACAGCGGCCACCTCACGGGGGCAGGCGAGGTCCTGCCGCTCCAGGGACCACCAGGCACTCTGTATTGGAGTTCTGTAATGAACGATGCTGGTCTACGGAGCTAATTCTCACTATTTGAGCATGCATCTCGAATGCATCCATCTGGACCTTCAACATCGACCCACTACGGTATGATGAATGTACATGTCATGGGCAGGAAGATGCTCCAGGGCAGAAGTTTAGCATTAGCCGGAGCAAGAGGCAAAACCCCCCGTTAATCCCTGCCATAGTCATCTGGAGCTGGGTCGTCTATGCTTTTGATTCTGAAATGTATTCTTATTCTTGATGTAAAAGAAAATTAAGCAAATTAACAATAGCAAATCAAACATTTAATCCTCCGGGTGCCACGTAACAGTGTGATTTTAAAATTCGATACGGCTCATTCAGAAGACCTCGAAACAAATAGCTCTGTTGTCACTACATCAAAATAGTAAAAATGTCTAGCTTTAAAAATATTTCAAACCCAGGTTGGAGGAGGCTAAGGAGCCGTGGCTGGTAGCACTGTGTTAGTGCTGGTTTCCAGGGTTGGGTCATCTGGCTAAGGTCCTATGTTAAAGTCTGGGGAAGCAGAGCGAAGGGTGTATCAAACACCGTGTGCTAATCTTGCAACTTGTTTATAAATCTGAAATAATCTCAGAAGACTTAGAAATCTTCCATGAGTGAGATTTTTCACTGTCATGTTTATCTTTACATAGGCCAGTTTAGAGAATTTTAACTATAGTATTGATTTCTGATTGTAATTTAACAAGCCGTATGGAATCACAGACTATTAGACCTGAACGGGTTGATTCAGTTTATTGGTGAAAAGGTAATATTTACGATCAGCTGCCAGGTGCCAGGTGGTAGCCTGTAGCCTGTCGGCCATCTCCTAGTGTCTGTTGGCCCTGATTTTGTTCAGGGCCACATGTGCGCAGCCTGAGGATGGTTCACCACGGTCCCTGACACCCCGATCTCCCTTGCAGCAGGGGTAGCCCAGGTGAATCAGTTCTGGCCAATAAGATAACATGAAAGGATGCAGGACGTATTTCTAGGAAAACTTTGCGTTCCTCATAAAAGGAACAAACATCTGATTCCTCCCTTCTCCCCCATTTTACCCATCCGAATACGGTGATGACGTATGGAATTCTGACAGCTGACTGGTGACCAAGAGGCAGAGGCCAGGAAAGCTGCCGAGATGCCAGCACCAAGGTGATAGGCCTGCCAGCAGCCTCCTGCCTTCAGAGTTGTTGATACGGGAGGAAAAGAAACGCTTGCTAGTTTAAGCCACTCTTGTGTTTTTGCTATCTGAAGCTGAAAACGTTTGTGGCTTATCTGCAAGTTGTACGTGAACTATTTCATTTTACCTTCACAATCGTTGCCTTGGTGGAGGCATTACTCTCATCCTACCCATTATACAGATTGGGAAACTGAGGCTTACGGAGATGAACTGACTTCCCCACAGTCACACACACGTGAGTGAATCTGTGATTGCAATCTCTGTGGGCCTAGCCCCACGCTTCCTGCCTTTGCCACCACACCGCAGGCCTCTGAGTGGTGGTTCGTGTGCACCACGTGTGGCACTAGATTAGGAAACTTGCCCAGAGTTGCCAGGTGAGGGCACTTGCACCAAGACGAGACTCCGGGTCTCCTCAATGCTTGGCTTTGTTTCCCTGCAGCTCAGCAGGTAAGGTGTACAGAGAAGTGCCTGCACCTCCGGTCCAGTTTTTTTATCCCAGGTGCCTGCGGCACGGTCAGAAGTGGCGTCCTTCTGTATGATCTGTAGTTATGACTCCGACACAGCGAGAACTGAGCCACCAGCCCGAGGGCCCGGAGCTGGTCCTCGGTGGCCTTCGGCTCCCTGGCGCCGCGCTGGTCTGCTCTGCCGTGTGACACCGGCTTCCACCTTTTCATCACGGGGAACTTTTCCCTCAAGAGTATCTCTTATTTGCATTTTTACTGTCCACGCTCTGCTAAATCTAGCCTTGCTCTCCCTGAAACGGGAGTGAAATGACTGAATGCTGTGGAGGAACACAGTTCTGAATATTTGTAGTTTGACTGTAGTTTTCATTTTTCTTTTTCATTAGAAAAATAGCGTACAGCACCTCTTTACTGTGATGTTGCCTCATTGGGTGTGGACTTACGGAGTTGGGGTTACACTGGGGATGTGTATCAGAAATCTGAGCGGGACCAGCAGGACGTTAGGGTTTCTAAAGCCGTCTGAGAGAAGAGCAGATATCAGAATGCTGCAGGTCGGGGAAGCTCGGACTGGGAGTTGGGAGGTCTGGATTCCAGGCCAGCTGTGCCTGAAGAGGCTGGGTGCCCCAGCAATGTAGGTCAACACGAAGGAGGGGTCTAGGCTTATTATTTTTCAAAAATATTTGCAGCCCCTCCCTCATTCCAGACCCACAGTTATCTAGACTAATAGAGGGAAGTCAATGGATGAACTAATCTTAAAAAAAGAAACTATCCATAAATGAACTAAAAGTCTCATAAGTTGGTAAATTATGCATCAGAATCATAGGAGCAGTAGCAGTGCACATTCTCCATACTCCCTATTTTCCTAGCAGTTTCCACTTCCTCTTCTCCATTTATTGGCACGGGGTAGTTAAACCCAAGGGAGATGTTATGTGTGCAGGTTTACAGGTCAGAGTGTTGCTCATATTTCTGGAGGCTGAGCCGTGGAATGCTCGGTGCGTCCGTGAGAAAGGGGGCTGGTGCTTTTATAAGGCTGCTGAACCATGGCCCACCTTCAGGGAAAATCCTGCTCCCTTGGCAAGGAAACAACCCGAACTATCTTTCCGGGGCATGGAAGACAAGGAGTTAAACTAAAAGGCTTCATGGACACTCATCACCAAAAGGCATGATTGAAAAAGCATGGCTTTGGAGTCAGATATTGTTAAATTAGACCCCCTGGCTCAGCCACTCAAGCCATGTCAACTCGGGCCAGTTACTTAGATCTCTAAGTTTATTAAAATGAGAATAATAATACCCTCTTCGTGGTGTGATTGCATGAATTTAAAAACATGTTGGCATAAGACTATAGCTCCGTGGTTAGCCAGACTCAATAAATGATTGGAATTAGTGGAGGAAAGAGCCAGTTCCCGCCAATCCTGTATTCACCACTCTCTTCCGGCCCCCAGATACCCTTCATTATTCCCCTTCTTGCTTCCATATTGATTCTTTCTCTAGCTTGACATATATTCTCTTAGTGCCTCTTCAATGCTTTGAAGGCCTCTGTAGTGACCAAGAGCTATGAAAATAGTGTGACCCTTCTTTTTGAGGTCTAAATGCTTTCTAAAAATACTTGACATTAAAACAGAGAGAAACAGCCAGATCAGTTCTTTAAAAAGTGTTCTTCTATTTGCATCACACTCACCAGTTACATCCGACCTTACAGAATTGGGCTTCACTTTAAATATTTTGCTTTGAGCACATTTTGTTCAAGACTCAGGAGAATTTTTAATGTTGAAAGAAATTGGGGATCCCTGGGTGGCTCAGCGGTTTAGCACCACCTTCAGCCCAGGGTGTGATCCTGGAGACCTGAGATCGAGTCCCGCGTCAGGCTCCCTGCATGGAGCCTGCTTCTCCCTCTGCCTGTGTCTCTGCCTCTCTCTCTCTCTCTGTGTCTCTCATGAATAAAATAAAATCTTAAAAAAAAAAGTGAAAGAAATTATCAGTGGCCTAAAGTACAACCTACTGAATTCCATCCTGATTGCCATTGTTTATTACACAGCAGAAGGGGACGGTATAAATGACATGGGTGGCTTATATGGTTCGATGTCGTCTAGTCTACTTGGGAAAAAAATGGATGAGTGAAGGAAGGACGTGCTTATTGGATATCACAGTCAATTTGAGGAAATGGGCAGAAGAAGGCAACAATACAGAAGTCCTTCCACTCGAAAGTATTCCCACGCTGTTTGATTTCCTTTCCTTCTCTTTGCATATGGATTTTTCTTGTGTGTGTTGTATTAGTTTTGTTTCTTGGCTTTTGGTTTCAACTTCTTGCTGCTGTAGCAAATTACCACAAATTTAATGGTTTTAAGAAATACAAGTCTTAGAGATCTGGAAGTCAGAAGTCTAAGTCAAGGTGTTGGCAGGGCTGTATCCTCCTGAAGCTCCAAGGAGAGAACATCTCCTTGATTTTTTTTCAGCTTCTAGAGACCACCTGTATCCTTGACTTATGTTCCCTTCCTCTCTCTGTCATCATAGCTCCTACCAATTCTGACCTTCCTGCCCCCCTCCTATGAGGACCCTTGTGGTTACAGTGGGCCCAGCCAGGTAGCCCAGGGTAGTGCCATCATCTTAATATCCTTAATTTAACCCGCACATTCCACTTACCATATAAAGTGGCCTAATCACAGGTTCCGGGGATGAGGACATGGACATTTCTGGGGGGAGGTTAGTGAACCTACTGCATATGTAGACCCAGGTATGGTTTCTATTTAAGATTTTACTGCCCCCCGCCCCGACCCCTCTCTTCCTAATTCCCAGTTCACCTAGCTGTCTGACCCTGGGCGTCAGAATCTTTTTTCACCTCTGTGAATTCCATCTCTGACTTTGTCGTGTCCCCACCAGAACATGGAATCTAGATTTCTGGTGAAGCCTAATAAGTTTAACCAGGTCACTGTTTTTCTATGGGGTTGACACTTGAGTGAAATGATGTTAACCTGGTGGTAGGGAGGACTTTGACAGCCTAAAAAATAATAAAAATTTAACAACAAGCCCTGACTGATTACCAAGTAATCTTTCCTGGCCCTTTCAGATCCTGACTGTTGAATGTGGAGGTGGGGGGGGGGGTGTGTGTCTGCAGTTGTCCGTGGTCCTGACGCACCCTGCACGCTAGCGTTCTGTTGCTTCTCTTGACCTTAGGGATACCAGGGGCTCTGGGCCAGTTTCACTGTGTTTTCTGGAAATTCTGAGTAGGTGAGAAGAAGTTAGATCTGTGAAGGGAACCTAGTGAGAAAATGTAATGTGAACAGAGGCGGTTGGACAGGCACAGCCCCTGATAGGTTGCCAGGCAGAAAATATGGAAACATGGTTTGATATGATTTTCAAATAATTTTACCTACAAAGAAGATATTCTCACTGACCACTGCATAAATATCAAATAACTAAAGGAAAGTGGAATATTTGTGCATTGAACAATATAAAGGGTGCACACGTCAACCTTTGGGCAAGCAAAATAGGTAAAAATATAGTGATTATTAGTCAAATTGCACAAAAATGTTCTAAATTGCTTTTCTTTTTTTTTTTTTTTTGCTTGTGATTTGCTTGTGTCATTTGTTACATACATTTTTTATGTTGTGTATTTTTAAAACATTTATTTATTTATTGGGGACAGAGGTAGAGGGAATCCCAAGCAGACTGTGTGGGCCCGACTGTGGCGGTCCCATCCCAGGACCCTGAGATCATGACCTGAGCTGAAACCAAGAGTTGGACGCTCAACCAACTGTGCCATTCAGGCGCCCGCCATGCACTGTTGACAACAATCATGTTTCTTGAAGGTACTAGCTGCCCTTCCTCCATTCTTCTCCATCTTCTCCCACCCCCAGCCTCAGATACCGTCCTCACACACCATGTGGGGAATGTGCCTTCCCACTAATTTTCCCCACTCTTTGCATCCTCCCAACACAAAGTATACTTTTGATCCTTGACTTTATCTGTGATACTCATTATTCATTAGCTCCTCATCTTGGAAGTCTCCATTCTTTAGGGATGGGATGGGATGGAGATTAGGATGGATTTCAGGTGCGGGATGTCTGTCTGTGATTCACATTATTTGATAGGAAACACTACAAATTTCACACACAAAACAGCGATTCCACATTTGTCTCAGCTAACTCACAACTTCAGTGAGGCACGGCAGTCTGGGTCAGACCTGTCTACTGCCCACACTTTTGGATAAATAAAAACAACAATCGCAGTCTTTTCATATGTCGATAAAGCTTGTCAAAGCAACCTCATTGCAGTTGTACCATCAGAACATCCTGGTGTCCTGTATTCCATTTGTGTTGGATGTTTACTGGGAGACACCAGAGGTTCTGGACGGGCAGATACACCAGAAATTACTGGGTGTTTAACTAATACAGCGTGAGGCAGATTTCAGTTTCTATTATTTCTCAGGATTAAAAATAGACACCTGCGGTATATTGTGAGTTTCCTTCATTTAGAACATGAGCCAAAGTTTTCTTCTTGTATTATTATTAGTAGTAGTAATTATTAGTAATAATAATCATAATAATAATAGGACGGGGTGATAAGTAAACAACTCTATAAATCTGAATCCAGAGCCCTTCGTTAAGTGCAGCATTACAGGAAGAAGCCGGGGTAGACGCCCACCAACGCGGGTCAGCACATCGTGAGCGCACTACTCTTGGCTGCAGAATTAACGTCATACAGAAAAGTGTGGTAGATTTTATCCCAATTGCTGTTACCCCCCAAAGCCCATTTTGCTTAGAGCACACCTTCATTTTATAGCTAGTTAATAAAGAAGACTATGGTTTAAATTCTGTGTTGCCATGGAAACAACCAATTATAAGTGCAATCTGAAGAGATGGAAGACAGCTGCCAAAACTCTCAGGGAAAAAAAATGATCTGGGTTGGCAACCTACAAGAAACATTGCCTGCTAAAAGCTTTTGCCAGCTTCCCCTCGCATTGGCCTGCAAGTTTCTATCTGAACAAACATCTTGCACCCATTTGCCGAGCGCTGCATCTGTAATACATTCTAAAAGGATAATTGTGTCTGGGGCTCAACATATGTGATGGTGAGGCAGGAAAAAAATTCTCACATTTTTTACTATAATTTCTCTCATATGTTTCTTATAATTTCATGGCACCAGCATCAACACGAGAGAAAGAAAAGAACCTCTCTTCGAGGTTCAGAAGTGTATTCGTCAGTTGTATTTTAAATAAAGGCTTACGTTGATTGTTTATACATAATAATATGTAGTGCTGATGTTTATGAAGATAAGAATTATAGAACTTTAATAAACTATTAAACCACGACCTTGAAGTTTCGGTGCTTCACCCTTGTGTACCTGTGGCGCTCTCATTATGCTGGTATCTTCATTTCTACTTCCTAATCACCCTGTGTATTCTTACGCTTTCTTTTCAGGAAGCTCGATATGCAAATATAATGCATTTCTGAATAGAAAATTAAGTTGAAGTTAATTCACATTAAAATATATTTTGCATATATTATTCCATTCATCCTGTTAACAACCCTGGGAGGAAGGATGTCTTCGTTTCCATTTTGCGTATAAAGAAACTGAGATGTAAAAGATTCAGTTTTAGTGGTTAGTGGTTAGTGGAACCAGGGGCAAAGCTCCACCTGTACCTCTAGGCCTAGCGTGATCTCACTGTACCGCGTGGCTCCCCTACAAGCTTGAAATCAAACGCACCTGGGCATCAACCTTTAGTATGTCAAATACTGTAGCTTCTAATCTTTACTCCAAAAGGTGTTTTTAGTTGAGACTCATCAATTAGTAATATACAGATACCACATTCCCTAGAGTCTGCCTGTGTCTCTCTGTCTCTCTCTCTTATTTGTGGTTAAGTGATTGGGAAGTAAAAGAGTCAAATTGACAATGATGGGAATCGCACTCAATTAGCATGATATGGTAAACAGCTGCTGTGTTCAAATCTTGTTATGAGATTGTCAGACGTACAAAATTACAATACACATGGCACAGTTTTGAAAACTGAAAGGGAAGCTGAATCAAAATTTAAAAGCTTGATACATAGAACTTCTGGGTCCTAGGAGACACACAAGAATTTCCCTTTTAAGGAAATGGGCTATATATAGTGTGCAAACCTCTATTCTGGTTTAAAAAAAAAAAAAGAGTAAATTCCAAGGTTGAATAACTTTTTTCTTATGTTGTCCTGGTACGCATTTGTGCAAGAAGCATTATTATCGCACTTGGTCTAGGGCAACACTAATTATCTTCTCTATATCCATGTTGGGGAAATGCGGGAAATTAGTCACACAATCCCACTCCCCTCCCCCTTGCACACCAACAACCAAACAAAATAAATTAACATGAATATATTTTGAAAAAACATATAGTATTTTGATAATAACTTTATTCAAAATCAGTCAAAATCTGCAAGTGCAATCAACAAATATTTTGGGCATAACTAATATGAAGACATCTCGCATAAGCTTATGAGATCTAAGATGCTTACACATTTAATTATCCTTCCTCAACAATAAGGGGCTGTTCTCCAACTTTCACACACTCTAGTATGTTTTAAGTCATTCAGAGGTTCTTTCTGGTTACAGTTATGTTTCATTTATAAACTCCACCCTTTCAAATATCCCTACTCTCTTCAAACCCTACACTCAGGTCTTGTGTGAAGAGATGAGTACTCCATCTCTTAGTTTACCCAGAGGATGGACTCTTCACTTTCTATCCCATCTTCTGTATTTTTGCTTTGTTCTTCATTTTCCAGTACTTCTCACATCTGAGCACACATTAAAGTCATCTGGAGAGCTTTTTAAAAAATACTGTTGCCTAGACCCACTCTAGACCGATTAAGAAACTGGGCTGAGAGGGTTCCTGGGGGGCTTGGTCAGTGAAGCATCTGCCTCCAGCTCAGGTCATGACCTCAGGGTCCCAGTATAGAGCCCTCAGTCGGGCTCCTGCTCCGTGGGGAGTCTGCTTCTCCCTCTGCCTCTGCCTGTCGTCCCTGTCCCCGCCACCACCCCGGCCCCCTGCTTGTGCTCTCTCTTTCTCTCATTCTCTCTCTTAGATAAATAAACAAAAACTTGAAAAAAAAAAAAAAAAAGGAATCTGGGCTGAGAACCATGGACTTTTTCTTAAGAAGAAACCTCTTCTTTATGAAAACCAGGTATCTACCTGTGGTCAAGAGCATCTCTCCTGCCTTCTCAAGGGCACTGCTTCCCGAACCACCTATTGCATCCTCGTCATTCTTGTCCAACGGTTCATTTTCCTCTTGTCCAAGGGTTCTCTGTTCCAGTGGTTCATTTGCTTCAACCTCTGTTCTCTGTATCCCCCAAATTACTTCAAGTGTCATCACAGATACCGGGAATCCCTGAGCCTTCATCCCTGAGAGCTGCGGGTGCTGTAGTCAGCTTTCTAGTACAGTTGAAATGGCTTCACAAGGTCAGGGTCCCAAAAGCCAAAGAAGAGAGATGAGATTTTAGCCAGAAGTAAAAATGGGCCATGACTCAAGGTACAAACAAAGGGATCTTCTCACTAGGGGTAATGTCTTACAGTTGTAGAGCCCTGCTTCTCAAAATCAAAAGCATGTTAGTTCCTACTAAATCCATGCAATATGAAGGTTGTTGTGTCAGTTTACTGTTAATTGACTTTTTTTTTTCCTTATTTATTGATAATTGTCAATGCAGGTTATGACATAGACTCTTGCGGTGGGTCTTAGTACTACGTCTAGAGCAGAGTAGAAAAGCCATGTCATTGAACATGGAAAAGAGTGGTTTAGGAGCAATTATTCTCTTGTCTGTCACAAGGAGTGCCTTTTTAGGAAACGTGGTTCCCAGTTGTTGGTTTCCTGCCATTCTGAGTTCTAAGGAAAACCATCCATGACCATTTTTAAGAAGACACTTTTAAGAAGTGTCTCATATCACTTAGATGAAATTTTTCATGGATAAATAATTTGGGGTATTTTCATCATAATTCATATAAAATAAATTTGAGTATGTATTTTTGAGCATTTTTAAGTTTTTCAGATACAGTCAATGAACTAATGACAATATAAGCTTAAACAATACACATCTGTATGGTCTTTTTAAAAAGTGCTTAAGATTTGATTTATAACTTTTACCCAAGAGTCATCATGGAAAATCTATTTGTTCTGTAGTAGAACTCAATAAGCATTTTCTTACTTGAAAAAGCAATTTCATTTTAAAGACAGAACCACTTACTCTTAGAATGCTTGTTTCTACAGTAAAGATTTCTGAAATTTCCATTTATTGGTCTTTTCTCCCCAGACCTAATCATCCCTACCTCAATTCCAGATGTCCTACTTGTGTTTGTCAAAAATATATTTGAAAACCAATTGCCACATCATGTGGGTATTGAGTGAATGAAATAAATGATTTCTCTTTGGCTAGTCTTCCTTTGGAACTTCCCTCCAAGGGAAATCTGGATCTACAAAGAAGATTGGGGAAGGGGAATAATTGAGTTATACTTTCCATTGCTGTGTCTACATTTCTTTACTTAAAATGTGAAATTTTGGTTGGTTTCACTAAATAAATAGCCATATTAATGGTAAATTCAGTATATAATCATTCGTCCAAAGTAAAAAAAAAAAAAAACAACTAAAGGTTAGTTGTGGTAACTTGCTTACATTTACTGAACTTAAAGAAGCCATATTTGTGTTACTATAAGGAATTCCAGATAGAATTCAGGGAAAAAAAATATGTGTGTGTGTGTATATTTTTTAATATATGTTTTTATATTTGTTTATATTTTTATATATATTATATATAAAACATTGTAAATTATTTGAATTAATTCAGAATATGCCATAAGTTGAATTACAGCTGCCCAATGATTACCTGACTATTTTCTAGGGGAAAAAACAATTTGTTAAGTACATTAAACTTCCTAAACCAATTCCAGAGTTACTAAGACACAAGAAAGGGTTTTAGAGGATTCACAGATTCATATTGCATATTCAACAGGCACCTCTAATGTAGGTCAGTGAGTTCTATGTGTTTATTAAAGCTGATGGGATAAAGAATCCTGATGGGAATTGTGGCTGGAATTCCGCTACAGAATATAAAAATTACCTTTCTTTTCAGACTTATCCTAAAATCTTGTCCTTCTTTTAATATTCTGAAGAATTTAGAATTCTTCACAGATTCAGAGAATTTAGAATGCACCAAAAAGTCAGGAAAACAATGTTCTTTCTTTCTGGTGCAAAAGCTTCTTTGGCTATAAAAAGGAGTAGTGCTCTGATCCCATTGTCCTGAAGCTGTTGCTGTTCATACTCTCATTATCACCTTCTTAGACTTCTTGGCCAGGCATATTTCTAAGATATGCTGCATATTCGGTTGTAACAGTGATTCCCTAGGGCATCTTTTATTATATCTCTCCCCTGTGCTGCTGTGATCTTCTTTGAGTCAGAGGATAGAGGATTCCAGGAAGGATTTGTCCAACAGAAATTGGGACTGAGCATACTGTTATGTTTGAATATATTAAAAGAAGTTCTACAGCTCTAGTAGAGATCAAATCTGTGATAGATAGAAAAATAATTAGAAAATCGAAGCAACTGATAACTATAGAAAAATTAAAGTGTTCAAAAAAATGCAGTTATGCACTTATTGTCATGCACATTACAATCTTGTTTAAGAATAGTATTTCCGTACCATTGAACACTGGTTTAACCAAAAACTATGACATAACTACGATGGGAGGGTGGGAAAAGCAGAAACGTATGTGAGCGTAGGGGTATTATATGTAGAGTACAGTGGCATTTCAGTACTTGAGGAGCCAATACAAGTGTCAGAAATTGAGAAATAGAGAAGTGCTTCACGAGCATGTTTTTAAGGTGAATCACAGGTGATTTTGTTGAGAGTTTCAGGCTGCTATGGGAAGAAAACCTAAAATATATAAATACATTTTTAGAATATGTAAGAATCTTACTTTGATGTTCAAAAATAAACATTTTTAAACGTAAATGACAAACCAGGATGTGGAGACCGTATTTACAGACATCCCTTGATAAGTATTGCTACGAAGGAGACTATGAAATGGAGCCGATGCTGAAGACATCTGAGGAGTTGAGGGAGGACTTTTCCTTTAACTGGACAGATTGGAGTGTGCATTTCTTGCTGATAGGATTGAAAAGTTGAAATGGAGAGATCGACAGCACAGGACAGACAAACAAGGAAGACCACAGAAGCAAAATTCTTGAGGAAGTAGGAGGGGAGGAGATGGACAGCCCAAGGGAAGGAAGGCATTTGCATGTGAAAGGCTAAGGGATATCCCTTCTTCCATTCTGAGTCAGAGCTTGGGGTTGGGGAGGTGACCATGGGAGATGTTTGAGGAGAAAGGATACCTGGGATGGAAAAGTGAATTTAGGAAGGAAATGTTCCGGGCTCCCCAGGCAATATTGAGACTGTATTGGCCATTTGCAATCATCAATTTAAAGGGAAACAAACTGCTGTAGGATTTTTGTCCGGTAACATAAAGCAGCTAGTCTGTAGGCAGGGCGGGGGTGGAAAGTTGGAGCAGGGAAGTTTGGGGGTTTGAGGGGTAGGCACAGCAGCAGCACGGAGAAGCAGGAGAGTGAAGGGTTTCGCATGAGACCAACAGTGGCGCTGGCCCAGGAAATCCAGGCTGGCAAAAGGGGAAGAGAAAAGAGAAGGTGGCCGAGGAGCAGTGACAGCGGTGGGGTCAGGGGATGAGAGCTTTGGGGAAGATGAAGGACTGGAATCGCGGCACTGTTGTCACTGCCGCCTGGTGAGCTGGAAGGTGTTGAGGGCTGGTGGGGAACCGAGGTGCTGCGGCCCCTGGCGACGGGGTGCGCAGGGCAGGTGTGGCGTTGGGAGGAGGGGGAGGGAGCAGTCCAGGTGTGGCGTTGGGAGGAGGGGGAGGCGCGTAGTGCAGGTGTGGCGTTGGGAGGGGGGTAGGGGGCGCAGTGCAGGTGTGGAGTTGGGAGGAGGGGAGGGGGGCACAGTGCAGGTGCGGCGTTGGGGGGAGGGGGAGGGGTGCGCGGTGCAGGTGTGGCCTTGGGAGGAGGGGGAGGGGGCAGTCCAGGTGTGGCGTTAGTGGGAGGGGCGCGCAGTGCAGGTGTGGTGTTGGGAGGAGGGGAGGGGGCGCAGTGCAGGTGCGGCGTTGGGAGGGGGGGTGAGGTGAAGTGTAGCAGGAGCCCGCGGGGGGTGAGGCCCAGGACCCGGAAGGCAGGCCGGCGGATCCGGATCCGGAGTGTCCAGAAGTGGCTGAGTCAGTTGTGCTGACGGACGAGCAGGGCGTGGCGGTGACGGGCTGGGGGGAGAGGGCCGTGTGGTGCTGGGGCCGCCCTGGAGGAGGGCACCTGCCCGGCCCGAGCCCTGGGGTCAGCGACCAGGGAGCCAGGCAGGGAGGCGGGGCAGCCCGGCCCAGTGGGGCGGACCGGCTTGGCCCACAGTCGCCGGCGGCCGGGACGGGCTCGGGGCCACGAGCGGGGTGAGGCCACCGGGCTTCGGCCGCCAGACGGGCAGGGCGCTGGGCCTCCGGGCAGGGGCCGCGGGGTGGGCCCTACATCTTTAAAAAATATCAGGCCTGATTTAAAAATTTGATTATACCACGTTTCATATTCTGAGAGTCCATCCGTCCCTGCAGTAGGTTGAGATCACTGTGCATGATATTTTTTAAAACCATAAGAGACTTAAGTGTAGGGAACAAGCAGGATCTCTGGACGGGCGGTGGGGGACGGCGTAACGGGGTGACAGGCACTGAGGAGGGCGCGTGATGGGATGAGGCCTGGGTGTTCTATGCAACTGATGAATCACCTTGTTCTGCTCCTGAAACTAGTAACATTGTATGTTAACTAAATTGAATTTAAATAAAAAATTTAAAAAGACATTTCCAACTGTGGCTGCTCCTAACAGAAGGAAGCTGGAGTCTCTTGCACAGATGAAAGCTCTCCTCCCAGCATAGGGCCTGGAACTCGGCTCTCAGGGGCTGGGCAGCTTCCTCAGCTATAGCTGCCAGAGGTCAGGTCACTTGGTCACTGTTTGGCAGCTCAGTTTCCCCACCTTAAAATCCGAGCCTGGTAATCACATCTACCCCCAAGGGAGCTTCAAGGGAGGTGGGGAGCTTCAAGGGAGGTGACTCATGGGGAGCGGAACATGGTACCCCGCACACTCAGTGCTGTTACCTATCATCCCTGCACCTCTTTATTGTTAAAGTCACCCACACCAGCAGTTTTCCTAGCAAACCATTTTATCAGATGGCTGTTTGCCCAGTCACTGCCCGAAATCACTAAGCACTAGAAAGGCCTCCCTGTCACAAAGATTTCTCTTTTCCTCCTCCTCATCAAATTATGACATGCTCTGAAAACCTCACCAGTACGCCTCATCGTTTTGAAGACAGCACAGTGGGAATCTCTGACATTTTGAGCAGCCTTGCTGGAGTTGAGTCACTGATCCCAGGGGGAATGACAGTCACCAGACTCGGCTCAAAGAGACAAAAATCCGGAACTAGGGGCAGAGAAGTGACACGGCCCACTTTCCAAAACCTGTGAGTCATGCATGGACGAGACGCTGCGGAGCTTCCCGAGAGATGTGAAGATACCTGTTTGGAAGAGGAGATGATGCAGAACTAAACGGGCTTGTTTTAAGGCTTCAGGCCTATCAGTCCCTTGGGCTTGGGCAGCCCAGGAGTAGCCGGTGTCCCTCTGCACAGGGTGGTCTGCTACGGGGACAGCTGGCACGCGCTGGACATCTTGCTAGGTCAAGACCTTGTGTCTGAGGCTGGGCTCTTGCACTTATGTGACTCTCGTTTTCCTCAGCTCTCGGGCAAGAGTATCACTTGCCTCGCAAGATTATCCGACAGACTGAAAATGATGTATGTTGAAATGCCGAGCACGGTGTCAAACCCTGAGTAGGTGCTCAATAAATAGTCGGTGTACCGAGTGCTATGAACCATAATCAAGATTTAAAATCAACCTGTGGCTGGATCCAACAAGCAGGGTTCATTGTTCTTCAGCTCCGGTTTTTAAATATTCCTTTGCCTTTATGCATTTTCTTCTCCCACGTAGAACTTGGTTTTGATGATCTGAGTAAAAACGATTTTATTCCCAATGCGAGTCATCCATGTGGGATATATTCCTGATCGTGTATCTAAATAGTAAGTTTTAAATATCTGACTAATGCATAGGCCGCGCTTCAGGTGCCACCTAGGGTCCAGGAATGATGCGCGTATGCAGAACATTCAAACGAGGTGACTGGAGAGAATTTACTAGAGAACACTTTACAAAGTTGAGGGAGGGTTAAAGGGACCCTGCAAAAGTTGCACAGTACTCTGGGCTAGTTTCGGGGCCTGTTGGGGCAAAGGCAAGCTGGCTCCTGGGGTACTTGCCAGGCCTGCAAGGGAGCGATAGTCGTGTCTGAAGGCAAAAGCTGTGTTTGGCAGAGGAACGGCTGACGGGGGAGGATGGCAGGTAGTGCCGTGACCTCTCCCTCTCTGGCCTCCTCTGTTCTGCGGGGCTGCCTTTGGTTGTTTCCAACCAGGAGCCAGAGAGCAACGTAGCCTTGTTCTGTAGAAGCGACCATTAGGTGTGTAGCTCCTGGCTGTGGGGCAGGATACAGAAGGTCCCAAAGTGGATCTGCTGCAGCAAATGCAGAGCGTGACTCCAAAGAGTATCCCATGAAAATATCCTGTTAGTACCTACTGTGCAAGAACAACAGGTAATTTGGGTTAACGGTTAAAGAGAATCATTTTGTCATCTGGAGCTTTATTAAGAGCTGACAATGGCGATGACAGTAAATGGCGGGAAGATGTTATACGCACATCAAGGCCGGAGGAACAACAGAAATGGCTTAGCTGTCAAGCGTTTTGTGTTCAAGCGTACTATCCTTGACCCCATGACTCAGTGATGCTTCTTGAGCACCGTCTGGTTGAGAGGAGGCAGGGATTGGGGCATCTTCACTCCGCTTGTCTCTTTCCGTTTGACTTGGCATGCATTCGTGACGCACTGAATCTTCACTAAAGCTGAAGAAAAAAAGCATTCCTTGCTCAACGCCCCACGTGAAATAACAGGAGTTCAATGTTTGACTTTCAGACATCCAAGTCTGGAATGTTTTCCAGAATGCACTATGGACGTAAGTGGGACACAGTGCTATCCTACTTGTCCAGAGGATGGGCTGTAATGAGGAGACACGGACCTTGCGAGGTGCCCACTGGCACGTGGAATGGGTTGGCTGCGTCAGACGGGAGCAATGTTTTGATGTCTTGAGGACCCTCCGTACCGTCACCATAGTGGCTGCACCAGTTACATCCCATCCACATCCTTGCCAACAGCTGTTATCTCCGGTCTTCTCACCAACAGCCATCCTCACAGGTGTGAGGTGGTGTTCCGTTGTGGTTTGGATTTGCACTTCCCCACTAATTAGTGATGAACTGAGCTCCTTTTCATGTATCTGTTGGCCACTTGTAAGTTTTCTTTGGGAAAATGTCTAGTCAGGACCTGGGCCCATTTTTAATTGAGTTATTTGGGTTTTTTGCTAGTGAGCTGTACAAGTTCCTTGTATATTTTGGATATTAGCCCCGTATCAGATATGTGTTTTGCAATGTTTTCTCCCATTCCATACGATGCCTTCTCATTTTGTGATGGTTTCCTTTGCTACACAGAAGCTTTTTAGTTCGATGTAGTCCCACTTGTTTATTTTTTCCTTTATTGTCTTTGCTTTTGGTGTCAAATCCAATGAATCATTGCCAGGATCAATGTCAAGGAGTTGATTAGTGTGAGTGGTGTCAGTAGGGGTCCAGTTTCATTTTCCTGCCTGTGGCTGTGCAGTTTTCCCAGCACCGTTTGCTGGGGAGACTGTCTTTTCCGCACTGAGTGTTCTTAGCACCCTAGTCAAATATTAATTGACCATAAATGCAGGCATTTCCTTCTGGGTGCTCTGTTCCCTTCTGTCGGTCTGTACGTCTGTTATTATGCCGCTGCCATGACACTTTGATGACTGCAGCTTTGTGGTATGGTCTGAAATCAGGAAATGTGATTCCTCCAGTTTTGTTCTCGTCTCTCGAGTTTGCTTTGGTTCTTGGAGGTCTTTGGTAGTTCCATACAAACTTTAGGATTGTTTTTTCTATTTCTCTGAAAAGCGGAAGCTATAAGGAGGTCCCCGCTTCCTAAAAGTTTTTTATTCACACAAATGAATAAATCAGTAAGTTTCTGACGCTATTGTGTTCCAGTGTATTTGCAATTTAGCAAGGAGGGAGGGATAAGCGTTCTCTTTTAATCTGGGGTGTAGACAAATGTTGCCTCTATTAGCCATAAAGCAGAATTGGGTATACAAAGCCCACTTTTACTCCAGAACGCCTTTCCACTCATTTGTGACAGTTCATAGAAGGTTTTTTTTTAACACTCAGACTTTTTCCGGAATATCTCAAGTGCTCTTAATTGCTTAATTCAACTGCAGTGACATCTCCTGGCTGAGACGTGAAATAACTGCTAGATATCTTCAGAGGTGAGGGCAAATCGTGAAGATATGAAAGAAAGCAGCAAAAGATGTTTGCCACGTGCTTTGTTTTGAGGCCATCAGCATTTTATAAGTCCTTGTTATTACTGCGTGTTCAGAAGAGTGGACGAGCAGAACGGATATGTCCCTTTGCTAAAGGCGGATAAATAAAGTAAAAAAGCAAAAGGAGTCTTGAAATTGGCAAGGCCTGGTGGGAAATATCACGAGCGAGACCTTTAGGAACGGAGTAAAGAGGGTTTTTGCTCAGAGTCCCGGGCCTTCCCTGTCTCTTACTGGGAGCCGATGACTGGTTTCGCGGACACTAGGCCTATTTCTTTCCTCTCAACCACTTTGGGAAAGGAGGCTCGCGGCTGATCACACAATTGTATGCCGTCGTGGGCTTCAGAACAACCAGGCTATTGTTTGCAGCCTCCTCAGGGTGTGAGGCGGGAGGGGAGCGGGTGAAAACTCACACAAAAGGTCCTTCCTCCGTAGAGACAGTTTGGCTCCCGTTGGGGCCGAGGGGGCAAGCAGGGCGCGTTTCCTGTGGGAAATCGGCGACAACTTTTTTTAGCTTCATTTGTTAGCGTGATGGCTCATCGCGAGTTGTTCACGGGACGTGACAGACGTTTGGAGGACTCGGCGGACAGGTGAGAGGAGGGCCGCCGCCTCTGCGGCCCCTCCCGCGGCCTGCCGGCCTGTGTGTCTGTCCTGCTCCTCGTCCAGAGGCGTCCAGAGGCGCGCTCCGGGGCCGGGGGTCAGCTCCGACAGCAGGGACCGGAGGGACCAGAGGCCTCCGAGGGGAGATCGGGGCGGGGGGGGGGACACACAAGCGCTTCCCTCTTCTAACTTGGCTGACATATTTCTAACTACGTCACTGTTCGCAGGCCAGAGGGACGCGGGCGAAAGATGCCTTCGTGTGTCACGCCGGGACTGGCGGGTGGCCGTCGGAAGCCGCAGCAGCGGGATGACGCGGCCCGCAGCCTTAGGCCTCGGGGGACTCAGGACAAGAGAGGTCCGCGAGCCAGACGGTGCTGTTCTCACCCAGGCACCGTTTCTGTGATGAATGCTTCAAAATCCATGTCCTTTGAGCATTGCTAATGTGAAGAAACCGGGCTTTCTTGGGGACCAAGTCACACTCATTTATCTGCGAACAGAAGCGTGGTCACTAAGATCATCTCAAGGTTTCGCCTCATGCGTGTTTTTTAAGAGGCAAATACACTTAATTCCATTGTTCTTTATTTTGGGGGCTAAGTGGGCAAGTGGGAGAAAATACGGCTTTTGCTTGTAAGGTAGAAGTAAGCACACATTTTTTTTTAAGATTTTATTTATTTATTCATGAGAGACACAGAGAGAGAGAGGCAGAGACACAGGCAGAAGGAGAAGCAGGCTCCATGCAGGGAGCCCGATGCGGGACTCGATCCCGGGACCCCGGGGTCATGCCCTGGGCCAAAGGCAGGCGCTAAACTGTTGAGCCCCGGGGGCCCCCAAACACACATCTTCCTGACAGTTTCGTGTATTCGGAGATCCAAATGGACACGACCATCCCACTGATCTCAGAGGCGTGCTCACCAGCTCTCTGCCATCAATATGACAGGTGAGCAGAAAAGGAAGCCACAGCTTGAACCTGGAGTAACATCCAGCCCAAAGACGCTGTGTTTTCATGATAATCTATGATTTTATATAATCTATACTTTTCAGTTCACGACCTTACAGTGTGTTTCCCCCGACCGCCCACCCAGTGGCGTGTCTTCTAGCTAAAGCAGGCCCACGACGCAGGCCGCTGTACGGGGTCACTGTACCCACTAGGATGTTCTGGCGCTATCTGTTGTCCCCGTCACGGGTGGCAGTTTGAAGGAATTGTTAAACTACGAGTGAATCTTGAGGTGAAGGGGGTTCTCCGGCAACCCTGAAAATCTCTGGGTGGTTTTCTGGTCCAGAAGCCAAGAGCGTCTTGCTCCGTTAAGGGAAGAGGAGGTGGGGACAAGATAGGCCCCGCGGGAGTCGCGACGGTGGAGAGGGCACGTTGTGTAACAGCCAACGGGGGACACGCTAGGGAAGCGGTGGGTCTCAGCGCAGGGCCGGCGACCCTGACCCGGTGACCGTGACCCGGCGACCCTGCCCGCTCCTGTGGTGGATGCGGGTTCACAGGCACGCGGCCGCCCCGTGGGCTGTGGGGACAGCTGTCCTGTCGCTGCGGGCTGAGGACCGGGCCGTGTCGGTGGCTGGGAGCCTGACGGCCGAGTCCCCCCCAGGGCGCTGGTCGGGCCTGCCTCGCTGTGTTGTCCGGGGTCTGCGCGGTGGCCCGGGTGTGGACGCGGCCTTCCAGGAGGGAGGCACCGGCACTGGGGACTGACCCACGAGCCCGGCCCGCCCCGGAGCCCACGGGGAGCACAGTGCACTCGGCAGGGGACCCGAAGGCGACTCAGATGCCGTCTGACCGTTCCACGGGCGGCCCCGGGGTGCCGCTTCCTCCTGTGAGTGTGGCCACCGAGCCGGGCCTGGGGTCGCGCGGGCTTCCAGGCCAGTGGGCTCGCGTGTGAGGTCACGGCACGGGCGTGCTCGGCCTGGGCCAGGACCACGCTGCGTCCTCGTGAGCCCCGGGCCCGATGTGGGCCCCTGCCTGGGGCTGCAGCCTGCTCCCGGGCACAGCGGCTGATGGGTGACAGCGCTCGGCCACGGGGCTCGGACCGGGCGGTGGCACGTAGGCCGGGGCTGGGGACACGTCCTGCCCAGGGCGCAGCCTTCCAGCCTTGGCCTCAGGTGGTGCGGGAGCTCAGAGCTGTCCGACAGACCCTCCTAGCGCCCTGCTGGTTCGCGCCCCGTCGGGCACGCCTGTGCCCCTAGCAAGGTGGCCTCGCGCCCCCGAGAGAGGTGCCGCGGCCCCAAACCTGAAGGCCCCTCGTTCGCAGGACGTCCTGGCCTTGGATCCGCCTGCACCCTCCGCGGCGACCAACGGGCATCTTTCCACTTGATTTTCCAGATAATTGCTGAGGTTCCTCCCCGTTTCTCCATTAACACAGGCCAGACGAGAGAGAGAGACAGAGACAGAGAGAGAGAGAGAGAGGAAAGAAACCTAAAAGCACCGAGGAAGCCCGAGACGGGGAGCAGAGCCACAGGCTGTGCTCGAGCCCCAGCTGCCCGTGGGTCCCTAAGGCCTGGGGACCAGGACGTGAGCCCCAGGGCCTGCTTCAGCGCTTTCTGCTTCTCTTTCTTCCAGTTTCCCTCTTCCTCTGGACCAACAGTTTCTTCCACTTACGGATCTTACGGTTTCTCCACCTGGGAAGAACTTCCTTCAGCACTGATGAATCCGCTTTTTAATGAGCAACCATCGTTTTTGGGAAAAAAAGGGGGGGGAATAGGAATTTATATGTATCTGCGTGCGCAGCTGGAAGTCTTCAGGACTCTCAGAACAGGCGGCAGGGCGGTGCCGGCGCGGATACCATGCAGCCAGGGGGGACGTGCGACAGGCCCTCCGCCGTGGAGCTTGGTTTTCTTGCACTTACAGGACGTGCGAGTTTGCAACCTGTCAAAAAGATCAAGTTAATTTTTTAAATCAAAAATATTTTTTAAATCAAAAGAAGCCACAATGCAGAGGACAGCGGGAGTTGGACCCAAGTGCCTCCCGTCGGCCCCGAGCGCCTGCATGGCCAGGTCCAGCCGACCCCGCCTTGGAGTGAGCGCGTGGACTCGGCGGCGGAGCCTCCACTACACCTTGGCCTCCGGCTCGCGTGGCCGGCCGCGGGCCCTGAGCTCCACGGAGGGTCCACGTGCCGACAGCCGAGCCCGGGCCGCAGCGTGGGGCCAGCCTGTTGCACACAGCCACACGTCGTCCTCCTTACTGCTGACCCTGGAGCAGTGGCACATGCGGGGCCCGGGGATCTGGGTACCAGGCCAGGGCCTCCGAGCAGCCGCCGGAGAGGGAGCACAGCCTGGCCGGCCGCTCCACAGGGTGTGTGCCCGTGTCTGGCCCCACCCGATCCTGCACCGGGTCTCAGAGGCTCCTCCGAGCACCCTCCCGCGCACCCCCGCGGGGGCGGCTCCTGGTGCCCCACGTGTCTGGAGCACGGTGTTCAGGGCAGTGAGCCGCCCGGGAGGGTAGTTGGCGGGTCGTGGGAAAGCCGAGCAGCATCAAGCGACGCATGGTAGTTCCTTATGGACGTCGTGGTCAGCGCTTGGTCACCGTCATAAGGTTCTCTGGGCTCATTTAGTTTTGTTTAATTACTGACCACTGCGCGTCAGTCCTGGTGAGAGCTGCTTCCCAGGCCAGTAGGGAAACGAAGATTTGGGGAAGGGTTTTGCCCGTCATTGAGGAAGAAACATTTTATTTTATTTTATTTTATTTTATTTTATTTTATTTTATTTTATTTATTTATTTTATTTTATTTTATTTTATTTTATTTTATTTATTTTTTTATTTTATTTTATTTTATTTTTTTATTTTATTTTATTTTAATGTTATTTATTTATTCATGGAGACACAGAGAGAGAGACAGAGACCCAGGCAGAGGGAGAAGCAGGATCCCTGCGGGGACCCGATGCGGGACTCGATCCCGGGACCCCGGGGTCACGTCCTGGGTCAAAGGCGGCGCCAAACCGCTGAGCCACTCGGGTGCCTCCAACAAACATTTTAATAACCCCTTATTCATTTTTATACCTTCATTGCAATAGGGGGTTGAACACACAATACGACAGAGTATGTTGGCCGGGCGGGAGGCGCTGTCACACTGCAGGTTAAGAGAAAGGGAAAAAGCCGAAATCGACCGGGGCTGCTACACTAAGTTAGAAAGCTTCTGCCCGGGAAAAGAAACAATCGACAAAACTTAAAGGCAACCTACTGAACAGGACAAAATATTTGCAGATGACGTAATCCCAAAATACATAAAGGACTCACACAATTCAATCTGATTTTAAGATGGGCAAAAGACGCTGGATAGTTTTCCAGAAAAACCGACATAGAAACGGCCAACAGGTACATGAAAGAGCGCTCAGCGTCACTCGTCATCAGGGTGCGAATCAGAACCACGTGTGTCGCCTCACACCTGCTGGAGCGACTGTCGCCAAAGTGACAAGACGTGGGTGTGCTGAGGGTCTGAGGGTGTGGGCGCGGGCCCGTGGCGCCCTTAGCGGGAGCACAAGCGGGCTGGGCTGCCCCTGGGAGAGCAGCGCGGGCGGCGGGAGAAGCCGAATGGAGCGGCCGAGAGAGCCGTCCCGCCCTGGGCTTGTATCCGGGAGGGAAAGGCAGGCCCCAGAGGCCTGCCCCCTCGCCTCGCCGTGGCTACGACAGCGGCCCCGCGGCCTCAGGGGCTCTCCCCGCCAGGAAAGAGGTGCAGGTGCCCATGGCTCCCCTGCGGCCCCCGGGCAGGGCTGAGCGGGACTGCGGGAGGGAGGGCGTCTCCCGTGGCCCGCGGGGAGCAGAGGACAAAAAGCCAATTCCTGCCACGGAGAGGCCGACGGGGCTCACAGGCTCAGGGGTCCCGGAAGGAGCAAGGGCCCATGACAGCAGAGCGGGGTGGGGGGACCTGAGGCCGCCTGAGCCCCCACCCCGCAGGTGCGCGGCCCGATGCCCTCCCGCAGCCTCACGGCAGACTCAGGAGGCAGGTGCTTGGCCCTCGTCCTGCACACCGGGCGGGGACAGCTCAGCGAGGAGCGGGTGCCGGCGTCGGCGGCCCCCTGTACCCGGAGGGGCCGCGCCCCGGGGTCGCCTGGGGCCTGGCCTGCGGCGGGCCGGCCTCCTCAGAGGGGCACCTGCTGCCCACTGTTCTCAGGATGTATCAGCCGCGGTTCTCCCGAGAAGCGGAACCCACGGGACTCTGTTATAGACACCCGTGACCGAAACAGGGGTGCGTGTGCATGCGTGTGAGAGGGGGGACAAGAGAGACTTATTTTAAGGCATCGGCCTGTGGCGCTGCGGGGTTGGCAAGTCTGAACCCATAGGCCAGGCCAGCAGGCTGCTAATTCAGGTCAGACTTGACGCTCCAGACGTTCTTTTCTGAGAAATCTGTATTTGCTCATTTTGGCCTTCACCTGTTTGGGTGAGGCCCACCTGTGTCACCGTATCTGACAATACCTGAGTGCTGTATTGTGGCCAGGTGGGCATCTAAAACCAGCCGTCATAAGGGATTTGAGCCGTTCCCAGCTCCTAGCAGAAAGGAGATAGCAGGTTAGAGGCTGAGGCCATAGGGCAGCTCTACGTAAAAGGACTGGCGAGCAAGCTTCTAGCGGAAAGCTACGTGCGTCTGGTGTATGATAAACAGCATCATGGGCCGCGATGAGGTTCTAATTTTGGTAGGAAAGTACAAGACCTGAAATTGCTGCTGGAGCGAGTCTTCTTCTGTGTAGGTTTTTCTTTATCAATGGGATAGAATCCTCCACCTTGGGACCCAGGGAAGTAGGCAAGCCCGAGTTTTTAAATATTCTTAGGCGCTGGAAATCCTCATTGAGGGAGGGGTCGGGGTTGTGTGGCTCAAGGCGGGAGAGGGATGTCTCCTGTTTTGGGCTGTCTTCTCTGAAAATGCCCCTTATTGTATCCACTTAACTACGGAGATCTGAGGCCCGACGGTCAACATGCTCGCCGCTGTCCATGTTTCTGCAGGGGGTTAGTCTGCCAGCACGACTGCGGACACTTTACTGCATTTGATCAGCTCAGAGAGTGGCCACCTCCCTTCCATCCATGAAAGCCCCAGGTGTTGGGGACTTGAAGCTTGCGAGGCGTCGCCTGATAGAGCGATCTTCCCCCAAGCAGGATAAAGGAGGCTGTCGGGAGGACAGAAGGCTTCCCCGGCTCCCACCTTTCCCTCGTACCCGCACCCGACTCATCGACACGTCCAGTTGGCTCTGCCTCCGGAACCCACCTTGGGCCTCAGTACTTCTCACCATCTCCTCGGCGACGTCATCTAACCCCCTCCCTCTACCCTGACCCCAAACAGTCCCTTTTCCACCCAGCAGCAAGAGTGAGGACTTAGAGCATAGCCAGATCAAGTCAAGTTTCTGCTTAAAATGGACCCATTCAGGCAAAATCCATGCTCCTCCGCATGGCCCAGGGCGTCCGTGTGGTCTCATCTGCCACTTACGTCCGACTTTCACCCCACTCACTGCCTTGCAGCCATTCCCGCTCTCTCGCTTGGTCGTGCTGAGTGTGGCCTGAGCCCAGGACATTTGCACTGGCTGCTCCTCCTCCCCTGAGGTGCAGCTGGCTCTCACCCTGTGGTCTCAGCCTAAGTGTCTCCTGGAGAAGCCCTCCAGCCAAACTAGCACCGCTCTCAGCACCGCCAGGCTGTTCTCCGAACTCTCCCATGTGTTTGTTTGTTTTTTTTTCTTTGCACCTACCTATGCCTGAAATCATACTTTTTAAAATGTGTTGATGGACTTCAGGTCTATATGTCCCTCCTCGGGAGAAAGTGAGATCCTTAACGATACGGACATCGACCAGTACCTGCCGGGTCCCCAGAGCCTCGCTGTGCGCGTCACCGCAGTGGACCCGATGGCCACCTGTGGACGGCTTGGTTCCTGCCAGTGTTCTGCTCGGACTTTGGAAATCAGCCACTTAAAAATTTTATGACCAGCATTTTATCCCTGAATATTCCACAAGTAGACCCTTGATCCCCTGTGCGTAGGTCCCTGTCTCGGTAACAGTAGGTTTGAGTTACAGAAAACCGACTGTGCTATTTCCCGTAATCACTGTGTCCTCTCCTTGAATACAGCACTGTCTCCTCCTTGCAGTTAATAATAATAATAATAATGATAATAAGTAAAGCTGTAGCAAGTGAGTGGTTGAGGGCACCTGAGTAGGTGTGCAGGGGGCCACACAAAGGGGGATGACCGTGTTTGAGGCGTGGGACTAGGACATGCCATAGCAGCCTCAATAGTGTTTGTTAACATCACATTGATTTTTTTTTTTTTTTTTGCAGTTTCTCTTCACTGCATTCTTATTTTACTGTTCCACATTTAAAGTAAAATGTTAAAAATTAACTATTGCATTGGTTTGCTACGCGACCTTAACAAAGTACCACAGACTAGGGGACGCCTTAAAAAAACAACCAAAAAAATGGTTTTTCTCACAGTCCTGGAGGCTGGACGTCCAAGAAGAGCAAGGCGTCGGCAGGGTAGGTTTCTCCTGAGGCCCCTCGCCTTGGCTTGGAGAAGGCCAGCCTCTCCTGGGTCCTCACATCACCGTCCCTGTGCATCTCTGCCCCAATTTTCTCTTCTTCTAAGCACCCCAGTCGTCCTGTAGTGGGGCCCATCCTTGGGCCTCATTTTAATAAATCACCTCTTTAAAGACCCTATCTGCAAATACAGGCATATATTCTGAGTCACTGGGGGTTAGAAATTCAGCATGTGAATTCTGGGGGAGCCCACCTAACCCCTCAGGACTGGCATAGAGCAGCATGTTGTCCTGGCTCCCGCAGTGAAGAGGGCCGATGTCTCTTTTAGATCCTAAAATTCCTCTCTTCCCAAATAGAAATCCACACTCTTGGAAATTTGGTAACTGCAAATACTCCACACTCTGAAGTTCTCATAAGTTATCATGTCGTATATAGTAGTATATTCTAGTAAGATGTGACTTTTAAATTTTTTATGGATTTTCAGTGTTTTATGGATTTAACTTAGGGTCTGTTTAAGGGCCACGTCTTCACTGTGGATTCATATAATGATACCTAACTACAAAGTTCTTTGAGAAACTGTATCGCCGTAGCCATTGAGAGATTTTAGAACGCAGGGCCGCAAAGGCCCTATTCAGCCTCTAAGGTCACTGGGATGTCGGCGATAATCAATTTCAGGAGAAAAATAATCCATTCAGGAGATTAGTCATAGGATTTTTAAACAGAAAGCTAAGATATTTGTGGTAATGTGAAGTATTTGGTGGGATTTACTTAAAATCATTCGGCTTCTGTGGATATAAAATAGATTTTTTCACTTTATTTTGAATTGGATAATTGTTTTGGGTATTGAAGTAGATGAAAAACACCCTCCCTTTTTCAGGCTACGAGTGGAGCAAGAAAAGTGAGGCTTGATTCTTGTCCTACGGCTCTTTGTTTGTTTCTCAAGTTGATCTGCTTTTAAAATAAAAACCTCATAATCACAGAATCAAATTTACAAGCAATAAAGTCCTTCCCGATCGTCTGATCCAATTCCAGAATCTCGAGGTAGAGTAAACGAGACCCAAGGAAAGCCAGATGATGTCACTTACAGACCGAACCACTGAACAGAAATATTTAAAACTTAAAAATAAGCCTGTTTAATTCGTTCCAATGATTCTTGAGTTTGCTTGTTTATGGGCCACATAATCAGATGTCTGCCACCTGTGTGCTTGTCGCTTTTTTAGTCAAAGCAGAAAAATCGCCTCCACCAGCACTCACACCTGGCATGTGGGTTTGTGGATGATTCAGCTCACGGTTACCTTCCATGTATCTGCTTAAATGAGCTTGGACAAACTTTCACAAACAGTGTGAAAAATCAGGGAGCTTCCCAGTGGCTGGCAGGCACTGGACGACTGGAGGAGAGAAGCGACATCAGGACAGCGACACGGTGTGTCCCACCCTGGGGCTCACTTGGGCCCGTGGGTGCTGTGATGGCGAGGCGGTCGGGACGTCACATATAAAAGAGGGCCTTTCCCACCGGGTTTGGTACACGGTCCCCCTGTTCTTCACCAGCGTTAACCCCCAGAGGCTGGGGGGCCCCCGGGCACGTGCCCTCGGGGCGCCGTCCCTCCCCAAGTCTGGGCCATGGCTGCACTTCTGAACAGGAAGGCCTCGCTGCCTGTGACCAGGAGAAGCAAACGCCGCTTGTTCTGACCAGGTGGCCTCCGCCCCGTCAGCCAGGGGAGGTGGGCGCCGCTCCTAGACCCCCGCGTGCTGGCGGCAGGACCATGCTCCTGGGCGCCTCAGGGAGCTGGGGTGCTCCCGGCCCAGTCCCTGCTGCTCAATGGGCGGTGGTCCCCGCAGCCCCGACTCTGCGGCCGGGTCACAACCGTTTTTTTTTTTTTTTTTTTAAGATTTTATTTGTTCCTTCATGAGAGACACAGAGAGAGGCAGAGACCCAGGCAGAGGGAGAAGCAGGCTCCACGCAGGGAGCCTGATGCAGGACTCGATCCCGGGACCCTGGGGTCACACGCTGGGCCGAAGGTGGCGCTCACCCGCTGGCCCCCCGGGCTGCCCCTGAATCAGAGTCCTAGTCATTTACTCTCCTTAAAATTAGTTTCCTCAAAAAAACAAAAACGAAGCCCCAGAGCCCAAACCAAAACCAGGAGGCTCCTAAGAGAATGGACTCGATAGAGCTGTTGGGCGGATGAAGTCTGACGAGGGCAAAGATTTCAGCAAAGGGCCTGACAGAGTAAACACTCAGTGACCGTTAGCCATTAATACTATTATCACTAGAGTCTCGACTGATCTCATCATTAAAATGATCATTTATGCACATTAATGTATCATACTCCTAGAAAACTCTCGTCATTTTAAAGAAAAATAATAGCTTTATCTATTCTGATAGAAGATCAATAGCCAAACAACAAGTGAAAAGAGGCCAAGATTATTTGATTAAACTGTGAACGGAGCTGAGGCATCCAACTGAAAAGGAAGTGAAAAGGATGAGAAAAGGCAACTTAAAAATAACTTTTATTTTGCATAAATGAAGAAATGTCAACATGCCCATTTTGAAACACAGTATCTGATTGTTATGGTATTTTATCAGCCAAAGCTGCCAATCCTGACTCCCTTTCCTAGTGTCGTAAATGACTTTTATCATTCAGATACGCAACATATATATGTGATTCTGGGTTCCCAGAATTTCTTTGAATGCGCACAATATTTTGTTGGATAGTTTTGGAAATAGCACTCTATAGTCTGTTTCGGTATAATACATATATTTTCTTGTGTAAACGTATCTTGGTACTGAAATCAGACAATAATGACCCACTGCTTTCATTTTATGTAAAAAATGGTAAAGTGAAATATTTTAAATTGAAGTGCATATCCTGTTGCCTAATGTTTCTAGATCTCAGAACAAATAGTATTAAGAAACTGAATAAACACGTACCATCGAATAATAATCATCAGTGAGCCTTATTCAATATTAAAAGGCGTATTGCATGGGATACAGATGTGAACATGTCAGTGTTTACCATGATTGCAGACTCTATTTGCATCATTATCTAAAATGCCCTGCATTTGTTCAGTGAAAGCTGAAATATTGTTATAGCCCAGCTGCCACCATATTTTTCATTTATATGACTTAGCAAAACTGAAGTGAAATAATAAATTTCAATAAATTTATTTTAAACAATAAATAATAAATTGTACCAATATTTGTTCATCTCTTCCTCGCCCCTCACTCGAAAACCCAAGCGGCAGACCTATCTCGTTTATTCCGTATTCTCATCATGTAGCACAGTTCTTGGTACACAGTTGGCATTTAACAAATAAATGATCAAACAAAATGTAGATATGGAAACATGACATTTGCATTTTTATGTTTCCGCTTTTCTTAACAACAACAAAAGAAATCCCCAAAACAAACAAAAATGACCCTTTGGCGAAATTAAAAGAAATTGCAGAAGTATGTCCAAACTTAGAGCTCACGGGGCGCCTGGGTGGCTCAGTTGGTTGAGCGGTGGCTTTGGTTCAGGTCAGGATCCCGGGGTCCCGGGATGGAGCCCCACATCGGGCTCCCTGCTCAGAGGGGAGTCTGCTTCTCCCTCTCCCTCTCCCCCTTCCCCCAGCTCATTCTCTCTCTCTCTCTCAAACAAAATCTTGAAAAAATAAAAAAATAAATTCACAGCTCACAGTCGTACAAGAGGTTCCATACTAGTAGTAGTAGTAGCTGCTCACAGGGTGGGATGCAAACATGAAATAGGACGTGGGCCTTTACTGCTGCTATACACCGTAACTATAGGAACGTTTTTGCCGTAAGATAGTGTTTTGTTCCAATAAATCTTTAAGATGTGTGTGTTAGTTTGCTCCGGCTGCTATGGCAAAATACCAGAGACTCAGTAGTTTTAAACAATACAAACGTATTTCCTGGGATCCCTGGGTGGCTCAGCGGTTTGGCGCCTGCCTTTAGCCCAGGGTGTGATCCTGGAGTCCCGGGATCAAGTCCCGCGTCAGGCTCCCAGCATGGAGCCTGCTTCTCCCTCTGCCTGTGTCTCTGCCTCTCTCTCTCTCTCTCTCGTGAATAAATAAATAAAATCTTAAAAAAAAAAAAAAAAGAAAGAAAGAAAGAAAGAGAGAGAGAGAGAGAGAGAGAGAGAGAGAGAAAGAAAGAAAGAAAGAAAGAAAGAAAGAAAGAAAGAAAGAAAGAAAGAAAGAAAGAAAGAAAGAAAGAAACGTATCTCCTCATAGTTCTGGGGTTGAGAGTCTGTCCGACCTCCGGGTGTGAGCAGGGCTGTGGTTCCTTCTCAGGCCCCTTTCCTTGGCGTGCAGATGGCCACCTTCTCCTTGTGTCTTCACTGGTCTTCCCTCTGTGTGTATCCTCAACTCTTCTTATAAGGACACCACGTATATCGGGTTAGAGGCATCCCTAGAAACTCACTGAAGACCTTACCTTCAAATATAGTCACCGTGTGAGGCTTAGGACTTCCAATATCTGGATTTGGGGGCGGGGAGGGCACAATCCAGCCAGTTAGCAGTGTGGTCGTGAAAATCTTCCATTGCCAGAGGGGTCTGAGAAATGCCTGGGGAGACCACATTTAGTGGATCCCTTTTATCTGCTATCGTACACTAGGAATCTCCCAGAGGAGTCTGGCTTTACCAAACAAACACAAAAATGAAAAAAGCAGCCCCCACCCCCATCCTAATGACATACACCTTTGACACTCCAGGTCTTCCCATGGAACCTGACAGATCGCAGTGGTGGCCCAGCGCCGTGTTGGGTCCTACCCCTGAGTAGTGCTGTTGGAGAGGGCTACTGGTCTAACCCCAGCAGCCCCACTGGTGAGTCCAGTTCCGAGTGACCCATTGTTTCCAACCCTGTGCCACCTCCGAAATACACTCGTAATTTGACCCAGGACTTTCCTCGATGCATTTAAGAAGTCTTTACTAAATTATGACTTTCCCTGTTTTGTACTCTCTACCAACCAGGTGGTACCAATCTTTCCACCTACTGCCTCCCTCGAGGTTGGAGATACCGTTGGACTCCTTCTCTCCCGTGACTGGCACTCGAGAACACTTTTTGCATCTGATTTTCTTAGTGTTTGAATGAAATGAAGAAGCGATGCAAGGAGATGCCTCTTGAAGGGAAAGAAACTTAAGTGTTCAACTTTAAATAGAGCCTCAGTGCAGAATGGCTGTCCAACCTCCATGGAAACAGAATTCTTTATGGACTCATTATACAGGCAGACTCGCTAAGCTCTTTAGGACATTAGTGCCTTTGATAATGATGTTAGCAACTTTCCCTGGAATATTGCATATTTACAGTGGGTCCTTAGCGGAGTAGGGGCCTCGTGGATTAATCCCTATTTAATGAGAAATATTTGAAGGTGATGAGAGTCATATGCTGCTGATGGGGAAACTCTGCCTTGATAGATTATTTTTGGAACATTAAATTCTACTCAATCAAGACACTTGACTATTTAGGACAGGACAATTTTGTGAAAGATGGAAATAAAATACAGGATTTATACTCAATTATTTTCATCACCTATAAAATGTCCTGTATTTGCTTTAAGGGTTTTAAGTTTTCACACTTTCTTGCTTTCATCAAACCTCGGTAGCCAGCACTAAATCAAGTGGCTAGATACTGAGTCTTGGCTGAAGGGTGTTTTCAGTAAGGTGACAGCCAATGGCTGCGATTGAGAAAATGTAATTTATTTTAGATTAATTTGTAATATATGTTTCATTTCAAACTGTCTGGAAAGGGCTATGAAAAGATGTTTATACGTGAAAAGCGCTGTTGGATTCTCACCACCGTGATATAAATTTTCCACATCTACCTCAAGACTTAGGTATAAAGCACAATTAGAATGTTTTTAGGTACTCGGAAATGTTTGGATGTTCAAAAATGCTGTACTAAGATCATAATGATCATTTCCTTACCCCTGATCCTATCACTCGGACTGAAAACACTCAGAAATTAACCGGTGGAAGTATGTCACCGAAATGCCTCGTTTCCCTTTTAACTCATCTACCACTGGGTGCTGTCCTTAGGTATACAAATAAAAAGGGTTTAATTACTTAGATTTGTGTTGGTTTTGTTTTGTTTTGCTGTGAATCTGAGAAAGCCAGGAGCGTGTGGAGTGAACGGACACGGTAAACTCTATCGGCAGAAGGATCTCTTCCTTTTGGAGATGGGGGGGCCCTTCTCATGCTGCGACTGTCCTTTGGCGTTTGTGCACCCGTACAGGTCATGCCTTTTCAAATTCGGTGAACACACAGCTAATCTGAAAGCCGAATCCTGCCGTAAACCCTGCGGTGGAGCAGCACAGGTCTCCTCCGACTACTGGGTGTGGCGGTAACTGGCCGCGAGTGAAGCCTGCACTTGCCCCACCATACTTTCTTTCTTCGTGGGTGAAATGAGGAGTTGCTGCCCACCCCGTGCTGCCTTAATCTTCGTCGTGGGCTGGGATTGGCACCCACACCAAGTTAAAAAATACATGGATCTAGTCCACGCTGTTGTGGCCCAGACGCGTTTGATGCGTTTTAGATGCCGCTCTTAAACTCACAGTTGACCTAAATATCCTGCATCGCAGCCACTTAAGTTTTTTTTATTACGAAGGCCGCAAAGCTGCTCATCTATTCAGAAATTCCTGTTGAGAGATTTGTCTGTTTTGTTTTTTCATGCAGGATAACCTTGTTGATGGTTTTTCGTTGGAAAATGAAGTGTAATTCCATAACGAGTCGACCTTTGTCAAAAATCAAAGTCGAAAAGAACGAACTCCTCCTAATTTCTGGGTAGATTGGTTTTGTTTAGATCCGTGAGAGGTTTGTGGGTGTGAGGTAATGAGAAGTTGGCTGGACTTGGAGCCCAAAGCCCCGAGATCAGGTCCCAGATTCTGCTGTAGGCTTTGGGCGAGTCACCCGGTCTGCCCACACCTCAGTTTTCTCACCTGTTAAAGGGGCATAACACCCTCACGACAAGTCAAAAAGTGGCGGGGGAGTGCATGAGGCTCTGTCTCCGACGGGCGTTGGCATCAGGGGCGGCAGACAGATTCTCTTTTAAAAGACAAATGATGTGGGATCCCTGGGTGGCTCAGCGGTTTAGCACCGCCTTCAGTCCAGGGCGTCACCCTGGGGTCCCGGGATCGAGTCCCGTGTTGGGCTTCCCGCATGGAGCCTGCTTCTCCCTCTGCCTGTGTCTCTGCCTCTCTCTCTCTGTGTGTCACTCATGAATAAATACATAAAATCTTTAAAAAAAAAAAAAAAGACAAATGATGTGATAGAGACTTCCCTTCCTAAATATATGACTTTCGCTAACTTAAAAAAAAAAAAAAAGATATTTTCATTTCCGTCGGGATCCCAATCCCTAGCCAGCTAGTAAAGTTTTGGACAGGGCGAGTTTAGCATTAGCGTGGAAGAGTGAGGATTTAAACAGGTGATAAAATTTAGAGACTAGATAACAGGAGACTCATCTTGTAATAACGGCAAAGGGCCTGCTGCTCCGTGATCCGGCTTCAAGCGTTTGTGATCCCACACGATACTGAACCAACCAGCACTCGGCAGGCAGAGGCGGTGATAAGTCGGAGCTCCGGCAGGCATTCACCCGTCGTCTCCAGCACTACACACACGGGCGCGCTTACAGACACACGCTTGTATACACGTGTACACGTAGACGTATACATGCATGAATGTAATGCTACTGCCAGAAACTTGATATAGTGAATAGTGTTTAGGATTTATGGGGAGAGGAAACCTGACGAAGCACTATCTGTACTAGGAGAGAGTCTCAGATCACATTCAAATGAGAACCTAAGAATCTGTAGACAAAAGATCTGCTGTGGCTTTTTTTTTTTTTTCCTTTTTCTTTCAACTAATGAAAAAAGAAAGATCAGTTTAAGTTTACTTAAATGTTACTTAAAAGTTTTTCAGGAAACAGTAATTCAAGTTTGTTATGAATCATGACTCCTAAGGTAGCTAAATTAACCTTTTCTTTAAAAATAATAGGATAAAATAATAGGATAAAATAGTAATAAGATAATAATAGGATACAAAAGTAGATTTTACAGGGATCCCTGGGTGGCGCAGCAGTTTGGTGCCTGCCTTTGGCCCAGGGCGCGATCCTGGAGACCCGGGATCGAGTCCCACATCGGGCTCCCGGTGCATGGAGCCTGCTTCTCCCTCTGCCTGGGTCTCTGCCTCTCTCTCTCTCTGTGTGACTATCATAAATAAATTTTAAAAAATTAAAAAAAAAAGGGGATCCCTGGGTGGCGCAGCGGTTTAGCGCCTGCCTTTGGCCCAGGGCGCGATCCTGGAGACCCGGGATCGAAGCCCACATCGGGCTCCCGGTGCATGGAGCCTGCTTCTCCCTCTGCCTGTGTCTCTGCCTCTCTCTCTCTCTGTGTGTGACTATCATAAATAAATAAAAATTTATTTAAAAAAAAGTAGATTTTACAGAACTTTACATTTGAAATGATACAGAAAAAACAGTAACTACATTATTTTCTTTATGTTTTCTTTATTCATTAGTTTTCTATGTGGAAGTGTCTAGTTAATACTGGTCATTAAATAAGCACGTTAGTGATAATTATGACAGTAAAATTTGGATAAGACTGAAGTCTTTATATCGAGGTGATTTTGATGCTCCATCACTTCTTGTAGCTTATGTTATTTAAAATTATAAAAATGGGATGCCCAAGGGGCTCAGTGGTGGAGCGTCTGCCCTCCACCCAGGGCGTGACCCCGGAGTCCTGGGATCGATTCTTGCATCGGGCTCCCCGCAGGGAGCCTGCTTCTCCCTCTGCCTGGGTCTCTGCCTCTCTCTGGGTCTCTTATGAACAAATAGATAAAATCTTTTTTAAAAAATTATAAAATGGAAACCGTGAAGAACATTTTAGCCACGTGTCTACCTGTGCATCTGGAGTTCGCTCCTCTCCTAACGAATGTGTGGTGATTTCCAAGGTGAAGAGCAGTTAACCAGCGGCCTCCTAAACATTAAATTCTAGGGAGCTCACCTCTGAACAAAGACCGAAATTATTTTGCATTTTCTCAAAGCCTGTATGGTCCACGCCCATATCAGGAACACTGATTTATTTTACCTTCCTGAAAGGTAAAGGTTCATAGAAAGCCAATTAACTAAGGAAAGGAGATGATGTACGCAAGGGGTGGGCAGACATTCTCCACAAAGGGCCAGGTCATCAACCCCCGTGGCATCGCGGGCCCCAGAATCCGCATCGCAGGAGCTCAGCCCCGCGTAGCCGAGTGAAGGCCGCCAGGGACGACGCGTCAGGAGCTGGTGGGCCTAGATCCGGGCTGCAGACGCCGGTTGCTCACTGGGGCCCTCGGCGGTAGGACGATAATCTGGATTTCTAGTTGCGTTGTTGCAGCTCTCAGGCTCGGGGCCCACAAAGTCCTGCAGCTGCATGAAGGCTGGGAAAATGCAATCAGTCATCGGGATCCCTCCAGCAGAGGCCAAACATCTGGATGTTCGGACATCTAAAGTCTAAAAGCCACCTATTACGTTATCATTATGATTATTACTAAGCTTTTTGTGTACTTCCTTCCAAGAGTGATCTCAACATGTTTGAAAAGCTGCACACAAAGTGAAATTGTGCCTTTTTTTCTCTTCACTTTGAATCTGGTCTTTCAAAACAAGGGTCCATGGAGGGAAAACAATGTCTCTAGTAGGAGATACTGCACGTTAATACTGGAAGCTGTCTTGAAGCCATCACAGCCGCAGCCCCAACGGCGCTGGGCTAGCTCGGGGTCAAGCAGTTGGCGCAGGAAGGATGTCCTTGGCTGGGAGCTGTCGCCAGCCCCAGGCTCGCACCCTGGCAGCCTCCACCCTCAGACGCCCCCGCCGAACCCCAGCGAGCTCTGATGCCCGGAAGCGAACCTTCCAGAAGGACGGACGATGCGCCGCGATGCCGTCCTGGCTCGTGGCGGCTGACGACCCGCCGTGGTGGAGACAGGGAGCTGCGTCCCGACGTCGCCAGCTGCCCGTGTGCTTTCCCCTCCTTTCCATTTAAACAGCAGTGGAGGCGAAGCTGGCCCCGCGCTGGATTCTAGAGTGAAAATAACTCCGCTCCGCTTCTGGAGAACCTCGTGAAGACAAGTGCCACGGTTGTTCTGTATTCCTTCCAGAACACGACGTCTTCGTTTGCCTGTTTGTGGAGTGACCGCAGCCTGGGTCGGGGGCCCCGCGACCATTGCCCTGCCGCCCAGGCCACGTTGTCCCCCGTGCGGGTCCCTGGTTGGCACCTGCTCCGCGCCTTCCCTGGCTGCTCTCCCGCGGTCGTGCCCGGGCCGGGCCTGCCCTGGGCCGTCCCCACCCTCCCTTCCCCTCACGGGCCGTCATTACACCCCAGTCCTGGATCCCATGCCTCTCCCTCTGGCTTCATTTGAACTTACCTTCTTCCTTGTATTAATCACAAAAACGTAAGCCTCCCTCACCTTCAATTCTCTCCCTCACCCTCCTTCTCCCTTCTCTCCCTTTTCCTTCCTCTAGTTCAAGTGCTGTTTTCTCTCCTCCTTCCCTCTGGGGTCGAGCTCCATACAAAGGACCCGTCCTGAGACCTGGGCCCTGGTAGTCCCCGGCAAGTCTGTGGGTTTCACTCAATTACGATTTTCCCATTTCCTGTCCACTGAATTCTCTCTTCTTGGTCTTAGGCTTTTATTTTTGAGGATTTGATTGCACTGTCGCGTCCAGTGGTGGCTCCTGATTTTTGCCCGTCAGGAAGGATAACTGGTCAGGAAGGAACACCTGGCCCCAGAAAGGCCAGTGAAGAGAGATCGAATCCCAGGACCTGGATGGGGTCCTTAGGCCTATGGTCTCAAGCTGGGTTGCAGCTTTGTGTTATCTAAGTAGATCTTAGAAAATACTGATGCTGCACCACCAACCCTGCCTCAGCACTCCTGACCTGGTGGATCTGTAGTAGTAAATGCTATGAGACGCAAGCTACTGGGCTAGCGGAGCGTGTTTGCTAGTGGCGGGGATACTTGTTATTCGACTTTGCTTTCCCGTCCACTGAATAGGGCCTGACACATGGCATGATGCCCTTGGTAAGTGACTTCTTGATTAGTCAGCCTCACTGTGAGTTGATTTCCAAAGGTAAGAAATCCTTGGTAATTTCATGAATTAAAATCATAATATTATTTTACCAACTAGACATATCTTTCCCTCAATGAATATTTGAGATTATGAGCATCAGTCTTTCCTGTTGTGAGGATTTTTTTTTTTTTTTTTTTTTTATAGTGGTCCTTGAACCACATCTCCTAGAATTCGGAAGGGAAAGCTATCTCAGGTTGCCATAAAAGGGCAGCTCTCAAGAAAGCATTATGCGGGCAGGAGCACATTCATTGTAGAGTCAGATGAGCCCCGCCACCAACTCTGTCACCTGCTCCGGTGGGATGTTGGGTGATTTACTTCACCTCCCAGAATACGTGAAGTCAATCCCTCAGCAGGGGTGAACGCACTTTCTAATGGTCGCCATTCTATCCCTGCTCTCATGCGGTGCTCACAGCCCTGTGAGGAAAGCGCCACCGCCACCACCACCCCTGTAGTGCACACTGAGAAATCGAGGCTTGAAGACTCCCTAAACTTTACAGGATCAAAGACATTCCGCAGCCTTCACTCACAACCACCAAAAAGGTCAGGGCTGACTTTCCTGCGGTTCCAGGGCATAAGCTGGAAGTGTCTGGGAAGGCCTTACCCGTCTAGCACCTGGATGAGCTAGTCTCTACTTTCTCAGTTATGAGGAACTGCAGAGCACCAGTCGGCTTGGACACGAAGACATGGCATTTTAGATGAAGCTCCTTTAGCTGCCTCAGTAAAAATCATCTATGGGGTCTGAGGTGGGCCAGCCTTACCCCAAATGATGCCCCTCAGGAAGCATGCTAGGATAGAAGGTGTAGACACAGGGAATGAGAGTGATAGGGCTGCTTTCTGAGGAGCCAACGTGATTGGCCTTTCCTCCCTAGGAAGTCCTACAAGCCTTGGCTTATGAAGCCTGGATATTTCTCCGTTCCACGTTTTAGTGGGTGCTTCCAAATAACATCAGTGTTCCAAATAACACCCACGCCCAGTGTGGAGCCTAATGTGGGGCTTGAACTCATGAGACCTGAGCTGATAGCAAAGAATCAGACACTCGACCAACCGAGCCACCCAAGCGCCCCTCACTCTCTTTTCTATTGTAATTATATAGTAATATTGGACAACAGTTAACTACTGCTCAGTAGGTACCACGTACTGTTCTAAACACTGGAGATATGTATTAGCTCAGGTATTTCTCACCACAATGCTATTTGTCTTATTTTTGCAGTCGAAGAATGACCCCCACTAAGATGGAATAGTGGTTCTCAGATGCTAGTGCACATCAGGACTCATCTAACAGGCTCATTCAAACAGATGGCTGGGCCAGAGTTTCTGGGATGGGGTCTGAGAACGTGCAATTCAGGCAAGTTCCCTGGGGTCGCTGTTGCTGATGCTGATGCTGCCCTTCCAGGGACCACTTGAGAGCCAGAGATGGGGTAAGATACCCAGGGCCACATAAGTGGTAGAGGCTGGATTCCACACCAGGCCTCTACCCCAAGAGCCTTGGAGTTACCGGGGTACTAATAACTAGAGGGGAGTGATATGCCCTCACATGAGGAAGTCCACTGCCCTATAAGCCGCTCCTCTGTTTTCCTGCATATAAGTGTGCCTGCTTAAGTACTTGTGCACGTGTGCACATGAATACACTGTGGACATGAAAACCGGGCTCTCACCGAGGCCCACTTTGCATCAGTAGAGTGACCATTAGCGAACTCGTGAATCATTCTTGTACTTACTTGAACAACTGTAATCATTACTTGGTTTTAATGACGGATCACAGTCCTTATAGCCTGTTGTTGGGAAATAATGGGCTTGTGTTTCCAAAGCATTTGTAACCTCATACTTATTTTTTAGAAGTAAATCAGACTCTACGCAGTTTGACACAATGACAGGTGTAATTAATACAGCACAGTTATACACAGTCTTTGTCATCAACTCCAACCTCTCGCCAGATTCTTAAGTCTCCGAGGTCTGCGAATGAAGTGCAGGCAGCCATTGCCTGGAAACTTCTCATCATCTGACTCGCTTTGTGGGCGGACACCCTAGTTTTGGAGCTCTTTTCCACAGTCCCCCCAATGCTGCCCTCCCATGAGCTCCAGCATCCTAGACCCGTGCCCTCAGGTGACACACAGGCTCGAGTGTACAGAGTGGCCACCCCAAGGACTGTGGTCTCCAAGCCACAGCAGCCCTCAGCCTCCAGGAATTCTCCGTGCACCTGCCTCCCCCGCACCTGCCGTGGGTGTGCTCTCACCTGGCACAGTCGCTTCTCTAATTCGGTGTCACACAGTGAACGAAACGTTCCAGGGGATACCCAAGAAAGAGAATGACGGCCTTTGATGTGAAAATGCGTGCTGAGACTAAAGGTAAATAATTTTTATTGGCAGTTTCCCAAATACATCCAGAAAATGTTTTGTTCCCACCTGGCGGTGGCTCCCTTCTGAAATGCAAGGCGAGGGACTTCCTGGCGCTGGATTTTTCTTTTATTTTGGTTGTGATTGTGGCGCCCTCTGCTGTTCTTCGGAGTTCCTAGCGTGCACTTTCCAAGAAAAAGCTGGGAGACTCCAAGAACATTTGCGTCTATTGATTCAAAATGATCATTTTCTTCCTCCTGAGTGACAAACACTATGAGTCCCCCTTTTTCAGTGTCACCTGCTCTAAATAACGCAGTCTTACCTACTGGCTGATTTTCTTTTCTTCTCCTTTTTTTTTTTAATTTTTTGCCTTAGATCTTTGAAATCCATGTAACAATAGTTTCAGAGTCCTCTCAGTACTTTTTGCAAGCTGTTATCTCGATTCATGAACTCTCAGAGCTTGAAGACACTTCTAAAATCGCCAGCCCGGTCTTTTTATAGACGTGGGACCAAGGTTATGAGAAGTTAGAAGAGCTTCCAAGAGGCATACGCAGTGTCAAAGCCCATCTGCAAGTTTCAGATGCAAACCTAATTCATTGTGATATGTTTTTATTTTAGTAAATCAGATATATTAATTTTGGAACATGAGATATTATAAACTTTCAGGATTTTTTATTCTAAGCCAAGATAAATAATAAACATTTAGTTAAAATTTTGCAGTAATTTAATTATTTTGGCATTTATTTAATAAAATCCATAAGCTATGATGGATGCCTTAAAAGTCCAATTTTCAGTGTTTATTTTCCAGTGTTTTCTTGTATGCTTGCTAACACAGCTTCTGACAGAAGTAAATATATTCATGGAATTGTTTTGTGCCCACTCTCATTTGTATATGATTACTAGAAAACAAAGGAAATTTGGAATTTGTTCATAAATGTTATTATTATCTGAATTGAATCCAGTAAAATCATCTTTATTTGGTAAAAAAAAAAAACATAACTTCATTTGGAATATAAGGTCTCTATCCAATAAAACACCACATATGTTGCTATAAAATACTGAATAGATCTTACAACTCTTAACTAGACTAACTTTGCAATTTACTTATTTAGAATGGTTTGAGGCTTTCACTGGCTTCCAGCCAAGCAAAGGAAGGAACACACATGCATTTGAATGAAGTAGACCTGTTAACGTTTCTATCAGAAGTAGAAATCATTCCAATTTTCCAATTCCCGTTGCAAAATATAAAACCTTGGAAATTTTATTTTAAATGTTTTCTAATTTCTGAATCTGTATGTATTCAGGTCGGTGGGAAGCATTATCATCCTTTTTCTGGATACTATCCCAGGTCACCTGCAATTTTGCTAAATCTCTTACTCAAAAGATTTGAAGTGCAAATAAGTAAAAGTAGTTCCATCTAACAACTTAAGTTATAGAAGTAGAATTAAGCCAGGGGGATCATAGCAATTGTCCACCTCAGTTGTCCCTTTCGAGAGATGAAAAAAGGAGAAACTCAGCAGCGTGATGACTTGCCCTAGTGAGAAACAAAACCAAGAGGAAATGCAGGTGCCTTTGCTTCCCAGCCCAGTGCATGTTGCTCTCTGCCTCAAGTCCATCATCCTAGCCTCCTTACAGAGCTTTCTGTGAACTTAAAATGGCAAGAAATGTGTTGTAGAAGCTTAAGGACATGGTTCACATTTCTTCTTTAGTTACCAGGGGCCAGGCCTAGAAATAAGACTTGTCTTGAGAGCAAAATTAAATGTCCCAAAATCAAAACTTTTCATTATTTCTGATATATCTGATCAATATCTGCATCAGTCCATTTTTTTTGCAAAATTTTTATTTCCCACTCCCTAGCTACAAACTAACAGTTAAAAATGCTAGAGAGAATGCACATTTCAAAATACTTTAAATACTCCTTATTTAATATTGAATGTCTAAAGTGGAGGAACTCATAAAAGACAGATGAGCTTTTAAGACTTTAGTATTTAGAAAAACAAACAAACAAAAAAAACAAAAAAAAGACTTTAGTATTTAGAGAAAATAATAGTTGTAATGTATGTATTTCTAAGTACAGGGCAAGGAAAGGAAGTCCTAACATTTTCTTTGATCTTTTCTTTGCTCTGATTACTGTGCATGAAGACCTAATCTTGTGCCTATTTATTTCAGCATCAGGAAAAATAATGTTAAAAAGCCAAGAGGCCTGGGGTTGCTTGGCTGGCTCAGTCAGTGGAGCATACGGCTCTTGATATCGGAGTTGTAAATTCATGCCCCACTTTGGGTGTAGAGATTACTTGAAAATAAAATCTAAAAAACAAACAAAAAAAAAACAGCCAAGAGGCCTGAAATAACAGAATATAGCTGTTCCTTATGTTAGTCTGGATGTTGCAAACATCCAGTCAGACCTTCTCCTTTGGGCTGTCCCTATGGCCTCATTTTTTTTTAAGGTTTTATTTATTTATTTGAGAGAGAGAAAGAGAGCACAAGTGGCAGGGAGGGGCAGAGGCAGAGAGAGAAGCAGGCTCCCCGCTGAGCAGGAAGCCCAATGCAGGACTCAATTGGAGGACTCCAAGATCATGACCTGAGCCAAAGGCAGACACTCAACCGAATGAGCTACCGAGGCGCCTCTGGCTTCATTTTTTTATACTAAGAATGTGCTCAAGGGATGATGGATCCAGCTGCCTAATGATGATGAGATGCAAGGTTCCCTCTGTTTCATTCAGTGGGCTTCTCCTACAACAACCTTTCCAATTTCCTATTTGAGGAACACTGCCTTATTCTTTAAGATTTTAGTTCACCCACATCTCCTCCTTGAGGGCCTTCTTGCAGTCCCCTCATCTTGAGATGGATAGCCCTACTCAGCTCTGCATTTATATTTTATGGGGTGCCTGGCTGGCTCCATCAGGAGAGCATGAGACTCTTGATCTCAGAGTTGTGTCCAAACCCCACATTAGGCATGGAGCCTACTTAAAAAATTAAAATAAAATCTTACATTTTATATAGCTACTGGGTATATCTGTACCCTAACATCCAGTATATTGCATTTAAATTATTTCTTAATGTGTCTTTCTTCTATGTCTGACATGTAGGAGGGGCATGGTACATGAACTACATTAAAACAGAAATCTTCATTTTGGCAGTGGCTAGTGCTCACTTAAATAGTTTCTATCAAACAAATAGCAGGTCAAACTATTTGGCTATTAAGGGGCATAAATTATAGCCAGTTTATCTTGGAAGGCTCACCCAAAATTTAATTGCTTAAAATTCAATATTTTCTATGAGTCTTTTAATGGCCGCAGTGGGCAATTGGTAACACCTGCTGTGGATATTTTCCAAACTAAAAGTATATAACAATACTCCATGCCAAAGCTTGTTAAGGACCTTGACTGAGCATCTGTCCTTGTGTTCAAGCAGCTCAGATTGTTCTCTATGGAACGCGTTGGCCCCGCCCGCCTCCACACAATGGGAAGACATCTGAGTGTCCAGATTTAAAGTATTTGATCTCCTACGAGAATGTTTATTTCTTTGAGCTTCCCTTTTCACACTTGGAAAATAGAGATAATGGTCACCTCATGAGGTTATTGCAATAGTCAGGAACGCAGAAGAACCCATTAAGTGCCTGGCGTAGTCAGCGTGGTGTGCCTGCTTTTGCTGGCCGTCATTAATATGCGATTGAGTTAGCATTTCCAGGTTTAGCAAACAAAAATATGAGCTACCCAGTTAAATTTGGTTTTCGGGGAAACTGTGCATGAGTTGTTTATCACAGGGATGTTCTGTGCAGTATTTGGGACACACTCACGGGACGAAATCATTTGTTATCTGAAATTCAAATTTAATTGGGTGCCCTGGGTTTAATCGGGTTGACCCTAGGTTGACTGAATGGATAAACCTTAATTGAAGATTAGGAATGCAACTTTAAAGGGTTGGTGTCATCAACTGAATGAAAGGTGTAAATCCACCCCCCCCCCCACCGCCCCCCTAGAAGGAGCCTTTTCTGATTCATGGAACACATTCTGCAACAGCTACTTGATCTGTTGCTCCGTAGGCTCAGGTGATGAGCTGGGTGCCTGGAAGGGGATCAGGAATTCTGGGTGAACCAACCATTGGAAGTTCAGGGGTCCCGTGGGCCTTCTGCACCACACATAGTTTTGGGGTTGAGTCTCTTTCTGACCTGCAACGGCCTCTTGGAAAGGCCAAAAGGAATTCACAGTAGAAATCTTAGAGTGGGAGCAGAATGTTGTTACCTGACTAGAAACACCTGCCTCGGATCTGAGAAAGAGGTTGAGGACAACACAACACCTGCCATGGAGAACCCGTTCATAAAAAGCTTTTCTACCTGCTTAGTCCTTTTTGATTTGAGATGCTACGTGGCCTCAGAGTTATTAGAATTCTTAATGAAATAGCAAAAATGAGGTATGAGAAGAAGTATGACTTCTGCTAGTAATATAACTAATTTGGATAGTGATTTGTGACCTTCAGAAGCCTGGGCCGTTGCTCTGGATTATTGGGTTTTAATATACCAAGTTATATAACTTGGTTTATTCAGTTGCATGAACCAGCTAAGCAACAGTGCATTTTCATATTAATATTTAAGAGTGACTCTAAATTAACTCTCCAAACTTCAGGGCCATCTTAAGCCTTTCTATTTATATTTGTCGTCTGTTGTCATCGTCTTTGATTTTTTTAAGGTGGCTCATTGATTACAATTTTTTGTTTGTTTGTTTGCTAAGCCATTGAACCCTAGAAATCTGTGACTGTAAAAAATACTAAATTTATAGATTTTTTAAAAGTTTTTTTTTTTATACTTTTGGAAAGTTTGTACCTGGTGTTCAAATATAAAATCCAATTCAAGAAATAAGTGGTTAAAAACAAAACATGGATTTTTTTTTCATTTTTGCATTTCTTTTCTAACATTGGGAGTCACCCAAGTAACATATGGTAATCATTTAGAATTCTGAATCATATATAATTATTTTCATTTTAATAGCATTGGCTCTCTTTGCTTTAAAATTCACCAGTCGGCAGATAAGTTTGCCAGTGGACACTCAGTCTGTATTTTCCTAGAAGTGCTCCTAAGAATATAGCAATTGTTGTCCTATAGTGGCACGGTAACTTTGGAAAGTTGAACGTCAAGATTTGCTTTTGAAATATTATTGCTTTATTAGAAAAATAATCCTATGTGGCACTTGAATATTTCCCTCGTAAAAAACCTGAAAAGTGATTGCCCTTAGGTTTCTTCTCTTCTGTTAGTGTAACATGATTATTTTGGTAATTTAAAATAAAACCAGAATCCAAACCATTGATGTCTTGAGGCATGGCCCCAGAGAGTTACATGTTGGGTTGACAAATGAGCAAAGGTGCCCCCAATTAGCGTGGTCCCGGCCGTATCTCTCCCTGCTTAGAGTCCTCCCCTGCAGAGCCACATCTATCCTGAAGCCAAGAGGCTTTTGCTTTAGGGCCCACCCTTACCTGGGTCCTTCCAACATCCTGGGAGACATCTAAAAATATATTCACGTAGGCTGCAGAAAAAATAGCAAAAATAGAATATTTTACCACCATCAGGTAAGACTTCAGTCCTTCGCTCTCTTTGCCTCTCCAGCTTGGAAGAGAACCTCCACGTCGTGCAAACCTCCGGCCCCACTGAACTGGGGTCCACCGGTCTTTCCAAGATCCAGCTTATCGTGTTAATTACAGATCCTGGATCATAAACGGGTCAAGCATTTCTTACATGATGTTTGTTGGTCACATGTTGGCCTTGGAGCCAGTGGTTTTCACACTCAACTTTGCCCCAAGGGAGAGTGGGGTGGTGAGGGGAGGCCCTCCCTCCCTAATTCCCGGTGCCTCCCCTGGAGCCCAACCGCCTTCTCCCAGAGGCAGCTCCCCTCGTTCCTTTCACTTAGGGCGACTCTCCTCTGACCTTCACACCCAGAGACCCTAACCCGGCAAGTTCCCAGCCCCGGCCTGTAGCTCCTTCTCGGACTCCGAGGCCCGAAGATGAAAGACGCCCTCGCCGAGGGCTGTGACTGGGCGCTGAGCAGAATCAGGAGCCGCCAGTGCGGGCGGGTGGGCCTTTGCCCCTCCCGGCCTGGTGGGGTAACCGGGGCCGGGATGAGGACGAGCCGGGGAGGGCGGAGCCGCACGCTTCCATCTGTGCCAGGTGCTCCAAGCTCCGCACCGCGCTTGCCGGCAGCGACCTGCCACCTGGCGAGGGGCAGGTGTCGAAGCGGGAGGGTTCCAGAGCCAGGCTGCCTGACTTCACACCCAGGCTCCATCTCTCACGTGTTACATCGGCAAACGGTGTGACTTCTCTGGACCCGTGTCCTCACCTGCAGTATGAGGTCCCTGCTCCACGGAGCGGGGCATAAAGACGTACTTGGTAGGGAAGTCCTGAGGATGACGTAAGTCGACAGAAAGCAGGTGGCACCTGGGAGACACCCATCAAGTGTCAGCGGATGCCGTGGTCACCCTTGGGACAGGTTTCCTGCGGCTGTTGTTTCCCTGTGTTTGTTCTAGAATTATTGGTTTCAGTGGTATATCCAAGCCCTTGATTATGGCCACATCAACTCATTCTCCAAAATAAGAAAATAATGTAAACGGCACCGGCACTATTTCTTTTAAGGAGCATCTGATTGATACAAATACCGAGTCACTAGTGTACACCTGCAACTACGCTAATGTTATATGTCAATTATACCTCAGTAAAAATAAGTAATAAAATGAGGACATAAAGAAGCGTCTGCTGGCGCTGCGCAGAGTACTTAACGCTCTCCCACAGTAACGCAGAAGCCCCTCAAAACCCGGTTCCTCATCCTGGTTTTTCTGAAGAAGAATGTGAGGACTTTCTTACGTGAAAGCTAAACACGCTAGTGCACCATGCACCGTTACTCATGCTTTCAACACGGAAGATACCAGCTTGACTCCTGGTTTCAGGACCTGAGAAACAGGATGGGAGCTGACAAGAAAGACAATGTTTTCTTCCTTCTTTGAGCTGGGAGTGAGGCGAGACCACAGTAACATCTCAGAATCCTCGGAGTCTGCCTTCTCTGGCTAGCCTCCTGTTTTGTCACACTTTCTTTTTCCGCCCAGGGACTCCTGTGCTTGTTCCTTAGCACACTGAGGCCTGTCTCCCTTCAGGATGTCCTCTACGATTCCGAATTGGCAATGCGCTCACCCCAAACATCAGAAGTGTTTCTTGGCTCACAGGGGTGAGCCATTCCTAAAAAGCAAACATGCTGATTTACCTGGGAACACCACAACCACAAACTTCACCCTCCAAGCTGTGTTTGCATTTGAAGGTGATGCTTATTTTCACCAAGAAAAAAAAATTTTGTTTTAGTACATTTCAGAAATGACGGAACATAGAACGTAGTTCCTTCCTCCGGCTCCAAACTGTGGTCCTCTGACATCTCCAAGTCCACCCAGAGCTTACTCACCCCGTCTCAGCATCAGCCTCCACGAGGGGATACAGAAGCACACCTGCTTTGATCAGGTCTCAGTGGAGGCATCCAGGGGTGGTGGCTCCCATGCACGGACCTGATTACAAACCAAAGGAAGGGGCTTGCTGCAAGACGCCCCCCCCAACCCCTGGGATATAACTAGTTCTCACCAAAGAGCTGTGAACACAGCTGATGGCGCCGTTTGTGGGCTGGAGCATTAGCAGTGCAATGTGGAGGCCCCAGTGCACGGTCCCTTCTCCTTCTGCCTCACCAACAGGCAGTGTTCCAGGTGGCATCTCGGCTCTCAGAGGGAAACGGCTGGCATACAACTACCAGTTCACCCTCACGTAACATAAGGTACACGTCTTTATTGTTTGACCACTGAGGTTCTGGGGCTCTTTGTTACTGCAGCACAGCCTAGCTCATCCTGACTAATATACTATTTCTGTTGCTGAAGAGTCCCCCTTAGGCCCCCACTTCTCTCTCCCAGCAATCCATTCGATCCGTCAGATGACAAACGGGTGCCTACTCTAGTCAGGAATCTTTCTAGATGCATAAAATTCCAGGATAAAAGCATTTGGCATATCGTTCTTCAAGGAAATTCCTGTCCATGGAAGGGATAGACTTATGACAATGGTAACACATGACAGAGTGTTTTTAGTACCAACAATCAAAAGACTGGTTGATTATGGTGAAGATCTTTACAATTCTTCCAAGATCAAGTGAAACAAAATGTTTTGGAAGCTCAAGGGAGATTACACGTCTGAAGACTAGCTGAACCTTTCCTGGAGAGGGCGGCCTTTCAATCCTAAAGGCTGAGGAGAATCTAGACAGCAGGGGATGGGAGTCAGAGCACTCCCAGCAGTAGGTATGGAAGAAAGGGCATGAGAGGAAAGGAGCAAGGCGCCTTCCCACGTACCAGATCCTGCACATTTTGCATGACACAGTCCCATCTGATACTACCAACTATGCTCAGTGGTATTATTTTATTTGGGAAAAATCGAGATCAAGAGGCAGCTGCAGGACACACCCGACAGCCAGGGAGCTGGCCTAGTGTTCCCCAAAGTACAGTTCAAGGAACAGTGGCTTTACGGGATATCAGTGTAATTCCTGGGAAAGAGCCATGTGTTTGAATGGATTTTATATGATCAGATACCCTAGGACACACTAAGGCATTTTCCTGTCCCACACAGAACTCTTATAAGCTCCAATAGGCTAATGTGCAGGGTGAGTCTAGAAGTCTGTTTCTCAAATTGCGTTCTCTGGAAATCATTCTAGGAAACATTGTTCTCGTATCACACCAGGCTGTTCTTACAGGAGGGCAGTGAGGATATTCCCCTTTGCAGAAATGTTGTAAATTCTTAGAGGACGGTGGGGTGGGGCAGATGTGCCAGGATAGATGGGACTGGGGTTGGCAAGGAGGAGAGTGTTGGGGTGGCTGAGATGCACATAACATCTTTCATTGGGAAAGAAGATAAGAAACATCTGTCTATACGCATGGCAGCCCCATGTTGTATGTGATTCATCTATTTGTAAAGAGATGGTCCATCGTCCTCGCTCTGCTGGTATCCCTGGTCCTTGTTCTGTTCCCCACCCTCAGGACCTCTACAATCCTTTCCACCCTAATACCTGGCCTTCAGGGTAAGAAAGCAGCTACCAATCTTAACCGACCCCTCCCTGCCCTAGAAATTCTGGCATAAACTCTGTGATCTAAATATCCCAGGCTCTGGTTAATGGAACCCACACATCTTTCTTTTTCCTGGAAGTTCCAAGCCTTTCTTGTGAATTTGAATTATTCCAGTTCTCAAAACTGTTGTCTCTGCTATGAATTTCAAAAATCTATTTGAAGCTCCTTTGTATTACTCTTTCCCTGAGGCAGTTCATAGAGGAAGCTGTCTGCGCAGCTAATTACTGCGACAAAGGAGCACAGGAGCAAGTAACCCCAGAGAGTCGTGGCCTTGTCATATCATAAAATACGATTTTGTTATATCCTGTTTAAAGGTTATTTTTACAAATGCTAGAAATCACACTTACTAGGGAATAAGTCAAGCAAGAAAATCATTTGTTTCTTAATAAACATCAGTTTGTTATACCTCAGTGTAAAGTTATGTATTCAAAAATTATTTGGATAATTCTCGGAAGTATGATTAAAAGTACCTTAATCCATGTTAAGTCAGTGACCTTTCTCAGTACAAGGCACTCAGGTTAGCCATCCTGACCACAGCTAGTTCAATTCAGGTTTTTACAAATGGAACAATGAAAGAGAATACAGAGACCTGGGTGACACACAACACTCTTGAGCTTATAGAAATTCTCTTTGTCAATTCTTAACTCTGGGAAACAAACTGAGGGTCACTGGAGGGGAGGCAGGTGGGAGGGGGATGGGGTAACTGGGTGATGGTCATTAGGAGGGCACGTGATATGATGAGCACTGGGTGTATATGCAAGTGATGAATTATTGAACTCTGCATCTGAAACTGATGCTGTACTACCTGTTGGCTCATTGGATTTAAATTAAAAAAAAAGACATTGTCTCTGTCCAGTGCAGAGAAGAGCCAAGCAGAAAGAGATCTCAGAGGGCTTTATCCAATACACAAACGATTGAGTCAGAATCTATAGGGAGTTCCTGGCGGGTTATCCACTCTGCTTTGCTGTGATAGACCAGCTCCCTATGTCCTCTATTAATTAAATTTCAGCAAGTCTCCTTTTCTTAAGCAATGGCCATACAAGGCTAGTCTTTCTAATCCTAATATTGACTTACTGCCAGTTGGACCAGGTTTTGTCATTTGTCCTATGACGAACAGAGACCCATATTCAAGCTCAAGGAGGTCGGCTGTAAGAGTGAGGGGAGGCTTGTTTATCTTCCCATCCAGGTCAGCAATGTCACCTTCAACTTATCACTCTTCCTCCTTTGCATCTGCTTTTCGGTGCTTTCTGAGAGGAAGCGCATGGATGTGCTAAGATTCTGATGTTGTTATTAACTGCTTTGATAAAAATAATCCATTTTCATTCAAAATATATATTTTGGTAACATTCTTTATAGGGAATATCTGGTCCCTACTCTTAGAAAATAAGTCATGCTCTCTTGCATCAGAAATATCTAGGTGCCATTTTCACCATCTAGGTAATTTTATAAATTATAAAATGATCAACTGTAGAGCAGTCTGCCAATAAAACATTATTATCTTCATTATTCTTATTAATCTGTCTTCAGTTTCCAAGAAGACATTTGCTGGAAGTGATGGAAAGTTACACAGTACTTGGAAATAAGGCAAAGCAAGGAAGCATGTCATTCGATGCCACATAGGACACTGTTTAACAGGTTGACCCAAGGGCTGTATACTTGTTTAGGGAATGTCACTTTGTTTGACTCACTAGGTATTATTGCCCGAAAGCCTAGATTCTATGAAATTATATATTAACATGTACATTCTTGTCCAGTCAAATGATTTCTGTCTGCAGAAAAGATATCTGCCCCATAGGGCACTGCCTGGTTGTACATCTGATACAGAAATCTTGTTGCAAAATTATTTCCTCACTGCCTATATATTTTCATTCTCTTTTGAATCCATCTTGTTGGCTCCCTTTAAAGAGTTAAAGAAAATGTTTTCATTTGTTCTTTCCATATTTATATGAAAATCATATTTTAAAGTTTTTGAAAGTTATACTTAGGGATGCCTGGGGAGCTCAGGGGTGGAGCATCTGCCTTTGGCTCAGGGCGTGACCCCGGGGTCCTGGGATCGAGTCCCACGTCAGGGCTCCCTGCATGGAGCCTGCTTCTCCCTCTGCCTGTGTCTCTGCCTGTCTCTCTCTCTCTCTCTCTCTCTCTCTGTATCTCTCATGAGTAAATAAATAAATCCTAAAAAGACAGAGAAAGTTATACTTAGGCACAGGTAGTGTATAGATTTTTTAAATAAGGTTTTTTGTCTTCCATAAAAGACACACACATAAAACAGAGACAAGTATCGCTGTTCTGAATCTGGTGGACCAGAAGCACTCCAGCCAGCCTTAACATGCATGGCTCTCTGCTTATGAATCCTATGGCCTTAACTGGCTTCACTTTCAAGGATTTCAGGTCATGGCTCCAACACGTAGAGACTGTGTAAACCTATCAGAGTTCTCGATCCTTCAACGCCCCAGTTCCTTCTTTGTGTGTTTTCTAGCCCTAAGGCTGAAAGCCTGGCCTTCTGGAAGTCTGCAGATTGCAGAAGTGCTCCTTCCTCAATAAGATTTACATCACTCACATGATATCTATAAAGACCTAAGTAGGCAACAGAAAAATTAGCAAATTCATTGACGACTAATTTGCTTATTCTTGAGTTCCAGGAGCTAAGTGTTAATTACATTTCAGTAAGAAATATTTCCAAGTAGTGGAGTAGGGCCACTCATTGTAAACCAGTTCCGTCTTTTTTTGGTCACCGTGCTTGGAGATCAAGTCATGATTTATCCGGGATAAAAACCATTAGCATCTTTCAAATATGCATAGTGGGTAACTTATGAGTCACATTGCTCTGCCCTCTTAGTAAATATTCTGATATAACGCTATGATTTTTAAGGAAGCCAGTATTAATAACCAATCATGACTCTCACCAGCTAGATTTGCACTCGCTCAGGAAGGAAATGAAATGGTCTGTATTTTAACTCCAATTTCTTACAGCATTTTCTATTGTGCATTTCCTGTGTAAAATGCAAGAAGAAAATATGAACAGAGCCGTCTAATGGTTAGATCGTAGATGAGAAAACAAAATCTTATTTAGAATCATGATATGTGACTATGTATTATTATACAGAACTCTGCAATTATAATAGAAATGTTAGAATCATCAGAGAAAAGACGTAGAGGGCATCGTGATTTTTGTTGTTGGAATGTCTGCTGAGCATTTTACTTGACTCATCGTTTTCAGCTTCACAATGACCTTGAAGAGCCGGTGTTGTTTTTAAAATATGGGACATGAAGCCCAGACAAAGCGAGCGACTCAGAATCACACAGCCCAGGGCACGGTGCAGGGGGCCGTCCGACCCCACAGCGGGGTCTCCCCTTACAGCGCAGGGAACGGCACCGAGTGGGGAGCCTTCGGGCCGGGTGGAACCATGTACGTGACATCACGGGACAATCATCTTCACATGCTTTGCTCTGCAGCACAGATTCTGTCACCTTTGTCAGGACTTTTCTGGAAGTAGCCGTAGCCTTTTGGAGTATTCTTTGGAATAATCTGTTTTTGCAGCTCCCTGGGTAATTTTATGACTTGCATGTAGCTAAAGAACCCGCAGCAGGATTTGGGTCACAGAAGCACTTCAATCTGGGCCCCAAGACATTTATTTTCTACTAATACTTACATAGGTTTTCAGATGCCCCCACCCACCAATAACACGCATTCACTCATTCAATAAATTCAATACTCCTTGCTGCTGGGGACTATCATAGGTGCTTAGGATATCATGGTGAGCAAATCCACGTGCTCTTTGCCCTTGTTGAGGGGAGACAGCGAGGGTTCTTGTCTCACAGAGTCAGAGAATGATTCTTGGGGACCAAGGAGAGGGCATGAAACCATAGAAGTTTATTAAGCAAGGATACAGAGGAAGCTTAAGGGTTGGACAGGGTTGCTGCTGGGGGCTTGTAGGGTCGGTCTTTTATTGAAAACCAGGGATCCCTGGGTGGCGCAGCGGTTTGGCGCCTGCCTTTGGCCCAGGGCGCAATCCTGGAGACCCGGGATCGAATCCCACGTCGGGCTCCCGGTGCATGGAGCCTGCTTCTCCCTCTGCCTGTGTCTCTGCCTCTCTCTCTCTCTCTCTCTCTCTCTCTCTGTGACTATCACAAATAAATAAAAATTAAAAAAAAAAAAAAGAAAAAAGAAAACTAACCAGGAGACCTAAATCCTCTTAACATCTTTAATGATAGCACCATTGAGTAAGGACTAGTGACGACACCTTAATGGCTCACTCACTTCCTTTTTAGGGTCCTGTAATGCCTTGTTGGTCACAAGTAGCTGTTATAACAAGACCCCACCTCTGACAACTAGGACGGAATGGTCTGATTTATCTCTGGTTTCCTTTCACCTCCATATTTTTGGGATGTGTGTGAGTCAGAGTCCATGGTCCCCTACCTATCTCTCCCTACCTACCCTGACCTGTCCCTTACTCATCGTGGTCCTTCTATCTTATCATTGCACAATATTCTACCAATTTTATTCATCCATTTATTCTTTTACTAAATATTTATTGCACACTTATTATGTACCAGAAATTATTTCAGAGCTTTGAGATAGATCAGTGAACAAAATAAAAATCCCTGCTCTCCTGGAGCATGCATTCCGGCAAAGGGAGGCAGATAGAACTCTGTAGACATGATAAATGAGACACATTATATAGTACCTTGGAGATGAAAAGTGCCACAGAGGGGGAAAAAAGAAAAAAGTGCAAGAAAAAATAGGTCACGTGAAGAGAGAGAGATTGGGAAGACCAAGGTCGCAATTTTAAATAAGATGCTCTAGAGCAGCCTCATCAGGAAGGTGACATTTGGGCGAAGACCTGCATGAGGCAGGAGAGCGCTCTCGACGGAATGTTCATGTTCCCCAGGGTCCAGCATTGAAATCCTCACCCCTAATATCATGGTATTTTGGGGGGGGGGGGGCCTGGAAGGTGAGCAGGTCGAGAAGGTACAGACCAATGAGATTAGTGTCCTCATGAAAGGGAACCCAGAGGACTCCCTAGCCCCTTCTTCCATGGCGGCTACAGCTAGAAGGTGGCCGTCTTCTCGGGAAGGGAACCAGGAAGGGATCCCTTGCCGGACACTGAACCTACCCGAGTCATGATCTTGGACTTTCAGCTTCCAGAACTGTGGGAAATAAATTTCTGTTGTTTATAAGCCGCTCAGTCTCCGGTGTTCCGTCACGGCAGCCCCGATGGACTGAGACTGAGACTGAGCCGCGTAGCCCTTGTGATGAGGGCCCTCCAACAAAGGCAGGTGTCGCCAGGCTCCGAAGTGGGCGGGTGCGCAGTGTGTCCCAAGGACAGCGAGCAGCGGTGCGCCCGGGCCCCGTAGAGAAGAGGACGAGTAGTAAGAAGTGGGCCTGAGACCGTGAGAGTCCAGGCCTGGGACGCGTTATGCCCCATTTAGTCCAAGGCCCCCTGCAGCGTGTGGCACGGAGAACGACGGGACCCGGCCTGGTCAGCTTCCAGCTTCCAGCCCTTCACCTTGGCCATCCCCATCACACGCTGTGATGGAGCCTGCCCCGGGATCCATCGGGAGAACTGGGATATGAGCTGTGAGCTACACCCTCCCCCCCCACCCCCGCGTCCAGGCAGGGGCCCCTCCTGTACATCCTGTGAGCTCTTGGTGTCTTCTGCTGCTTCACTTGCAAGAAAGACCGAGGCATCCAGACTTCGCAGGTGTAGGTCCCCCCGTGTGCCTAGCAGACAAACACCCAGAATTTCAGGTAATAACCCCATAGCCCAAGTCTGAAGCATGACCTTCACTCCTAATCTGTTGCACTGAGATCCCCGATGCCCGTGTGACATGGTGTCTGGGTTCGGGCTGCTCTAATAAATACTGCACTCACTGAGTGGCGTTTAAACAGTGGGGATTATTTCTCAGAGTTCTTGAGGCTGGGAAGTTCAGGATCAAGGCACCGGCAAATTCAGTGTCTGGTTAGAGCCTGCTTCCTGGGTCCTGGATGGCTGTCTTCTTGCTGAACCTTCCCTTGGGGGAGGAGCCTCTCTTACAAGGCCGCCAGTCCCATTCACCAGGGCTCTAAGGTCAGGACCTCATCACCTCCCAAGGGCTAATCACCTGTTAACACCATCACAATGGGGAAGAGCTTTCCATCTATGAGTTTAATGAGGAGGAGGCGCACAGACACCAGGTCTAGAGTGCCTGCCCCACCTGGGCTGAAGCTAGCGTGACATTCAAATGAAAAATTCAGCATGAGTTGAAATACTGTAAATAATATCATCTTGTGAAATTACAAGTTACTTCTTTTCAGAAAACCTAGAGTTTCCTTATAGTATGGAAAGAACCCTTTCAAAAGCAGTGAACGCTCAAGTTACCCTTAACCACTTATATTGGGTAAAATTAAGTGTGACACCTGCTCTTTCAAAGTTCACCATTGGACATTTTAAAGGATCTGAGACATACGGTTTTGCCCATATATAGCCGGCATACAATAAGGGGGAAAACAACCATAAATATGCTTTTTTTGACTTCGATCAGCTCATTGGAGACTACAGTTCAGTTTAGTGAAGATAAACTCGTTTGAACAAGATGTTTCTGTTCGGTTACATTGACATTTGGGACAAGCATGCTCAAAGATTGAATCCAGCAAAGGGAAATTGAGCCAAATTCTAGATAGAGCTGATTGAGACAACCCTCTGGGGGTAACCTGTCACCTAATGGCTGTTTGGGAAGTATTATTATTGCGATTGGCGTTAAGATACCCTGAAAGCCAAGGATGGCTAGAAGTCAAGTCAGGCAGAGACTCAGAGGGCAAATGCATCTTCCCTGAAGCTGACTTGGTGGGAAGCCAGGAATCCAGGGTCGGCATCTGACGGCTGCCCTTCCCAAGGTCCCTGGAGGCAGACCAAGTCTTCAGTGCGATGCTCTTGGATCAGAGTAGGGTTTTTTTTTTTTTTTTTTTTTTTTAAGAGAGATTTTCTGGAACGTAATCACTCGGCACAAAGACAGAAAGGGATAAATGGATAAGTAAGTTTTGTTTGGGAGCGACAGGGACGTCGTCGTTCCTCCCGACGGTTCCAGGGTGCATCACGGAGTTGTGTCTCTGGGCCACGATAGACAACCACCATTCAGTCGGGCGTGCTGGAGCGGGGCGGAGGTGAGGGTGGGCCTCCCCGCCGAGGCCGGGGCTCGCCCTGCATCCCGGAGTCAGACAAGCACATGGTGCGCGGAGACCGTTCTCAGTGCTGGGCCGTAAGGACCCGCGAGCGCTTGCATCCCGCCCCGGCGGGTCCCTGCCGCACTTGGCCCTGCCGACTACACCCTCTTCTTGAAATGCTTTCCCCTCGTGCTTTCTGAGTCTCCTCCTGGAACCAAGACCGTCCTCCTGCGTGGACATCTCTCCCCCTCGAGGGCGCATTTGACATGCTAGTCGTCCCTGGAGGGTCCTTGCAGGCCCCCACGGCTCTTTTCCCGCAGTCCACTTTCAAGTACAGACTTTTAAGGACTTAAAAACTGTGTAGAAAATCGTTATTTTTAACCCGGATCTCCCTCCCTAAATTCTGTGGACGTAGCTTGATCTCCGGGATATATCGGTAACAGTAACTATTACTAAATAACCACAATGACATATTTGGTTTTGCCCATTTGATTTTAAAACATACAGAGCCCGTGAACCATAGGAGGGCTTCGCCTTTCGTGAACTGCTTGTCGGGACTTCCTAAGATTCTTCTTCTTTCTTTATTTTTCCTTCACTGTGATTTTTCCCATCCCTTAAAAACTCCTGTTTTCCCGGAGCACCGTACGGCTCACGAGCTCTTGGCGCGTTGCTGGGCCGCTCGCCTGTTCTGCTATGACCCGCCTCGCTCCCCAGACACTTTCCCCGATTTCCTATCGGGTTCTCTGTTTCTTCTTTGCCCCCCTGTTGTCCCAGTGAGCTCCGACCTCAGGAGATATTTGAGTACAAAGCATTTAAAGTCCCTCCTGACTGAAAACAAGACATCTTTGTAAATTCTCTTCATTAGAGATCTCTTCGGGTTGCCCCTCTTCTTTGGGGGGGAGGGGTGAAAATCCAGAAGAATCAAGTGTTGGAGATATTTTTGTGGGGTTGATGTAACTCCCGGTTTCTCAAAAATAGTCTTGTTGGAGTGTGTATCCCTTAAAGTATGCTACCAAAAAATAAATAAATAAACAAACAAACAAACAAATAAATAAATAATAAATTTTTAAAAATACTGATTCTGTTTTTAAATAATTCTGAGAAATCCTGCATGTTCGTTCTGCACGGCAGTGTATGAGGGACACTGACACCTGAAGGCCAGGAGGGCTCCTGCCTTACGTTGTTTCCAAGCCCGATGACCCTGCAGAGCCTTTCCCCGGGGACATCTGCTGTCCTGTTAGCGCCTCCGGAGCTCCGCTCTCCAGGGGTCCCCTGGGCCGTGTGAAATCAGCGGGATCGGCGGGGTGGAGGTGGAGGTGGAGGTGGAGGTGGAGGTGGCCGGGGCGCAGGCGCTGCTCTGCAGCAGAAGACCCCGTGCAGGCTGGCCCGTGGCTCCAGAAAGCCAGGGAGGGTGGCTCGGCCTGCTGCGACTCTTAAAGGATCTGTGGCCACTGGGGCAAAGGGATGCTCGCACTGCAGTCAGGAGAAGCCCTGGATGCGCCCGCTTTTAAGTAGAACATGTGAGGACTGGACCGTTCGCTGCTCTAGGTCATCCGGGGTTTTACTCCCTGTGATCAGAAAACAGACCCTGTGGAAAAGACGGCTGCAAATAAGGTGCCATGTCTTGGAACATCCTTTCATTGACCTCATTTTTGTAGGTGAATCTTCATGTGATTTTCAGGAAACCTCTTTCTTGCTCACTTTCCTCAAATTTCCTACATATGTCTGATGCTAAGAAAGGTGTGTTTTCTAATATTTAAAAAAAAAAGATAATTCATGTGAGTATATCCCCTTCTTCTGAGACACACAATTTAAATACCTTTATTTGCCTCAGTCCTTATTATTCTCCTTTTTTTCATAATACTTTTCACACACAGATGTGTGTGTTTCTGGCCTTCCTGTCTGGCTGTCTTTCCCTACTAGAATGAAAGTTCCCTCCAGTCAGGCATCTTGCCTCTTTCCTTTCTGTGTCCCCCCCACACAGTAGGAATTCAGAAAATATTTAAATGAATAAAATGTTATGAATCGTCCTTTCTATGTGGTTGATTTGTCATAGAATTGAAAATATGGTAAAATTCCCATATTATAAGTATGCAAAGAATGACACTTTAGAGAAGACAAACGAATATCTAGGAATTGCTCTCCTCAAATTCCTAAATCTGATGGAGAAAAAGCCTAAAAGAAGATTGTAAACATCTCTAGAATTTCTGGTAATTCCAGCGGATTGCAAATTGCTGAATAATCAGTGTAGTTTTATTGTCTTTTTTGCCTAAGTCTTAAAATCTTACAGCTAATCTGCATCTCAAAAAGATGTCAGATGCATAATCTCTAAAAAACAAAAAGCCTATGCACAGTGGCAGCAAAAATATGTACACTTTCCAAAGATTAGGCTAAAAAGTGAGTAACTACTGTTCTGGAGTAACTCCATATGTTAAAAAAAAAATTATAGAAAAAAAAATCTTACTTCCTTCGATGACCTCTGGACCAGTGGGTACCACAGGCTGCGGAGAGGGGGTTGGGTGGTGGGAGTGACTCCAGGACAGGGTGTGCCTCAGGCTGCGGGAAGGGTGCAGTGGGGGTGACTCCAGGACGGGGTGCATGCTCAGGCTGCGGGGAAGGGTGGTGGGGGCGGTTGGGGTGACCCAGGACGGGGTGTGCACTCAGGCCGCAGGGAGGGGGCGGTGGGGGTGACCCAGGATGCGGTGTGCACTCAGGCTGTGGGGTGGGGGCGATGGTGGTGACTCCAGGACGGGGTGTGTGCTCAGGCTGCAAGGAGGGGGCAGTGGTGGTGACTCCAGGACGAGGTGCATGCTCAGGCCATGGGGAGGGGGCCGAGAGCAGGGGTGCTGCGGGGCCAGGCCGTTGGGGTGGGCAGAGATACGTGGTATCATTTCCATTACTGAACCTCCCCTCCTCAATTAAAAAAAAAAATTTAAATTAAAATTTTAAAAAAAGGACTTCAGAAATAACTGAGAGTCAGGAATTCAGACCGTGCATGTGGTTGGGGATCCCACAGAGGACGTCTCTGCCCCTCCGCCCTCGGGGAGGACAGCCTGACTGCCAGCCAGCCAGCCCCCTGCCCAGACCCGCCCGCGGGTGCAAGGCCACTGCCTGGCGGCCCCTCTCCCTTCCTCTCCGCGGTGGTTCACAGCGGGTACCTCAGTCTCCTGAGCCCCGAGGTCACTGCTCAGGGAAAGTAGATTAAACATCATTATATCATTACTCCTCTTGCTTTTTTTTTTTTTTAAGACTTTATTCATTTACTTAGAAAAAGAAAGAGCAAGAGAAAGGGCAGGGGGAGTGGCCGAGGGGGAGCGAATCCCAAGCGGAGTCTGCTGAGCGTGGAGCCCGACCTGATGGCGACCGCAGCTGAGATCAGGGTTGGATGCTTACCTGACTGAGCCACCCAGGTGCCCCCCACTGCTCGTCTTCTTTTCAAATATAAAATCAAAGATCGTTTACTGCAAAATTAAATGAAAGAATGTGGAAGTGAATGAAGTAAAAAAGCTACACCCCACTTCCTAATCCACTTTTCCAGATTGATCCACTATGGTGTGTATGTGTATCTTGGTGTGTGTCATTCCAGACATTTTTCTATAAATAAAACTCAAATAGGCAAAAACAAACTATCAAGCATGGGATCACAAGGGCAGATCTTATATTATAACTTGCTTTCCTACTAATTGAAATTGTGAAAGTCTAACTTCTCTTCGTGTCCGTATCTTATAAATTGACCTCATTTTCCTAATGTTTTCAGAGTTTTTCCATCACATGAACATAGATCAATTCATTCAGCAACCTGATCAACTAAAAACTTTCCACTATTACACATTTGTCCTAAAAATTTCTCCTTAACGAAAGAGAGAGAAAGAGAACAAGTTTAAAGGCCAAGAGAGGGAGAGAGGGATGATCACAACACACACAAGCAGGAAAGGATTTTTTTTCTCATAATAAAGAAATAGCTCTTATAAATCAATTTAAAAAAAGGAACCAGCCCAACTTAAAAAGAAACCAAAGCAAAAGGTTTGAAAAAGATAATTCTTGGGTATGTGAACACATGAAATTATGCTCAATGTCCTCTTACAAAAAATAGAAATTAAAGCCGTAATAAAATGTTTTTCTTCTACCAAACTGGGGGGGGGGGGGGGGGAATCAAAGGACCAATCAACCATCTTGAATATTTTTTTTAAAGATTTTTATTTGTTTATTCATGAGAGATACAGAGAGAGAGGCAGAGACACAGGCAGCGGGAGAAGCGGGCTCCATGCGCGGAGCCCGACATGGGTCTCCAGGATCATGCCCTGGGCCAAAGGCAGGTGCCAAACCTCTGAGCCACCCCATCTTGAATATTTATTAAAACACGAGGAAGCAGCACGTTCATACACTGGTGGGCTGGTAATTGTCCCAAACTCTTGACAGAAGGATTTGGCAATATGAATCCAAGTTTCTCAAGTAAATACTATCGCCCAGGGTGCAAAGCAGAGCTCTACGAGGGTCTGCAAGACCCTTGCCCTCTGCATACAAGTTCTGCACAATTCCCTCCGCTGAGTGTGAACAGGGACCTGTGTATGTGATGGGATCTCACTGTCTTGATTAGGTCGCCTTACGGAGCAAAGGGGGAGAAATTCTGCACTTGTAATGAAGCAAGCACCCAAATCCGCGCATTTTCGTTTAATTGAAAGGGAGATTATCCGGGAGGGCCTGGCCTCATTAGGTGAGATCCCTTAGAGGAGAGACCAGGGCCTCGTTCCCTAAAGAGATTCTCGGCTGGCCTCCATAAAGTGCCGATGTGCTGAGAGGGTCACCTGGGACTGCAAGCGACCTCGAGGAGCGGAGGACAGCGCCCAGTGGGCCACCAGCAAGACAACAGGTACCTCCGTCCTGCCACCATAAGGAAGCGAACTCTCCCAACAGTGATGTGACCTTGCAGAAGGGCGGCCTAGTCGGATCCTACCCAGAAGATCCAGCCCAGATTCTCAATCCGCCAAAACTGTGACATCGTGATTGGGGGTGATGACAGCCACTCGGTGGCGATCACTTGTTACACAGCAGCAGCTGGCTGACGCTCCGAGGGGCCCAGCTGGCAAAAACCCTCTGTCAAGGCTATGGCTCCTCGTGGACGGTTACGCACGGTGAGGAACGGTGCCGATCGCCTGATGCTCCGGTGACAACGGCAAGACGTTCCCAGCTCCTGGTGTCACGGGGCCCCCTCGGTTAGCCGTGCCTGCCGCCCGGAGGAAGCCCAGCATGGCAGGAGCAACAACTCTGAGGCAAAGCGGGCCTTGTTGGGGTGCGGCTCCGCGTGTTGGGCCGGAGTTGCTGAGCGTGGGCCGCGCTCGACGCCGCGCCAGGCCTCGTCCTGCCCGAGGAGCCGCCCGGGCGCACCTGCAGGCGCTCGGAGGGGGCCGTGGTCACATCCCACAGCATTTTTCAGGAGCGTTGAATCCTGGGCCGTTTAAAAGGAAACAGAAGCCGCGGCTTAGTGTCTTCAAACGCTGTTGCCCGGCTTTCTTCTCTCTTCTGGAAAAATAAATCCAGGCTGGCGGTGCCCGATGCGGCGTGTTTGGGGGTGCGCTTAAGGCCGAGCGGGGGACCGCTGCTCGTGGGTGGTGCCCCAGCGGCCTCCCCTGTGTGCTCTGTGGAGGCGATCCTCCGCGTTCTAAGACCCCGGCCCGCGTCGGCCCCTCGTGAGGCCCACGCGCCTGACAGAAGCCGCCTCCACGGGCCGCGAACACGGGGCGATTCCTGCCCGACGGCCCTCAAGCCCAGCAGCCCCTCGTCGTCCTCCCCTCGTGTCCGACAGACACGTCCCCGGGAAGGTTAACGGGCGTTCGGCCAATGAACGAGGAGGTGGGTGGACGAGTCTGAAGAACCAAATCGCTGCTCTTTCGACGCACACACTTTTGTGTGTTCCCTCTGGTTCCCCGTGTCGAGTGCAGCTGCTCCCGGGTTCTCCTGCGTACCTGCCTCTCATCCACCCGGAAACCCGGGAGCCCGGGAGCCTCTGCTGCCTCTGCCTCATGTGTTCGCGGGTCTTCGCGGGCTCAGTGCTCCTGCCGCCAAGCCCCGGCGGCCTGTCCCCACTCTCCCGCCGGGAGGACCGAGGGGCGGAGGCGGCCGTGGACAGGCCGGGGCACAGGTGCAGGGGGGCACCGAACCCCAGCAGCCGCACCTGTAGGCCTCGCGGCCGCAGCAGCCCAGAGGTGACTGCCCAGCTCTCACCACTCAGGCCTCGCCATGAGGACCGTCGAACTGGGCAAACCTGACGTGAGCGATCAGACGGCAGGACAGCTCATGCAAGGAGCGCCAGCGAGGAGGCAAGGCCGGGCGAGAGCGTGGGGCAGGGTGGCGGCGCCTTGCTGGCCCCTCGGGCTCCGGAGGGAAGGGCCGCGCCTGGAAGGGCTCCTGGGCCGCAGGTGCTGGACCCCCGCCGTCCAGGGAGCCCACGCTCCCAGCCGCACGGGCTGGTCGCGGCCACGTCACCCGCTGAATGGGGCAGGGGCCCCTTAAGCTCAGATGCCGGTCGGGGTCCCCGGGGTGATCGTGAGAGCGCTAGCTTGGCTGCAGAGGACACGCGGGGACACGCCGGTGAGCCCTGCCCGGTTCCATGCACGCGGGTGGCGGCCAAGGCCGGGCCGTCAGGTGCCCTTGGCCCAGGTGGCGGTCGTGACCCAGGATCGCAGGTGGCTGCTTGTCCCTTACCTTACCTACCGCTTCTCCCCGGCCTCATCCACAAGGTGACAGACCCAAGCTTCCCGACAACGATCCATGCTCCGGATTTCGGTTCCCTAAATCCATTTTTAAAAACCCGGGGGAATAAGTCCACAGTGGGTTTCCTTTGGGGTAAGTGCTGGCGCCCCACCTGTGTGCTGCACGACTGCCCCCCACCCTGTACCCCTGACGGCCCCACGCCCTGTCCCCCTGCCCTGTCCCCCCTACAGCCCCTTGCCCTGTGCCCCCTGATGACCCCCTGCCCTGTCCCCCCACCCTGTCCCCCTGACCGCCCCCCACGCCCTGTCCCCCCCGATGGCCCCCCCACCCTGTTCCCCCGACCACCCCCTGCCCTGTCCCCCCGACGGCCCCCTGCCCTGTGCCTCCGATGGCCCCTGCCCTGTACCCCCCAACTGCCCCCCGCCCTGTCCGCCCCCGACCACCCCCACCCTGTCCCCGCCGAACACCCCCCACCCTGTCCCCCCAATGGCTCCCCAACCTGTTCCCCCTGACTACCCCCCGCCCTGTACCCCCTGATGACCCCCTGCCCTGTCCCCCCACCCTGTCCCCCAATGGCCCCTGCCCTGTACCCCCCGACCACCCCCTGCCCTGTCCCCCCGACAGCATCCTGCTACCAGGGCCCGGGATCCCACGTCTCTGCTCCACCCCCAAGGCTCCAGCCGCCTGCTGGAGTGTCCAGTCCTTGGGGACACACCGTCGGGAGGGCAGCGTGGCCTGCTGGACCGCAGGCTTGGGAGCTGGCTCCCACGTCAGCAGCGAGGACACACGCCGGGCGATCCGGGAGGACACGTGCCAGGTCCCCCCCATTATTTCGGGCATTCCCTCCTCTGGAGAGCTCAGCACCGCTCAGAGGTGCCCTTGCCCAGCGCGTCCCACCCGAGGTGCAGGCCGACCCGCCGTCCTCCCTGCGGCGCCGGAGCGCAGAGCCGGGTCCAGCCCGCGAGCCCACTCGCCTCCGGACCTGCGGCAGCGCAGACGTGGAGCCCCCGTGGGCGTCAGCGCAGGGACGCAGGCTGCTGGGGACCGCTCTGTCCCCGTCCCCCCAGAGCCGAGAGCCCCTCGAGCCAGCAGCCGAAGCTGTCAGGAGTCCCCGAGGTCGGGGATGGCTCTGAGGACGTAACACGAGCTCTGCGGCCGCGGACACCTTGCCCTGTGGGCCTGACCCGGGGTCACTGCGAGCGCCTCGGTGCAGCTGCCCTCGAGGCCAAATCTGCGTGGACGGGTCCAGGACCACTCGCCGAGTTCCTCCCCGCGGCGTGTCGGTTCCTCCTTAATGCTTCCTATAGTCGGGGGGTGGACAGTGTGAGGGCGAAGGGTCTGTAGGATCCACGCAAGCTCGTCACATGCGTGGCAACCCCAGGATAAAACACTGGGGTCCACCGGCTGCAGGCACCGTGTCCGCGAGCTGAGACCGTCTCCTAGGCGTGGCCTGCGGTGGCCTCCTCCTAGGGCAGGTGCTTGGCTCACGACCGGGAAGCGCCGACTTTCCCCGAGCGGAGGTCGTGCGTCCAGGACAGGAAGGAGACCCGCAGCCCACAGCCCGCAAGCCACGTCGCACCAGCAGCCCGTCCTCTGCGATGCCCGGTCCGCGTCGGCCTCGGCCGGGCCTTGGGGCCGTGGGACAGGCCTCGCAGCTCCGCGGCCTTGCAGGCTGCGTCTCCGGGATGCGCCGGGTTACGGTGGACACACGGGCGGGGGTTCCAGTCCTGCGTAATAAAGATTCCCACTGTGAGCTCAACTCTTGGATCCGTCACCCTTCATCGGAAATCAAACACTGTCTTGGTTCTAGGCACCCAGGGAAGGAGGACGCCGTGCGGGAAGTCGGTGCGTCCTAACACCCGACAGCCCCGCTCCGGGCGCAGACACCATCGGGGCCGGCAAATTACTTTTCCATGGTATTTGGCACAACACTACCCTGGTGAGTGAGGAGAAAGGGAATCGTTTGATAAGATTCGGAAAATACCATCTGTTTCTCTTCGCGTTTTTGGATGACTTTATCAGGCATCCCGTAATTTACGCTTCCTGTTGAAAACTCGCTGAACGCTCTGCAGGCGCAGCAGGCCCCGGGGAGGAGTCAGGGCTGCGAGCGCGCGCCGTGGAGGGCCGGGTCGCGGTCGGGGTACGGTCTGACCCGTTTGTCTCCTCCCTGGGGAAAAGGGCTCCCGCGGCCTCGGGGGGCTGCTTCCTCGCTCTGTGGACTTGGGACTAAGTGTCGATGGTTCGGCATTTCCAGTCATTCTAGGACTTGGAAATTATTCCTTCGTGTTCTTACAAGTGGAGCTGGGCTCGCCCCGTACGTCCGTGGCGCTTGCAGATGCCAGGCGGCGTGCGTGCGGCGAAGGATGTACCATAATTAAGACGTCTTTTCCTGCGAGAAATACCAAGGGTGGGAGCCAGCGCGGGTGAAGGGTGCCGAGAGCTCACACCGAGGACCCCGCCTTGTCGGCTTTGGGGATACTGCTTGATTCAACCCTCCGCCCTCGAGGCCGATTGCCCCGTCAGGTCCACCTTACAGAAGAGGAGCCCGACCGTGCCGACCACTGAAGGAGCCAGGGGTCCAGCCCGGGGTCCCTGCCCGCAGAGTCGGTGTTGAGGAGCTCCGTGCTCTGAGACAGCACGGCCAACGCAGGCAGGGCTTCGCCGCGTTACCACTGGGGACCATGGGGCCTAGCCCACAGTGCGGGGGACCCAAGGCGTAGTCTCTGGCTGTGCTTTGGCTTTTCAAGGGCTTGACATCTTGAACAGAGATTTAAAGGATGAGATTCGAAGGACTGGACCCGAGGACCTACCCAGCAGAGGGCCTGGATGGAGGAGTGGTACTTGGGGCAAAGGGTTAGGGTAGTGAGAGGTGGAAGAGGAGCATCTATTCTGGGGGCCTACGTGCTGGGACTCGATTCTGGCCAATCAGGTGGCTTGCAAAGATGCCTTCCACGCAGCCCTGGGAGGACTCCTGGAGGGGGACAGCAAGCTCCTTTTCTGCATCCCAAGCCCCGGACGTGCCCTGGACACTCAGGGGCACTCGTGCTCTGACCTGGGAGTAGTAGAGCTGCTCGGAGCCCTGGAGCATCAAATGCCTGGGAGGAAGGGGCAGGGCATGGGGTTACGGGGATGGGCAGGCATGCAGCTAACAAGGGTTTCGAGCTTGAAATTTCCCCTGTCCTGGTGGTTCTAGAAACATCAACATGGCAGTTGCGCGGAGCTTGAACTCGTTAGGGACGGGACTCTCTGAACTTCGCATTTCTAACCCTGGCTATCTTCTTGAATGACAGATGGATATTTGATCCTTTCGACTCTCTTAATGAACAGTGACAGAGATGTAGCAGATTGTTTTCATCAACATTTACAAAGTTCCTCCCTGCCAAGCCATCAGGACCTAAACGTTCAATAGAGTAAAGTGGACCGCTTGGGAGTTGCTTGACTCTGATTTCATCTCTTTGCCTTTAGAGAGAAATGGTTCTGGCACCAGAAGAGGAGGCAGGAATCAGAGAGAGAGGGAGGCAAAGGAGCTGTGAAATCCATACAGTAAATAACCATCTGTTAGCAATTTATCTGACAAATATTTGCAGAGGGCCTGGGCATGCTTGGCTCGCTTGGCCGGGCCACAGCGTTCGTCCCCTTAAGTGTGTGCATTTCACGGTTGACTCCGACGAATGGGGCAGTGCAAACGCGAAAAAGTCAAATTCCAAAGGCAGTTTTTAATGCACATCCCGTTACCCCGGCACGTCAGCTGCCCCCCGCCCCCCAACAGGACTCAGACTCTACGTAGGTGATCTGAGGCCTCCTGGCCGCGCGGCCCTCCCTGAATGGGAAGCGCATCCGCATGCTCTGGCGGAAAGAAAAGGAGGAAGGCGTCCGAGCTGGGACATGGGGCTCGAGTTGCAGCTCACATCAGGTGCTTTTCTATAAAAGGAGACGTTAGACTGGTTGCTGTTTTTAATCCTTTTTGGACATGAGCACATGAATAGTGGAAGAGGCCCTATTTCTCCACATGCTTTCCCCCCATGACGTGTTTCTGCTTTGGGCGTGGAGTGGATCATCCCGCTAGGCCCCCGGCCCCAGACAGCCCCCGCCGCTCAGAGCAATTTCCCATTATGTCAACGTAGCAGGAGCTTCGCCTCCAGTTCCGAGTGGGCAGTGGGCACGGGACGGCTTTCTCACCTCCGCCCTGCCTAGACCCAGATGGGCCGCCGCCCCACTCAGTGCCCGTCCACTTCTCCACCCGCGTTTTGTTTAATTGTTTACGATAAAGCCAGCATTGTGAGGATAAGCCCCGCGTATTTCCTAATGTCAGAAACAAGTCAAAATTCATTGTTCTCACTTCCTTGGCAGGCTGTAGTTGACCTCGCCCAAATCAGGAATACAATTAGCTTGAAAGTTTGCCCTGGTCATTTTGGTGGAAAAATAAAAACAAAGTGATTTTTCAAAGACCCCGGTTTATTTTTTTATCACTGCTCGGTTCTACATAATTGAAATGGAAGCGAAGAAAATTTAGTGTCTATTGTTCGTTTCAAAAAATATACTGTAAACATTTTTTTGAGGTTTGTTTTTGTTTTTTTTTTTTGTTTGTTTTGTTTTGTTTTGTTTTGGTAATCTCTACACCCAATAAGGAGGTCCACCTCGTGGCCTCAAGGTCAAGATTCTCATGCTCTTCCTACTGAGCCAGCCAGGTGCCCCACAGTAAAAATTTTTAATGTATAAATGAGTTTTTAAAAATTTCCTCCAATTTTGTTTTTTTAAGGATCACCACTGTTACTGTGAAGAAGAGCTTTCCCTACGTATGTGTGTATATTTATAGAAATCTACATAAAGACGTATTTGCCAAAATTTATAATGAACAGTGACTCATTTACACTCTGCAGTGCTTGTAAATGGGCTGAGACACAAAGATTCTGTGTATATTTTGTCCTGATGGGCCTACAGTAAGATAGCACAGGTATTCGATCATTGCTTACATATGCCTATTTTTATTATGTGGTATCTCTTAATATACACATTTTCTTATTTTCTCTAAAATAAGAATGCTCTTAAGAAAAATGATACATTTAAGACAACACTATCACAAATTTGATCTATTAAATTTGTGTTAGAGTAAAATTAAATCATTGAGAAATATTATTTCACTTGAAATATTATTTCAGTTGAAATATTATTTCCACTGTTTAAAGACAAACAGCTTAGCATGCAGATATTTCATGATTAGCACAGAGGGAGGGAAGAGAATAGACATTTTGAAACATTCACAGTGTGCCAGGCTTTACAACAAGGACTTTAAATCTACCACGTTACTTAATTCTTGCAATAGTAAGGAGAATTTGATATTATCCCTGTGAAAGTTAAAGGAACTAAGATTCAGAGATTTTCAATAGTTTGTCCCTGGTCACACTGCCAAAATGTCATAAAGTTACAATTTGAGCCCAAGCTTATCTGATTCCAAACTCTATGATTATTCTTTAAAATGTGTATGTGAAAAATAAAAAATAAAAAAATAAAATGTATATGTGTATATATATATTTATCTCATATTTATATATCTATTATATATATGTGTGTATAATAGCTTTGTTTTCTTAACTCCCAAAGTAATGTTTACTTATAATTTAAGATATTTAGAGAATAAAGAACTGTATAGCATAGGAAGACAGAGACATCCCTAATTCCACCCCAGAATAACTACTGGTAATTGTCAGGCATATGTTTTCTCAAATAGGGTTCCATACAAATGCTAAGATGTGCATGTGTTTTTTTATTGCTTTCCTTCATTTTTCTCCTGTTTCCTTCCTTCTCTGTTTCTTTCTTTTCCCTCTCTTCTTGATGGGATCACGATGTACTCATTGTTCACGACTGGCGCTTTTTTCTACTTGGCTGCTTAGTCCCATGAATATCAAACTCCCTTTTAATGGCTGTAGCATTATTTATGGTAGTTAAGCAACTCCTAATAACTGTATGTCTTGCGTCATCATAAAGAGTGTTTCAATATGCATTCTGGTATATTGATTTTTTCCATGTAAGTATTTTTTGGAAAATAAATCGTGAAAACTAAAAATGCCTGAGACCAAAGTCTGCACCTACTTCATTATAAACACTACTGTATCACAGCCTTCCAAAAAGGTTTGACTGGTTCTCACTCCCCTGGCATCAGGTAAGGAAGGGTTCCCTGTTACCCTGCTCCCACCAGCTCCTGCAAACCCTAACCACGGGAGGGCATCGAGGAGACTATTCATGCCTCTCATTTCTCTAGTCGAAACTCTGAGCCTGAGAGGAGCTGAAGGCTTGTCTTCACATCATCACCCGTGTAATAAGAACTGGGTTCAGGCCCAGCTGAGATCATAGTATTAGTAATAATAATGATGGCCAACGCTTCAGGGCCAACAGCCGTTGTAAGCGCTTTTAAAACCATTTTCCTTACAACAGCCCTACAGGTTAAGGCACAATTACTGTCCCCGGATTGCAGGTGAGGAAACTCAGGCACCAAGAGACGAAGCAACTTTTCCCCAAATCAGTATGGTCGGAATTGGAAATACGGCCCAGGAGTCCATGCTCTGAACCTGCCTGCTGTATTTCTATTTTATACTTATTTTCTACAAAAAGTTGTTTCCAAGAGTCATTCCAACCAAGGCATATTCGTTAAGAAGTCCTAGCGTATAGGGTAGAGTATAGGGCACCTGGGTGGCTCAATCAGTGGACCGTCCAACTCTTGGTTTTGGCTCAGGTATGAGCTCAGGGTTGTAAGATCGAGCCCCGCTTTGGGCTCCGGGCTCAGTGGGGAGTCTGCTTAAAGGTTCTCTCCCTCTGCCCTTCCCCCCAAAAAAATAAATAAATCTTAAAAAAAAAAAAAAAAGTCCTAAGTATAAGAATATAGAGGAGGAGCAGCATCAAGGATTTTGAGTTAAAAAGAACGCAAAGTAAGTGTGTGTGCGTGTGTGTGTGTTTGGGAAAGCTGACTGGAGCTTCGGGCGAGCAGAGGAGAATGTGTCCGTCAGCGCTGACCAGTGACCTGGAGCTGGAGCTTCTCGGGACCAGGAGCAAAGACCACACACAGCCCTGCTCTCCCGCTGCCGCTCGGGCCATAAATCTAGCAGGTGGAGAAAGCTTCAAATTGAATCAGAGACGGGGGTGTAAACCGGACCAGAAAAACCTTCACAAGTGAAGATGACTGAAAAATGAGGTATCAATTAGGGTGTTTCTTGTGACTCAATAAAAAAAAAAAAAAAAAAAAAGCGCACAGTAGTAACTTATGAGAAAATCTGTTCCGAGTGTATATCCCAGGGAGTTAAGACTCCAGTCGAGTGGGTTGCACAGCACCTTGTTTGTTGTCCGGGTGTAGCGACCTGCGGGATGCAGGGCTCCCAGGTCCCCAGAGCTCTCCTAGGGCTGGTGGGCCCTGAGGACTCCGGTGGGCGTGGTGTGCCCACCTTCTGAGGGGCATTGGGCCTGACTCATGCTCAGCACGCCGCACATCCTCTGGAGCCCGCCGCCCGAGTGCCCTCCGTCTCCATGTTCAGGCCCAGGGCATTTCTGGAACCCGTTTCCTCCCCCTGCACATTGGGGGGGTCTCACTGGTCCCCTCCACTGCTTTGCCGCCGCAAGACCATTTTGCCGCAACACTCACGGTGCCCCGGCATATGTAGCAGTCATGATGCTCTGCAAACCTCAGTCCTCGTGCTCTGCAAACCTCCGCCAGGGAACCATCCATCAGGCTTCACTTACCACTTGCCCGAGAACCTGGTGGTAGAGGAAGTGTGTGTCCCATTCACTTCTTGCAAATTCTGTTCTTTGAAACTCTCCGCTCGCCCCTTCCCTTCGTCCCCTTTCCTTCTGGTCTCCTTCTGTCCTCAAAGCAGGCTTAATAGGGGCCCAGGCTGTGGAAGAAAATATTAGTGAGATGAAATCGGTTTCTCTTCTCCAAGCTGTCATCCCACAAGTCCTCCAAAACCCATGGTGACTTTTGGTGACTTTTGGTGCCAGGGGAAGATCCTCCTTTGCAGTGGTTGGTTCCATGTGTTACTCGGACTGAGCTGCAGCTGCGCTCATGGGGAGTGAGTGGGGAGAGCAACCCCAAAGCCAGTCCTGTGGACCCGCCTTGTCCCCCAGGCAGCCCCTGACATCAGCATGTGGACCCCAAAACGCACGGGGCGCAGCTCGAAGACCATTGCTCTAGGAGCCGGGAATCGGTCGGAAGCTATTAGCAAGGGACGTAGTTGGTAAGAGCAGTGAGGGCTTCCTCGGCCTGGGCACAGGGGTGGGAAGCCGACGCCAATGGACTGGGGTCAGAAGACGTGTTTGGGCTTAGTTCAATTCTACAGAAAAAAAAAAAAAAAAAAAAAAAGATTTCCTCTCTCCTCCAGTGAAGTTCTGAATCTTTTTAACTACTAACAGATACATGTGAAGATGCCGGCAAAGGGTGATTTCCACCACGTAACGTACGGTTTCTGATGTGTATGTGCATAATTATTTGATGCATGTGTTTGAAATGTTTCTGTCTCAAGGACCAGCAGCCATAAATTGAGGAAATAAAAACAGACAAGTCTAACAGTTGCTGCAAGCTGGCACGCAGACCCCAGAACACGGAGCATTCATCAGTATGGCAGTTTGGGTTGCTTTCCAAGTTCGCGGCTTCATAGTCCAGTCTTATTCCATTTCTTTTTTCACGTTAGAGTTTGACGACGCTCCGGGGAACCGTGGCAAACCTCACCCTTAGCTCTTAGGGAAAGGAGAGGGCGGGGGCGCGGAGGCAGATGCGAATACACGTAGGGATGCATGTAAAGTCTAAGACGCACCCCAGCAATTGGTCACACGAAAACTAGTCACAACCGGCCCGACATCACTGATAGCGACGACACGGGGAGCGCTCGGCCCGTGCGTGGGCCAGGAAGGGCGCTGCCTCCCCTGGGTGAGCAGGACAAAGCCCGAGGTTGGCAGCGGCGGGCCTTCCCCGGTGCTTGGCTCCGAGATCTGACAACCGAAGGTCTCTGAGGGCATGTGTGGTCACGTGCAGGACGGGCCACCCTGCTACGTGTCCCGTCACTTCGTGTGCGGGGTGATGCTCTGGTGGGAATGACCCGACAGACGGACGCGGTTGGGCCTCGTTGTCCCCCCTGAATTCACAGGGGAGCCAGCTCATTGCCCAGGGGTTCTTTTGTTTCCTTCTTGTCTTTTCTTCTCGTTCTATTTAAAAGAGACACAGCATTTTGATTCCTTTAGTCTGATTTAGGTTGTTTGCCTCTGCTTCTTTGGTCAGAGGCAAAAGAGAACCATTTTTTCAGGTTTTGCCATTTTTTTTCCACCTTTATCTTGTCTCATAGGCTCATCCCTGCCACACTTATGTGCACATAGTGGGTCCCTGGAAATTCAACGTCATGAGATACTGTTTCATGTCCATGAAGTGGAATATGACTAAGACACGGTTCGGTCTGGAGAAATTCCCACTAACATGGCTTAATAAATACCTATTTTTAATATACTGGGGTTGTAAGAATGTACCTTGGGTCCCTCCCTTCCTCTTCCTTATCTCTGTCCCTGAAGGTTAGGTTTTCAGGGCACCTGAGTGGCTTCAGCTCAGCTCAGCTCAGCTCAGGTCGTGATCTCAGGTTCCTGGGGTCGAGCCCCACGTCGGGCTCCATGCTCAGCGGGGAGTCTACTTGAGGATTCTCTCTCTCTCTCTCTCTCTGCCCCATTCCCTCTCACACTCTCTTTTCTAAAAATTTTTTTTTTTTAAAGTTAAGTTTCCAAAGCCAGTCACCATCATCAGGTGCTGAGCAGAAATCAAAGAAGACAATCCTCTATGTCCTGACGTTGAGGAGATGCTGCAGGGATGCTAGGAGGTGATACATGGAGTCTTGAAAGGTCCCCGGTGTTTTCACCAGTTCTGGAATCAAGAGAGAAGGAGCCTAGGCAGCGGCGGGGTCCCAGGGGTTTCTTACCCTTCTTGTCTTGCATGTTCGCAGTGATACCTGAGACAAGCAGAACCACTCAGCCCGAGAAGACCTTGCCCCACCGCCCCCCAGCGGAACTTGGGGCAGCGTCTGGAAACATTTCTCCAACGCAGATATGCTATTGGTACCCAGCAGGCAGGGCCCAAGGGTGCTGCTCAGATTATCATGCCCAGAGTGTCAGTAGTGCCGGTGCGGAGAAACGCTGTCCCGTCCTACAGGTCAGGACGCTGAAGCTCCGGGGTGCGCACTCTGTGAATGTCGAGCTAGGATCCAAGTCAGGCCTCACCCAGAAGGTGAAGCTCAGTCCCTCTCCGGGGGTGAGAGGTAAGCTCATGACGTGTGAGTCAACATCCCGTTGTGGACAGTTAGGAACCTGAGGAGGGTGTATCCTACAGGGACGGGGGAGCCCTTGAAGGGGGTTACATGCAGAAACAGTAAATAAAAGGCAATGCTCCTGGAAAATCAGAGCTCGACACACCAGCACACGTATTTTCCTATTTTCAACCAATTTACTGGTCCTGAGATCTCATTCCTTAGGCTCTCCTGTTGACGCAGACACATATTCTCCTATCTGACAGCCTTGAGCTGCCAAAATTTATTAAGAGTAGCAAACCGGGGCCAAAATGAAACCAGACATTTTATTTTAGGCGTTATTTCCAAAACTTCATTTTTAGTTCCCAGATATCAAGAGATGCCCTGCAGCCGTCCTGCTTGCTTCGTTTTCTTCTCGTTCTCTCTCTCCAGAGAAGTGCAGTGTGGCCGCGCTACCAGTGAGGCGTTCTGGCCGCACCTTGCACGTGACAGTGGGAGCTCCCCAGTCCCCGATGATATTCCAGTCGCTCTGATGTCGGGTTTATTTTACTCTCTGATGAGCTTATTCAAATTCAGGTCCTTGGAGCCTGTCTCTGAAAAGTGTTCATTCCAGCCCCCACTGTCTTCTCATATTTGCTCATCAGCATGTTAATTTTCCTCGACCTGGCTGGTTAGCTTCCCGTTCCCGTGGTCCCTACCACCACGCTCAAGCATTCCGGAACGGGCTGGGCCTCAAAGCGGAGGGGCCGTGCAGCTTCTGCCGTTGGAGTCTCCTCCTGGACGATGACTGACGCTGGGCCCAAATGACTCATGGGACGTTGGCACCGACGGGAGCCTTAGAAAGTGTCTGGTCCAGCCCCTGTTCAGACCGGTAGAGACGTAAGATCCAGCAAGGCTGAGCGTCCTGGTGCAGGCCCCACGGCCGGCGAGCTGGCGCAGCAGGACTGCGGTCTTTATCTGCTGATTTTCCTTCCCAGGCTCATCTGCGTGACAGTTTTTGACAAAGGTCCGCCCAGTAATAAAGCAGATTCGAATGTGGCTCAGGGTAGCGTTTGCTGCAGTGGATTCCGCTCCATGCTCCAGAGCAGCGTGTCTCTGCGCCCGCGTGGGCTCCGGCGACGCCCGTGTCTGTGGCCTGGCCGGCCCTGCCGGGGTAATGCCGGGTTTCTTGGGGCTGGGTGTGAGGACGGTAAGTGTCCCCAGCCAGACACTGAGCAGCGAATGTCATCGCTGTCCCGGCCTCCTTCTGGATGGGGCACAGGCTCCCAAGTCCGGCCGCCTCACAGGCCACACATGCGAGAATATTGCCAGAACGACAGACATTGGCTTTGTGCATATTTCTATTCTCTTTTAAAAGAGCAATCGTGGGGCGCCCGGGGGGCCCAGTCGGTGAGGCGTCAGACTCTGCATTTCAACCCAGGTCTTGATGGCGGGTCCCTGAGATGGGGCCCCGAGTGGGCTTCCCACCCACGGGCGGTCTGCTCCAGGGTTCCTCTCTCCCTCTCCATCCGTCCCTCCTCTCCTCGCTCTTTCTCTCTCTCAAATAAATAAATCTTTAAAAGCGGAAAACAAAGAGCAATAGTGGTTGTTCCAAAGGGAAGGCAGGAAGCAAAACCCTGGGCCGCGCTGAGGACCCAGGCCTTCCCGGCTGCGGCCGACTGAGGGGCCCCCCTGAGTGGCAGGGACGCTGGCAGCCACACAGCGCCCGGGCTCCGCGGGCAGGGCCGAGGCCTTCGATGCTCCTCCCTAAACCTCTGGGCTTAGAGTGTGAGGAGGCAGCAGCGGGGCTCTCCTAGGTCAGGGCGGCAGGGAGCCCTGGAGACCGTGGGCCCGGCACCTGGAGGCCCGCACCCTGGAGGCCTGGACCTGGAGGCCTGAACCTGGAGGCCTGTACCTGTTGGGCCTGAACCTGGAGGCCTGGACCTGGAGGCCTGAACCTGGAGGCCTGGACCTGGTGGGCCTGAACCTGGTGGGCCTGAACCTGGAGGCCTGGACCTGGTGGGCCTGAACCTGGAGGCCTGGACCTGGAGGCCTGGACCTGGTGGGCCTGAACCTGGAGGCCTGAACCTGGAGGCCTGGACCCTGGAGGCCTGAACCTGGAGGCCTGGACCTGGAGGCCTGGACCTGGAGGCCTGAACCTGGAGGCCTGGACCTGGAGGCCTGAACCTGGAGGCCTGAACCTGGAGGCCTGGACCTGGAGGCCTGGACCTGGAGGCCTGAACCTGGAGGCCTGGACCTGGTGGGCCTGAACCTGGAGGCCTGGACCTGTTGGGCCTGAACCTGGAGGCCTGGACCTGGAGGCCTGAACCTGGAGGCCCGGACCCTGGAGGCCCGGAACCTGGAGGCCCGGACCCTGGAGGCCTGGACCTGGAGGCCTGGACCTGGTGGGCCTGAACCTGGAGGCCTGGACCTGGAGGCCTGAACCTGGAGGCCTGAACCTGGAGGCCCGGACCCTGGAGGCCTGAACCTGGAGGCCTGAACCTGGAGGCCTGGACCTGGTGGGCCTGAACCTGGAGGCCTGGACCTGGAGGCCTGGACCTGGAGGCCTGAACCTGGAGGCCCGGACCCTGGAGGCCTGAACCTGGAGGCCCGGACCCTGGAGGCCTGGACCTGGAGGCCTGGACCTGGTGGGCCTGAACCTGGAGGCCTGGACCTGGAGGCCTGAACCTGGAGGCCTGAACCTGGAGGCCCGGACCCTGGAGGCCTGAACCTGGAGGCCTGAACCTGGAGGCCCGGACCCTGGAGGCCTGGACCTGGAGGCCTGAACCTGGAGGCCCGGACCCTGGAGGCCTGGACCTGGAGGCCTGAACCTGGAGGCCTGAACCTGGAGGCCCGGACCCTGGAGGCCTGGACCTGGAGGCCTGGACCTGGTGGGCCTGAACCTGGAGGCCCAGACCCTGGAGGCCTGAACCTGGAGGCCTGGACCCTGGAGGCCCAGACCCTGGAGGCCTGAACCTGGAGGCCTGGACCCTGGCGACTTGGACCCTGAACCTGGCGGCCCTGGACCCTGGGCACCGACCGGGCACCCCGCCCCGCCCCACCCCGGCGTGCCAGGCTCCCCCGCAGGCTCCAGCGGGCCCCTGGGGCGGGCGACGCCGCTGAGCTCGGCCGAGCCCGGGGGACGCTCCACCGCGGGGCTTCCCGGCCGCCAACGCCCCCGGACCGGGCCCAGCACCGAGGCTCCAGGGCTCCAGAAGGACCCGGCAGGACGCGGCCGCGCAGGTCCTCACCGGCCAGGGCCCTGCACCCCCCGCTGCGCGTGACACGGCCTGACCCCGGTGGGGGGAGGGGCTGGGGGGGCTCGGAGCTGGGGGAGGGGCTGGGGGAGGGGCTGGGGGGCTCGGAGCTGGGGGTCTGACCGCAGCTGGGGAGGAGGGTCAGGGCCTCCGAGCTGGGGTGGGGGGTCTGACCCGGCCGCGAGGACGCCGCCCCCCCCTCAGTCGCCTGCTGGGAAGCGTGTGCCCAGCCCCGGCTCCTCGGGGTCCCCCCCCCACCCCCCAGCCCGCCCCCAGCCCGCCCCGCTGCGGCCCCAGCGCAGACCCGGCCCGGAGCCCTGGGAGCAGGCGCGGCCCCGGAGTCAGGCTGCCCTGGGTCGGGACCCGTGGGATGCTACCCCCCCCCCACCGCCCCCTGCTGCTGACCCGGGCGGTGTCCCTGGGCAGGCCGCCCCCCGAGCTGAGGTCCATCCCGTCTCCCCTGCTCGGAAGGCCTAAGGAGTAAAACTCCAGGAGGGGAGGGCCAGAAAGCAGCCCTAAAGGGGCTGAAAAGACCCCTGACCATGACCAGGGCCTTGCAGGGTGGAGCTTCTCCACCTGGGCCGGGCTTGGCGCCCCTTCCCCTCCCAGCACCCACTTTCCTTTATAAGAAACAGTGTTGATGGGTTTTCTTCTACCAGACACTGGAGGCTTCTGTTCACATAGACAGAGGCCAGAATTTAACAGGCACCCGGCGGCATCACCCTGATGCCCTGGGACACCCGTGCCTTCTCCGGGGTCGCCTGGGTTCTTGGTCTTGCTCAGACCCAGCAGGCTCTGTGCCCTGCATGCAGTCTGCGCTCTTGCTTTCTCTCTCTCTCTCTCTTCAATAAATAAACAAATCCTAAAAAAAAAAAATACAGATGTGGGAATCTTGGAGCACAGTGGGTGCGACCCCACTGTGGTGACCGTGTGTCTGCGACGCTGTCCCCGGCTGTCCAGGCCCCGGGAGGTGGCTGCTGCTCCCCGGCTTGACCAGATTTCCTGGCAGGTGTTGAGGATCCAGAGGTGCAGTGGCTGAGCATGAGCCCCAGGTCCCCAGGGGGAGGCACGGAGCTCAGCAGAAATGATCTCAGAACAAGGAGAGAAACCCAAGGAGAGAAGCCCGAGGAGTAGCCTAGGTGTCCCTGCAGGGGGACGGCAGGGGAACCAGCGGAGGCCACACTAGGTCTGCGGAGACTCGAACAGAGGGGAACAAAGGGGAACAGAGGGGAAGCGCCATCCCTGCGGGAGAGGAAATGCGGCCTCAGGAGCCTGCAACCCCTCGCCTGCCGCTGCACCCCCAGAAGCCACTGCTCTGCCTGGGCCTGGCTCTCATCCCGGCGCTCAGGGCCACCACTGACGGAAGGGTCACCGTTCTAGACACTGTTCCACCATCTCAGAGTCTGCAAGGACAGAAGCCACCTCGGGCTCCCGGCACCCACCCGATGGCCCGGAAGGTCTGCCGGGGGTAAGGGAACATCACCTGCCCCCCGCCTGCCAGCTCCTGACCTCACCCCACAAAGTGGGGCCGGGTGGGTCCCCCAGGAAAGGCCCCCCACAGCTCCCTGCCACCGCCTGCAGGGACCTGGTCCCCCCGCAGGAGACGCAGCTTGGGAATCCGGTGGGAGCTTCCTGGCTGTGGGAAGAGGGCAGACCCAGGGCAGGAGGGAGCCAGGCGCCCAGAGGCCGGGGGACTGAGGCTGGACCGGCAGCAGCCCTGGCGGGCCTCCAGGAGGCTGAGCACGGATGACTGCCGTCAGCCGCCTCCAGACACCCCCTCCCTCAGCCTCCTGCTCGCTCTGAGCTTCTCTCCGGGTCTCTCTCTCTCTCTCCACTCCCCCCCCCCTTTTTAAATAGCCTTTTGAAAACAATGTACAATAGTACCATTGGGAGGACAATTGCTTTCAATCTACTTTTACTTGGAGCTGTTTTCACCATAATTGTTGCTGAGATGAAATACTGACCTTTCCATGTTGAGAAAATTAAAAGTGCCTCAAGGGTCAGAAAATAAAATCCCCTAAATACCAGCTGCAGGGAAAGTGCCCACATCAAGTGACTCCTCCCTTCCTGACCCCACCACATGTAATTCTCTCATTTTCCCAGCACAGCACATCTCCCACCCATTCTCATCATCTTCAAAGACGCCAACAATGGGACCCCTTAGCCCAGCAGGCCCACAGTGGCCTCCCAATTCTTACAAACAGACAATCGTGAGGATTTCTTTTCCCCGGGACACGATCCACACGACCGCATGCGTTACCAGGGGAAAGGTCACCTTTTCCCAGAAATGGTGCACGGTTTGAGACAGACACGGATTTTGCTTTCGGTGATTCAGAGAACGGTTGCGATTCTTGATGTTCACATGTGGGCACAACAGTGAACTAGAATAATTATTAGACAAGGCAAGTTCGCAAATGGTCTTGAGACGGAGGTTTCCTTGACTGTCTGTAGAATTAAACTACCAACATGTGATAGTGTCAGCATATGATAGGCCGTCAGAGACCATCAACGGCACATTTACAGGAGGGTTGTAAATACAGATTTACAGGTACACCCGTATACACCTGTGTGCACATCCCCGTACACGTGGCCACACGTGATTAGAAGTTCCAGATGTTACTCTGATGAGAAACAGTTCCTGTATTTGCAAGTTTAATTTTATGTGTGACTAATGCCCATCACTTATTTGAAATGGGGTAAAATGAGCCAATTCAGTCCATATCTGACCTTAGATTTTAGATAGAAACTTTAGGAAGATGCACTGTGGTGGGAAAACCTATTTGGAGTGTGTTAAGGCATAGAGAAGTACGTATCTTCTACTTTCTGTATGAATTATATTTAAGTCTTTCTTGGGACGCCCGGGGGCTCAGCGGTTGAGCGTCTGCCTTTGGCTCAGGGCGTGACCCCGGGGTCCCGGGATCAAGTCCCACGTCGGGCTCCCCACGGGGAGCCTGCCTCTCCCTCTGCCTCTCTCTGGGTCTCTCATGAATAAATAAATAAGATCTTTAAAAAAAAATCTTTCTTAACTGGAATAGTTTGTAAATTCTAATCCCTGCCTCGGAGGACAAAGTTCCTCCTCTGCGCCGCAGCCCGTGTCTCAGACCCGTGACCGCTCACTCGCTTCCCGCCCCCCGTGCCCGGAGCAGCTGGTGTGAGTGACCCGCGTCCGTTCTGTGCTGTGCATGAGCTCAGGGACCGTGTTCGGTGCCTGCCCGCCGCGAGGAGCGCGCTCACCAGCCCCGTCCTCCTCTTGAACGTGTCGCGAGACTTACCCCACGCAAACCTCCTACAGAAAGCTTTTTCTTGACAGTTCTCCAGCCTAAGGAGGAGGATGGCGGGTTCCATGGAGAGCATCGGTCACGTAGACGGATCCCCTCGACCGATCCGAGTGGAGACTGGTCTCCTTGTCGTTCAGCTCTCGCAGAGCGTCGGTGCGTCTTCAGTAATTCTCACGTCATTTCCCCAAAGTGCCCCTCTGTGGCCAGCAGGATGATTGCCCCCACGGAGTCCACAGGCCAAGCCCCACTGTGGGTGTGTTGCGTTACCTGGTGGAAGGGACTTTGCAGATGGAATTAAGTTTGTGGAGGTTAATACAGGGAGGCTAAGCCGGATGGCCAGGTGGGCCCAGTCTAATCACGGGGGGGCAGGGGGGGTCCTTCAAAGTGGAGGAGGAGGCCAAGGAGATGCAACCCCAGGAGGAGCAGCAAAGACTTGAGGCCGGAGGAGGGCTTAACGGCCATCGCTGGCTTTAAGGCGGAGAAGAGGGCCGTGAGCCAAGGAGTGTGGGATCCTCTGGAACCTGGGAACAGCCCCGGCCGACCGCTAGCCGGGCAGCGGGGATCTACGAAGCGAAGGCCTCCAGCCACAAGTAACCGAATCCTGCCAACATCCCGAGGAAGCAAGCAAACGGCTTCCCCCTAGAACCCCCAGAAAGGAACGCGCCCTTAACGACGCCTGGATCCTGGGCGGGTGAGGTCCGTGTTCTACTTCTGACCTACAAAATTATGAGATGATAAAATCTCATTATTTAAGCCACTAAGTCTGAGGTAATTTGTGAGAGCAGCAATAGGAAGCTAAGTTGCGCTCTCCGACCGGAACTTGGACTCAACCGGCCTGCGTTTGGTGCCCGGCGCCAAGGCTTCTGGGAGTAGACCCTTGGGGGGCTGAGCCTGGGAGTCCGCCTCTGCAGCGGGTGTAATCCATGCCTAGCTCTTCGGCTTCTGTGCCAATGGCCTGAGAAAATACAGACAGAGCGCTAAACACATTGTCGGGCTGGGAGAGGGTTTCCTTCTACCCGTTGCACACTCCTGCCCTGACGCTTGGAAGCGTCTCCCTACAGGTATCTGCAGGGCTCGCTTCATCACTCCCCTCAAGCTGCTGTTCAGGTGGAACCTTCTAGACGGCGCCTTCCTCGGTACCACTAAAACGTCAGCTGTTTCCTGTAGCCCCATCCCCATCATTTCCTCGTGCCCCTTCGTGCTCATTTTTCCCCAGAGCACTCACCACTGACGTGATTATCGTACAGCCATCCGCTGCTGTGAGAAATTACCTGAAAACTTAAAGACGGCGCCCAGTGAGTCGATCTTAAGTGTTCTCACCACAAAAAAACTTAAATCATGGGGCGCCTGGTAGCTCAGTTGGTTAGGCGTCTGACTCTTGGGTTTGGCTTAGGTCATGACCTCCGGGTGGTGGGATCCAGCCACCCGTCTACACTGATCGCGGAGTCTACTTGGGATCCTCTCTCCATCTCCCCCCATCCCCCCTAGAGGTGGATACACTAATTGACTCGGTGGTGGTGCGCACTTCACAATCTGCAGGTGTGTCAAAACATCACTGTGTGTGCCTTAAATACAGACAACTTTTTATTTGTCACCTGTTCCTCAATAACGCGTCGGGGAAAGAAGCCAGTACCCATCTATCTTCTCAGTGTCTCTGTGGGGCAGGAGTCCAGGCGCAGGTTCCTGGGCTCCTGAGCTTCGGGGTCTCTCACAAGGTCATCCAGACGCCGAGCTGGAGACGCGGCCACTTACCACCTCGCTCGTGCGGTGGGCCGTAGCCGTCGGGTGGCTGGCCTGCGGGCCTCAGGGCCTCACGAGCAGTGGGCGGGACCCGACCTCAGCCTCATGCCACGCGGGCTTCCCATCACAGCGAGCAAGCCCAGAAGGCAAGAGAGGACGAGACGGGAGCCAATGCTTGGGTAGCTGCATCTTGGCAGTGACGTCCCATCACTTTGCTACATTCTGCTTGTTAGGAGGTGGTCACGAGGCCCAGGCAGCCCGCACTTGAGGGGAGGCAGTCACGTCAGGGTGTGAACACTAGGAGGAGAGGACTCTTGGCCGCCACGTCTTGGCTTTCACATTAGAATCACCTGGGACGATTTTTAATATTTAATAATATGTTTTCCAGCTTCTGGTAGGGACTTCGGGTTGTGCTCTCACTTCTTGGAACAGTGTAACCCGAGTGTAGGCCAGCGGGACGTGTCAGGAGCACTTAGGGCATTTTGAAAGGGAAGAGGGGGATGGGAATAGCACTGGTCCAGGAAGATCCATCAAGGGGGGCGCACATCTCACCGCCTCTGACGTTTAATGTAGGGACAAAGCGCTCAGCCGGGCCTCCCTTCCCGCGTCCCTCCGCCGCTCACACTGCTGGTTGGCCGTGTGGCCCGCGCTGCGCCGTGTGGACAGAAGGCAGGCGGTGCAATTAAAAGAGCACCAGAGAAGAGGGCTCAGGGTTTTCTGCAGGGAATGGATGGGTGAAAACCCTAGAGAATCCCCAGGGACTTGGAGAGGTGGAACTAGGTTGTGGTCTGAGAGCGAATCCTACGTAGCTTGGAGATGCTTCCAGGCTTTCTGGGCTGGGGATCCACTTCTGAGCCCAAACCGGCCTAGGCCGCGGCTGAATCTTCCATCTTTAGGTGGAATGGCCAGGGCGCGGGGAGAGGGATTGGGCGGGCCGGGGCCAGCGGTGGGCATCCGAGTTGAGTTTATCGTGGGATTCTTCACAAAATGTGCTGGGATTTTCTGAACGGCAAGTGTGCAGCTGCTCAAGAGCTCCGGTCACAGCTGCTGCGGGCGGCCGTGGGCTCCGTGGTCCTCGGGAAGCCAGCTTCCTGCAGCCCGCGTGCTCGTCGGCCCGCTATGACCACCGAAAGACTTGCGGGTCCTCTCCCGCCCGGGCCCCCGGGGAGCCCCAGGGTCGAGCCACCCTCGCGTGGGCTGACCTCAGCCCCTCGGGAGGGCCGGGCCTGGGTGTGACGGGCCGCGAGGTCGTGCAAGAGGCCACGTGCACAGACAGGAAGCAGCACAAATCTCTGAAGATGAACAGGGACACGTGGAGAAGAGGGACCCCTTCAGAGCGGCGACTAGCTCTCCGAGTAATGCTTCTCTTCTGCAGAAATATTTAAAAACAGCAATTTCTTTAGCAGCCAGGTGATTAGACCAGTAGGAGTTTAGAGGAATTATGAGCTGTTTTAAAGGGAAACATCAGCACATCAGATGGGCTCAGGGATGCAGAAATAATAGCAAACTGGAAATTTACGTTATTACTAATTTTCTCTGTTTCGCTTACTAATTTCCCCTATTATAGGATCTGTCTTTTGCGATCCACTGAGCGATGGCTCCAAATAATATTCCTAAATCATTTCATTACTCAGGGTTATTTACCTTGCCAAGTGCGCAGAGCTAAACAGCAAGGAATTGGAATGACAAAGATAGATTGTTTGTACTTTGCTAATTGCATCTCTTTAATCTCTGTGGGATTTAAATATGATTAAATGAACCCTTCACATAAATTAACAAGCAACACGAAGGAAATTAATATCTCCGTAACTCTTCATGTTGGTCTAAGTTTCCTTTGAATATTCTATTATAAAGTCAGTTGAGACCGCAGAGTGACTGAGCACAAGGGTCCCGTTCAAATCTCCACATGGGCTTTACTCTCTTTTCATAATCAAAATACGATCATGGAATAAGTAGGAAAACTTTGGGATATTTGGCAAAATGCGTGTTACGAAGGAGAACCCGCCGTCAGGGTGAACACCTGCAGGTGCGACGTGAATCCAGGAACAGCTGATTTCAGTGGGAAAGCGATGCTGGAAGCTGGGGGTTTGACTTGGCTTTGGTGCCAACAGCTGCGTGATCCGAGACAAGCCACTGACCTTCTTGAATTTGGAAAAGGGAAAAAACCTTAGTTTTGGAAAATGGGGGGAAAAAAGGGATAATTGAACTACCAGTTACCTAGAAAGTTTAATCTCTAAGGAAGGGATTCAGGGAGATGCTAAATACTCAAAATCCCTACTCTTGGACACGAATGTTCATGAAACCAAATGAACTGAGGTTTAGAACGTCCTCTCACTCTCTCACTCATCAATTCGCAAAATACTTACACCCGTCTCCTATGGTTAGGGTTCCGGGTCCCCTGTTAATAAATTACTCTGGGAAACGAACTAGGGGTGGTAGAAGGGGAGGAGTGCGGGGGGTGGGAGTGAATGGGTGACGGGCACTGGGGGTTATTCTGTATGTTAGTAAATTGAACACCAATAAAAAATAAATAAAAATAAATAAATAAAAAAAAATAAATTACTCTGCCTCTGGCAAACCATTATGCGCCACATGATGAAAAATGTTTTCCAGGGAGTGCTAACTGGGCTTGATTTTGCAATTATTTATTGTAAAGAATTTATTTATTTTAAGTAAACTGAAATAGAAGCTCCCAGTTATCAAAAATAAGTGGCGTTTAGGGGCGCCCGGGTGGCTCAGAGGGTTAAGCATTTGATTCTTGGTTTTGGCTCAAGTCATGATCTCAGGGTGGTGGGATCAAGCCCCGTGTCGGGCTCCACTCTCAGAGCAGAGTCTGCTTGAGAGTCTTTCCCCCTCTTGGCCCTCCTCCTCTGCTCCTCCCTCTAATGGTGCTCGCGCTCTCTCTCTCTCTCTCTCTCTCTAATAAATAAATAAAATCTTTAAAAACAAATAAATAAGTGGAGTTTAGACTACAAACATACCTGACTATAAAACGGAAAGCTTCGAAGGCTAACAGGTAATAATTCCTCATTTTAAGAAGTCGGTTTTTAACTCAGAGGTTTCTGTGAAGAAGCTGGTGGGGCTTTAAAATTGGGGGAATTATCTACTGAAGACTCTCTGGAGTATCAGACCCTCTAGAAGCGGGACCAGACACGGACAATGGGTAGTTTTAATGTGCAGCCAGGGCCGAGAGCTGTTGCTCTGAACTCCCTCATTCCCAAGTGATCACGCCGTCAGCTAACTGGCTGCTCAGGCAAAGGCACGTAGTGGGGGCGGGGGGGGGGGGGTCCTGCTAACTCACCAATGATGAGTGATGATTTCACTGTTTCCTCTCCCAATAATGATTTGTGTCTTAATCTGGAACCTGTACAACCAGCAAAGTCCTATCTTCACTAAGTATGATTTCAGGTACTTCGTTTTTTGTGGGGGTTTTTTTGTTTGTTTTTTTGTTTTTTTTAATCCTTATGCATGAGGAAGTATTTTGATGCAAAGTATGCTAGTGAATCAAATAGGAAGCTCAGTTTTCACGATGACCAGAGGAGGAGTTAAGGACAGCAAGCAACCAGTCTCTTGGTTAAGAAGGGAAAATCCTCAGGCCTAACCTCCCCATTTTCCAAACCTAAAGTTTTCCTAAAAGATGCCTGGACAGCCTGTACATGCACCGTGCCACGGACGGGAGGGCACACATCCAGAGGTGAGCTCGCACCATTCTGCTCCTCTCTCAGGGTTGAAGAGGTTTTTTTTTAATTGAGCAGAAAATTACCCTTGTCATCCATTCAATGGCAGGAGGCTTTCGCTTGAGAAGTCTCCCACACGGGACAATTTGCAGGGCTAAATTTTGTTTGGGACCACAGAAGAGTGAATTATCAGCAGAAATTCCCTCCGTGTGAAAAAAGTCAACCCAAGAAGACCTATTTCCTACCTAGTTGTGACACGTGTTCTCCCTCCTGGCCCGTGTCACTTGAACTTGCCAGAGCGTAGTATAAAATGTTCATTGATTTTCAGCTTGATTTTGGAAGTAAACCGAGGGGGCGCCTTTACACACATGATTAGAGTAGAGGGAACAAGACAAAAAAAAAAAAAAGGAAGTCAATAGAACGGGGATGAGTAATGGGATGATAACATGGATGGGAATCCAGCGTGTTTCTAAACAGCCAGAGGAGAGCCAGACTCCGTGGGATGTCGGATGCCAAGACAGCCCATGCTTGACTTTGTCTTTTATTAAATTCACGTGAATTACTTACTCAGGGCTCTTAGTTTCAAGCAACACAAATCCACCGGGTAGTTTCAACAGAAGGAATAGGTGGAGAGAATATTTGGGACAGGGAGTGTGCTACTCCTGCTACCTCTTCCCTGAACTGGGGTGGACTGTACGCTGCTTCCCGTATCTAGCTTCCTTTCCAAGTCTGTACCTGACGATTGAGCCGAGGCCGAGGACTGGGCCCAGCCTTCAGGGCCCGCAGTTAGGGGCACGTGCGGGGGTCCCCAACCTAGAGTATGTGCAGACGCTCGACAGTCCTGAGGACAGTGTTACCCGCTACCACTCCGCCCTGGTGCAGACGGGTGCCCGTCAGTGAACCGAGTGACCAGACGACCAAGAGACTAGCATGAACTTTGAGGACGCTTTCAGAAACATTCTATGCGACAGCGTAGACTTGGATCTTGTATATCTTTATCCCGTTTTTATTTCATTTTTGTAGTAATTCACTTGTATTAGCTTTGCTAGCGTGCCGGCCTGCCGTGGATTGGAAACAAAACCCTGGCACGTTAACAACAGGGGGTTTGAGAAGCACACCGCTTGCCATGTAATTACTTTGGTCTGTAATATATGCCGAGTAAAATAAATTCTGAAACACGTGGGCCAAGGGAAGTTTTATATTTTCATTTAATGATAAAAAATAGTGTACTGAGTACCATAATCCTCCTGCCTCTGCCTATTGTGTACTCCCCTGAGAGGCTGGCGCTGCTTCTATTCCCATGTTACAGATGAAAAAAACAATCAACAGAGAAATAAGTTACTTTCCCAAGAAGCCCATTTCCAGAAATTTCACTCTTACCCACCGAACCATCCTGCTTTCTTGCATGGACCCGCCCCACCATCAGGCAGTCGGCAGGAAACTTAATAGTATTACTCACGTTCAAAATTTGTCCTTACCGCACAGATTCTTTAGCCAGATGCACTATTTTTCTGAGTAAGCCAAAGCCATTCTTAAAAAACAGTGGCTCACAAGATAGATGATTTTATTGTTTGGCTGGATGTGTTGTTTCCAGATTTGAGCTAGTGCGTTGCCATAAGCCTCTGCTTTTCTGCAGAGATCATATCCTTCCCTCTCTCAGGTACGAGTAATCCCCCGCAGGCTCTCAGGGTCTCTCACCTGCGTCACGAAGGGAGTGTAGCTAACGAGCCTAAGCTCCCGTGAGACGGTGACCAAAGTGTTCCCAGGATGCTGGTCTCGGTGATCCACCGGGGACGAGCGTGCTGGTGCCCGAGGGGTCAGGGCCAGGAATGGTGCAAGATGCTCCCAAGGGACCCAGTCCAGGCTGGTGTCAGGGGGCAGACCTGTGGCCACGCGAGGCTGATGTCTGCTCTTGGCGGCCAGGAAGCAAAACAGCTCCCCGTGCTGCAGAAGCGGCCGAGATCTGTGCAAGCCCACATTGCACCCGTGACAGGAGTCATTGTTCAGCCCAGAAACCCATCAGGGCTTCAAGGCAGGGGCTGTGAGCCGGGAATCTTGTGGAGTCAAACGGCCTTTAGCACAGTAAACACAATCCCTTCCCAATCTGGCCCCCTGTGGAAGAAAGCCTTTATTAGGGCACAGAACTGGTTCTTTCTCCTCCATCAAACCCCTAAGGCGAAGCTGAGGTGAAACTAATAAGTTTGCAGAGCAGAAAAAGCACTAGTGTGGGATCACCAGGCAAGGTGATTTTTTTTTTTTTTGATGCCTAATAGAGCTCCAATTTCAGAAACACATATTGAAAAATAACGTAGCATATTTTTACCAAAACATATGTTGTAAACTAAATGATTTACCGACATATCAGTCCAGGAATTTCAAGAAATAAGTAGCTGAAGTAAGGCCTAGCTTGCTTTCTCAGCCTCAGACCCGTTGTCATGAATTACGTCTTTTAAGATGGTGGCCAACTCTCAGCGGTTGAAAAATTCTTCAGTGTGATCAAAACCATCCTTATCACATGTATCATTCATATGCTAGGTGTGGTCTTTAAATGTCTGGATAAGAGAGAAGACAGGAGGAGATTTTTTAATCTACATTTTCAGTGTTGGCATACTTGCTCTCTTGGCGTAGACGCGGACTCGAGAGCATCATCACCGAGCAGGGAATTCAGAGGAATGCACATTCCCAAGACACTTTATCCTTGACAAGACCGCTTTAAGGTTTGATTTGTTTTTGTTTAGCTTTTGGGGTTTTCCCAGAAAATAAAATACCACCGATTGGCTTCAGTCTTATTGAAACTAGATCCATGAGATACGCCATGGTTTCTCAGCCCATGTATAGAAAGGCTGTTTGTTATTCACCAAATAAGGTGTCTCCCACGCATTGGTTTTTCATCACAAGTTGTATCCATAACAACGTTTAGTGTTGCAAGAAATGAGTCTCATGACCCCAAATTGGGCATTATGAACTGACCGCTTTACAGGTGGTGAGACAGGCATCCTTTCTGTTGGGAAGATTTGGCAGCAAGTCCAAGTTGTGGTCTCGGGAAGTCCTAGATCAATGTTGGCCAAATTGCTACTTGGTCATTCAGCTTCCGTGAACATCTGGAGACGATTTCTCCCAGGGTGACAGAGGACAAGACTATGTGGCTGGGGCCTTGAAACTGATTAACATCCTAAATCCTAACACCCATCTATCATTGAGAAACTATTCCAACTAACTATAATCTGCTTATAAATAGCAAACTATTCCCCAAAGTATAAAATGTAGTAACTATGGTTAACTACCTAATAAATGCTTATGGAATTGTTTTTTTTGTACAAAAATGGGGTAATCCCTTGTCCAATTAACTGCGTTTATCTTGATTGTCTATTATTTGTTGTTGACGTGAACAAAGAAAAGTAGACTAAAAGGGAAAGACACAGTTTGCTCGCCAATTAATTCGATATAGCTAGCTTAAAATATCAAGTTCAGGATGTTAGTGGAGGAGAGACAGTTTTCTGAGTCAGGAATTCCGTTGGTATAAACAGTCTTTTTCATCAGGGACACTTTCACTGTTTGAATTACATGAATCTAACAGATTCTGTTAGCAGGGGAAAATGGTGGGATTCAAAAGAAAACACCCCCTCCCCCCCCCAAAAAAAAAGTGGATGGAAACTTGTCATAGCTTGCATTTGAGTGCATTTACCTTAAAAAAATAAATAAATAATTAAAAAAATTCAGTCTACCAATGAATGATGGTGAATTGGCCACTGATTGCTGTATAACAAATTTTCCTAAGATTTGGTGGCTTAAAACAACAGCTTTCATTACTTCAGAATGTCTGTGGGTCAGGAATCAGGCGCAGCCTCGCTGTGTGGTGTGGCCCCATGCACCTCCCGAGGCAGCACACGGCACCCGCTGGGCTACAGTCCTGTCGCGGCTTAGCCGGGGAGGGGTCCACGCCATGCTCACCCACATGGTTCCTGGCAAGAATCAGTTCCTTGACGTTTGGTGGGCTGAGGACCCGCTTCTTCACAAACCATTAGCTAGAGGCCTCCCTCATCCTCTTGCCGGGTGGGCCTCTCCACAGGACAGTCACACATGGCACCCCCTTCACTAGAATGGGCAGGCCAGAGAGGGTGCAATAAGACAGGGTCACCATCCTTTGTCACCTAACCTTAGAAGTGACGTCTTGCCACTTCTCCCAAATATCATTTTTTAGAAGCACGTAACTCGGTCCAGTCCCCACTCAAGAGGAGGTGAGTGCATGAGTAGGTAAATAAAAGGACGGGAGATCCTGGATTCACATACCAGACCACCCGCGGTGGTTGACTTCCACCTCAGTGGTGGCAAAATGAAAAGTGGAAGATCAAAGATACATTTAAGTCCTCAGATTTTTCCTCCAAAACGTTAAAAATACACAAATCATCTTTCTAGGTAGGACCTAATTCAATATCTATGAGCGTATGCGTCTCCCGAACTGGGCAAGTTAACATTCCCCTTACCATTAGTCATACTTTAAATATGACAGTTTCTTGTTTAAAATGTGCATTAAAAAAAAAAACAGAGAGAGAGAGAGAGAGATCCAGAACAAGGGAGAGAGAAATCGATTCAGGCAAACAACCGGAATGTTCTACGTTGAAGTCAGCCAGATGTGTCGTGTCCCCGTTCCTCTTTCTAGAGTCAGCTGAAAGAGCTAAGAATACATCGTTTGGAGCTCTGAGTTTTTGCGTGCATGCGTGGACGTGCCTTCATACGTGTGCGCGTGGACGCACACAGTGGGACGGGCCCGTGTCCCAGTGGGTGTCCTTGTGCGTTTAACCTCGCTCCCTTCTCACTATGGCAGTAAAACCGGGCACGGGAACTTTTTTTAATTTGGTGAAGCCTAAATTAGTTGTCTCCAGAGGCATCTCCTTTCTCTGAACTATGCTATTTTCCCTTTTCTCCAAAGAGCAGTCCTAGTGGATACGACTTAGCCAATCTCCCCAGTTAGTTTGTCTTCAGACGGAGGCTAATGTCAGCGACCCCTGCTTTGCCCCTTCATCATGCTAGTTTGCGGATGGCCATCCTGCCAATAGGGCTTTTCGCCCCATAAACCAAGGATCCTCTGCTTCCGTGACTATCCGGGCACAAACAGCGTAGACGGCCAAGGAGAAATCCTCTACTAATAAATTCTGGCAAAACGTTGGGAGCTACGTGTGTGCTCCCGTGGGCGTGCGTGCATGTGCGTGTGTGTGCGCTCATGTGTGTGCCTGTGCTCGCAGCACATATTTTCCCAGAGTCGTACCTCACAACCCAATGATTACGCTCCCCTCAGAATGATTTACATGAAGACTTCTTTGCATCGAGCAAGTTCGCCGTGACTCACCTTCAATTAGAAAAGACCAAACCGCACTTTGTTTTGCTCTGGGCTGGACAGAGGAAAGAGGAAAAAAAAAAAAAAAAAAAAACAATTCAAGAGACAGACGAATTGCTTTTCCTAAACAAAGACTCGTTGCATTTATAAACGTGGGTCTCCCATAATTTTTAAAAACCGTTTATATGTGGGGATGAGCCTTATAAACAGTACAGCCTCGTCAAGACTATGGTTTTGCCCAATTAAAGGACTGGACCCGACAAGACCACCAATTGTCGTGTTGTGTTTTAGGAGCTTGATCCAAGTTTACATTTCCAGCCAGTGCCTCAGCCCCGCTGCTTCTGACGGCACAGGAGAGCAGGCCCGGGGCTGCTCGGGGGCTGCTTGGGGGGCTGCTCGGGGAGCAAGTCAGGGCGGGTGCATCGTCGCCGGGGGGAGCGCGTGGGAGCCAAGAGCTGCAGGGAAGCGAAGCAGGGGACGGATGGTCCCTCTTGGCTTCACATTTAAATCCCAAGTTGGACTCTCCTACTTACCAAAAGTGCAAATATTCTCAGTGTTTGGACATGTGTGCAGATGAGCGTCTGAGAAAGAGCGACCACGTCGACCATCTGCGCAGCTGCTGCTGGAGGTGGCTCCAAACCGCCTCGACATCCCTACGGGCCGCGCGCATCGTCAGCCTGGTCGGGGGTGTCTGGGGCACAGCGCGTCCGTGAGCCCCTCGCTCAACACGTTTACTGTGACCTCAGCGCTGCCCGTTGAGATGCCATCGCCGCGACCTGCGTGTGATCGATCGCGCGTGAGCTAGCGTTCCGTGGGAATTGGGGAGCTGCGCGTGCGGGTATTTTGGTGAAGTCCAGAGGATTGACTGTGGGTTAGTGTCTGTGAAATCATTTTAAATACATATGTGCTTTTCCAGGGGACAGGGAAGGAAATGCTGATCTTAAAATAAAGAAAAGTGACTTATTCCAGGATTCTTTGTGCCCTGGCGGCTGCCACGTGCTCCCGCTCTGCATCCACTGTTCTTCCGGCACCGGGACGCCTGATGCTGCAGTTAAGGCTGCGCCACGTGGCCTCACAGGGCCCCAGGTCCAGACGTCCCTGAACTCCTGTCCCCCACCCGAGCAGCCTGGCTGCGCAGCCTGAGAGCCCGACTCAGGCCACCCCACAAGGTGCCGTCACAGTGACTGGCGTGTGGCGCGTCGCCATCTGAGAACTTACCAGTAACTGTTTTCTAGAGGATTTCATTTACTTACGTATTTGAGAACGAGAGAGAGAGAGAGAGAGAGAGAGAGAGAGAATGACCCTGGGGCGGGGGGCAGAGGGAGAGCAGGCTCCGCCGGGCAGGAGGGTGCGGGCTCCGGCCGGGCCTGGATCTCGGCCCAGCAGCGGGCGGGCGCCCCACCGACCGGGCCCCCCGGGCACCCCTCAGCTGCCCTGCAGGGGCCGAGGTGCCGGTAACCGTGACCCCCCCGCAGAGTCCACCTCACGGGCCAAGGCACGTGCCTTCCACAAGCCGCCGAGCTTTCCCGGGGTTTAGTCTTGGCTTGATGACGGTTCCGAAGCACCGAGTTCTTAAGGGAAGGCCCTGGTCGGGTCCATGGAAACCCGGCAGGAGCCGAGGGCGAGCGGCGTGCCTTCCCCACGTCGGGGGTGCCCGCTGCGGCCTCTGGGCAGGTGTCACCTGCCAAGGCAGTGGTGGACGTGTCCCTCCAGGCCGTGGACGGCGACAGCCCGGGGGTGGGGGGCCAGTGGCACAGGGAAGGGGCCTCAGTGGGCCTGGAGGCCGTGGCCCCAGGAGGCCGTGGGCCCAGGAGACCGTGGTCCAGGAGGCCGTGGTCGAGGAGGCCGTGGTCCGGGAGGCCATGGGCCCGGAGGCTGTGAGCCCAGAGGCCATGGGCCCAGGAGGCTGTGGCCTGGGAGGCCATGGCCCAGGAAGCCGTGGGCTTGGAGGCTGTGGGTCGGGAGGCCGTGGGCCCAGAGGCAGCCTGGCCTTGGCCACCAGCAGCCACAGCCTGTTGTTTCGTTGCTTGGCTCTCAACGTGACGAGTGCCACCTTCTGCCGTGGGCGAGCACCCCCCCCAGGTCCCCCTGTCCCTCCCGCCCCGCCCCCAGGGACCTGCAGAGCCCCGGGGCTGGTGGGGAGAGCGGGGCCCGGGGCAGGAGCGTGGCGCCTGGACGGCTGCAGCCGGGGACACCTGCCCCCAGGGTTTGCCGGGCCCCAAGGCTCCCACGGGCGGTGTCCCAGCGCCTCCCTTCTCGGGACAGGTGGGAGCTTGGCCACCCGCCCGCACTTAGAAGGCGCCCTGTGCCAGGTAAATAAATCCCCCTGACCCAGGTCGGTGTGGTTTCAGGACTCCCTGGGCGGTTCCAACCGACATCGGACTCTGAGTCGGTGCCCTGCGTTGGCACCTGGGCGCACCTGCCGGCGCATCGCTGGGCGGGATCCCTGCCGTCTCCAGGCCCGTCTGGTCCCTCCTCCCGCAAACACATGGTTATTCGGCAGCTACTTCAAGATCGACACCAGGGCTAAGGTGTGAAAAATCAAACCACAAACAAACAAAAAATCCAAGCAGGTGCCGAAGTGCCAGTCAATTTAAGAAGTGCGGTGGGGGAGGTGGGCCGTCCCTAACCTGAGGGAGGTTGCTCACAGTGCTGAATTTGTGAGGGACAAAAGTTCTTGGGAATATCAGGCTTCATCCTCTCTTAAGAGCAGGACACCGACGTAACTCAGCCTCGGTACCTTCTAAAACGGCATCCGACACGAGACTCCCAACGAGAGGCTTGGCTCAACCCCCTTACCCTTCAACATGTCAGCTCTGCCTGCTGTAAACAAAGTCGGAAGGAGATCAGAAGTTTACTAACTCTTTTCTCATAATAAATTTGGTGAGGTGACCATGGTTTCAAAAAATAGCATTACTGGAATAGTGATATATCGGGGGAAAAAAAATCTATGCCATTAGAGGGATCTGAGAATTGCTAAAATTATCATCCGTGCAGAGGAGATTCGAGCCGAAATACAGCCAAATGATTCGTAGCATTTTCTCTGCATGATTTCCCCCCTTTTCCTTCTACCATTGTTGCCGTGACCTACTATCATTTGGATACCTCCGCAGAGTTGGAACAGTTTCCAAGGCCTCCGATGGCCCTGCCCAACCCCTCGCTTCCTAATTCCACCATGTGCATTTAGATACGTCAGAAAAGTAGACTCTTTAAGCGTCTTCAATTTCTTGCTCAGGTCAGAGAGGTGCTGTGACTTGTATTATTATAAGCCTAACTTACGGACCGTAGATTTCCAGTGATTTTACCTTCCATCCTCCCCTGAAGTTCGTCTCCGCCCTGAGCAGAGTGGTTTCCATTGATACTAAGTCACTGCCTCTAATGTTGGAAACCTTGGAGAGAAAGAGAAATCCTAAATATCATTTTCTAGGTCTCAGCATCCATTTTTAAGCAACTGTTTTGTACAAACTGGACTTTGTTAGAAGAGCTGGAAACGTACCAGGAAGCAAAAGAAAGACAAGCCCCTTTGAGCTTACGATCTAGAGGGAGGCCCACAATTTAAAAAATCAATTAATGTATTATGTTGTCGGGTGGCGCCAAGTGCCAAGGAGGCAGGTAAAGTGTGATAAAGGAGCGAGAGCAAGAGGACTTTTGTGTTAAGGAGACGAGGTGGAGGTTTCCCTCAGGAGGTGACCTCTGAGCCGGAACAGATGGCACAAGGAGTAAGTGGATGGACTTAATAAGAGTACGATGTGCACGAGTATACGCAGGACGAAGGCGCAGGGCTGGTGAGCACCCAGGCCCGGCTGCCGTGGGTGCCCTCACCTCTCGTAGCCCAGAAGGGGTGGAGGGTGGGAGTGCTGAGATCACATCCTAGCAAGGGCTGTCGCAAGGAAGGAGGGCTGCTTTACGGAAGAGGGGGTTGCCCCTGCAACAGGGAGGAGCAGCGACAGAGGAGGCCCACCCTCCTCGCCTCCCTCCGCCTACCCTGCCGCCTCTGGCCAGTGCTTCCTGGCTGCAAGCCACGGCACAAGGGAGCCTGGGAGAGGCAGTTCGTAGGGTCAGCATGAGAGCAGGACCCAGAGAGAACGTCAGAGAAGGAGTGAGCCAGCCCCACTCTGGGGACACACCCCAACCAGCAGGGAGCCCCCGGGAGGGCTGTGCTTGGCACATTCTAGGAACAGCAAGGGAGTCTGCGGGGCTGGCACTCCGGGGGTCAAGGGGAGCCTTGTAGACATCTGGGTCACTGGGGCGGATGGAGGGCAGATCACATGGGACCCTGTGAACTCTACAAAGCCTTGGCTCTCATCTTACATGAGGTGAGGCGAAGGTGATGGGGGGCATTGTAAGCAGGGGAGGCCGTGGTCACTGTGTGGGAAGCAGGGCTAAGGGGGTAGGATGGACTGCAGCCACCCAGAGCTTAGAGCGGGCGTTCAGATGGGAGAAGACGTTTGTCATCATCTGAAATACGGTGGATGCAGCAAGACTTAGGAGAAGTGTTGAGAAAACCAGGTTTGACCTCTTAGGATTTGTTACCGTCTTACATCTGAACACCTTTGGTGACACTTTCGTTCATTTCGTGGGCATTTACTAAGTAGCCACTGTGTGCAGAGCATGAGTTCAGGGAGTTCTTGAGCTCAAGGACCAGAGGGAGGGAATTCCATTGAGCACTTGTTATGTGCCAGACTCTTCATGAAGGATTTGACCGAGGCTTACTTATGGTCCATTTCATTTTCATGACACACAATGAGGCAGATACGATTTTCCCCATTTCTCGGATGAAGAATCAACCCTTGTTGATTCAACTCTTAATTCCCCATTTCTCAGATGAAGAATCAAGGTTTAGAGAGTCGAAGGTGTGCAAAGTCTTTCAGCTGGAGGGTGTGGGATGGAAATCAGTTAGTCTGCCCCATGTCAGTGCTCCCACACTAACCACAGTGCCCCCGGCCGGCCAGGGGTGTAAGACACGGACAGATATTGTTTATTGTGTAGCACTTGACAGGCTGTCTTTGAACAGCTCTTGCAAAGAATTATGAAATTATGAAAAAATGGTCAAAGTCAAATCTGTATCCATTATAGGAAGCAGAACTGAGCACTTTGTACATTGGGATGTTACAAATCAGTACTGAGTTCATGCTCACAAAGGGAGGGCTGGTGGGGCCACCATCTAAGCAACTAACTGGAATAGGGCAATTAGTGCACGTCCAAAAGAAGACTACAATGAGCAGACGACCTGTTGATTTTGCGTCAACCTACTGCCTAAAAGCATGGCCTGAATTTAGTGAATTTCTTTTAATCCTGACTGTGCCTTTGTCTACAGGGTCCATTTGAACCATAATGATAGTGGGCATTCTTTTTAATGTTTCTAATGCAGCATTAGGCCAAAATTAGTCAACTGGTTAAAATGGAATTACCCAATCATGATCACAATAATTTAGGTCAAATATTTTACATTAGAAATTATGTTTGAGCACACAGAGCAGTGGGATAAATTATTTATCTCCACTGTACTTTGCCACAAAGAGGCAAACTCAAGCTCAACGCACGCTCTTAGTCGACAGCCATATGGAGGCATGATTAAATTCACATTTCGGGCAAGAGTCCAGTCCATCAGATAGGGCTATAGAGAAAGCATGTCAACATTTGGAAAAGCTAAGTGCTTGGCCTCAGGCTGACAGCTCACTGATACCGGTCGCTGTAACAGATGTGTCAGGTGGACCTCTGGAGTATTTGGTCAGACGTAACACAGCTGAGAGAGAACATTCGTTCGAACAATAAAAATAAGCCTGATAACATGTTCCTTCCAAGGAGAATTGAAATATGCGACTTACATAACCGCCCACTGATAGGAGCACAAACAGTAAATATCAATGACAGACATCACGAATGTTACGACGACGACGGAGAGGTTATCGATTGATTGATAGTAGGGACACGTCTTTACATGAAGAAGTAGATTTTATAATTTAGATGAGATTCTCTCTAAAGCCTGTGGGGGTTTCCATGGATAGGACCCTGCCACGTTTCAGTAGGTGCCTACAGAGCACCCTGCTCTACAACCATACCTCAACTCAGTTCTACCCGAGGACCCAGTTAGGGGCTTACGTGACATTTTCAAAAATTTTTTTTGTATTATATATAGAATTAGACAAGGCGGATAATCATTTTTTAATAGGTGATGGCAAGGTACTTCACGGAAGAGGAGGAAATATGCCTTCTAAACAGTTTAATGGCAAGTTATAAGAATTTGGATTTCACTGTATAACGTTACTGGTATTGAACAATTCATTTCTATAAAATGAATTACCAAACTCTGAAGATCAAAGCATGTATATGTTTGAGAACCAGTTCAAAACTATCACATTCTGGAATATGTTTGTCCTATCTGTTCTACTTGCCATTTTACCTACCTTCCTACCTATACTTAGAAAGACATAAATCAAAATGTTAAATATATTACCTGTCAGTGAAAAGATTATAGATACTCTCTTTGCTCTTGTTGATATTCTATATCTTCTGAATTTTTAGCATGGAGCATATATTACTTGTCTAACTGAATTTCTGTAAAGCTATTTAAACATTTTTTTTAAAGATCTAGTTAATTTTGAAGACAAGAAAAGCAGTATCATGCTTAGCATGGAACATATGGATTGGGGCATAATTGCAACCCTTACAGAAAGCCTTAAAAAAATCATTGAACGTCCTTAAGAGTTTTCCAGGGGAAAAAAAAAATGTGAAATTTAATTGTAACCAAAGAAGATGCTATAAGCTGGATACATTGCATTTTAGTGGATTTTTCATTTGCAAACATTAAAACGTAGACGTCTCTGATTCTTTAAATTCCATTTGTCTATAGGAACGATCATCTAATTCTGATACTTAGGACATTTGTTTTCATATTTTTTAAGCCCAAGGCCATTTGTAAAGTTGGGACTTAGGGCACTGAACTCAAGGTCAGCTGTGTCAACCACCCTTAAATAATGGAGGCTTGACTTTGACCTCAGATGTTTTGGTCAGAAAGGTGAGAGCACAGGTAGGAGAGGGCACATGATGCCCAAATTGCTGGCCTGTCATCTGTGCCTCACTTCAGAGACCAACTCCACGTGGGTAAACCACCAGTACGTTCTGAGACCCTGGAATGGTCAAAACAGCCTCTAAAGTTACGCATCTCATAGATCCGGAGATGAGATAGAGAATCTCACCTGGTGTGAAGATAATGGCCTTGGAGCCAGTCGGAAAGTCCTAGCTCTGGAGGCTCAAGAACTGAAAGTGCTCCTGACTCTGCACCTGATGGGCCTGCATCTCAGGCTGCTGAGAATTCCTGCCAGTAATTTCCTCCTCTAACCCTTGGAAATGGAGATTACCTGGGCAGCAGATTTAGGCATCTTTTGTTGTTGACAGACATCAGAAGAGCAGTCCTATCCCGAGGCCACTATGTATTGTTTCTCTGTATGCCCTAGTAACTCAGTGTAAAACGGGGGGAGGGAGGGAAACCAACTTGTGTACCTTAATGCGTTCAGTATGAAAGAAGATAATAAAAGTGCTTTATAAGCCATCATGGGCAAATGCAATTTTTCCTAATTCAACACATATTTCTGCAGGGTCTCCTAAATTCAACAAATACATATTAGAGTCTTCTATGCATTCACTCTGCTTGCTGCTGCAGGAGATAAAAAGAAGGACTTCAAGGAGCTAAATCTAAAGCCTTTACTCCTATCATGTATTTCTTTGGCAAATACTTACGGAGTATCTCTCAAGTGTGAGGCACTTTTTTCGATGCTAGCAAAGTAATTGTGAACAAGATAATCAGGCTACTTAATTATCATGGAGCTCACAGACTAGTAAGCCTTATTTAAGATAGAAATGCTGTAGTAGTTTAAAGGAGGCAGATGTCATATGTTGACGGACCTCTGGGATCTCGTGAAGAAGGAAGTACTTGAGTCAACCCTAAAAAGATTCAAAAAACAGCAGCAACATAATTCTACAGGATGGAAGAGGAAGGGGAAACTTTAATTTACATGATGCTCTGGGAAGTAGTGGAGAGTCTAACTTCTAGAGGTTAAGCCACGAGGGAAGCCCTAACAGAAGTTGAAAAAAATGTGTCAAAGCCCCAGCGAGGCCAGCCTTCGGTGAAGAGGCAAGAAGCTGGTTCTGAATTCAGCAGGCGATAGGACAGCGATGCCCGATGTCGACTTAGGGACCGGGTGGGGGGCAGGTGTGCTTTAAGGTGGATCCAGACGTCCGACTATCCACCAAGCCCCCACAGCTCTAGTTTGGTAGGCCTTGGGGATGACGTGTAAAGCCTGCTATGGCGTTCTCCTTCAGCCTCTCAACCTTTGGTGGCTCGGTGTACAGGGAACGCTTACCGCTGACCGCAACTGGAGGAGAGTGACAGGCAGTTTTGCTCCAGGGATGCAACAGTTGTGACCCTTTGCAACAAAGACGAGCAAAGATTGATCCAACCAGAATGGATTAGAGTTTGAAAAGAAAATAAGGTGTGAATCCCATTGGGGGATTATCACTATCATCAACCACCTTCCATCACGTCACTGTGACTCACATAAACAGTAACAGTGAAACACGCTGCATAGCCAGCGTGCAAAGATAACACACTTAGTGGATGTGAGGCAAAAAAATAAATAAAAAGGCTATCAGCCAGAGATTTACACCCCCGTGGACTTTCTGCCGTATAAATATGCTTTCCAGGGGATCCCTGGGTGGCTCAGTGGTTTCGCACCTGCCTTTGGCCCAGGGCGCTATCCTGGAGTCCTGGGATCGAGTCCCGCGTCGGGCTCCCGGCATAGAGCCTTCTCCCTCTGCCTGTGTCTCTGTCTCTCTCTCTCTCTCTATGTCTATCATAAATAAATAAATAAATCTTAAAAAAAAAATATGCTTTCCAAACTAATGAATATGAAGCTCTCTCTTTAGTCTCGTTTTATGTAATTATCACAACTAACGTAGGAGAAACCAGAATTCTAGCCATAGGTGGAGGAAAGACACTCACGTAGTGAATCCCGCCCCAGCCAGGAACCTCACAAGCTAGAACACCTTTCCAGACAGCAGCCAACGATCAGCAACCCCGTTGCTGGCCAAGCAGCCTCTTTGTCTCCAACCACATTGGAAATTCTGTTGATTTACTTGAAAACACAAAGGAGAGGTCATAAGTAACAGTAAACCAGCAACCCAGATGTGGTTTCAGGTAGTAGAGCAGTGCCAGCCAGCGGCTAGATTGATTTATGTGTGGGAGAGACAGAAAGAGGAGGGAGGGGGGGAGAGAGAGAGAGAGAGATCCTACATATTAGGCAGCACGAAAAGAAAGAAATGAGTTGTTTGACATGAGCACTCATTATTCTCAAAGGACATTTGTTCATTGATCCCAACAAGATTGTCCTTGGGCGTAGATATGTGGAAAATGTTATTATGATAAAAGTTAGATTTTAGCCTCAAGCTAAAAATATGTGTCAGGATACAGCTTTCTACCTGAAATAGTTTCCATAGACACGTGGATGAAACTCAGTGTTTTCTTAGCTCAGCCAATCCCTTCTGTTACGGGCCTGGTGAATAGCACACGCATTCACAGCGCCGGTTCCCCGTTTACTTTCCCTTTAGGCTGAGAAGTCACTTCGTTACACCTGCTCATCTCCTGCCACGTATTTACTTTTTGGCCAGCTATTCCTGTTTCTTACAGGGGTTCTTTTTCTGGCCTTTCTTTTTGAAGAGGACTGAATAATTCATAGAGCTTTCAAAGCTAAGAATATACATATTTCTTAAGTATATGTATGTATATTTATATATAAATGAAGGATATATATATATTTAAGATTATATAATATATACACATATACACATGCTATCCATCATCATGGTATTTTTGACTCTTTAAATATTCCGAATTCCTCTTCTGTCCCAAGGGCTCTGCTGAATGAAATGATGCCATGCAAGGTCGTTTACACAGTAAAGGAGTCGTCATTGAGATAAACAGATTTGAAAAAGCAACTTTTTATAAGCTTAAAATTTTGGTCTTGAATGACTTGAGAAAATAATTCAAGAAGCCAAAAAAACACAAAGCCCTGGTTTCGTTCCAGCAATTCTTAAGACATGGAGCAGCCATATCAGTGTATAGAGTTAGACAAGCCTGGAAGGGTAATGCCATGCAACCTGGCCCAATTAAGAGCTATTCAGAGACCTGAAAGAGAAACCTGAACAAGGAAGGAAGGAAGGAAGGAAGGAAGGGAGGGAGGGAGGGAGGAAGGAAGGAAGGAAGGAAGGAAGGAAGGAAGGAAGGAAGGAAGGAAGGAAGGAAGGAAGGAAGGAAACAGGGAGGGAGGGAGGAAGAAATGAGAGCCCATAAGTATCTCCTACAAATGGAACTGGTAAGCGATGGAGCTTTTAATAAGAATGTTGATGACTTAAAGAGGGAGACAAACCATGAGAGACTCCTGACTCTGGGAAACACACAAAGGGTTGCAGAAGGAGAGGTGGGGGGGGGGGGGGGAACGGGGTAACTGGGTGATGGGCACTGAGGAGGGCATGTGATGGGGTGAGCACTGGGTGGTGTTATATGTTGGCAAATTGAATTTAAATAAATTTTTTTTAAGAAAGAAGAATGTTGATAGGGGTGCCTGGGTGGCTCAGTCAGTTAAGCAGCTGCCTTCCGCTCAGGTCATGACCTCGGGGTCCTGGGATCCAGCCCCCGTAGGCTCCCTACTCTACGGAAAGTCTGTTGCTAACCTCTCCCTCTGTCCCTTCCCCAGCTCAGCTCTTTCTCTCACTTGCTCTCTCTGTCTGTCTCTCTCTCTCAAATAAACCAAATCTTTTATTAAAATGTTGATGATAATGATCAAAGATAAGAAAACTAATCTTTAATATTAAAGATATATACCTGAGAAATTCATGTCACCAAGAATTTCTCCAGAATCTTTCATATAGAAGCTTTCCCCCGGTACTGAAGATTAGAGAAAATGAAAATATGGTATGTTCACTCAAGGGCCAATTTCCACTGAGGCTGGAAAGCTTAATTGGCCATTAAGAGGATTGTCTGGGAGTGATCCTGCTCGGGGTGGCCTCATGTGGTCTACGTCCAAACAAATACAATCAATTTCTTCTTACAATAAATAACTGATTGTTTGTACTTTGCATTCACCTGCTCCCTTATCTGTTCTAAGATAGCCTCATTGTAACCTGGAACCATTTTAACCTGGAGGATATCTCTAAAGACAAAAATCCATTACTGGGGACACATTAAGGAAGTCATCCTCACCATATTCCTAAACTGTCACAATACGGCTGGCTCTGTACCACCATATTTAAATCTGTACTCAAGGATTACAAAGAAGAAAAATATATTTTTGATGTTCTATAGAGTCCGTTCATGCTGCTACCAGCAACACCAGCCGTGGTGAGAGAGTAACAGGTGGAAATAGTAAGCAAGAAAATCACTTCCTTGGGATTTTTGTTTAGCTACTAAATTATATACTTTATACCTCCCAGCAAACTTATTATTGTGGATTCCCTATTGGAGTCAAAGCAACATACGCAAATAAATAAATGTATAAACTCTAAAATTTTATGAGCAGACATCAGAGTGCACCATAAATACTTCCAATCAAATAACAAGCGAATCAACTAAACCAAAGCCTGTGATGATAGAAATTGAAGCAATATTGACTGAAATGTAATTAATTTGGTTCAAGGAAGAGAAAATTGCTGCTCCTATAACTTCTGATAATATTTATTGGCATTTGCACCTATTGGCTTAAGTAGTAGATTTCCAGCTTTCTTTAGAACAATTTTACTTCACAATTAGGGCTTACTTGACATTTTAAATCTTCGTAGAGTCCTCTGGATTCTTATTGAAACCCACATTCTTCCAGAGTATCAAATAGAAACCTACTTAACTTCAAAGACATATGTAGAAAAACCATAGAAATCAGAAATACATGCTTTAACTGCCTCTCTGGAAGTAGGAACTCCTCGGTGACTACTCGAATTTCTAAAAGCCCTATACTCCCAACACCATAGTTTATTGCATGATGAATGCTGGAAACATCTACCATTCCTTCTCGAATTTTTAAAATTAATAAGTCATAATGGATTTCCCCACAAGATCTTTCCTAAGTGAACCACGGAACATTAAAACAGGCAAGGAACTGGTAAAGCCAGAGTTTGGCCACGTCACCAAGTTTCATACAGCGCATTACTCTTTGTGAGTAGAACCAAGGCCCAGACCATTGTCCCACCTCGAGAAGGAATTTTGAATCACACCCAGCCCAACACACTAAATACTCAGGCCTGAGTGTAAAAGACTGGCTTTGCATTCTTAATGACTTTTTCAGCTGGGAGTGATTGCCTGCCTTGCTCTAGGTTCTACAGGTTGATTTTCTCAGATTCCTGTCTTTCATTCTGGAATGCAAGTACTTAGGGAATCGTACTTCATCCTTCCAACTTGTTTCTTGCAGGTGATCAAAGGTGCTATGATTACAGGCTGACCAGGAAACTGCACTGAAATAGGAGCCCAAACCACTCCATCCCCATGATCCTGCGTCTCCATTTCCATCCAGTTTACCAAATGGGAAAGGCCCTGTGCAGCTGCCTCTCATCTCGTCGCTCCTAGCCTTCTCTCTGTGCCTGTGGAGTGCTCAGTGACACTTTTATATTGATTGTCTTGCTTCCACATGGCTGTGCTTTGCTTCCCCCTACACCATATGTTTAATATTTGAGATGGAACAGGATGTTTAAAGTTGGGGACTTATCAGTTTGTTTTCCTTAGAAGGCACAGATGCCCTAACATGCAAAGTCCCAGAGCTCTTAATGTCTTCATAGCACAGAGTGCCCAACATTGCATCTATGTTTACACAATTATTATTATCTAAGTGCTCTAATGTTTTGAGCCAGCACATTTTTGCCATTTGCTGCCATTATGTTGACTGAAAACAATTGAAAAATATACAAGGAAAAACTCAATGCTTTGATTTAAAGAAAAAATATGTCCAGATGATTTGTGGAAGTTGGTCCAATCTAGTTTTCCACATGAGAGACATTTTTTCTGCTCTATAATCCCCAAATATGGCTTAATTAGTGATAGTGGTATTTACCATTTGCCAATATTTGGGTGGAGAGCTTACTTTTTAAATTTTTTTTTTAATTTTTTAATTTTTATGATAGTCTCTCTCTCACACACACACACACACAGAGAGAGAGAGAGAGAGAGAGAGAGGCAGAGGGAGAAGCAGGCTCCATGCACCGGGAGCCCGACGTGGGATTCGATCCCGGGTCTCCAGGATCGCGCCCCGGGGCCAAAGGCAGGCGCCAAACCGCTGCGCCACCCAGGGATCCCGAGAGCTTACTTTTTAGAAGAGAATTTGCTAGCTTCCTTTTTAGGATCCTTTTTAGGATCCTTCCCCCCGCCCCCCCAGCCCTGCCCCCACACACCGCTCTAGGTTTCAGATTGGCTTGATACAGTTCAGTGGACAGCACGACAGTGCAGTTCCTTCAGCAGATCCCCTAAAGTACGAGGAGTCACAAAGCTGTCCTCAGGACTCTGACACCGTACCACCATTGTCAGAGCTTTGGGGTCAGGTCGGCATCTTGGCCCTCTGGTCTACAGGTGAGCGTGGGATATGGTCTCTCTACAAAGTGGTGATAACAATGGCAATGAAGACTTCACGTCGTAGGTATAGGTCAGAGCAGAGCAAGCCCTGCACGATTGACTTGCTGCCCAAATGTCTAGGCTCATAAGCAAAAGTGCTGCGGAAGAAAGACCAGCAAGCACCAGGTTGATGGTCCCTGGGAGCAACCTGCAAAACCAGAGCGGACGAGGGCCAGGCCGGCCGGGTAAATACAGTGAGGAGGAGAAGCCGTTTCAAAAGCTCTATTAAACTCCACGCCTAACATTTCAGGAATTAAAGAGTGGAAGTGAGACCTATCTAGAAAAGCAAATGTTTCCTAAGAAATCTGCCGTTTAATTCAAGGATCCTGAAAAATGATGCCTATCTGGAGGTCTTTCTCTGGTCCCCACCACCCACTATGCCCCCTTTCGAGTATTGTGTCCACCGGGGACAGACTCTTAATACAGGAATTAGAAGGAGGGGGTTTAGGTGTAAACACCATGAAATCTGATTACTGTTCTCCTCATCCTTCGATACCCTGGCACACTTCCCTCCAGAAGGATTGACAGCTTCTTGGTGTGGTTTTATCTTTTAACAGCCTCTGGCCTCCGTACACACACGAAAACAGACTCTTAGGAGCAACAGTTCTTCTTTCTTGCAAAAATAGAGAGAGGCTAGTGAAACCCAGAATTTATTCAGACGTTGGGCCCCTTTTTAAAACATGATTTTAGTTCAAGATTTTGAAAGATAGAAACATGAATAGATATTTTTACAGAAACTTTTATAAAAGAGGTTCTAAAACCTTGCAATGTAACAATGGCCTGATTGGGTGTTTTTGTTTTTGTTTTTTTTTTCCCTATTGTTTGTCTATTTCTTATCCAACTCAGATTTTTAAAAACAAAGAGATTAGAAATCAGCATGCCATTAACTCGTTCAAAGAATTCCAGCACAGGAGCAGGAAAATATACTCACATAGTCTGCTCTTTCACTATCCAGGGACTGGAATTGTGCACAACAGCTTTATCTCCGGGTAAATTGTAGAGAGTACATTTTTACATCCTATGGAAAGAGAAGGGAAGAATTGGAAAAAATCATGGCTGTTTGAGGGATCCAAGGTTAAGATCGACGTCGTGAGATGTAGCACCCTTGGTACATGCGAAGGTGGTTGGCACACTCCAAGGTACAACATATCAGTATCTCTAAATCTTCATAGATACAGTTTTCTGTCGTGTTTACAATTTTAACTTCTATCAGTTAAGTCATAGGACAATTCTAAGCATCGTTTTTCTTGGCTCCTCTAATTTAAAGATGTAGTCTTGTGTTTTGATATATTCTAAGATTTGAGCCAGATTTGTTCAGACAAAGTTATCTGTTAGTCAACTGTAAATTGCAACAGACCGTTTCCTGACATTTTGTATACTCATGCACAGTGTAAACACACAAAACTCGTAACCCCGATGTGAATACACAATGCTTTGTTCCCTATTTTGATTATGCAGCCAGGCCAAGCTCTAAAGAGAGATAATTATAAACCTATTGTGGATTTTTGTGGCAAAAACAGAGGTTCCTTGCTATGATTAAGTATTAGGTAGATTATAGTTGTGATGGGTGGCTTCTACTTTTATTTTAGGTCTTTACACAATTCAAATTGTTTTTCCAGGGACAAAGGACGGCTCTGGTCAAAGTTCAAAATTACTTCCAGGACTGTAAGACACAAAAAAGAAAGAGTTACATTAATAACGACATGTTCAGTATCTCGCACATTAATCTTGGTCAAGATGTTTCTACATTTTTCCCTAAGAAAACAAAATCTTTATTTCATAATCATTTGACTGTATTTATGTGGGTTATTTTTAATAATGGAAAAATAAGTATGCCCTTTACTTAACATCACTGGCCAAAGAAGAATGTTAAGTAAAAATATCTGACCGTTTCTTTGTGGTTTGTGCTACTCTGTGCTCTACTTGTAATAATCAATCACTGGATATTCATTCAGCTGTATTATTTCATAAGGCTCTTGACATGGCCAAAAGAGCCACACTGACCATTTTGCAAAATGCTATTTTAATCTTTTTATTTGCCTGGTGCATGAAGCAACGTGAAGCAATTTTCTAGCTATAAACCATATTTTCTTTGTTGTTTAAAATGACCTAAAATCAGTTCCAAGACAATAAAACATTGCGGTTTATCATCAAAATCTAAAATTAAGGTGCCATTTTCATCTTATTTTCCCTTTTTGAACCATTTTAAGAGATTGGATCTTCTTCCTAACCAAAAAAGGAACTAATTTATTGTTTGGAGGCCAGCCTGCCAATAATCTGACCTAGGATAAGGAATTTCTTTTAAGATAGTTCATATTGAACGAACCAGAACAGTTCCTACCTCAGGGCTTCTATCTGGTCAACCTCTGAAGAATGAATCTGAAAATGTTTTTGTCATCTTTGGTAATCTTTGCTTTGACTAATTCAATAGGTATTTTAAAATAAAATGAACAAATGTAACAACAAAAAAATCTTGAGGGAAAACTCCAGCCACTAGCCTGTAATATAAGGTCAGAGTGTTAACATTTGCTGGTAAAAATATTTTGAAAAAAAATTTTGAGTTCAGATCTGAACTTAACGAAGGTAGGCAAAGTAAAGTGATCCTCCTCTGAGAGCAACACAGATTCTCAGTAAGTGTTGGGGAAGCAAAGGAACGAATGCAGAGGGCAGACCGGGGAGGGGGGGTTGAGCCCTTACTCACCTCCCACTCCCCTTGTGCCCCGATCCCCACACCGACCCATGTCTCACGGTCAAACCTTAGCTTCCAAGAAGGAACCAGAACTGTAGTCTACTGAATGTTTTACATCCTAATATGTGAAATACTTTATAAATGATGAACCATGACCTACCATTTTGTTTGCTTTATGACTAAGTAAGTATAAGTCTCAAGTTTTGTTTAAAAGGGAACGTAAAAGCACAGGTTGTCTAGAGAAGCAGTCTTAAGGAGAAACTATCTCCACTGTATCAAATGTATACTTTCACCCCTCCAGGCTTCCAGCCTCTACCCCAAGCATTTTTTAAAAAATGATTTTAGGATTAAGTAGGAGCTTCAAGCACTATAATTAATGCAACATGTTACAATTATCAACCTACTAAAGTTGTAATCTTGATCCAAATGCAGTTAAGAGGTATGTCCAATAAGTATAAAATTATAGATATCTTCCTAAAGCGAAATACGACTCAGACTTTATGGACTGAGTGGGATATGGGTGAATGGAAAGATTGATGAAAGGTCCTAAATCTGTTATGCAGTTGGAGTGGAGAGATTTTCCCAGAAATACTTTGATTTGCTTGAATTCTACTCTACAGGTGAATTTCTGAAAGATTATTATTAATTACCCTTTAAAATGGGGGGGGGGGTCCCTAAAGAAATGTGATTTAACTGCTGAAAAATAAGATAGTCTAGAACTGGAGCCATGAGCCAACCATGTAATGTCCTGCATCCCAAACCCAGGAGCCCATTGAAAAGCCAGTCTCTGTGCTACTGAGTATTAGGGTCTGTTCCTTGGGAAAGTCCCACCCTATAAGGTAGTCCTGGTGTCTCAAAAAGAGATGATGAACTTGGCCTAGTAGACCCAGGGAACTCCCCATGCAAAGTGTATCCTCGGTCGGGGCGAGGTATCCATCCACCCACCAGGCTGCAGTGAGATCCTCAGCAGGTAAATAAAACAATATTTAAATATACTAAGTTCCTTTAATTGTTGCTTTCTCCATTTGCTTCTGTAGAAAGAACAAAATGTTTCTCCACACCATTTTGTCACTCGTTTTCCCAAGCATTTAGAAATGTAATAGGGATATTGCATTTATGAAACTATTTCAGTAGTACTTAGAGCAGTGTCTTGTATATAATAAATGCTTTACACATATTTTTACACTGAAAGAAATTGTCGTAAAGAATTCAAACAACAGTGGATTGTATTTTCAAATGGGTAAGGAAATTCAGGGATTTGCTTTGCTCTGGGAACATTCTAATTAATTATTGATCTTGTACATGTTCATAAGTTTGCCAGAGATTTCTCTTTTTTCTCACTTGAAAGTTGGATCTGTGAGCTAGGCTGGAGCTCCCGGGGAGGCCTGTTTTCTGCTGTGAACTGAAAATTTATAAGTTTCTCTTCACCAGAATCTAAATTCAATACTCTGCCGTGCATTGCACATTGAAAGATGCAGACGTCGGGATTTCACAGCTATTCATGGGGAAATAAGGTGGAAGCGGTATCTGACAATTGAAGAGAGAGAACAGTTAAGGCGCCCATATAAAGTGCATCTTGAAGGTTGAACGGTATGGATTGCAAGGCTTTTCATGAAAATCTACGCGTTCCTTCTCTTGTCGAGACAGGAGCTGGCTCATTTCCCAAGCCTTGCAAAGCTGTCCACGAGCTCTCTAGAGAACAGCAAATGACTATCCCTGTCTCTCCTGCACGGTGAAGAAAGAGCCAGTTCTGCTTATTACGACTGATGTGTGAATCCGTTCTGGGGGGCGGGTGGGGGGGTAGTTCCTGTTCCGGCTTAGGTAACTAAACTTAAACAGAATAAGTCTTACAATTCTGAGCCAATGTAAAAGTGTTATTCTCTTTTATTTATTTTGAGCTTTTGTGTTTCATTGTTATTAGGAGTGAACAGAGATGTGAGCAATCTCTAACAGCAGGGACCCTGGGGGAAAGCACTAAGATTCTGGCTCTGGGTACTTTCGGGGATGTGTGCTCCAAGAGGCTCTTTTTATGTGTGCATGTGTCTCTCTAAATATCTTCTGAGGAGACGAGTATCATTAGGCTGAGTGTGTGTGCTCCCTCAGCCTAGATTAAGTGGAGGGACAGAGGAAAAGGATCTAAAAAATGAAATGTTGATAAAGCACAGAGATGCTCCAACTTCCTCCTCAATCTGAAACACCTGGCTCCTCCAGCTAGTTCCTATAAATACTTCCAACAGCAACCCAAAGAAAACTGTCAGGCTATGTGGTAGGACCAAGCCAAGAACACTCGTTGGGGTGCATTAGCTGAATGATCCCTGGACGCCTGAATCCGGGTAAGACTTGCAATCACCGAGAGATGAGCAAGACACCTCCTGGCCTCGAGGTACTCCCCGTCTAGTAGGCAGAGAGACACTATACAAAAGGGGATAAGATGTATTTGAATTCGGGGGGAACACTAAAAGTAGCTAAATTACGTAGTCTGGGTAGATCTGAAAGGTCACAGAGAAGCTGACTTCCCACCTGGGATGTGAGGTTTGGCCAGCAATCTATACTTAGCACAGAGTATAGGGGGAATAGAACTTCTGGTCGCCTACACAAACTAAAATATTGGACTTTATTCCCAGGGGAGGGCCTAGTATAATACCTGACACTTAGGAAGCAGTCTATAAAAAAGTGTGGAAAGAAGTGTGTAGGTTTCCTAGAGCTGTGGTTACAAAGTACCGCAAACCAGGTGGCTTAAAACAGCAGAATTTATTTTCCCCTTGTTGTGGAGTCTGGAAGTCAGAAAACGAGGTGTTAGCAGAGACCTGGAAGAGGGTCGGACCTTGCCTCTTTCAGCTCCTGATGCCCGTAGACATTCCCGGGCTTATGGCAACATCACTCCAATCTCCGCCACCATCTTACCTCTGTGTCCATGTGTTTTTGTCTCCTCTCCCTGTGTCTCTGTTTCCTCTTCCTATAAAGACATTGCATTAGGGACCACTGTAATCGAGCATGACCTCATCTTAACTTGATTCCATCTTTGAAGACCTTACTTCCAAATAAGGTCACATTTACCCATACCAGGCATTAAGACTTCAGCATATCCTGTCAGGGACACAACTCAACCCACAACAGAAGGAATGAGTCATTCGAGGTTTTGGTGCAGGAGGTTGAATCATGCTTTGGGAGGTTAACTCGAAATGCAGGGTAGAGGCCATATGAGAGCGGTGGAGATTTGAAGAAAGAGTCAGGAGTCTCAGGTAAGGAGTTGTTGAGAAGAGAGAGAGATGTTGAAAAGTTCAAGTGGGGTGGTAGCCATGCAGACAGAGAAGAGACGACAGTTAGCTCCATGGATTAGTCAACTGGTTAGATGGGAGTAGGATTCAAGGTCATTCCCAGGTTTTTAGCTTAGGAGGCAGACTTGACAAGTAGTGGTATCATTAACAGCAACACAGAATCTAAAGGAAGGAGGCTCTTCTCTGCCAAGGACATGGGTGTGTTCAGCCTCGTACGTGTTGTAAGTAAGGTTTATCCAGTACACTTTCAGCGAGTGGACTAGTAGAGCTAGCTGTCCACTAGCACTCTTTTTTCTTTTAAAGATTTTATTTATTTATTTATTTATTTATTTATTTATTTATTTATTTATTTATGAAAGAGAGAGAGAGAGAGAGAGAGAGAGATCATGAGTGGAGGGAGGGGCAGAGGCAGAGGGAGAAGCAGGTTCCCTGTGGGGAGGATGTGGGACTCCATCCCAGGACCCTGGGATCGTGACCTGAGCCAAAGGCAGACTCCACCGACTGAGCCACCCAGGTGCCCCACTAGCACTCTTGACAGTTCTGTATCTGTGCTGTCCAGTACAGTAGCCTCTGGCCACATGTCACTACTGAGCTCCTAAAATGTGTACGTACCCACAGAGCTGAATTTTTAGTTTAATTTTAATAAATACAATTTGCATAATCACATGTGGCTAGGTCTGTCATAGTAGGTAGCACTGGCCTAGCAGGTATTTGGGTATATATGTGTTTAATATTTGAAAGAGACACACAGCGTGGTCCAGACTGGAAATTGAGTTTTGGGAGTCATTAGCTTGTGGGCAGTTGTTGAAGCCATGTGGATCCATGAACCGCCCTCTGCCGACGCAGGGGAGGCCAGATGCTAAGAGAGAAGAGTAAAGAATAAAACCCTTGGGGACCATCAGTGTAGTGGTGCAACCACAAAAGAGGGCGAGCAAGCAGCACATGAGAAGAAGAAAGGGAAAGCAGAAGAGGGAATGGTATTGCAAAAGCCATGGGAGAAATTTTAATGAGACAGCAGGTCCACCATGTCATATAAAACAGATTTTATTAAATAGAGTATGAGAAAAGGATTTCAACATTACCATATTCCTTTGACAATAAATGCAATGGCCATATTTTGTTCAGCAAAAGTTAACTATATTGTTTGCTGGAGATACGGATTTTTATTTTTATTTCCACCCTGCCACCCCCCAACCTGAAAGACATTTCAAAGGCTTATGGAGGCAACAATATTCATAAAGACAGAACACCAGACAATACAGAATAATATGCCCCTAAAAACATTGCCCCATAGCAGGAGGGCCCAGAATTTCTGCCCATGAGTCCTCCATTGAGGTTATAGAGTTTTTGTCAGATGACTCTACCAAGGACAATACCAGGTTTCACAGGCTCCACCTAATTATTCTATAAAGTGAGTGGAATGACTTCCAGTTTACAAAAGAGGAGGCTCGTGGCTTATGAAGTTCCAGCTGCTTGCCTCGGATGATGCAGGTTGCACTGAGTAGAGCAGGGACAGGAAGGCGGGTTCATCCGTCTCCTAAACTGAAGACATTTATGAATACCGTCATGAGTTTTGCTGATGTCTCCTTACTGCCTGTACTACTGTTCACTTGATATCTTCAAAAGTAAATGTAAATCATTGTTTAAAAACCAAATTCGTGAAAGAGCACTTCTTACAAAGAGATGATAATTTTTTAAATAAAAATAAATTATGAACAGCAAAAAAAAGAAAACTGTAATTAACGTCATAAAATACTGCCGCCTGTCAGAGATTTTGCATCTGAAACCTACTTTCTTCTTATTAAAAAGGAAGATTAACAAATGTTTCAAGAGATTCTCAAAACATGCTCTACCTTAAGGAGACTATCCCCCCCGCCTTTTGAAAAGGATAGCATCAAAAAAAAAAGAAAAAGAAAAAAAAAGAAAAGAAAAGAAAAGGATAGCATCTCATAGCAGTGGTACTCTCTCGGGGATAAAGCATCCTGTTTGCCATTAAAGAAAAAGTGGTATAAGGTCATCCTTTGCCATTTCACAAGATAAGAAAAAGAAAGGTTCTAAAAAGTTGTCATTTCGACCTAGAATAAAACCATAAGGAGGCTGATGAACTATACAGTCCAGGACTCTCCCACAGTTTCTGAGGCCACCTCTTATTTCCCCTGGCGTAACTTCCCTAAGACTCCTTTGTCGATACTCATGTTGCAAACAAAATCAGACTGCACCATAGATTCCAAAGATGCCATTCTAGGGATCCCTGGGTGGCGCAGCGGTTTGGCGCCTGCCTTTGGCCCAGGGCGCGATCCTGGAGACCCGGGATCGAATCCCACGTCAGGCTCCCGGTGCATGGAGCCTGCTTCTCCCTCTGCCTGTGTCTCTGCCTCTCTCTCTCTCTCTCTCTCTCTGTGACTATCATAAATAAAATTAAAAAAAAAATTAAAAAAAAAAAAAAAAACAAAGATGCCATTCTATACATTTCATTGATTATATTTATGGATTTTAGAATAATGCGGTTCAAAAGCTTCTTTAGCAGTATGACTGTTCTTTTTTTTAGAAAACTAGTATCAAACAGAATCTACACTCAGCTCAGTTTAGAATCAAAAACTGAATACAAGGGGAACGGGTGTTCCAGCATACACACAGAGCTGGGCATTTCACTAGACCTAGACCGTGTGCCCTGACAGGCGAGGAGCCTCATCGTCCTCATCAAGACAGCAAGGATCAGTCGCCATAGTTCTGTCCTTATGGGGCTGGTCCACATCACTAACAAAGCAGGGTTTTGCCCTTGGACAGACTCTTAGCCATAATCTGATCCTGGGGGTGCCACCTACTGGATGACAGTCCTAGCAAGAACCTTTGGGTCCCAGAGGTAACTTTCTCCAGGTAAAATGCAAGATTAACCTTGTCTATATAAATTGCCGCTTTATAGAACCAATACCTTAAATAAGTTCTAGGGTATGTATATTATGTGAACCACATTAAAAGAAAATATTTTGAAATAAAACAAGAAGAAAAAAGATCCCTCAGATTGTATTTTTTTTCCACTGGCGAGGTTTTATAGATGTATTTTTTTAAGCTTGAGTTTAAGCTAAGAAAAGAAACTTTGCTTTTTATGGCAAGAGTTCTTGAGTAGAAAGACAATTTATAATGGAAAGCATCTTGCAGAAAAGTTTCGGTAATCAGAGAGGGAAAATGCAGAGTAGCTTTGTAAATTTTGACTTTGAAAGGCCAGTGTAATGTAAATATGACTTCCTAGAGTGTAAACAGCAGTGGTTTGAAAATAAAAACTTGTGTGAAACAGGCAGCTATCTGCTTGGAAGAAAATGTGTCTTAGAAGCATGGGTGTAGGAGATGCCTTGAATATTTTTGATAATGTGCTATAATTACTAAAGATGTAAAATTTCCAGGGCTTTTGAAACCATGAGAAAATGAGTTTATTGGGGTTCCCTCCCCCCCCCCCCCCCCCCCGACAGAATAAGACAGCTATACTTTTTGGTATCCTTTACATATTTAAAGTAACTTAAGAACATTACACTTATTGTTCTCACATAAATTACATACTTGGAATGTTTTAAATTATTAATGGAGCCACAAGTGCTTAAACTTTAAGGCATCCACCATCTCTTCATTTAGTCAACAGATAAAAATATCAATATAAAAAAGTGTATTTATTTGTCTTAGGATCACCATATTATCAAACAAAGATTACACCATTTTGAGAAAATCCAAAAGCTCACCAAAAATATTGTTTAATTCCAATGTTTTCCACCACTGGGAGATTCTATGTCATTGTTTTTACCTTGGACATCTGAAAACTGACTTCTGCTCCAGACTTAGACAAACTTTTTCTGTCCCTTACCATCCAGGGTTTTGTGTGACTTGAGCACGTTCTCAAGAGTCATTTTTCTCTCTCCCTAAAGGATACAAAAAATTGGAGAGGTCAGAGTCTTTGCTGTGGAGGTACTTTAATGGGACTGTGGTACAGAAAGGAGGTGGGCTAGGAACATTTGCTTTATAATCTAGTCAAATGCAAAAGCTCCTCGCTTCCTAGACCCCACTGGGCACTCAAGCAGCAATAATAATGTGTGCTAAAGGATCCAATGAAAGAATGAATCATCACTTTCTTTTCTGCCTATAAATCTGTAATCCTAGAATGTGCAGCAGCCCAACCTACTGAATTTTAGTACCCAGTGTCTGTTCCTCTGTATTCCTTGCAGTCCATTCTGTATTATCTTCCTGTAAACACCAGTGTTGTGTGTTTTTCATTTTATTTCAATCTTTTTGATATATCCACCTTCCCAATGTCATTAAGAGACACAGGCCACAAAATATGTATCTCGTTGCAAAAATACATGCTCATTTCTTTAAATTCTCCCATTCTGCTTTCATGACACCTACATGTGTTCATCTCTGTCTTTCTTAGAGTCTTACATATTCATGGTTTGCAACCTCTTCCCTAATTCTTATATCTGAAGTTAACCAGATATGTCCTTTTTTGCAAACTTTATAATTTCTCCTCTTATAGCTTTGTCATTCTGTCCATCCTTCCAGTCAGCCATCCATCCTCCCACAGAGTAATTCATTGAGTCTACCTTTAACATATTTCATTATCACTTTATGTATTTATTTTGGTTAAAATCTTGCCAAAAAAATGTCAGCAGTAGTCCTGGTAAATTTAGAAAGCTAGCTGCCTTGGAGGAGATGGGGAAGATGGCAGAGTAAGAGGACCCTAAGCTCACCTTGTCCCACAGATACAGCTAGATAACACTCACATCAGTGTAAATAACCAGGAAATGACCTGAACACTGGCAAAACAGACTCCAACACTGGAGGTAGTGAAGAAGCCACACTAAAGAGGGTCAGAAGGGCAGAGATGCATCAGAGATGCAGTGGGGAGCAAAAGGGACCACAGCCATCTTTTGTGGGGAGGGAGACAAAGGTGCAGAGAAGGGAGAGAAGCAGACTACCGTACAAGGAAGACATAGCCCCATAACATTTACTTTGAAAGCAAGAGGAGCCAAATTTTGCATTTTGTGAGTTCTTACAACCAGCAGGACTTAAGACCTGGAATTTTAAAAAATCAGCAAGTTCAGTTCTGGGAGAGCCTGGAGGGTGAGAGGAAGCTGAGTCCCCATTCTTAAAGAGACAGCATGACAAACAGCCCACAGAAATACAGAGTAGAAGCAGCAGTTTTCATAATGCCTGGGACATACAGGAAGCAGAGTACTTGACACATTTTGGAGCATGTCCTGGAGGGGCAGGGATAACTGAGGAAGATCTCCAGGAACAATGGAGCTGGCAGGTGCTATTTCTCTCCTCTGCCCCCCAGCATAAACACACGGCCACCTGTGGGGACCAATGGCAACTTGTTTACACCAAGCCCCATCCCATCATGCTTCCTTGGATCCACCCTTGCCAGTCTTGCCTCAGTCCTGGAGCTATAGGCCCCTCTCCCAGAAGACCCGAGTAAACCTTGCCAACACTGCATCCCCCAACTGGCATCATTTGCGGAGCCTGATTCCCAGTGGCTGCAAGTCTCCTTTCCCAAGCAGACTGGCATGCATCTTTTTAAAACTACATTCCCCACCTTGGCCAGGGACCAAACCCTGCCCACAATAGGAAAATAGAGCCTCTGTGGACTACTGGACTGAAGGAAAAAGCAGCCAGGATACAATAGCAGAGCACACGCAACACACATAGGAGACACCCCCTGAAACAGCAGGTTCTGGTGAATGGGGGACACTGCACGGCAGGGTGCTCCAGAATCTCTTCTCTATAAGGCCACTTCTCTCAATAGCAGGTGATGTAGCTGACTTTCTTAACACATAGAAATAGACACAGAGAGTTAGACAAAACCAGGAGATAGAGGAGAATGTCCCAAATCAAAGAACAGGACAAAACCACAGCAAGAGACCTAAGCAAAGGAAGATAAGTAATATGCCTGATAAAGAATTTAAAGTAATGATCATAAAGATACTCAGTGAACTTGAGAAAAGAGTGGAGGACATCAGTGGGATACTTAACAACGAGATAAAAAAGAACTAATCAGAGAGGAAGAACACAATAATGAAATGAAAAAATATATTTGATATAATAAATAGCAGACCAGAAGAAGAGGAATGAATTAATGACCTGGAAGACAGAAAAATGGAAAGTAATCAAGCTGAGCTGATAAGAGAAGAAAGAGAATTCAAAACGAGAATAGACGTAGGGAATGTAGCACTCCAGGAAGCATAATAACATTCACATTATAAGGATCCCAGAGGAAGAAAGAAAAAGGGGCAGAAAATGTATTTGAAGAAATAATAGCTAAAAACTTCTCCAATATGGGGAAGGAAACAGATATCCAGATCCAGAAGACAGAAATTCCCTGACAAAATCAGCCCAAGGAGGTGCATCCCAAGACACATATAATTAAAATGGCAAAAAAATAGTGATAGAGAATTTTAAAAGCAGCAAGAGAAGAGAAGACAGTTACAAACAAGGGAAACTGCATAAAGCTATGAGCAGATTTTTCAGCAGAAACTTTGCAGGCCAGAAAGGAGTTGCATGAGATATTCAAAGGGCTAAAAGGAAAAAATCTCTAGCCAAGAATACTCTCCAGCAAAGCTATCATTCCGCATAGAAGGAGAGATAGTTTCTCAGAGAAACAAAAGCTACACCAACCCTACAGAAAAGGCTAAAGGAGGCTCTTTGAGTGGACAAGAAAGGAAGAATAAGAAAAGTAGGAAATTCACAAAAGCAGTAAAAATAAGTATACCTGTAAAAAATCAGTCAAGAAGTTCACAGAATAAAAAAAAGGCAAGATATGGCACCATATACCTAAAGTGGGAGGTGGGGGGGGGGGGTGGAGGAAAGAATGGGCTCAAACTTAAGTGACCACCAACTTAATATAGACCGCTATATGCAGAAGATGTCATATACAAACGTAGTGGTAACCACAGATCGAAAACCAGTAATAGATATGCAAAGAATAAAGAGAAAGGATTCCAGGTAGATCAGTAAAGAAAGCCAGCAAGCCACGAAAGAACACAAGAGAAGAATCAGAGAAGAAGTACAAAACCAACCACAACCAAGTACCAAATGGCAATAAATACACATCTATCAATAATTACTTTGAATGTAAATGAACTAAACACTCCAAACAAAAGACTAGGGTGTCAGAATGGATAAGAAAAAACAAAAACAAAAACAAGACCCATCTATACCCTGCCTGCAAGAGACTCATTTCCCACCTAAAGACACATGCAGATTGAAAGTGAGTGGACGGGAAGCATTTATCATGCAAATGGTTGTGAAGAGAAAGAAAGTGGGGGTAGGAATCCTTATATGAGACAAAACAGACTTGAAAACAAAGACTGCACAGAAGACAAAGGAGGACACTTTAATAATAAAAGAGACCCTCTAACCAGAAGATAAAACCATTGTAAATACTTATGCATCCAGCAGCTCTCTGGAGTGTCCTTTCTAATCCCACTCATGGGGGATCTACTCTCACGACCTAATCACCTCCCAAAGGCCTCACCGGCTCATACTCGGGGGTTGGGATTTCGACAGGCACTTGAGAGGGATACAGACAACTAGACCACGGCATTACTCATTGCTCTTTGTTATTTATTTAATTATCAGGTACTATTTCTTCAGTTATGACAAATCAGACCCTTTCCAAAAGGTTCTTGGGGTTCTTGACCGGAATAACTAGGAAGGACCCAGAGAATCCAGCTTCCCTGGTGGGGACCCAGGGATCCTTCCCTGCTTGTCTCCTTGCTGAGTGAGCAGCGCCACACAGGTACTACTGAGAACCCGGTTACTGTGTCCAGAAAGGGCGGGAAAGAGCCCCTGCTGCGCCCGGATCCTCTCCAGGACAGAAGGCTCCTCGGAGCCGTGCGGCCCTGCCATCTCTTCTGAGCCAGTTCTGTGCCCCCTGGGGTGTGATTATGGGCAAAGAAATGCGTTCCTACCAGCACAGCAGTCTGGTCAGTGGGGCTGCATCCCCTTCCATCCCCCCCTCCAGGGCAGAGAGCCTGGAAGAGTGAAGAAGAGAGACTCGGGTGTAGACGCGGGGTCAGGAACCCGCCTGAGTCCCCACTGCGCGCGTTCATGCCAGCGCCGCGGAGCTCAAGGTGTGCGGGTCCCTGTGGAGCACCCCCCGCATCTCTTTCAAGAGAAATAGGAGGTGTGCAGACGGGCAGGAGAGGGATTTCGGAGCCCTGGCAGCCGGATCCGTCCCAGAGGGTCCACCTGGGAACCGCTCACTCAGAGAACGTGGCCTAAGACCAATGCCAACTCCGGGGGCAATTCTCGGAGTCACATCATGCCGGAGGTTGGCGCCACGGTAGCGTGGATGGCAGTTTCGAGATCCCTAAGTGGCTACGTGTAGTGTTTTCCATAAAGATCCACTGTTTGTTTCAGCTGCTTACAGAAGAGAGACGTACACATTCCTTTTCTCCTGAATGATCTAGAATGCGGCGTGTCTGCCCCTTGGGGTAGAGAGGTACACGCCGAGGGAGAAGCTATTGTTTCTCAGACATATGAGTATTTCTCCTCAATCCAGGAAATTCATACGCACCTACCACGTACCATAAACCGTGTCAGGTGCTGCCAGGACACAAATAAGAAGAGGACTTAATCGTTGTCTCAGAGGAGTTTTCGGTGCACTGAGGGCCTAAGCATCACCTGCTGCTACAGTCACGCTGTTAACAAACCACCTCAGGCTCGGCGGTCCTGGGCATCAGGGGACCCCCCGATGGTTGGCCTGAGCTCTAAGCCGCAGGTGTCAGCCGGCTCTGCATTCCCCGTGGGCGCCTCACCACCCTAAGGTCAGCGAACTAGCCGGGCATGTTCTTCGCCTTGGGCACGTCACGTGTCCTAAGCAGGTCACTGGCCAGAGCAAGCCACGTGGCCAAGCCCGTCATCGCTGCACGGAGCAAATCTGCTGTCCCTGCCAGGAAGCCCAGAGTCACCTGACAAAGATGTGGATATTGAGAAAAATAATACAGTCAAGCACATTAGGGAAAGATAAATTCACAATTGCCCAATAACAGAGGATGGGGATTTCAGTAGGGGAGGGATTAGTTCTATCTCAAAGACGTTAAGAAAATATTCTTAGAGGAGGTGGCGTTTGCACTTAGGCTTCTATTTCAACAGGCAGACAATACGGGGCGGCGGCGGGGGGGCTGCGTGGGTGGTGGCGGAGAAACAGTGATTCAGAGATGATCCCCGTGCAAAGTCATGGACACTGTAGGACATTTTCAGTGTTAGGTTATAAAGAAGCAAACTGAAAGAAAACATTGTAACAACAGAACAAGTATTCCAGTAAGAAAACTACAAATAGACACTCGGTGGAGACCCCAGTGTCAGGATTGTTGTGTTGTATGTTATTACTTGAAGCCCTGTGGGAAAAAATAAAAAAAAACAAGTGTTTGAGAATTCCCCAAGTATGACATGTGGAAAAGCACACGAGGATAGAATTTTTGTTTAAGTCTTTAGAGCTGTAATTACAGCTAGAAATGACTTAGAAATCATCTAACCCAGATCACTTATTTCTTATTACACAGATTAAGAAACTTGTGTTTTGGAGATAAGTTTTGCCTGTGTGTGTGTGTGTGAGAAAGAGAGAGAGAGAGAGAAAAAAATATAAACATAGAGTGAGAGAATAAATGTCATCTTAAAGAAATCTATCCATCTATATACATAAAGTATATGATAAATATATTTATATAGAAAATACATTATTTCATATAGATACAGATATCAAGGTGGGGGGCATGAAATGAGCACACTTTTTTTTAAACGATTTTATTTATTTATTTATTTATTTATTTATTTATTTATTTATTTATTTATGAGAGACAGAGAGAGAGAGGCAGAGACCCAGGCAGAGGGACAAGCAGGCTCCATGCAGGGAGCCCAACGCAGGACTCGATCCCGGGACCCCGGGGTCACGCCCTGGGCCGAAGGCAGACGCCCCACCGCTGAGCCCCCGGGTGCCCCTGAGCACACTTCCTGGAGTGGCACTCTAAAGACTACCTGTATCCCCACTACCTGGTCTTTCTTATTTCAAAGAATAGAATGTGAATCACACCACTCAAATGTGAGGGAGAGAGCGTTGTAAGGAGGGAGAACATTCGCCCCGCATTGAAGGCCTGGAAATACCAGCCCAAGTGCCTGCTCTCGAGGTGGAAGCGGGGTGGCTCTGAGGGCAGAGGCTGGGGTGCAGTGATCAAAAGATGAGAGGCTGGACAGGAGGGGTGGTGGCCCAAGGACGCAGAGGCTCCCCAGAGCCAGGCCGGGCCTCTCCCCTGGACTCACTCCTTCATTGGTAAATGCGACATGATTACCTGCCTCCCCAAAATGTAATAAGGAAAGGAAGAGAGTTCATGTTCATCATATGGGAGGTTTCCTCCCGGAATAGCGCTCCTGAAACTGGGCCTCGCCCCTCTAGTAACCAGCACCGGGACAGGTCAGAGGTCACCGCTGTGGCCCTGGCTCTGCAGCTGGCCTGGGTTCCTGAACCGGGTCTTAGGCCCAGGGTTCCCGCTGCAGCACAGGGCGCGGTTCCTTTTTGGCGTGGGACACAGCTGTGGCTCCCAGTGCCGCAATGGCCGGTAGCAGGGTGGCCTGTCGGCGGGGTGGGTGGGCCGAGGTCTCTGGTGGGTGGGCCAGGTGGGTGGGCCTAACTGCAAGGCAGGTGGGTGGGCTGAGCTCCTGGCCTCTCCGTGGGCAGGTTCGTGGGCCGAGCTCCGAGGTCTGCGAGCAGGTGGGTGGGCTGAGCTCCTGGCCTCTCCGTGGGCAGGTGCGTGGGTTGAGCTCCCAGGTCTGCGAGCAGGTGGGTGGGCCAAGCTGCCGGGCCCATCCACGGGCAGGTGCATGGACTGAGCTCCCAGGCAGGTCATGGGGCAGGTGTGTGGGCCAAGTTCCCAGGTCTGCGGGCAGGTGCATGGCCCGAGCTCCTGGGTCTGCAGGCAGGTGCGTGGCCTGAGCTCCCGGGTCTGCAGGCAGGTGCATATGGGCCGAGCTCCTGTCCAGTCCGCGGGCAGGTGCATGGCCCGAGCTCCCGGGTCTGCAGTCAGGTGCATGGCCCAAGCTCCCAGGCCTGTCTGCGGGTGGGTGCGTGGCCCGAGCCCCCGTCCCCACGGGCAGGTGCATGGCCCGAGCTCCCGGGTCTGCAGGCAGGTGCATATGGGCCGAGGTCCCAGGCCCGTCTGTGGGCAGGTGCATATGGGCTGAGCTCCTGGGTCTGCAGGCAGGTGCATGGGCCAAGCTCTCGTCCTCATGGGCAGGTGCATGGCTCGAGCTCCCGGGTCTGCAGGCAGGTGCATGGCCCGAGCTCCTGGGTCTGCAGGCAGGTGCATGGGCCGAGCTCCCATCCCCATGGGCAGGTGCATGGCCTGATCTCCCGGGTCTGCGGGCAGGTGTGTAGGCCGAGCTCCTGTCCAGTCTGTGGGCGTGTGCATGGCCCGAGCTCCCGGGTCTGCAGGCAGGTGCAGGGGCCGAGCTCCCAGGCCCGTCTGCGGGCAGGTGCATGGGCCGAGCTCCCCGGTCTGCACGCAGGTGCGTGGCCCGAGCTCCCCGGTCTGCAGGCAGGTGCGTGGCCCGAGCTCCCGGGTCTGCAGGCAGGTGCGTGGCCCGAGCTCCCGGGTCTGCAGGCAGGTACATGGGCCGAGCTCCCTGGTCTGCAGGCAGGTGCGTGGGCCGAGCTCCTGTCCAGTCTGCAGGCAGGTGCATGGCCCGAGCTCCCGGGTCTGCAGGCAGGTGCGTGGGCCGAGCTCCTGTCCAGTCTGTGGGCAGGTGCATGGCCCGAGCTCCTGGGTCTGCAGGCAGGTGCGTGGCCCGAGCTCCCGGGCCCGTCTGCGGGCAGGTGCATGGCCCGAGCTCCCGGGTCTGCAGGCAGGTGCATATGGGCTGAGCTCCTGGGTCTGCAGGCAGGTGCGTGGGCCGAGCTCCTGTCCAGTCTGCAGGCAGGTGCATGGCCCGAGCTTCCGGGTCTGCAGGCAGGTGCGTGGCCCGAGCTCCCCAGTCTGCAGGCAGGTGCGTGGCCCGAGCTCCCGGGTCTGCAGGCCGGTGCGTGGCCCGAGCTCCCGGGTCTGCAGGCAGGTGCATATGGGCCGAGCTCCCAGGCCTGTCTGTGGGCAGGTGCATATGGGCTGAGCTCCTGGGTCTGCAGGCAGGTGCGTGGGCAGAGCTCCTGTCCAGTCTGCAGGCAGGTGCATGGCCCGAGCTCCCGGGTCTGCAGGCAGGTGCGTGGGCCGAGCTCCTGTCCAGTCTGTGGGCAGGTGCATGGCCCGAGCTCCCGGGTCTGCAGGCAGGTACATGGGCCGAGCTCCCTGGTCTGCAGGCAGGTGCATGGTCCGAGCTCCTGTCCAGTCTGCAGGCAGGTGCATGGCCCGAGCTCCCGGGTCTGCAGGCAGGTGCGTGGGCCGAGCTCCTGTCCAGTCTGTGGGCAGGTGCATGGCCCGAGCTCCTGGGTCTGCAGGCAGGTGCGTGGCCCGAGCTCCCGGGCCCGTCTGCGGGCAGGTGCATGGCCCGAGCTCCCGGGTCTGCAGGCAGGTGCGTGGGCCGAGCTCCTGTCCAGTCTGCAGGCAGGTGCATGGCCCGAGCTTCCGGGTCTGCAGGCAGGTGCGTGGGCCGAGCTCCTGTCCAGTCTCCAGGCAGGTGCATGGCCCGAGCTTCCGGGTCTGCAGGCAGGTGCGTGGCCCGAGCTCCCGGCCCGTCCCCGGGCATGTGCACGGCCCCAGCTCCCCGCCCGTCCGCAGGGTGTGCCCCGCGGACCCCTCCCGCCCCCCGCCCCCCCGCCCGCCGCCTGCGCCCCTAACCCTGTGCTCTCTGCCCGTTGCCAGACTCCGACCTGAGCATGCGCACCCTGAGCACGCCCAGCCCGGCCCTCAGCTGCGCCCCCGGCGCGCCCGGCGGCTGCCAGAACGGAAGGGGCTCGTCCACGTCGTCGTCGTCGGTCACCGGCGAGACCGTGGCCCTGGTGCACGCGCCGCCGCCGCCGCGCCTCACGCACCCGCTCATCCGCCTGGCGGCGCGTCCGCAGCGCGAGCAGGCCCGCGTGGAGCGGCTCCCCGACGCCTGCCTGGTGCGCGTCTTCTCCTTCCTGCGCACCGACCAGCTGTGCCGCTGCGCGCGCGTGTGCCGCCGCTGGTACAACGTGGCCTGGGACCCGCGCCTCTGGAGGGCCATCCGCCTGGCGGGCGCCGGGCTGCACGCGGACCGCGCGCTGCGGGTGCTCACGCGCCGCCTGTGCCAGGACACGCCCAACGTGTGCCTGCTGCTGGAGACGGTGGCGGTGAGCGGCTGCCGGCGGCTCACGGACCGCGGGCTCTACACGCTGGCGCAGTGCTGCCCCGAGCTGCGGCGCCTCGAGGTCGCGGGCTGCCACAACATCTCCAACGAGGCCGTCTTCGACGTCGTGTCGCTGTGCCCCAACCTGGAGCACCTGGACGTGTCGGGTAAGTGGCGGCCGCCGCGCGCCCCGCCGGGGTGGGGGGGGTGGGGGGGCCCAGGACGCAGGGCCCGGACCGGACCCGGGGCCCAGGGCGCAGGACCCGGGACCCAGGGCGCAGGACCCGGACCCAGGGCCCGCTGCGCCCCCGCCCCGCTGGCCGGGGCCTGGGTCGGAGGGGGGAGGGGGGGAGGGGAGAGATGGACCCAGGACCCGGACCCAGGGCCCGGTGCGCCCCCACCCTGCTGGCCCGGCCCACGGGAATGGGAGGGTGGAGGGGGGACGGGGGAGCAGGAGGGAGGGGGCAGGAGGGGAGCTCTGGAGAGGCCGCCCCAGGACTCCAGGACCCAGGACCCACTGCACCCCCACCCTGCTGGCCAGGGCCTGGGTCTGCATGGGAGGGAGGGGAGATGGACCCAGGACCCAGGACCCGCTGCACCCCTGCCCTGCTGGCCTGGCCCACGGGGAATGGGGGGGTAGAGGGGGGACGGGGTACAGGGGAAGGGAAGGGGCAGGGGACCCTCCGGAGATGCTGCCCCAGGCCCCAGGCCCTGCGGTGCCCTTGCCCCATGAAGCCATCATCTGCAGAGCACCGAGGGCACCTGTATGTGGCCCGGCGTGTGGGCCCAGTGGCCGCGGAACCCCAGGCAGCCACACAGGTCCCCGGCTTCCTGGGCCACACACCCCGTGAGCACCAGCGGCTGTACCCAGGCCAAGGCTGCGTCTGGCTCCTGCGCCCCGTGCTCGCCGACACCAGGCACACCCCTTGCAGCCCACTCAACGTATGTTCCACCTTGGGTTGAGTTGGGATCTTTTTTTTTTTTTAGATTTATTTATTTATTCATGAGTGAGAAAGAGAGACCCAGGCAGAGGGAGAAGCAGGCTCCATGCAGGGAGCCCGACATAGGACTCAATCCCAGGACCCCGGGGTCACGCCCTGGGCCCAAAGTGGCGCTAAACCGCTGAGCCCGCCAGGCGCCCAGGGATCTTTTTTGAAGCAGCATTCTCAATTACCTGGTGCAAGGACAAGGCCCTCCTCCTCACGGGAGCCCTTAGATCTTTGTAAACCTGCCTCGGGCAGGAAGGACTAAACCCCAGACTCACACTTGGGCGCCAGATGCGGGTCCAGCGGCCTAGCAGCCTGCCTGTACCTCACCCGCTGCCCCGTCAAGGACCAGCACATCCGAGAGGCCGACACGTGTGAGATGCTTCGGGGAGTTATTCAAGAGCCCACAGCGTGAGCCGCAACCTCGGGGACGGCCGGGGAGGGGTCAAGAAGCACAAACAACCATGACAGGCAACTAAACAGAATCTGGGATTGACAAGCAGCGGTGGGAGCTGATGGCCCCCAAGCAACCCCGAAGGCAGAGTCCGCTCTCCCAGCTTGCTCTCTCTCTTTCAAAAGCCGACGTCTGAAAATATTTCCGATGACAGTCAGTTATTTATTGCAAAGCAACTAGTTCCTCCCCGGCTTCAGCTGGCTTCGGGACAAAACCATAGTGACCGGCCGTTCCGTTAGTCAGGGGCCACCGCTGGCATGGAGAGGCAGGAAACAAAGAGGTTTTCTTTTGTTGTTTCCCTAAGGAGTTCTGGAAACAAAGCATCGTGGTGTGGCCTGAGACTAGTTTCAAGACTTTGTGATTTGGGACAGTTCACAGCTTTCTCTGGATGTGCTTCCTCTTCAGTTTAAAAAAAAAAAAAAAACAAAAGGCAAGGAATTGGATTCTTAAACATTCCAAGATTCTGAGCACTGTGGGCCTATTCTTCAGACACCTCATTTCCTTGTCTTTTCGAAAATCAGATTAGAAAATGACTTGTGCTTGGAATCTCCGTCCTTGTTAAGGGAGCTCCCTGAGCACCACAGGTACTGGCTTCAAGTACCGTCCTGTTCTCCTGGAGCCCTTTTGAAATTCAGAAATGTAGAAAGCACGTTGGGAATGGAAATTCCTGGGCTTCCAGCCCCAGTGAGGGGATGGAGCGAGGCCTAAGCCTAGTGTCCTTCCTCTATATCCCCCTAATCTGCAGGGCCTGATCTCTTTGTTTTTTGCTCACAGGCCTCTCGGTGACCTGCTGTGATCTGTGTAGAGACTATGTACACAAGGAAATCTCTGACTCACCAAGCTAAGAGCAGGATTCCAGAGATGGGGGGAGAAGGGGCAGGATTTTCCAAATGGTGCCCTCCAGTTCTGAGAGAATCTGGAAGGAGTAAGCTGGTCCTGGGAGAAGCCAGAGGGCTGCCAGAGGTGATTTCACCTAGGCCTTACCCCCCTTGGTGTCCAAGCTGGCAGGAAACTTGACTTTGGATGATTCGTGGCTGATCAGGAGCTTAATTCCCCCAGAGGATGTGAGACTGCCTCCCTTGTGCCTGCGGTGCTCACCTTGAAAGCTGTCTTTTCGAGTCATTGAAACACTATAACTAGCTGTAGGGTTTTGTCATCACATAGTATCTCTTATTGATATTTAGCTCAGTTTCTTCAAAGAAGCAGAACCGTGTGTGTCTCTGCGCGTGTGCACGCCCGTGTGTGTAAAGAGATTTATCTGCCATCTGCAAGCTGGAAACTCTGGGAAGCTGGCAGTGCAGTTCGGTCCAAGTCTCAAGGCCCGAGAACCAGGGCTGCTGATGGTATAAGTCTCAGTTCGAAGGCAGGAGAAGACGAATGCATCAGCTCGAGCAGTCAAGCAGAGAAAGAATTCTCCATTCCTCCACCTTTCGGTCTAGTCAGGCCCTCACTGGATTGGAGGATGCCCATCCACATTGAGGAAGGCGTCTGCTTGACAGGAGTCCACTGATTCAAATGTTAATCTTACCCAGAAACAGGCTCACAGGTACCCCCAGAAATGTTTAGCCAATGTCTTAGCGCATCATCATCTACTCAAGTTGACACATAAAATCAAAATATATCACAAGTAATAATATCTTTAAACATCAATGAAACATGGCAAAGCCAACTAATTTTCAAAGTATTAAACAGTGTAATTATCACAAATGAAATTGCTTCAAAGGCTGGACATGGAGCAGCCCGGGTGGCTCAGCGGTTTAGCGCCGCCTGCAGCCCAGGGCGTGATCCTGGAGACCCGGGATCGAGTCCCACATCAGGCTCCCTGCATGGAGCCTGCTTCTCCCTCTGCCTGTGTCTCTGCCTCTCTCTCTCTCTCTGTGTCTCATGAATAAATAAGATCTTTAAAGAAATTATTGATGTAAAATAATATGAACATATCCATATAGTGTCTTTACCAAAACTGACCTTAATCAGTGTTTCCTTAAAATAGGGGCTCAGTTTCAAAAACAAGGCATCTGTTTCCCCAAACCAAACATAATGTCCTTACTGGAGTGCATCAGATTTTACTAGATATTTTTAAAGAGAGAGAGAGAGAGAAAGAGAAAAACCAGAACCAAGAGTTTAGGAACAAAGGTTGTCCTAGGATCTTGAGAAACAAAGTGCCTTCCCAGTGTGCCATCGCAAGTGGGCAACCATGACCGTGAACACATAAATTCAGCATAAGCAGGATTACAGTCGCTCTAAGAAAAGAAATTCGAAACAAAGGAAGATTTCAGAGTTAAAGTTGCGGGCAGGGTACCATCGACTTCTGCAAAACCACAGAGGCTACTGGACGGAGCAGAGGGCCGGCCTCTGACGAGCCCCGTCTTTGTTCTCCAGCACGGGATTGTACGCTTTACTCTTTCCTGAAATTCTTTGACTTGGTAGCACTTGGCTCTTGAACCTCATTATTCCCAGGACCTGAAGTTTATAAGAGTTTCCTGGGCAGGCTGCCAGGAGGTGGGCGGAAAGTCCCCATTAGCACTATTAGGTCGCCACTCGGGAGCCCTGGATGTTGCCCGAGCAGCCGGGGCCCGGAGGTGCCTGAGGTGAAGCACCTGGCTTTGGAGCTGCCACAAGGATTGCGGAAGAGCACGGAGAAAAGGAAAACGATGCATACGGTTTATGTAGTGGGACGAAAGGGACGTGCCTGTATATTTATTTATATTATACATCGACATCCTATTATTTCAGTTTATACAGCTAAGAATCGACGGCGCCTGTGTTCCGTGGTAATATGTAGTGAACGGAAATACACATTGGAACGCATGTTTCCTGTGTGATTGTCTGTGTAACATACAATGTGTCGTTCGTACACACATTCGTAGGGGAGAGTGGCTAGAAATGGTGCTTAGAGAGACAGCTAAAGAGATCCTCCAGTCATCTGAAAAAGGACGGAGTATTAATTAAACGGGTTCTAGATCTCAACGACAACAAAAATCTTCCTAACCGTGAATTTCCTTATCAGTAAAATGGATTAAAAATCAGGTAAGAAATTATGAAAAAAAAAAAAGAAATTATTTATGAAACCATTCTGTAAACTTGATGATTCAACGCAAATAAAAGACATTGTAATTAAGCATAAAACACACTGTTTCATAGTCTAAATATGCATCAGCCATGGTCAAAGTCCTGAAGACATTTAAATGTTGGAATTTAAATTATCCTGAGTGGGCAAAATTAGCCCTGGATGAAGGTCTACAGGTATTCCCTAGAGGCTTATATAGGCTTGATGGGCCAAGGAGGTGAAATCATCTGTATTTTGCAGGTACTTACGTAACGAGAGAAACCGCCTCCCTCCCTGCCCCCCCACATTTGCCCGCGGGGGTGAGGTCGGGGTGGGTGCCCCCGTGTGCCGGGCACGCTTCCTGCCTAATTGGCATCTGCCAAAGACATCTGTGGTACGAAAGCACGGCCTGAGGGGAAGGGGAGGGCAGTGTCACCCGCTGAAGGCTTGTGTGTCCCCGAGGTCCCTCCGCTGGAGCCGTAGCCGTCCATGTGATGATGTCAAGACGAGGGACCCCGGGAGTACTTAGGCTTAGGTGATGGGATGAGTGCCTGTGCAAGAGCTGCCAGCTCGCCCTCCGCCCACGTGTGAGCGGGTCCCACGCCTTCCTGCACAGAGCAGACACCCGGCGAGCAGCGGCGAGCCCGGGGAGGGATGCAGCAGGGGGCAGCCCAGTCCCCCGGCCCCAGAGTGAGGACAGCAAATCCCTGAGCTGACAAACGACAGAGTGAGGAAGGGCGCTGAACAGAAGTAGGAGTTCATGCAGGGCCCTTGGGAAGAAGTGTCCAGGGAAGTGACACACGCTGGGACCCGAGAAAGCGGGGCTGGCCCGCGGGGCTACCTGAGGAAGTGTCCAGGCCACCGGCACTGGGGCAGAGGGGTAGCTGCGGGGTCTGGGCGCCAGCAGGGAGGCCAGCGTGGTCCGCCGGGGCGGGGTAGAGGGCTGTTGAGAGGTGCGGTCCTTGGAGGCCCCCCTGGGCGGTGGGGGTGGCATGGTCGGAGGTCTGTTCTCCAGAGTCCCCGAGCAGCTGAGCACAGCCGGTGGGAGCGCGGCCAGAGAGGCCGGTTGGGGGGCTGGAGCCATCACCGAGTGACACTCGTTCTTCCTTGAGCAAAGAGAGGTGCCTGGAGTCCCCAGGCAGCCGGCCCGAGTTGGGGTAATGATTAGGTGTCTTCCCTCTGGGGTCCCCCTAGTACCTCTGTCGCTGCCACTACGCGCGCCCCAGCGCTGTCTCTAAGGTGCGGGCGCCCCAGCTCCTCACGCCCACTGCATAGACGGGAGCCCCCTCCCGAGGCCATAAGGAGGACACCTGGACCGGGGGTGACTGCCACGTGCCCTCTGTGCCAAGCAGGATCACAGCCAAGCCTTGGGCAGCGTTTTGGGCACGGAGCCACCAGGCCACTGCAGGGGGACGGCCGGGCCTTACTGAGCCTTACTGAGCTTCCAGAGCTTCGCAGCCCAGGGTGACATGCTCAGGAGCATGGGTCCACTTACCCTTCACAGCGGCTTTGCAGGGACCTCAGGTCCCCGTGTTAGGACCAAGGAGGGGCTCTGGAGCGCGAGCAGCCCAGGGCCAGGCAGCCAGTGGCGGACGAGGACTGGAGCCGCGGCCCTTTGATCCTAAAGCCGGGGATGCGTCTTGAGCCCGGATGATCGAGTAGCCCCGTGGTCAGAGGAGCGCGGAGGCCCGGCTGTCACTGTCGCTGTCCACGGGGTCAGGCAGGGCAGGCAGGGGCCGCGCCGGGGCCGCGCTGGGCGGGTCGACCTGGTGCTCTAGGGGTCTCTGAGCCTGTGCTCCGTCTCTCCGCGCAGGGTGCTCCAAGGTGACCTGCATCAGCCTGACCCGGGAGGCCTCCATCCAGCTGTCGCCCTTGCACGGCAAGCAGATTTCCATCCGCTACCTGGACATGACGGACTGCTTCGCGCTGGAGGACGAGGGCCTGCACACCATCGCGGCGCACTGCACGCGGCTGACCCACCTGTACCTGCGCCGCTGCGCGCGCCTCACCGACGAGGGCCTGCGCTACCTGGTGATCTACTGCAGCTCCCTCCGCGAGCTGAGCGTCAGCGACTGCCGCTGCATCAGCGACTTCGGCCTGCGGGAGATCGCCAAGCTGGAGGCGCGCCTGCGGTACCTGAGCATCGCGCACTGTGGCCGGGTCACCGACGTGGGCATCCGCTACGTGGCCAGGTACTGCGGCAAGCTGCGCTACCTCAACGCGCGGGGCTGCGAGGGCATCACGGACCACGGCGTGGAGTACCTGGCCAAGCACTGCGCCAGGCTCAAGTCCCTGGACATCGGCAAGTGCCCGCTGGTGTCCGACTCGGGCCTCGAGTGCCTGGCCCTGAACTGCTTCAACCTCAAGCGGCTCAGCCTCAAGTCGTGCGAGAGCATCACGGGCCGGGGCCTGCAGATCGTGGCGGCCAACTGCTTCGACCTGCAGATGCTCAACGTGCAGGACTGCGACGTGTCCGTGGAGGCGCTGCGCTTCGTGAAGCGCCACTGCAGGCGCTGTGTCATCGAGCACAGCAACCCCGCCTTCTGCTGAAGGCCCGGCGAGGACAGGGGCCGCGGGGGCCCCGAGGCCTTTCCTCCTCCCAAGGGGCGCCTGGGGCCTCCTGTCTCAGGAGCCCCCGGGAGCGCCCCCTCCCCGGGCCGCCCGGCCAACAGCCGCAGCCACACACCCTCCGCAGATGCTCCCCTGAACCCCCCCCGCCCCCCGCCCCTCAGCCCCAGGTTGGCCTAAGCCCCACGCACCAGTCCCCGGCCCGGGCAGATTCTCGGTGAATAAATGTAGACAGAGCGCCTCCAGCCCTCTTCTAAAGAATCACTAGTGGCAGGCCCGCCGTGCAGGAGGAGGCCCCGCCACCACCGGCCGGTGACCTGGGGCACAGGCCTGCCCTCGCTGGGCCGCGGCCTCGGGCGCTGAATCAGAGGCCATCCAGCTCCAGGATCCGCGTCGTACCTGGTTCAGAAAGGACACGTGGGGCGCAGGTAAGCAGAAGCGCCCCGGCACACGGCATATGAGGCATCTACCTCGTCCACGAATACTGGTTCTGCGGGTGCTCCGGGGACACTCACGCGTGCCAGCCTGAGGGTCCTCTGCGCCCTCTGCTCCCACCGGAATGTCACTCTAAGCCCGTTTATTTTGGTGGGTGAGTCTCCCGGGCCCCTCCTCCTGCCCTGCTGGCTGGATGGCTCCTGTGACAAGTGCTTCCCGCGTCACCCCCCGCCCCCTCCTCACACACACACGCACACATGCCATCTTATGGAAGAAAAGGATTTCCTGCTCACAGCAAAGCCCACGTCCCCAGTCAGGCTGATGTTGCTGAATGTTCTCAGATAGGAAGCAAGACCCTCATGATTCCTAATTGACGAGTGAGGCCCGAGAGGACACGTCTTCGGAGGTTTTCCCGGTCCCTTTTAGTGTTCACGTGGCATGCGTCAGGCACACGTGCCCTGCAGCTGGCAGGAACGGCCATGTCGGTTCTTTGTCATGCAGCTCACACTTCCACTTTGCTCATCTATCTATTCTCTGTGCATCCAGACTTCATCACGTGAAGCCCGTGGGCCTAAGCCCTGAGCGTTGAGCTGCGCGGTTGCCGCCTTCGCCGGCGCCTGTCCGCGTGCTCTCTGTCAAAGGAAGCACAGCGGACTCGCAGGTGTTTAAATACTGTTCACTCAAAAATGCCAGGCAAACGGAAGAAGGAGCACATTGGTGACACTTGGGCGCTGGTCCACTAGCCAGGCCCTTGGAATAGAACATTAAAATCGTTGCCAAGCACACATCCTAAATGGCCCTATTTGGATGGAAAGCCATGTGCTGGCCTCATTGGCATGAAGTCAGGATGCCAGAGGAAAGCCCACCGCTCATTTTCATGACAATGCAGTTGCCTTTTGTTAGTAAACCCAGGACTGTTCCCACATGTTCTCTAGCCACACCTCTCCTTCATCCCTGCTGTTCCGTCATCCGCTTCTTTCTCCAAGGGTCCACCATCCAAACCCAGAACCTCCGCATCTCCAAGCTAAGTATGTGGAATTCGTTTCAGATCAAGCTCACACACAGCTCGACAACTGCACTCCCACTGTAGGCTCCCTGCGGTTTGTTTTTTTGGTTTTTTTTGTTTTGTTTTGTTTTTTTGTCTTATGTCGGGAAGGATGAGATAGAGTGAGGTGGCATCTGCCCAGGTTTCTTCCACGCGTCATGTGACGTATGGCCTCCTCTCCAGTCAACATCGTCAGCAACTTAGTGTGCAATCAAGACCCTGTGCCACGGGGGCTGGGGGTGAATTGCTTGGCTGGGAAGAGCGTCTAGGGATAGTCACGGGGTTTAGAGCCATGAAAGAGGTTGAATGTAGCATCCCCATCTCTGTGACTTGTGACCGGGTCTGACGTTTTAGGATTTTATGAGTCGCGAGGATTGTCCCTAGCCCAGGCACTGGGGTCTTCCAAGTGGTATATGTTCATGCTCCCAGAATGAGGAGAGAGATCCAAAATGGTGCCCTGAACCAGAGAACGGGGTGTCCCACCATCTCCCGACCGCATCACCCAACCAGCCTTCCAAACATGAGACAAAGCTGACTTTCGCACTCACTGCCCAGCACATGCTGCCCCTCCCAGTCTCTCCCTTCCCCCCAGTCTTCTTTTCATCCACTCTGTCCCCACTTGGGATATGAATCTATGGCAGAAGTCACTGGGGAAGCAGCTCAGCAGATTTTTAGAGACCAAGGAAAAGGCCTCACTAGGAAATTTATCTGTTTTAAAACATTGCTTCCTTCCTGCCTCTGCGAAATTGAATGCTCATTGTTTTTTTTTTTTTTTTTATTTCTAATGTTCGATCACTGCGTGCTGTATGACTCTAGAAAGCCTTAATTTACTACCACCAAGAAATAAAGCAATATGTTGGTAATTGGGTTAAGTCTCATTTAATACCCTGGCTGGAAGAGCACGGTGTTCAGATGGGGACACTCAAGGGCGAGCCAGAAACGTATCTTCTGCTGAAAGAGAGAGCAAGTCGGGTCCGTGCATCTCTTGTCCCTTTAAAGTTGCAGCCACGAGTTTGTCGTTTCCCTGGGCTCGGTGATTTGGGCTGAAAAGTAACAGGTGAGTGAAAAATCGTTAGCTTCACAGTTCAGCTCAGGTCTTCGATTCCTTAGCCCAAACTCTTAGAGCCACACGTACTTTGGAATTCATAATTTTTTATATTTTAGGAAGTTAGCTGTGGTATATTTCCTAATACCCCTGCAGAGTCTAGGACAGCCCCTTAGTCACACACGTTAGATTTCTGCAGGAATCGCTACAGATAGCCATACTATGTAAGATTCTTGCAGACTATAAATAGCCCTGCACCCATTCAGATTTTGTCACCAAATTAATTTGTGCCAAACATAATGAAAAAAGGCTTCTATTTCTTCAGAGCTCTCCAGATTTCAGAATGACGAGTAAGTATCTGTGGACCTGAAAGTACTTCCCTGGCACTGGTACAGACATCGGAGTAATCGTCAAAATCATGCCATTGGTTGTTATACATTTTTTAAAAGGTCTTAGAGTAAAACCTAGAGGGGCAACACGGCAATTTGATCTAAAAGGAAAAATTATCATTCAGTTGGAAAAAAAGAAATGCCAAAGTTCTACTCACCCCAGCCCTTAGATATGAGAAATCAACATGGCAGAAAGCAAGTACTGATGGGTGCATGGCACGCTCCAGCTGTAGCAAGTAAGAAGGTTTTAAGAGATCTTGATTTTCAATGTATTTGCCCTCAACCTTCTTCACATCCTACGTCATCCGCTTAATGACCGTCGCATTAGCCAACAGGGCAGTGAGCGGCCTGGGAGCACTAACTTGAGGTAGCGCCATGCAGTTCTTGCCGGGATCCCAGGAGAAGCCAGCAGCAAGTAAAATGCATTTATCTTGGACTTCTTAAATCGACATTTGTTCAGAATTAGGAAAAGTCGTCAAGAAATCTGATACCCAAGACCATGCAACATGAACCCAAACAGATTGGGCCCTTTTAAGAGGAAAAGTAATACTAGAAAAATTGCTTCCCGCTTCTCCGTGTTCACAAAGAAGCCACCCAAAGTCGTGCATTTGTTCAATAGCCGGCAATCATGATTAGCTAAGAGAGACGTTAATTTGAAGAAATGCTGACTCGACAGTCGGGGAGGAAGAGACTTGGTAAAGCCTGCGGTGAAAACGTTCCCACAGACAACTGTGAGACGAAGCTGGTTTTGACTCTTGCGTGCTGTTGGTCAAATGGTTTCTTCTTCTTGATCCATTCAGCAGCCCCGTCCTCACTGTGGCAGGAAGGGGAGGTGCAGCGGGGAGGGACGCGCCTGCCATCATCTGCAGTGGAGGCTGATGCCGTCGTTGAGGCTCCTCAAACACAGTTCCAGGTGCCCAGAGAGCAACTCGGGCAGTTTCGTGAAGATGACCCCCAGGTGGGCAGAGCTGTTCACCTGGGGGAAGCAGTAAACCCTCCCGGACACTCGGGACACCCCATCCAGGCGTGTACTTAGGATGTGACTATTCCATCTTTTTTCTCTGAGTGCACCATAATCTCCTAAAGCCACAGATCCATTGTGTAGAGCCTTTTTCCCCCCTCCAAGCCACCTGGCATCTGCTAAAACCACACGGGATGAAAGAACACCTCCATTAGGAAGCTGGAGGCGGCTCAACCGCTGCCTGTCACCAGCACCCCTGTGGCATCTCCCGCGGAGCTACCTGGATTGCAACAAGGATGTTGGCCTCGTGCACTACCCAGGAAGGCTCAATAAGCTCTAAACTGTTGCTCAGATGTTCGCTACCAGCATCACCAGAAACCAGAATGGCCTTGAAGATCATATAAAAAAAAAAAAAAAAAACTCTTGGCCTAAATATTTCCAAATCTAGTCGTTGCTATACTGCAGAATGTTTCTCTTTCCATCACTGAGCTACTGAATTTTACCCTGATGAGATCAGTATGTCTGAACTCTCTCCCGGCCCATGATGACCAACATATGATGGAGACTGGAAATTGAAGTCATTCGTCATGAACAAAGGATGCCCAGGGAGCAACTCTCAACCCCTTTCACCAAGATTTACTGAGCAGTTACGGTGATAGCTTCCGGGGGGGAAAGAGAGACTATCCTTAGCCTAAGTGGTATGTCAGGTCAAATACCTGTAATATCATAGAATGAGTTATAGAATGGGGAGAGGAGTTTAAAAAGCAGAGGCAACACCCTCTCACTCATTCATCTGACAAACACTCACTAAGGATCCAACATGTGCCAGACACTGTGGCGGCACCGAGTCTTTCCCCGATGGAGTTTGCCCAAGAGGTCATTTTCATCACCATATGGAAAGAGGAATAAAATTTAGGGGCTCCGGCCAGAGGACAAGACCCTTGAGCTGGACAAGGGGCCATCAGAGGCCACGGGGCCATCAGAGGCCACGGGGCCCTTGAGCGTCCCTACGGGGAGCCCTCTCCGGGAGGCAGCATCGATGAGGCTCATAGAAGTCGTTGCCCTTTGCCGTAGGTTAGCGGCATCAGACGCCAACTATACGGACTACGGGCCAACTCTGGCGTTGCCTCGGGGTCCGCGTCCTCAGAAAGAGCAAGCTCTGCGCTGCTGTCCTCCCACAGACTGAGTCCTGTGCGCAGATACACGCCTCCATGCGCACACGTACAATACCATACAAAGAGTGGGGATTTTCTGTGAAGACCACACTGAACCATAATTTCTTGGACAAACCCTGAGGAAGCCCAAAGCAGCTTGACCGTCCCCCCCGAACAGCAGGCGCGGTAACAGGTCAAGGTCGGCCACAGGCCTGTTTCTGCAGGATCCAGCCCCGCGGGACGATCGACGCACCCCCCCACACACACCCCCCGGGCTGCTAGGACACTTGGGCCTGCACAGCTGTCTTGGGAACTGCTGTTACCTGTTCATCAAGGGGAGGGAGGGGGTCAGAATAGTCGAGGTTTCCCAATTTTTTTAAAAAGATTTTATTTATTTACTCATTAGAGACACACACACACACACAGAGGCAGAAACACAGGCAGAGGGAGACGCAGGCTCCATGCACCGGGAGCCCGATATGGGACTCGATCCCAGGACTCCAGGATCGCGCCCTGGGCCAAAGGCAGGTGCCAACTGCTGAGCCACCCAGGGAGCCCGAGGTTTCCCAATTTATCCTGCCCCTCCGCTGCACACCAGCCTGGGCCGGTAATGTCAAAAACGCTGGAAGGCCCAAGGAGGGTTGAAAACGTCGCTGTTAAAAATTGCCAAGAAATGGATTCGATTTGTAAAGTCCCCGAGGACGGGTTCTCTGGAACCTCTAATAGCGTCAGGCTTGGGAATGTGAAATTATCTGCCACAGTAAAAGACCGAGGGATGAAAGCCGTCACCTGGGAAGTGTGAGGGCGGCGGGAAGGCTCTTAATTTCTGTTTTGCTGCCGGGAGAGCAGTCCCCTGGTGTTCAGAGCCCCACGGCCTTGCAAAGCCTGGGAAGGCCTCCGAGGCCGCTTCCAGACGGGCGTGCAAAAGATCCGGGGGGAGGACCTCCAACTAGAGCCTCGCCAGGCATTGGTGCTTCCTTTGTCTCCCATCCTCCTCCACCACCAATGAACACAGACATTCTCTATAAATAAAAAATTTTTTAAAGAAATTCCGGGTTTCACATCATGACTGTTTCCTTCGTGGGCATTTACACTTAGAATTTAAACGACCCGGGGATCCCTGGGTGGCGCAGCGGTTTGGCGCCTGCCTTTGGCCCAGGGCGCGATCCTGGAGACCCGGGATCGAATCCCACGTCGGGCTCCCGGTGCATGGAGCCTGCTTCTCCCTCTTCCTGTGTCTCTGCCTCTCTCTCTCTCTCTCTGTGACTATCATAAATAAATAAAAATTAAAAAAAAAAAAAGATTTTAAACGACCTTATCAAGGCCTTTTTCCTTTCTGAGAAAGTAGATAAAGGGACAAACTGTCACAAGTGATAAATCGGCTTCTTCGTTTTATCTCGAAGCCTTTCCTTTGGAGATGGAGACCGAAGCAGATATAATCGCCTGCATAGACTTTGACACTATCCGTGCTTCCAGGATAACCACACAGATGCGTTGGATTTCAACCGTAGATCTTTTCATTTTGCAATCCCACCTCCAAGCATGGAGAAATGTGGCAAAAGCTGGGTTTTCGTGCTCCCTGGCCGCTTGGTCCAGCCCCTGAAGAGATCATCTTGTCTTAGCAGAAGACCCAGGGACGGAGAATTCATACCATTTCTCCTGTTCTTGTTACAGCCACACAGGCTGATTTACGACACAGTTGATGTGCAGGAACGGCGTCTACGCCGCCAAGGCTTTCCATGAGCTAGTTGGATGGGGAGACTTCGGTTGGCTTTACATTCACAATTTTAAAATATCCAAAGAATAATGGCCATGGATGCCCGGGAAAGTTGGAGACCAAAAGGCTGCAGATTTAAAGAAAGAGAGAGAGAGAGAGACAGAAATAATGAATGACCTCTTGCTCAGTTAATGAAAACCAGAGTCTCCTCCAGGATTTGCGAGCTGGCGCTGTTTCCCTGGGACCATCGCCTTGGTGCTCCTGCCTGTAATGTTTCTTTTAAAAATAGTGCACCCAGAAAGCGACGGGACACACAAACCACGGGGGAGCCGGAGCCTCCCCTCCTTTTAGAATGTGCGCTTAACCCCAAATGCGTGTGGCCAGTGGTCCTGAGGGTGATCGGGTCGCGTAGGGACCCCCCGTGCTTGCAACCAGGAAAGCCGCATGGGCTTAGGTGCTGACTATTTGGGTTTTTAGCTTCCCTCATACGAAATGCGTTGACCCTGGGCCCCGAAGCCTAATTGCACACGGCCAATAGCTCGCTCTGGCCCCGAGAAGTGACCTTTCTTCCCGGGTTTGGGGCGACGCGTAGGACTGTGCCACCAGCTTCACAGCCAGGCTACTCTCCAGGACTCGGGGGCTCCTGAGATCCGAGACCGCGTGGGGGCGGGGGTGACAGTCCCCTTTGCTGACACTCGGAAACCTTTGATAGTTCTGAGGGAGATAGCAAAGGCAAATTTTAAGACTTTATAAAAGCTTACTATTTCTTGACTTTGGATAGGACAAATTCCACAGCTGTCCCTCCTTGCCTGTAGCCCTGCCTGGTAAGTCTTCTATGGCAACTGATGACACGTAAATTGAGGTCTGGGTTCTGTAGTTTGTTTTTTTTTTTTTTAATCCTATTTTGGTTTTTTGCCTCGTTGTTGTCGCTGTTGTTTAGTTGCACACACAAGCTGGCTTTGGCTACTCCCGTGTCGCACACCGTTTTCAGAAGATGCGTCCCTGTGGGGATCTCTGGTGATCGCAGGACCATCTAGGCAGCACGGCGAGGCTGGATAGCCCAGGGTCCAACAGCTCGTACCGTTGTTGGAACGCAAATGGTAATTTGTCAGGGACACGAGCATTTTTGGAGATGATCCCGGAAAGATGAAGAGCCTGACTCCGGGGGACTGAAGAGGTTCACTCCACTCCTGCCAGGTGGATCCCAAACTGCAGCAGGGACTTAATTACCCCATAACCATACACTGTAAGGCCAACAAATCCGGAGGGTTTTCTGGCCCGACCAAAGCTCACGGTCTGCTTGTAGGTGTTCGCTCATCACTCATAGTTGCTTCCTCTTCGGCCTGGATGCTCGCGCTCACGCAGCATTTACAGTGGTAAGTTCTGTTTCTTTCAGAATCCAGGGACCCCCGTGTAAACGATGAGTGACTATCAGCAAGTTTCTGGAAACTGTTACAAAACTAGAGATAAGCCCTGCGACAGACGTGGTTCGAGAATTTCAAAAAGCCACTTAGAGAAACGTGCCAAGGTTCTTTGCAACATTTTGTTTCTGGCACAGGAATGAGGGGTGTTCAGGTATTTTGTCTTGTTTTTAATGACCAGATATATCCTTTCTATATGTCCAGTAAGGGACTAGACATACAAATAGCTGAATTTTTTTTAAGATTTTATTTATTTATTTATTTATTTATTTATTTAGAGAGTATTTATTTATTTATTTAGAGAGTATTTATTTATTTAGAGAGCAGGGGAGGGGAGAGAGAGATTCTCAAGCAGACTCCTTGCTAAGCACAGAGTCCCATGGGGGCTCACCCTCATGACCCCAAGATCATGACCTGAGCCGAAACCAAGAGTTGGACTCAACCCATTGAGCCACCCAGGCGCCCCCCAAATGCTGAATTTTCAAAACATCAAGTTTCATTTTACAAGCGTTCCAGCTTTAGGTGAAAGGATTGATTAGAGATTTCGCATTTCAGTTAGCCTTGTCATGGGGATACCTGCTGGTCCCACCACTTTGTATGACTTAAAAATAAGCCCTTCCTTTTCATTTGGGTTGCAATCGATGGGAGAGCCATGGATCACATGGTAGAAAGGCTCTGGAATTCATTGACTGTGTTCCAAGATCCCATTAGCATATGAATAACTTAAGTCTGCTTCAAGTTAGTGTCAAGCAGCTAACTTGAGTGGGATTTATGCACATCTGAACACCTAATCCTTCAGAAAACTACTTTTAGCCGCCATCCTTCTGACTTAGCAGAATCAGAATAAAGAGGAGAACCACTCGCAGACCATTTCCCCAGCGTTTTTCAGACCTCTCCCCACCACTCCAGTCTGTATTAACAGTTTCCAAATGTCTCTGAGTTTACCTTGGTCCAGCATTTGGGATGTCTCCAAGGGGCTTTCTAAAATAAATTCTTAATGTCTCCATCAGCATTTCTCTTGACATAGAAGCCTGTGGCAGCAGACCTTCGGTCTAAGAGAACGCCCCCACTACACACTTTCTGCCGACCAGAAAGTCTAGAGACACTGAAAGAGCAAACACAGAAACACTGTCCCGCTCGGCCCCGGCACTGTTACCGATGCACAGAGAAAGGATTCCCTTTAACGTTTTATTACACGCTCAGGTCTGACCAAGTTAATTCATTATTAGATTTGGATCGAACAGTCCTGAATTTGCTTCCTGCCTCTGGTGCTGATTTTCTGTTACTGTTTAGAAGAATTACTTAATTTCTGTATGAGAGGCTATGACAACGGCTGTGGTTAAGAGGTCAAGCTTTCGGGGCATATCATCATGGTTTATACTTTACACGGTGGGCTGATTTTCCCATAAAATACAGGTAGCTAGATACCTATACATGTACACGTATGGTATAGATTTGGCCAAGGAGCACCCAGCACTGATGCCATCCTGTCAGAGTTCCTGGTGTTTTTAAAACTCTCATTTGCTTAGTATTTTATTTAGCTTTATGAGACATCTCAGCTTCCAGGCCCAGAACAAAACAGCAATGGAGCCACATCTGTCAAAAATATTGAGTGTTGCATCTGCCCTCCATTTTTATCAAAATCACTCTAAATCTTGCCATTCTGTCCAACTAAGAAGAATAAAAGAATACAGATACTCTGCTGATGCTGGAATGAGGACAAACAAGACGTTTGACTCAGCCAATAAAATTGAAATGCCGTAGGAGAAAGCCAAGGGGATAAATAAGCCATCGGAATTAGGATGCAGACAGGACTTCATGGCCTGATTTCCTTTCTCAGTTCTGGTTACTGAGACTGAACACGAGGGTATTTATTGGTGGCATCCAAAAGGCTCCTCTTTGCCAAACACAATATTTTTTTCCAATGTGGTAGTAGTGAAATGTATCTTCTGCACTGATTTTAAAAATCCCTGGCCAGATTTTTTTTTTTCTGGAAAAATATAGCTGGATGAATACCATTGATAATCAAAAGTAGCCAACATTCTAGGGAAACAATTTCCAAAGAATACAGCTAAATTTTTGTATGTGCTGCCTCTTAGTGTTTTCTTCTGGACAGAGCAGTTAGATCTGATTACGGAAAGGCACAATGAAAGGGCTCAAGATGCGAGAAGTGTAAAGATCTCAAAGAAACAATTGGTGATATAGGGTTTTTTTGTTTTTGTTTTTTTGGGGTTTTTTTTCTTTTCTTTTCTTTTTTTGGTGGCACATCTGGGAGTGTGAAGTAATGCACAGGAAGAGGGAGGCCATTTGGTATAATTTGTTCATATCAGAGTTTGCAAGGGCTCAATGGCACCAGGAGGACTAATTTCCAGAGCTGACTTGATCAATTCTTCTCCAAAAGAGTAAAAAGCTACGACCCTTGGGCCTCCTCCATGTCTGGCCTCACAGAAAGACTAGAGTCACAATCGAGAGTCTGTACCTGTGCCCAGTTTCCTGCACGGATGTGGTCCCACCAGACACTGATCCCTCAGGAGCTGGGAAGTTAAAGTGTTCTGAACATTCAGTCCAGGGAATGTAGACTGATGGTCTTCCATCAACAGCTGTTGGAGACAGCAATCCCAGCGCAGGTCTCCAATAAGGTAATCACAAGTCCTGCCCTCAAGACGCCCACTATCTATTGAAGGAAGACCAAAATGGTGTTCTGATTCAAATCAATAAGTATTTCTTAAAGTCCCACGTAGGGATCCTATTGCGTTAGGCACTGGAGATGGACCAGTGAACTGGACAGACAAAAGTCTGTGCCCCCGTGGATTCTTAAACCAACAGGACTTTCCACAGTGACAGAGATGTTCTCTATCTCTGCTGTCCATCAGAACAGCCACTAACCACATGTGGCTACTGGGCACTTGAAATGTGCTAGTTGGAAAGAACTGATGTTAAATTTTTATTTAGTTTTGATTAATTTGCATTTAAATAGTCACATGTGGCTAGCGGCTACCATATTGTACAGAGTAGTTCTAGAGCAGGGCTACCTATTTGAGCCTCCAGGAGTAATGAAATGCCCTGTATCTGTGCTATCTTGTAGGTAGAGTAGCCACTGGTCACACATGGTTAGTAAGCATCTGAAGTGTAGCTGAATATTAAATTCTATTTCATTAATTTTAGTAAATTTCATTTAGTTTTATTTAATTTTGAACTGGATATTAAATGAATATTTAGATTTTATATTTTATTTGATTTTAGTAAATTTCAACTTGAAGAAACAGGTGTGGCTAGTGCGTGCTGTATTGGACAGTACAGTTCTAGAAACCTGCTTCTCAGTATATGGTTCATGGACCAACAGCATCAGCGACACTTGGGATGTTAAGAATTCAGACTCTGCTTGTGAACGGGATCCTCAGATTAAATTCTGAAAAGCACTAATACAGGCAGACATAATAAAATGAAATAAATGAATTATATGTGTGTATATATACAAATGTGTGCATGTCTGTGTGTGTGTGGTTGAGGACGTGGCCATGGATGAGGATGAGGAGTTCTGTGTCGTACAGAATAAAGCAGGGAAGGAGGACAAGGAGTGTAGAATAGAGAGGCTTCCATTTTTAGAAGAATGATCAGAAAAGGCTTCACCAAAGGGGTACCTGGGAGGCTCAGTTGATTAAACATCTGACTCTTGATTTTGGCTCAGGTCATGATCTCAAGCTTGTGAGATCGAGGCCCCATGTCGGGCTCCATGGTGGACGTGGAGCCTGCTTAAGATTCTCTGTCTCCCCCTGCCCCTCCCCTCCCCTCTCCTTTCTCTCTCTCTCTCTCTCTCTCTGTCTCCCTCCCTCTAAAAAAAAAGTCTTTTCTGAAAGGTGACTTTGGAGAAAAGACTTGAAGAAGGTTGGGGAACAGGCAGTGTGGGTACCTGCAGGAAGCGTTTCAGGCAGATGGAACAGCAAATGCAAAGCCCCTACGGCAGGAGCAAAAACCCTAATGCCTTGTTCCAAGCACTGCAAGGAGGCCAGCATGGTTGGAGCAGAAAGCATGGGGCAGGGGGGTGCAAGATGAGGCCTCAGAGGTAGTGGGGAGAGCTGTGTGAGGCTAGTGCCATTGCAAGGGTTTTGGCTTTTATTCCCAATGCGACTTGGGAATGGTAAGCAACAGGAATAATATGACTTGACATACTTTAAAGGGTGCCCTCTGGCTTTGTGTTGAAACAGTGACGCCAGGATACCAGCAGGGACGCGACCTGGGAAACCATTGCAACGATCTGAGTGAGAGATGAGAGAGGTCTGGAATAGGGTGGTGGAGGTAGAAGTGATGAGAACCGGCCAACTTCAGGGTATGTTTTGGAGAAAACACCAAAAGGATCTGCCTACCGTTGGATGTGGATTTAAAAACTAACAGGAACAAGGGTAACTCCAAGCAAACTAGGTTCATTAACAAGGACTACAAAACAAAGTAGACATTATTTCCTGTGCTAGCTACCTGACAAAAACGTCAAAGGTCTGTCCAATCCATTCGCCTATCAATACTGGCACCTGGAGCAGGGAGTATATAGAAGGGCTATAGCCACACACACACACACACACGCACGCACGCACGCGCGCGTGCACACACACACACACACACCCATCAAACCACCTCCTTTGCTCTGGACCCTTCAGCTTTTCTCAATCTTGCTTGAGAGCCTGGGGATTCATCCTCAAGCAGATTTCCTCCCAAAAAACCTCCTTATAGAAATTCTGGAGTCACTCCTAGCTATTAGTTCTCTTCCCAAGGAAACTTCTGGAAAGCCATACAGACTAGTTGACACCTCCGTCTTGGATCCTGGCTGACCCTTCACTCAGCAGGTCCCCTCCGGCCATCTCTTAAGTGGTTTCCCCTGGTTGCACTTGCTCTTCCCGGAATTCAGTCATTGTAGGCCAACAGCTATGAAGTATTTTGTTAATCGTTTAGCTTATTCAGCCACTATTTACTGAGCACCACTTAGGTGCCAAGCACTTTCTGAAAATGTGAAGAGAAGGGACAATTCCCTATACTTGAAAAACTTCCTTTGTTTAGAGAAAGACAGACTACAGATAAATGAGAACAATGCTGTATGTCGTGACGATAAGGGCTGAGAAGAAAACTGAAGTAGATTAGGGGCAGGTGCGTGCCCAAGGGGGGTGCTGTCTTAGGTAGGACGGTTAGGGGAAGCTCTGCCGAGATGGCATCTCACCAGGAAAGAGCAAGTACCTGTGCTGTAGTAATGCAAGCAATGTGCAACCGAATGTTCTTGTTAGCTTCCTATTACAGGTTACAGGTTACCCCCAGACTGGGCACCCCGACACCACATTTACGACCTCACCGTTTCTGTGGGTCCTAGAACCATATCGCTACTGGGTCACAAGTTTCGTATCTCACAGAGCTTGGAAGTGGTTCAGCTGGACGGTTCTGGCTCAGGGTCTCTCAGTCAAGATGCTGGCCCTGGCCGTAGTCATCAGAGGACTTGACAGGCTGGAGAACCCAGTTTCAACCTCATCGGTGGCTCTTGGCAGGAAGCCCTGCCATATGGGCTGCTCATGACATGGCAACTGGTTTCCCCCAGAGGAAGTGATCCAAGAAAGAGGGTAAGAGATAGCAAGCAGAGAGCCACCTGTTTTTAATGACCTCGTCTTAAAATGACATGCCGTCCCACGGACCGAGCCTCATAGGATGTGGAAGGGAACTACAGAGGCTGTGAATTCCAGAAGGCGGGCATCACCGCGGGGCTCTCTTGGAGGCTGCGACACCGAATACACAGTACCCCGTGCTTGAGCGCCACTCAGCATCTAGTTACTCAGGCCTCTTCCGGGCCACCTCTGCTAATCCCCCTCTCGGGAGCCAGGAGGAGAAGCAGGAGGAGAGTGGGGAGGAGGAGGAAGAGGAGAAAAGAAATAAAATGAAAAAGACATTTCTGCATTTTCCTTGGAGAGGCCTTTTCCCGTTTCGCAGCTCCTAAGCCCAGATCACCTCTAGCCGTGACTGCAGGCTCCACTGCTCGGGACCAGGCCGTGCTGCACCGTGGCAGCTCGCTCGCACCTCGAGACTCCTTTCTCCCACTAGCCACTGCCGTCACTCCAAATAGCACAGGGAGAAAGGAGTTTCCTGAGGATTTTATTTCCCCAAAGTTATGAATTATGCCAAATGTTCCCCTTATAACACAAAAGTTAGCCATAAGACAGTTTTTATTATAAATAATTACTTTCATTAAACCTGTTTGAAGACGTTGTCCATTTTATGATCCACTATCCCTTATTCAACATCTGACACTCTTAATTCAGTCAGGTGTCTGCACAATGTCTCATGCAATAAATTTCTCCTTGGGTTTAGGTTCCAAGAAAAAAAAAATATCCTGCAGGCAAGCTTGCCTGCTTTCTTTTAACAGCCTAGGAAGTTGACATGTCTCAGTATATTTCTCTGTCTTCCTTTGTTTTCAGGAAATCCAGAAAATAATTAAGGCCAAACTATAATCTTTAGCTCTTTCTAGTTAACTAGTAACATCTCTTCTTTCTCTGTATCTCATATGATTACTCTTCTTTCACTATGTTTAAAGTCATATACCACCTCTTATCCTTTTGCAGTAGACAAAGTTTATATTCCAAATAAATAGTAAATTATGACAGCTTCAGCCAAGAGCAAATGATTTCTGACTCAAGCTCCAAAGCTTAGGTCCATATACACAAGTACTGTCGCTCAGCTCCAGTGGCACTGCTGAAGATGAAGGACTCTTAGCTGATCCCTCCAGCATCTTGAGAATGCTGCTGTCTTTTATATGTGTTCTTTTTTGAAAATCATAGAGCCAGCAGAAGATGATTCAGATTTGCCCGTCCTTTGAGGCAGCTTGGATACTATTTTTTTATTTTTATTTATCTTTTTGTTTATTTTTTATTTTTATTTTTTTGGATACTATTTTTTTATTTCCTGAATTGTGTCTCTCCATCGACAAACTCTCTATGTTAAATACAGAAAATATTCTGTATTTCTATTCTTTGAAGTCCTGGCCCCCAATAACTCAGAATGTGATTATATTTGGTGGTAGGTCTTTACAGACATAATTACGTTAAAATGAGCTCATTAGGCTGGACTCTAATCAAATGACTGGCGTCCTTATAAGAAGAGGAAATTTGGACATAGACAAATACAGGGGGAAGGCTACATGAAGTTACAGGGAGAAGACAGACATCTACTGGCCAAGGAGGAAGGCGTCAGAAGAAACAACCCTGTGGTCACCATGATGTTGGACCTTTAATCTCTATAATTGAGAAAATAAATTTCTGTTGTGCAAACCACCAATCTGCAGTACTTTGTTATGAGAGACCTAGTTAACTAATATATGATTATATCCTCTGACGAAGGAATAAAAACTTAAAGCCATCAACGTTTTCATAACTGGGGTCAAACCAGAGCTGTCTACAGTTTGGTTTGAAGGTATGAAGCCATGTAGAGCCTGAGCATAGGGAAAAAAATGACAGAAACTAATCATGTTAAAGGTATTGGCTCTATCTCAAGTGACCTTCTGGAAGTATCTAAAGCATGGTCCAGCCTGATCAACAGGTCACTCCTCTGAACCCTACTGGGATAAGGTAATGCTAATAGGGGAAGGAGGTATCAAGGAGAAGATGTTTCCTACAAGGCCCAAAGTTTGGGCTTCTCCACTCAGCTCTGAAGTACCACAGTTGGTCGTATTCATTATGGCCCAAACCTACTACTTATCATCTTCTGTTCACCTTTTGAAATTGTTTTAAATCCCTACATGTGGGACACCTGGGTGGCTCAGGGGTTGAGTCTCTGCCTTCGGCCCAGGGCATGACCCTGGGGTCCTGAGATCGAGTCCCACGTCGGGCTCCCTGCATGGAGCCTGCTTCTCCCTCTGCCTGTGTCTCTGCCTCTCTCTGTGGGTCTCTTATGAATAAATAAGTAAAATCTTTTTTTAAAAATCCCTCCATGTGTTAAATTGCTTATCTCAACTACCAGACTGGCAGGCAGCATAAGACCTTCTCTGGTCTGGGAAGAGACCCTGCAATATAAGCACCACAGGTCATATTCATGTTACATCCCACTGACACATTCTTGCTTTTCCAAAGAGAACCAAAGGAGCGTACTTGGCCCAGAGGATTTTTGCAGTAGTACAGGTCAGCTGAAATCATGCCAGAATTACATTTCCAGCATCTAATTTGATCTTATGATCAAGTAGAATGGGGATTGCTGGGGAGGGCATGGGGAGAGGCAATGGGTGGAAATTCAGAACCAGGAAAAAGTTGTCCCCTGTAGATAAGCTAAAGACACACACATATTTCCTTTTCTTCCACTCTTCCTTTTTTTTAAAAATTTTTTTAACTACAGTAGTATTTCCTTTTCATCAAGGGAATATAAATATTTATGCGCCCAAAGATGGTGTTGCTAGTGACACTCAACTTTATTATCATCTTCAGAATGTGCTGTAGTCAGAGCTATTCCAAAGATTTCCATGCTATTATGCCAATGGCCAACTTTGATAAATGAAGGCCTATATCCACTTTCTTTTGAGCTCTGTTTAAATGTGCATAGTGATGTTCTTATCAGTTGGACCCATCCATGCAAAGATGCAAGCCTGTCTGTGAAAAAAGTAGGATGTTTAACTGCTGACTCAAGTATCCAGGTGCCAGATGCATACACATCTGAAGCACTGATGGATGCTGTGTCCCTTTATCAGTGTTTGTTATGATAACAGGACTGGTAAGTATAGTTCATCAGCTACTATTTTTTGGCTGGAGGAAGGATGAATGGTGGCTATGACAGTGCCATCATAGTCAACATCATTCATCCTCTGTACCACGACTGGCTGCTTCCTGTAACTGCTTCCTTCATCATTTTGGTAGAACAAACCAGCTATGGCCAAAGTATGGTGCTCACTGCCATCTCCTGAGATGGCGTGGAGTTATGGAGTCACTGATAGTCTTGCATCAGAGCTATCAGCTCTATGCCTTATTAGCCGTATGACCCTGGGCAGTTCACTTAATCCTTCTCTCCTCAATGGCCCCATCCCTCCTGTGTAGGAATCTGACCCAGACCCCTTCTCTTGGCTGTAGAGGGAGAGATGATAGATGAAAGTACTTTGTCAACTTCGAAGCCCTTATATAAAAAGATAAGTAACTTGTCTGCACTTCTAACAAAGTCCTCAGGGTACAAACCCAGAAAGATCTTACATCTGTTTTCCTGATTCTGCTCCACCAAGCTCTCCAAGGTTGTCTCCGAGAAGTCCTGCTCATTTCTCTTTTATTGGCATTGATTCCTGGCTTTTTATAATATTGCTGAAGCCACCTCAGATACTACGCTGAAAATACTGAGTAAGCAATTAGTTAGGCTTGGTGAAGTTTTGAAAACTTCAGAGTTAACTTAATCTTTTGGGATTTAGTTAATAACACTATCAACTTGTTTTAAATTTGATCCTCCTTTCTGTGTTAGTAACAGATCACTTCTGTACCCAAAGAAGCTGGCTCCTAAATAGGCACAGTAACGTCAGTAGGAACCTGGAGAACAGGAAGCCTGGGCGCCATGCATCTCAGTGTTCTCAGCCCTGAAAAGCTGCACCCCAATTCCTTTTCTGTTCTGCATGCTCTGTTCTGCCTACAACAAAAACAAAAACAAAGCATGGAAGAAAGTGGTGGCATGGTAGTGACAGGGAAGCCTGGAAGAAAGAGCAGATTGAGAGATCTGGGCAATCCTCATAGCGGTTCTAACCATGGCTGATGGCTCTGGCCACATTCGTCAACGAGGACAAAAGTGACCTGCCAGCCACGCCAAGGGATTGTCCTCAGCTGGAAAATAAATAGACACATAGATTAATGGAACAGAATAGAAAGCCCAGAAATAAACCCACAATTCTATGGTCAATTAATCTGTGACAAAGGAGGTAAGGATATACAATGGGAAAAACTTTCTTCAACAAATGGTATTGGGAGAACTGGATAGCTATGCAGAAGAATGAAACTGAACCACTTTCTTATAGTATATATAAAACAATCTCAAAATGGATTAAATACCTACATGTGAGACCTGAAATCAAAAAATTCCTAGAAGAAGACATCAGCAGCAATCTCTTTGACATCAGCCTAAGAAACATTTTTTCTAGATATGTCTCCTTTGTCAAAATACAAGAAAACCCAAACAACCCCCACAAAAGCAGTAATAAACTATTGGGACTACACCAAAATAAAAGGCTTTTGCACAGGGAAGGCATCACCAACAAAACAAAAAGAGAACCCAGTAAATAGGAGAAGATAATTGCAAATGATGTATCTGATGAAATGTTAGTATTCAAAATATGTCAAGAACTTATACAACTCAAATTTTTTTAATTAAAAAAAAAGAACATATACAACTCAATAACAACAACAACAAATGCCAAACAAATCAATTAAAAAATGAGCAGAAGACATAAACAGACTTTTCTCCAAAGAAGACATATAGATGGTCAACAGACACACGAAAAGATGCTCAACCTCACTCATCATCAGGGAAATGCAAATCAAAACTACAATGAGATACCACCTCACAGCTGTCAGTACGGCTACAGTCAGACACTCAAGAAACAAAAAGTGTAGGTGAGATGTCGAGAAAAAGGAACCCTCGTGCACCGTTGGTGGGAATGCAGACTGGTACAGCCACTACGGAAACCAGTATGGGGGTTCCTCAAAACATTAAAACTACCTGACCATCCAGTAATTGTACTACTGGGTATTTACCCAAAGGATATGAAAACACTAATTTGAAGGGATACACGCAGCCCTGTGTTTCCTGCAGCGTTATTTACAGTAGCCAAACTATGGGAGCAACCCAAGTGTCCATCAATAGGCCAATGGATAAAGAAGGATGGTGTGTGTGTGTGTGTGTGTGTGTGTGTATTATATATATATATATTACTCAGCCATAAAGAAGAATGAAACCCTGCCATATACAACAATATGGTTGGATCTAGAGAATATCATGCTAAACAAACTAAGCCAGCCAAGAGAAATATACCTTGCTTCACTCACATGTGGAATTTAAGAAACAAAACAAACGGAGGAAAAGAGACAAACAAAAAAACAGACTTGTAAATATAGAGAAGAAACTGGTGGTTGCCAGAGGGGAGGTGGGTCAGGGGATGAGAGAAACAGGTGAAGGGGATTGAGTGTGTACTCGTAACGGTGAGCACCGAGTAATATACAGAATTGTTGAATCCCTATACTGTACACCTGAAACCAATATAACATTGTATGTTAATGATACTGGAACTTAAAATAAATCAATAAAAATTTTTCAAAATAAAGAGTATAAACCAACAGAAGGAAGTGGAGAGGACATCTTCATTATATCGTAACTCCACACTTTTCCCACACTAAACTTGTCCAGATTCTTTTCCCTCAAAACATAAATACACAAAATAATACAATAAAGTGACTACTACAAACAATATCCTGCTGCTTCACGGTGTCAATCCAGAAGAAACCTTAAGATTTGGACATTTCATCTGGATTCATTCTAGATCAATGGAAGGGTACTATCTTTCACAAGGTTCTATCCCGTAGAGCAGAAGGAAACTGAACTCTAGTGTAAGCAGATGCCTCTGAATGTTCACACGTAGGTTTACTCTACACACTGCAAACAACCCCCGGGAGATCCGACCAAGGAGGACCTCTATTCTCCTTCCACAGGGATGCAGAACTTTCTAGCCATCAGTAACTCCAGACTTGGAAATTGAAATTTATGAAAAGTGTTCTATTCAGAGTAAAATCCGAGAAGGACTTCCTTAGAGTGAGCCGTAACATTGGAAATGGGCTTGCCTGCATCAACCCACGCTACACCGGACTACGATCTAGGCACAAAGGCGCTAATAGAGCAGAAGGCAGGAGATTGTGCCACTTTACCTTGTACCCTAGTTGTCCTGAGAAGTTCCCTTAATGGTGTCCTTCTGGGAGCAGCTACAGCCTCAGAGCTCCTCGTTAAGAGCCCCTGGGCTTCTTGTGAAAGGTGTCAGCTCCTTCGCAGATTTCTGCAAAGCCAGGGAGAGGTGACCATCTCTAAACCCCAGAGTTCCTGAGCAGGAGCGTGCGTCCTCTGCTCATGAAGCTGGGTGACACGGACAAGGCCCTAACCTAATTTCCTCATCTTGAAAGTAAGAATAATAGTACCCACGCCACGTAAGGGGCACCTGGGGGGCTCAGTGGCTGAGCTGAGCTTGGGCTCAGGGTGTGACCCTGGGGTCCCGGAATGGAGTCCGACGTCGGGCTCCCTGCATGGAGCCTGCTTCTCCCTCTGCCTGAGTCTCTGCCTCTCTCTCTGCGTCTCTCATGAATAAATAAATAAAATCTTCAAAATAGTACCCACCGCATGAGATTGTTATGACCATTAGTTCAATTAAACAAGCAAGAGTGGCCAGAGCCATCGCTCTGCCAGGGTTGCGAGACCTCTCAGTGTCGGCCACCTCTTCTTCCTTGGCTTCCCCATAGAGATACTAATTCAGTTTTCAGTTTCACTTTACCAGTCACCCCATAGGGACCTAAGGTTCTCCAACTTTGGGGTGCACCAGGATCCCCTGAAGGGCTTCTTAAAAAACTGTTTGATGGGCTGCATCCCAGAATCTTCTGATTTTGATGGGGCCAGGGAATGTGCATCCCCAACAAGTTTTAAGGGAATGCCGATCTTGCCACCTTGGGGACCACACGCTAAGACCCACTAGTGTAGAGCATCGACTTTGTTAAATACTCTCTTTGTCAAGCAAACCCTTTTATTCTAAAAAGGACAAGATTAGGTTAAGGTACATTAATCTATTTAGGATTCATCTCAAATTATTCATCAGAATTTATTTTTAAAAGTATATAAAAGTTGTAAAAGTCTACCCTCTAAGATGCTTTTACAAATTGATTTCTTTGAATGGGAAATTCAAGAACACAAGAAAAATGGAGAAGAAACCTGCCATGTGGGTACGAATTTTCCCTTTATAGTATCACCCAATCTTGTTCAACTTTGGCTATTACTCATGGCTTGTTTTATGTCTATTGTTTTTATTTACAAAACCAAAACAAAAAGTTGGAACTCACTCTGTTTTTGGAATTATGTGACTGTAGAGCAGATGGTACAATCAAAAGCCTAGTGCCCTTTCCTTCACTTTCTGCAAAGTGCCAGCTGCAAGGACTTCTGAGATCACAGGGAGAAGGAAAATCTCATCCTCCTGATAGAAAATGAAAATCCCCTCAGCATTTACAAAACTTGGAAAGGAAGTAGCTGTTCGCTTCATGATATGGAGAAGTACGTGGGGCAAGGACCCAAAACTCAGAGCCTGCTTTCCATCACGTTACACACAGAGAAGGGACCCAGACATGCCAGAGATAGTCTATATTGGATACAGATGTCCCCCAAAGAGCAAGCTTATTCAGTTAAACTGCCACGGCAACACCAGCTGCTTATGAAATCATGAGGAGAGAGGGGTGAGGAGGGTTACATGTTCAGACATATATTTACAGTGATTTTACAAACCTCATTATTTCCAAAGAAGAGTGAGATGAAGGCAGGCTGCTTAGAAAACTGGACCCGCCGGTTAGACCTACCATCCCCTACTCCACTGAACGCTATTTCTGCAAAATATGTGCACTAAAGGGACAATTGAGGCAATTATCTAGAACACCAAGAAAGGTCCTCTTTGATTCAATCAAGTGTCTGCTCAAATAGGTAGACTTAACTTATATAAGTGGAACTGAATGTCATCCCCTTATCAAACACTGTGGGTCCAGACTTCCTATTCTAAAATGGCTGGCGAATGGCTCCTGAAGAAACTTCTCCTAGCTTCCTCTAACATTTTGCTTCACTTTATGAGCTTTCTGGCTAAAGCTCAACCCATCCATCCATCTGTCAATCAATTAATAATGACTTCCATGGCTCTGAAAAGTAGAACTGATGGAAAAATGTTTCCAGAATCTGAAGGAATTTCTAGTAACTATTAAAAGGGTGGAAATTTACCTACTGTCTGCTTCTGGCTGGGAAAGGGAAGGGCGGTGTGCCGTCAGAAAGGTGGACCACGGTTTCTTATCTGCAAGGAAATGCCAATTGAAGTACTACCACATGTGATTTTGAGGATGGGTAGCACCTTTATATTTAAACTTGCTGGAGACTGAAATTCCCGGAAAGCTCCTGAGCAAGAAGGAAGTTTGATGGTGAACATCCAGGGAGAGGAGGTAACCAAAGAAAGTACTCTGGATGCAGCTGTGGAAACAGTCCAGAAAGCAGGACTGACCTGGGGTAAGGTTCCCACTGCGGTCTATCTCTTTAAAGTGTCAGAGAGCCAGGAAGACTGTGAAGATTAGCATAAACATACAGGAGATGAATCCACTACCCACGATACTACCTCAAAAGCTTCACACAGGCAGCTCTGGTGTCTAGAAATCCTCCAACTACCCCTCCTCTTCACCTGGATAACCCTGCATACCTTTCCTCGCTGCCGCCTGGAGCTGGTTTCACCACAGAAGCTTCTCTAAAATCCATAATAAGGGAAGATGCCCTATGGCACCACCCCTCACATTTATTTTATTTTATTGCATTTTTCAGGTTTCTCGGGAATCTGAAAGCTTTGCAAAGCAAGGGCCACATCTCCCCAGCCCAATGCCAGGGTTAGAACTCATATGAACTAGCACAAAGGAGTTCCTCAGAGACATAATGAAGGGTTACCAGTCTCCAGAAACAATTGGAGAGATAGACAGGTCGTACTACTGAGAGAGAGATTTATTTTAAGGGATTGGCTAAATAAGAATGTGGCGACTAGGAAGTCTGAAATCCATCAGGCAGGAGGACAAGCTGAAAACTCAGCCACAATTTCTATGGTACATTCTTGAAGCACAATTTCTTCTCTGGGAACTCCCAGGTTTCTTTTTGTATTTTTAAGCCCTTCAACTGATTGGATGAGACCCACTCCAACTAGGGAGGAGAATCCAACTGTAAAAGTCACCTGAGGGATCTCTGGGTGGCTCAGCGGTTTGGTGCCTGCCTTCAGCCCAGGGCGTGATCCTGGAGTAAGTCCTGGGATCGAGTCCCACGTCAGGCCCCTGCATGGAGCCTGCTTCTTCATCTGCCTGTGTCTCTGTCCCTCTCTCTCTCTCTCTCTGTCTCATGAATAAATAAATAAAATCTTAAAAAAAATAAAAGTGAATGCAAGTGCTAATCACATTTATAAAAGGCCTTCACAAGAACATCTGGACTAGCCTTTGATCAAACAACTGAGCACCATAACCTGGCCAAGTTGACTCATGAAATTAGTGTATAATTGATATATTATAGGAAGGACTATTTATAAAAGTAAGGGAAATCAAAATTGATATTATGCAAGAGTTTGAACAACAGGGCTGCCATTACCCATGGGCCTGAAAAGGTAAGGGGAGGAGAGGTCGTTGTGAGCAGTTACCAGAATATGGACAAAACGAGTTATGTGTAAGAGGTGCCTTAGTGAAGGCCCTGAGTCAAGAGACCAGCAGCCTCAGGGAGGGGGCCGGAGGAATGGATACCACCACCTCCCTGCCCCCACCCTCCAGTCTCCTCCAGACTCCCACTGGCTGGACCCCACTGAAAAACCACAGGCCAAGTAGAGCCCTGGGAACTGTAGAGCAGCCAGTGGAGAAACAGATTATCTCAGCGAGGCTTCAATCAGCAACCACGTTGACCGAGCCAGAAAATAGTCTACATCCTTTCTGTAAGTTAACAATGGACCTGACTCTACCTCAGATCACTGGAAGTTGTGTGAACGTTAAATACAACAGAACATTATCCTCAAGACTCAGGTACAAAAACTTCCTTAAAGACTATTTACAAAAAAAAAAAAAAAAAAAGACTATTTACAATAGGAGTCAGGTGAAAAATGTGGAAATCTGGCATCGGTTAATGGCTGAAAGAAAATATGAACATTTTGGCAAAGAAGAGAAAGCTAGAAGGAGAGAGACAGCTGAGCAGGAAAGGTAGCACAGTGCCATGAACAGCAGACAAATGGGACACGGGCTAGTAGAAGGAAGTGATAGCAATATAATCACAACATGAAAGTTTCTACGAAAAAAAATAAAAAATAAAAAATAAAAAAAAAAAAAAGAAAGTTTCTACGAGAGGCGGTAAAATACAGAGCCAACAATGTAAAAAAAAATAATAATAAAAGAAGTGATATGGAAGAGAAGCTGGGGCAACTCTACAGAAGCAACCTCAAAGGCATATTTGAAAAACAACTTTCATGTTTATGGACTTTGCTGAGTATGAGCTTTAAAATATGATGCTCCAGGGGCATGGGGAGTGGGGGGGTGGGGGGTGGGAGGGCTCAGTCAGTCAGGCCTTCTGCTCAGGTCATGACCCCGGGGTCCTGGGCTGGAGCCGAGCAGGGCGACCTGCTCAGCGGGGAGCCTGCTTCTCCTTCTCCCCCTGCTGCTCCTGCTGCTCGCGGGCTCTCTCACTCACTCTCTTTCTCTCAAACAAAATCTTCAAAAAAAAATTTTTTTTAAATGCTTAAAAAGTGTGAGGATACAAATTTAAAGTGCCTTCGTGTGTTGTAGGAAAATTCAGTAACGAGACACCTACGTCCTGATGGAAGTTTGGAATTTCAGAAGTAAAGACAGATCATATTATAAGCTTCTTGAATAGATTGAGTGGAAGTTGCCTTTGCTCATTACTTACTCTCTGCAGCTCTAAGGACCAGGAGGCGACGGGGACACAGGTAACTGCACGGCCGGGGCTTTTTAACATGGCAGGTTGCTCCAGAGGAACACAGAGACATCCAGGTGCTCCGGAAAACGGACCCTTGCATTCTGAACAGTCTCAGTAGGAGGAGAGGAATCGAACCCTAAATCTCGCGTCCCGTCCACAGAGCGTGACCTCTAGCAGAGCGCGGTGCTTGTTAACATAGCAGGACTCCAGGCGCTCCACGAGGCCACCCCGAGCACGCGGGTCCGGACCCAGCCATTTGCCCCCCCTGTACAGACCCCGGCACTGGTGTGGGACATTTGTCCGGCTTAAGCTCCTGCCAGCTTACAATCAAGCCGGCTCAGTGCAGCAGCCCACCCCGCAGCCCAGGCCTGGGTCCCCCCAGAGGACTTCCCTCCTGTTTCACTCGATCAGTGGCAGAGACCGGGGCATTTTCATAATTGCCTCACAGCCGTGGAGCCGTGGTTGATGACACTTGAAATAAAAACCTTGTATTTTGTGCCTACACCTGCCTAGCACGGCTCCGACTTCTTGACCACTGGGACGCTGAATGGGAAGGTGTACCAAGCGCTGTGTTTCCTTCATTCATAAAACTAGGCGTGTATAGGCGATCCCAGTGCTGTTGCAAATTACTTGAGTAACAGTTTTTGGCTTCCCTAAAATTCATGTTGAAGACAGCAATGATGGGAGATTTTTAATCAGGAAAACCCAATAAATCTACTCAGGGGCTGACATTAGTGATTACTGATTGGTTCTTTATAGAACCTAAAGAATATAGTTGTCATACAGCATCTATAAATGTCCCTTTGTTAATGCTTAAAAGTCAGTGTACACAGCACGATGTCAACTATGTTTCTTGAAAAGTACAGAAAAAGGCAATAGGAAAATGCACCCAAAGTATTATTAACATCTGTATACTTTCAATATTTTGAATATGGATTTTGTCAGCATTTCTAATTTTTCTATAATAAACATGTATAATTTTTAAGTCAGAAAAAATAAACTTGGGCATCTGGCTGGCTCAGTGGTTGAGCATCTGTCTTTGGCTCAGGTCGTGACCCCCAGGGTCCTGGGATCGAATCCCCCATCAGGCTCCCTACAGGGAGCCTGCTTCTCCCTCTGCCTGTGTCTCAGCCTCTCTCTGTGTGTCTCTCATGAATAAATAAAATATTTTTTTTAAAAAAGAAAAAAACTAAAAAAATTCAGCATATATGATATGTTCTATACTTTAACACAACCACATAAAAATTCACAGCAAAAGATGGAAAGAAAATAAATCAGTGTGTTAGCAGTGTTTATCTCTGAGATGAAGAAATATAGGAAATTTATTTTCTTCATTTTTGCAATATTTGAGACATTTTGACAAACTCACATTTTAGATCTATAAGGGATTAAATGAAAGAAACATGAAAGCATTTTAACAGTGATTTATCTTTCTCTGCAGAATAACAGTATGAAAGAGTTTCATTGAGGAGTGTTATGACCCAATAATAATAAAAATCATACAATAACAACAAGAAGTAATATTTATATGAAGGGTATGATGTGCCAAGCATTCCCTAAGCATTTAAATTCTTTGTCTTATTTAGCTCTAAAGAGCTTTATGAGACGTATCGCCATTAGAATAAACCATTTTACAGAAGGGAACAGTAAGTCTAAAAGGGAGGAATAGCTCGTCTAACAGCTAGCAAAGGGGGAGGGTCTACATTTTAGACCAAACTCTCTGAACAAAAAGCAAAAGGATAAAGGTGAAAATGGAATATATGGGAACGGCTCCCTCGCACCCAGATCAGGACCTCTTACTTCCAAGTTAACTTCTGGAGGAGAAGGGTCTCCTCCACCCTAGACACACCCCAACTCATGGACACGTTTAACGCTTCCGTGGGGCCTTTACCTGCACACCAACTCCCCCACGTGAATGTCCTGCATGCCCAGCAACTTGACTGGCCAACTTGACAAGTGCTTGTGTGATGTTGACCTTGGGGCGACAAGGGGAGAAGAGGGGAGAAGAAGAAAAAGAAAGAGGAGGAGGAGGGAGCACTTCGGGCTACCCGAGCAGTCAACAGGCTTTCTTGATCTCCTCAGTCTACAGTGTGTTGTCTCTGCTCTGTGGACTCCTTTTTAGCCCTTCTCATCCTCGTAAGTCTACATTTACTTGTGAGAGTTTTTTAAATCACCTGTCTTTCTGACTTGATTGTCAGCATCAGGATGGCCAATATCAGGTTTCTTTTATCTGTGCTTTGATTTGTCCAGCACAGTTCCAGCTTATGCCTATTTTTCTGGCATACTTACTAACAGTTCCCTGCAAGTCTCCACCACATCTGGTGTGGACAATGAGTTATAGGATAAGCCTTTCTGAGTGTAATTGTACTTTCACCGCCTAAAGTGCTTGGCATGTTTTGAGAACTTTCTACATAACTATTGAATGAATGAATGAAACAATGAATCAATCAATCAATCAATGATCCATTACCACCTGGGAACTGAAGTTTCAATTTCTTGCTCTTCCCGGAGCTAAGCAAGAGCTTTCCCTGGGTAGGTTTTGTTCATGGAGGTGAGTGGAAATGAGACATCTGGTCCCCTTGTTACTTGTGTAAGTCAGGGCTCATCCTCTCTGTTATAGGTCTGGGTATTCATTATGGGAATTTGATCTGATACCACTGTGGGAGAAGCTGAGAAGTGAAGGTCCCGGAGGGGAGCTGGATGACGAAGGGAGTCATTGTGGGCTGAGCCACCAGAGTGGATCCATGCAGGGAAAGCTCACTGCCAGGCTGAGGACGTCACAGCAACCTTCAGAGCAGAGTGGCTAAGCTTTCATGACCGCCTCCAAAGCTGGCTTCAATTCATCCTTGGTCAAGCGCAACTCAAGACCATGCAGGGAATGGAACCTGGGGAACATCATTTTTGCCCAAGCACATTGGCGCGGTATAAGCCAGCGTGCTTTCCTCTGCTTGTGTGTGCACGCATTTGCACCCTCCTTTTTGTCTGTGGCATCCCCCTCTCTAGCAAGGTCCTGCAGATTTTTCAAATGACCCTGCATCCTCTTCCTGGGAAGAAATGCGCAGCATGGCTTGTCCCAATTCTGAGCTTTCCTCTGACAAATGAAGGAATATTTCTTCAAGTCCTTTGGGTTCCCAAAGTCACATTATTGTAATTGTTTTAACATGTAGCCTTAATTGAGGAAAGGATTGAGCCCTAGGAGAGCAACACTTTTCCCAGAAAAACACAAAACCTCTCTACTTATGGTGGTGGAGTCAATATTATGCTTATACCGTGGCTTCTGTTTGTTTCCTGTAAGCCTCCCTGATGCATGATCACCACATATAAAATAGCTTTCATCAGCAGGGAGGGAAAATAGTTGATTTTTAAAATCTGCTTCTAAGCGAACTGGACGCGCAAGGCCACTTTAGGAACGCTCCCGGTTCTGGTTGACGCTGCCGTGTCTCAGAAAATCAGATGAAGAAGAACGCCCTCAGCCCTTCCCCGGCGGGGCTACCAGGTATCAAGCTACAGCTGGGGGGAGACCCCAGACCGGCAGGCGAGCTCCAGAGGGAGAGCCGGCCAGCAAGCCCTAACGACGATTTGATGGGCAAGTTTATTATTAGGAAAGTGCGGCCGTGAATTCATATTCAGAGTCACAGAGGCAGGCGAACTACGAAGATCAAGTAAGAAAGAGCGAGAGGCCAAACCTAGGGGTACAATTTGGAATTCAGACAAGGTGTAGGAGCTACAATTCAGACATCACGTCTGGAGTTAGAGCGTATCGATATTATCCTTCATCCCTACGCCCTGTTACTGCTATCTTGAGCCCTCTCTATCTCTGTCTCTCTCTCTCACACACATACCACCATTTAAGTGCTGATGCCACCTGAGAATAGGGTAAGATAGTCAACAAACCCAGACCAAACCAGGAACCAGCTGAACTACATGCTGGCCACCTACAGAAGCCACTCGAGTGACCTGCCTTTATAAGGCCATCGACTTAGATTTAACTACACTGCACCCGTTCATACCACGGCACGGCAGCCAGTTTGAATGCTCACACTCTCGGTGAGCCCAAATTTGGGGTGATTGTATTTCCAAATGTAGAAATTCATGATGTGAAAGATAGACTGTGACAGTCCAGCATCATGGCACTTAGTGCTCGTCCTCTAGATCCCTGTCCTCTGTCTCATGGAGAAATCTTACCTGCTCTTCCCTCAGGGTATCCAGCCTTTGCTATCACACACTCTGATAATCTACATCACATCTCTCTCTGCTCAGACCTAAAGCTCCATTAGCTCAGAATTTGCATCAGAATTGTCTTTTTATTTATCACAGGAGCTCAGTTAATTATGCCTAAATAAATCAAACAATAGGTTTTAGGACCCTAACAGTACTCGACAAGGCAATTAATTGTTGTTCTTGTCATTTATGTTACGTTTTCCCTATTAGTGTATTGTTTTCTCACATTTACTGCCAGATTTCAATAATAGAGTGCTTGAGGTTAAGAGTCTTTCCTCTTAATTTGCAAGAGAATACCATTGATGTCAAGATGTATAATCTCATTATGGAGGAAAGTCAGTGGGCTGCCAATGAGGGTTGAGATGCACAGCATGTCATTGCATATAAAATATTATCACTGATTGAGACAGGAACAGGTTCATCACCTTACTCTGCCATTTACTGAGTGTGACTCTAGGCAATGTCCTCATGTGCAAAGTGTGAACGATGATGCCCATCTCTTAGATTGACTGTGGAGAAAAAATGAGAGATGTGTAAAAAATCTTAGCACATAGTTCATGCTCAATGCATGGGAGTTTCAGACATTTTTCTAAATTTCAGAATCAGTAATTTGAAAAATTATTAAACTCCATAATTTGGAGTAAATGTATTAAAAAGTATTACAGTCACTTTTAATCTGCTATCTAAGATATTAAATTGAATAGGTTCCAAAAAGCAAGTGATGCTTGGGTTAGGTACATTTGTAATTTTCTGATGATGACACCAAAAAGCACAGTCATGCTCTCTCATGTGATGCAAGGATGTCTGCCTCCGGGGATCCCTGGGTGGCTCAGCGGTTTAGCACCGCCTTCAGCCCAGGGTGTGATCCTGGAGACCCGGGATCGAGTCCCATGTCAGGTTCCCTGCATGGAGCCTGCTTCTCCCTCTGCCTGGGTCTCTGCCTCTCTCTCTGTGTCTCTCATGAATAAATAAATAAAATCTTAAAAAAAAAAAAAAAGACAGGATGTCTGTGGCCAAGAATGAACAGAGGCCACACCAGAGTGTCCATCTGAGTGCTCTAATGCAAGAGGAAGTGGAGGTGGTGGCCCTACATCTCCTCTTATCCTCACATTGACATGCACTGCCACCATCCTCAAATGCACGCTCCAGCTTCCTGTGCACACACCCCAGAGGGGTGAGGGAGGTAAAATGCCGGTTTTATAGAGTGTCCAGGAAGACCAAGACTTCAAGAAGTGTGAATATCACCACCAGCCAATGAAATTCCAGATGAAAACTATGAGTTTTAGTCACCATGTCATCCATCAGCTCTGGCGGATGGGACTGAATCGCAACAAACCGTGGAAAAGAGGAGATGTCCAAAATGAGGCTTATTGAACTGGAATTGCTGTACCTTCTATGCTCTGACTCTCCCTATCATCACTTTTTCTGTTTGGGTTCAGGTAACAATGAAGGATCTAAAATAGAAAAAGATGTCCCCACCATGTAACGCACTGTGCCTCAAGGCATGATTGTGTCCCTGAAGACACCTCTCCATCAGGAGTCTTTGGATCATCCTTTACTGCTCCTTCCCTGTGATAGGTTTGTGATGTGTCAACCTGGCCAGGCTGAACTAGTCTCCAGTATTCCCTTTTCTATATGTTTGTAGTTTGGATGAGCTATAAGAGAGATCTCTTCTAAGAGCTGGAGGATGGAGGGAAGGTAACAGCCAATTTGTAGGATACACCACCTTCTCCTTGATATTCAATCAAACACTGTTAGAGGTGATGCTGTGAGGGACTTTTCACATGTAATCAAAGCCCTTAATCAATTGACTTTATGTTAATCAAAAGGGAGATAATCCTGGGTGGGCCTGGCTTAATCAGTTGTAAGTCTTTGACAGAGAAATTAGGATTTCCCTGAGCCGAGTGGCTCCACACAGCAGTTGAGTGTGCAGTTAGTCTCTTTCTCCCTGGATCTTCCTTCTTAACTGCTTGTCTGTGAGCCACATGCCTATGGTGTTCCAGCCCACTTGTGATCTTCCCTCTCTGCCTGCCTGCCTGTGCTCTTTGGCCTTAATCAACTGCACAATTGCAAAGTCAATTCCAAATAATAAATCCATACACAAAAACCAGGCATCCTACTCGTTCTGCTTCTCCAGTTGAACCCAGACAGGTAAACCCCCCTCAACCTTAATCATCCCTCTGGGCACTTACCAAGTCCTGTCAACTCTTTTGTCTAAGTAATACCTTAATATTACTGAAGATGACACTGCCACCTGGGGAATCCAGTTCCAGATTCTCATTTCTCCCAGGGCTCACAATTTATTTCTATCCTTTCCCCACCACCAGCCAAGTCCATATCATCAGCTCTCACTAGAATGACTACACAGTTCTGTGACCTGCTATTCAGCAAGCCATTCTTTTCTTTTTTTTTTTTTTAAAGATTTTAGTTATTCTATATGTTGGCAAATTGAACACCAATAAAAAATAAATTTATAAAAAAAGATTTTATTTATTTGAGAGAGAGAAATCACAGGTAGGGGGAGGGGCAAGGGGCAGAGGGAGAAGCGGACTCCCCAGTGAGCAGGGAGCCTGATGTGAGGCTTAATCCCAGGACCCTGAGATCATAACCCAAGCCAGTGGCAAACCATTCTTATCCAGCCTACTTTCTCCATGGAAGACAGGGTAAACTTCCATAAATACAAATCTGAACACGTCAGCTTCCAGTTGAAACTTTTCTGTGGTTTCCCAGTGGGGAAAGTACTGGATCCTTGACGTGCCCTAAAAGCTTCTGCACTACCTGGCTTCTCACCACTCGTGTCCCTCACACCACAGTCTACCTTTCCGCTGCTACACAGTGAAAATGTTCTTCCAACATTCCCTACATGGTGAGGAGAATAATAGTATCCCAAAGATGTTCATATCCCAATCCCCAGAACCTCTGAGTTTGTTATGTCATATGGCAAGGTCGAATTAAGTTTGCTAATCAGCTGACCTTCAGGAGGGATGATTATCCTGGATTGTCAGGGTGGGCGCGATGTTACCATAAGGTCCTTATTAGTGAAAAAAGGAGGCAGGAGAGTCAGAGTTTGAGAGAGATTTGAAGATGCTACACTGCTGGTTTTGAAGACAGAGCAATGGACCATGATCAAAGGATAAGATAGTCTCTAGATGCTAAAAAAGATAAGGAAATGCATTCTTTCACTGAGCCTCCAGAAGGAACAAAACTTGGCTAACATCTTGATTTTTGCCCAGTGAGATCCATTTTGGACTTCTGACCTCCAAAACTGTAGGACAATACATTTTTATGTTTTAAATCACCAACTTAGTAGTAATTGGCTGGAGAAGCAAAAGAAATCTAATCTACCATTGGGAATTCACAGGCAGTAAAATTTCACAAGTAATGAAAAATGCTATCAACTTTTAATTTTATAAATAAAAAGAACTATTATCTACTATACTTCTATTTTCATTAATGAAAGGAATTCTTAACTTTTGTTTTGAAATAAAGAAACTTGCAGAGAACTCACAGCAATAATACAAAGAACTCTCATTTACATTTTATTCAGATTCCTTTATTATTAATATTTTGCCAAATTTATTATTCTTTCTTTCTGTGTTTCATTCTTTCTCAACATATTTTTTTCTTAACATTTCTTTACTGGTCGCTCTCTTTTTTTCTCTTACTGCCTCCTTCTGCATATACACATACAAATATAAGTAGTTATTAGGAGAGAAAATTTTAACACAAAAAGTTAGAAGTGACACAGTCTCAAAATAAAGTATCTCTTATATTTAATAGCTTCATAATATGGTCCTTATATTTTCCTTGTTTTATCATGGAAAACTTCATAGATCTGGTTCATAGACACTGGTTCATAGACAAGCATGAAGAAACCACAGCAAACTCTCATTATGTATCTTTACTCATGCTTTTAGATTTTAAGCCTCATTTTTGGGGAGGCTTCATACCCTCACACTAGAGTTGATTCCCCAGTTTTGTGTTCCTCTTGAAACCTGAACTTCTTAGTGTCCCCTTGACATTTGCAAACCACCCACCATCCTCTCATCTGTTAGCTCCTTGAGGACAGGAATGATAGTACCATCTACCTTATATACACATGTATAAAGATATAATTTTGTTACACCAACAACTGAAAAGGGCAGGGAAGGAGCTGTAAAGGAACAGAGTTTTAGGATTTGTGTATATTATTGAAGTTAAACTGGTATAAATTCACATTATAGTATTGAAACGTTAGGATATTAAATATAATCTCCATGATAACTACAGGAATTAGCTATAGCATATATACAAAAGGAAATGAAGAAAGAATTTAAATATTTCACTGTAAAAACTCAAGTAACCACAAAATAAGTCAGTAAAATAGTAAATGAGGGACAAAAAAGCTGTAAACATATGGGAAACAAATAGTAAAATGGCAGAAGTCCTTCCTTATTGGCAATTACATTAAATATAAATGGATTAAACTCTCCAATCAAAAGACAGAGATTGGCAGAATGGATACAAAAGCATGATCCAACAACATGCCGTCTACAAGAGGCTCACTCTAAATCCAAATACATCAATAGTTTGAAAGTGAAAGGATGAGAAAAGATATTGCATGCAAATAGTATCCAAATGAGAACAAGAGAGCCTGAACTATCAGACAAATCAGACCTTAAATTTTAAAAATTTGAGAGAGAAAAGGGAAGATATTAATAAAAAGGTTCAATTAATATATATATATTCAGCATAAAAATATTAATAAAATGTTCAATACAGGGACACCTGGGGGCTCAGTGGTGAAGCATCTCCCATGGCTCAGGACGTGACCCCGGGGTCCCGGGATCAAGTCCCACATCAGGCTCCCCACAGGGAGCTGGATTCTCCCTCTGCCTGTGTCTCTGCCTCTCTCTGTGTCTCTCATGAATTAATAAATAAAATCTTAATAAAAAAAAAGAATTACTTTGAGTAGTCAAAATCATAGAGGTTGAAAGTGAAGTAGTGGTTGCCAGGGTGTATGAAGAAGGGTGAATGGGGAGTTATTGTTTAATGGGTATAGAATTTCATTTAGCAACATAAAAAGCATTCTGAAGATGGATGGTGGTGATGGTTGCACAACAACATGAGTGTACTTCATACTGATCTGTACACTTAAAAATGGTTAATGTGGTAAATTTTATGTCATATGTATTTTGTCACAGTAAAAATGTTAAATAAACAAAACTTTATAATCTAATAGTAAAGTCCACTATCAAAAAGTGACTTTTCTTCAAAATCTCATCTTGTCCTTTTATTTTCTAGGCCAAGGTAACCAGCAGCCAAAATCACAAGGACGTATCTACCATAGCACAACATAAGTTACTTCATCAGAAGCTTTCCACAAAGATATAATTGGAAACACAGACTTCTAGAAATGATTATACCAGTTTGTCTTTTATAGAGTTTAATTGTTAAACTTTTTGGGGTTATCTTTGCCTTTGTATGCCTAATTTCTAAACCACCACAGAGACCTAGTTATATTCTCCCCACCAAGCATCCTTCCAACCTGTATATAATGAGAAATTGTTAAAAGATGTCAGTGAATACATTAATTTTCAAAAATACAAACACAAACAGGCTTTAAAAGACCATATGCTACTTTTCTGTAGTTTCCAAACCATAATGGATGCACTGGGAATGATTATTCTAACTTTCCTGTGATAAATGAAATCCAAGGTGGTTCTACAAATGATAAATTTATAGTGGAAAAATAATTTCACTCCTGTCTTGTCTTACCCTAGGGTTTTTTTTCCTTCAAATATATATAGGAGGTTGGATTTAAAAAAATAAAAAAAGGAAAAGGAACAGGAAGCATTCTTGCAATGTTTACAAAGCAGAAAAGAAATGTTATGGTTCTGTAAATAAAGAATGTTTTTACAGTATTTCAGATTTGGCAGGACATCTGGTGTGGATGTTATCAAGGGCATTAGAAGCAAATAACTAAATTCTGCTATCAGTTGCCTTACTATGCTACCATATGGAAATCTTTTTCTTCTTTCCTTTACTCTATCCTTTACTGGCTTGGGAGAGAATCATATTAAAAATGACTATGTAAACTGCTTCCTACCAACTCTTGGATTGCCTAACGTTATGGTCTGGTTTTAGTGCATAGGGTTGGTTCCTGACCTCAACTACCTTAAATAGGTTTCCATGCACTGGTTTGAATCTTGTATAGAAATCAGAGTTGTAAAAAGTAAGGATCTGAAGAAGAAAAAAAAATAAAGATCTGGAAGGCTTGATATTGTTAAGATGTCAATTCGGTTCAAATTCATCTATGCAAACCCAGTGGAAATCCCAGTAGGTTGTTTTGTAGATCCTCACATGTAAAGGTAAAAGAACTAGAATAACCAAAGTAGTTTTGAAAAGGAACAAAGCTGGAACACTCACACTCAAGTCCCAATATAAACCCACATTAATCAGGACAGCAGGGTATCAGCTAAAGCACTAATGAAGTCTAGAAGCAATGACATCCCAGTAATAATAAACATTCCCAGAGCCCAGATCTTTGTTCCTAACACCAATTTCCAATCAAAGAAACCTGAACTCCTTGTAGACATAACTGATTTCAAAGCTGAGGCAGAAAAAAATACAGGATGAGCCCAGAGCATCTTGTAGGGCCAGAAAGTAGAGAAGTGCTCAATAAAGGGTGGGGGCATGTCAAAAGAAGTCAACCTCAAGGAGTTTCCAACATCCAGAGCTGGAGCAAGTTGAGTAACAAAATAAATAATGACAGATTAGATTGTAACAAACAGAATATAATAAACCATCATGAGTCCATAATGACACAAAAAATAATCAGGATAAATAAAGAAGTGAGGCAGGACAGCTCTTCCAATCAGTACGTGTAGAAGGAAAGACAAGAAGAGGAATATACCTCTAAAGGGGCGCCTGGGTGGCTCAGTTGGTTGCATCTGATTCTCGATTTCAACTCAGGTCATGATCCAAGGGTTGTGGGATCCAGCCCACATCCAGCTCCACGCCCCTCCCCTCCTTGCGCAAGTGCAGGTGTGTGCACGCACTCTCTCCCTCTCTAAAAAGGAAAGAAAGAGAAGGAATACGCCATTAGAACACAACAGTAAAAGTTGCTGCAGATGAGACCTACCAAGGAATTCCAAACCTTGGAGGAGGAGGACAACATTTGCCTAATCTCAAAATATCTCCTCTGAAGATACTTATTAGTTACAAGAGGAGAACTAATACTTTTATAGATGGAGAGAATTGTCAGATGCCATCTTAGCCTCGTGATGGAGGTTAGCATCCCCAGTAATGAGACACATTCTGGTACGGTACACTAAAGGGCACCCATCATCTCAGTGACATTCTTGCCAAAAAACCCACAAATTTAATCCATGCATGAAAAAATTAGACAAATCCAAATTACAGGACACTCTGCAAAATATTTGTCCAATATGCTTCGAAAGTGTCAAGGTCCTGGAGGACAAAGGGGAGAAGCCATTACAGGCTGGGAGAAAATATGGAGACATGAAAACTAAAGGCAGTGTGGAACCCTGGATTGAATCATGGTCCCGAAAGGAACACCAGTTTGAAAATGATGAAATCTGATTAAGTCTGTAGTTTTACCTTAAAAAAAAAAAAAAAAAAAAAAAAGGAAGGGTCTAGGTGCTATCTCCTTAATAAAATTTCCCCAGTTATGATAATACTACTCTTAAAAAGTGACCTCCGTGGAGAGCTCCTGTGACCGTTCACTGCATTTTAGAATAAAGAATAATAGGGACGCACGGGTGGCTCAGCCGTTGAGCGTCTGCCTTTGGCTCAGGGTGTGACCTGGAGGTCCTGGGATCAAGTCCCACATCGCGCTCCCTGCATGGAGCCTGCTTCTCCCTCTGCCTGTCTCTCTCTCTCTCTCTCTCTCTCTCTCTCTGTGTGTGTGTGTGTGTGTGTCTCTCATGAATAAATAAATAAAATCCTTTAAAAAAAGAATAAAGAATAATTAAGGATGTGTGAACAGATGCTAATAAATTAATGTTTCAGAAGGTGCTGCTAATAGACACTCAGTCCAAGGAGACAGCATCATGTAACAAAAATAGTTTCACACTTCATAATCCATTGAACTTCTCTGTGTTCTCACCGGTCTCTGAATCTGTTCCCTCTCTCCTCTTCCCATCTGTCTCTTTTTCCTCTTCTCCTTCCTTCACCCAACCCTCTGCACTATGTTAATACATAGTATAGAACTGAAGTATATTTTTAAATAACTGATATTATCAAGTTTTATAGCTTGTCTACTTAAACTTTTGAAAACTTTCTCTCTTTCAAAATAAAAAGCTAAAGCTGTATTAAGATGACTGTTCTTCATGTAAACCTTAAATTGATATAGCATGTGTGAGGTTTCTGGCTCTTGATAGAAAACATTTTCCTATCTCTGGCAAAAAGCTTAGAAGTCCATTCAGCATGATATTGTGAGAATACATTTTCACCAGATACTTTGAAATAGACAAAAAGAAAACAGCACACAAAGATTTCATTCTTTAACATCATAAATCACCCCAGTTTTGACATTCCTACTCATAATCATGCTGCAATTAAACACAATATATAGATGGCTAGCTAACACTTCAGAAGGCATTTCAAAATAGGATGGTTCTTTTTTTTTCATAGAAAAGCATAATTTTTACTTGCAAAAGAGAATTAAATAAAATTATCTTACATTTCATTCTCAATCACTACTGCTTCTTCAGAAAAAACAAATTATATGGAGTGATAATAGGGTACAAATTAGATGGATGAGAGGCGCTCCCTGATTATTTATACCAAAATTAACTTCAAGTGAGACTCAAGCACTTTCAGGTTCTGGCTGTTATCCTAAATGCCTTCACCGGGGGATGTAAAATGCTATTACTTTTTCCCCCTCACTTTGCTTCTGATTTCCTAAGTTGAATTATCTCTAATTTAGCTCTGTAAGAGTTTGATCAAAAAAGATCCCAAAGATCAAGGAGGATATGAATCTATGTTCCAAGAGAAAAATCAAATATAGCATTTCTCAAATATGTTAGTATCAGGTTTCCTAAATCTATTCTTTCTTCATTCTCCAATCCTGCTTGCATCTGGCCCTGGATGAAGTAAATGCCAAGAACAGGAAAAGAGAATGGACTCCAGGTGCGTCTAAGTATGGTTGTGCTGGATGCAGGGTTGGGGGGTTAGGGACTGGGCTGCAGAGATAGCCTTCTATATTTAGAATAGCCTGCTGATTGAAATGCCCCAGCTCCGTGCAGCACTCCCAACCACATCTTTACTATGACATCACCAAAATAACTAGACATTTGAGGAAAACCAAGACATGAAAGAGAAGGATCAAGATACAAAACTCGGAGCTATAGCAAACAGAGACAATTCCATGTACCCAAAGGACACTTCCTAAATCCTTCAATGAGTCCTTCAGAGAAATATGAAAAAAAAAATGTTGCACTCATAAAACAAGAATAGAGGAGCTTTAACAAGTTAAAATCATGATCAGATTTTTAAAAATTCAATAGAAGGGTTGGAAAATACAATGAAGGAAAACTACAAGAATAAAAAGACATGGGGGCCATTATCATGGCAGATATGATAAGGGACATAGAGATGAAATCAAGAAGTCTCCAGCAATCGGGACGCCTGGGTGGTTCAGTGGCTGAGTGTCTGCCTTAGGCTCAGATCGTGATCCCCGGGGTCCCGGGATTGAGTCCCACGTCGGGCTTCCTGCATGGAGCCTGCTTCTCCCTCTGCCTGTGTCTCTGCCTCTCTCTCTCTCTCTCTCTCTCTCTCTCTCTCTCTCTCTGTCTCTCATGAATAAATAGATGAAATCTTAAAAAAAGTCTCCAGCAAACACTATAGGTGCCTACTCAAAATTCATTCTCCATTTCAACCTTATTAATATTTGTTTTAAAGGGGACTTTCAGGGGTGCTTGGGTGGCTTATTTGGTTAAGCCTCTGCCTTTGGCTCAGGGCACGATCTCAGGGTTGTGGGATGGAGCTCTGCGTCGGGCTCCCTGCCTGGTGGGGAGCCTGCTTTTCCTTCTCCCTCTGCAGCTCTCCTTGCTTGTGTTCTCTCTCTGTGTCAAATAGATAAATAAAATCTTAAGATTATATATATATGAAGGCTTTCGATGGCTTCTCCATTTCTTCTTCACTCTTCCCTACACAGGAAAGATTTCTAGGAGAAGAAGCAACCACCATGGGTGGGTGACAGTGAATGGTACATGCTAAAGATGATGGCTCAAGAAAAGAGAATGGCCCCAGATCTTCACGGCATTGTGGAATTGCCATACCAGGCCTTGACTTCTTACCTCTAGGTTTCTTATTATGTGAAAGTTCAAAGCTATATTCTATTGAAAAAACCCTGTTTTTGCTTACCTGAAAATAGAAATGTTATCTAATAAGATAACATTAGGATGATGTCATCTATTGTTCATTAATAACATAATGTTATTCATGTATAATATTCAGATAATATCTGACAAAATGCTATTTATTCCAACATCTAACTATTGGGGGGGGGATGAGTAAAGTGAGAAGAAGAGGGAAAGGAGGGAGGTGGGGAGGGAGTATAAAATAAAAATGAGGGATTTTCAAAGAGATTTAAAAAATAAAATTCCAGAAACTGAAAGGATACAAGTGTCTTACATTTGGAAAGTTTCTCCAAATGCTGTAATTATTAAATGGAAAATGAAAAGATCATGTTAAAAGTTCTCTGAGAGAAAAAATAATCAATATACGTAAGATATAAAAATAGAATTGAAGAAAATTCTTAAGCCAGAACTCTTAGCTAGAGTGTCTAATAAAACTTTTTCAGACATATATGGATTTAGAAAGTTTATGCTCCATATACCCTTTCTTAGAAGTTGGATCAGGATGTACTTCAGCAGAGTAAACCAAGGAAGACCACGAGGGATTCAGGAAATGTTCATCTAACCCAAAAATGTGGTGAGAAACAGTATTGTTCTTTCATCCTGCTACAGAGCCATCGGCCCAGACTGAAGAACATGAATAAAAGGCAATTAGAAACTCTGGGATAGAAAATAGTTTCCAAGATAGTTGCGGCCCAATTACGAGATAACAAGTACAAATTAGAATAAAAAGCGAGTTTGCAAAGAAATTTAATGGAATTCATAGTTAATAGACAGGACATACTGGCAATGTAGTAATAGCATATGGTTTATACTTCACATATCTATATAATGAGATTTGGCATTAAGTAGTGACTTTTTAATGACTTAGGACATTATAATACAATATTGCTCAAATAAGAGAATTGAATAGGATTCTATTTTCTTAAATATGTGATAATGCTTGTCTTGGTCAGTTCAAGATGCTGTAACAAAATACCATAGACTGGGTGGCTTAAACAATATACATTTATTTCTCACAGTTCTAGAGGCTGGAAAGTGCAAGATCAAGGTCCCGGATGACTTTGTTCCTGGCGCGAGCCCTCGTCCTGGTTTGCAGACAGCTGTCTTCTCACTGTGTCCTCACGTGGTGGAGAAAGAGAGTGACTGCTTTGGTCCTTCTTCTTTTAAGGACACCAGTCCCATCACAGGACCCTCACCTTCATGACCTCACCCAAACCTAGTTATCTTCTCACAATCCCGCTTCCAAGTGCCGTAGGGAATTACAGCTTCAACCGAAGAATTTTGAAGGGACACAACATTCTGTAACAATGTTAAATATTTATTATTTCCTATTGTGAGATAATTTTTAAAAATTTCACATATATTAATCTACTTAAATCTCCAAACCATACAGTGAAGTAGATGGTATTAGTATATTAGTATTTATATCATATATTAAAATTTTTATTAACTGCTTTACAGTTATTGAATAACTTTAAAACTAATGTATATTACTTTGCTTCAATTTTTAATGTGCCTCTAGATAGACAAAGCTAATAATCAGTCTCACGTTTAGATTACGTGTTTCTTTTTGTATACAGAATTGTCTTAAAATTATTTTGATTTGGAACTTTTGATATTATTCAACATGTATTCAAACTTGATTTTAAAATTCATCTTGTTCCATGCCTTAAAATGTCAGAAGTTAAATAATCTGCTGGCTCAAAGAGTCATTAAGACTTTCTCAAAAAGCAAGCTGAAGCATCAGTGAATTGGTTCCTTACCTTATTGGGAATATATGAACTTCTTCAAAATGTCATAAGACTGCTGTAGTAAGTTGCTCATGGAGATCCAATTGTATAAATCCACAGTACAGAGAATGTAATTTTAGTCTCTTTTAATTTATCTAGAATCCTGAATGAACTTTAATTCATACAACCACTGGTACATTCCACTTGGATACATTTGTTGAGCCGCATGATAAATCATGGTGACCTTTGAGAATATCGATGAAGCATTCCACGTAGCAGGGAAGGGGAGAGAGTCCATCAAATAAGACAGTGCTAAGGAAATGTCCAGAATCCAAATTTATTCTTCTTCTGAGAAGATGCTCCTGAGTTACTGTCCCAAAGTCCCTTGAGCAAGGAAAGCAATTACTTTGGCACAGGGGAAAATCAAGAGTTGACTTCCCTTCTACCACTTTAGCCCCTTTGCTCCTAGGTGACTTGGGCCTAAGACTGACATTTAGGTCGGTCCCAAGAAGTAGACTTCTGAAAACATCAAATCCATCCTTATAGAATTACAGTTAATTTTTTTCATGTTGATCTCCCTAACAAGACTCTAAGAATCAGTGCTTCCAGTAAAAAGAGAATAAAAAACCCTAAGTCTTTTTGAATAGCTTAAGTGTTCATGATAATCTCCAAAGTTTCTTATTGCTATACTTTTCTAGTGCCTTCTTTCATCAAAAACAACACAGCTAAAATTATGTACAGAAGTCAAAATTCTGTGGTACTTTGCCTGCTTTTGCTTCCCCTGGACTCAGCATTCTTCCCATAGAAGGCTGCTCGGAGTAGATAACAAGGGGAATTAAAAAAAAAAATTTAAAAAAAATTAAAAAAAAACAAAAAAATAAAAAAAATAAAAAAACAAGGGGAATTATGGAAGACACGGCCAGACGGCACGAGCGTCTTTCTGCTCATCGAGAGGTCTTTTCAATGTCTTTTCCTGAAATAGAGCTAGTCAAGCTGTAGGTTGCCTCACAAATATTTGGCAGCACTGAGACGTTATGACTTTTTGACCAAAGAATCAAAGTATGTATTCACCTTAATGGTTTTGGGAAGACCATTGACAATTTAGAAAATTATTAAAAGAAATGTAGACCTTAATTTCCTCACTAGAAGAGTTTCTTCTTCGGACGTTACATTAATGTCGCTCACAATCCCATTGTACCTTTCTTTGCTTATTTCTTTTTTCTCTTTGTGGCTCATCTCCCTCTATTTCTAGTTCAATTTTTTTACTTTTGCCTTCTCCTGATTTCCTTAAACAAGTCCTGATAGTCTTAAAAACTCACATAATGTTAAAAAAGAAATAAAAGAGGAAGGAAGCAAGAGAGGGAAGTAGGAAAGAAAGAAGTGGAAGAGGGAAGGAAATTTTTTTATTATCCATTGATATTTGCTTCAACACCTAAAATGCCCCCAATATCATGGATCTTGATTAATCTTCAAATTGAGGCTAAAAACTGTGTTCTGTGAAGAGTAGAGTTTGCAGTTGCTCCTTTGGCCACTCTCAGCAGTTCCCCCTCCTACTGATGTCCATGCAATTGGTGTGAGAGCTGAGTAGTTTGGCAATCGGGGCACCTTCTTGTGAACTATGCTCACGTTAACTGCCACTTTATCCAGATGCTCCTGTGACCTCTACGTGGAACCGGCAGTTTATAAACAGAAGCAATTTAATGCAGCCTGATGCTTTTGGAATCAAAATGGTAGTCCCTGCAGCACTGGTTGCTGGTACAGATTTAACCACCAGCTCTGTTTTAAAAGCCTTAACTGTAGTGTTTGCCAATTTCCGAGCAGTAAATTAGCCCCGTGGTGGCCGATTTCAAGCTACCAGCATTATGTCACTGAGCACAGAGCTGGGAAGAGGTGCACGTAATAGGCACTCATGAATAGGTATGAGGCAGCTCCAGCATCCTTCAGCTCTCTACAGGTGGGTTGGTCAATCCCTGAAGCACCTGTGGACACCCTGGCTCAGCCATCTCAAGTTCTGTCTCTAATATCCACTCTCTCAACATCCCCCTGATGCTATGCATCCTATCCGTATGGCTGCCCACCTCCCTCCTACCTCTTGGAGAAGGCACTGAAATCACCTGAAAATATTCCATCAACTTCCTGCCATTGCACACAAAATTTCCCAGTTCCACATTCACCCTCAATCTCTCTTCCATCCTCTGAGGAGGAGGCAGTCCTTCCTCTGAATTTAATCTTGTTATTCAGGAGATCATCTCCTCAGTTCCCTTTACAGTTGTCCCCACTCTCCTAGAGTTTTAATCCTTTTTCTCGATCCTTTCTCTTTTCTCAGTGTATAACTAATACTCAAGGTTTGCTCTTGACCATGGATTCAAAAAAACTCACTCCCGTGTCCTTCTGAAAGATTATCTATCTGTTTAGTATTTTTCCATTCTTAGCCAAGCTTTTTGAAGGAGTACTGTGATAGGCAGAAACCCAAGGTAGCTCCCAAGATGTCCAACCCGTGGTGTACACCCCCTGTGTAATCCCCAGGATGTGGGACTGTGATGGATCTCAGTCCCATGCTAGGCCATCTTACATGGCACAAGTGACTTTATGAACGGAGACTATCCAGATGGACATTGACCTTGATCAAATGAATTTGGGTTAGAAGTCAGCGACAAAGAAGTCTGTAATTTGAAGCTTGAGAAGGATTTGATGCACCTTTGTTGACTTGAACATGAAAGGAGTCACAAAAGCAAGGCATGTGGCAGCCTCTAGGAGCTGAGAGCTTGAGAAAAGTCATTAGGATAAGGTGGACATTTCCCCAGACCCTCCGGAGGAGACCTCAAGCTGGCCGATACCTTGATTCTTACCCCCATGGACACTGAGCGCTTCTTTATATTGTAGAAGGTCTTCTTGTAGATGCCCAGGAGCCAATCATTTACAATTTTATGACATGTGAGTAAAGCAAATTCAATTAATGTTTATGATGGTCTTCCCATAATATACATGCTAAGATTTGATGCTTTCTTCCCATATTATTTTATTTTTTTTTAAATTTTTATTTATTTATGATAGTCACAGAGAAAGAAAGAGAGAGAGGCAAGAGACACAGGCAGAGGGAGAAGCAGGCTCCATGCACCGGGAGCCCGACGTGGGATTCGATCCCGGGTCTCCAGGATCGCGCCCTGGGCCAAAGGCAGGCGCCAAACCGCTGCGCCACCCAGGGATCCCCTTCCCATATTATTTTAATGCACAAACATAAACTCATGCCTCCATTTGGAGCTGCCAATATGCAGGCCTCACGTTGGGCTCGATACTGTTCAGGAAGTGGTATCTCCCCTTAAGGAGTTTACAGTCTAGTTGAAAAAAAAATAACATATATACTTAAATAAATATCATATGAGGAGAAAGTGCATTATTAAAAATGCAAATAAATTTCTCTAATCTCAGATATAAATTTAGATCTGTATTTCAGAGAAAAGGGTGATTATTTCTTGCTAGAATAACACAGGACTTCCGCCCAGGGTGTGATCCTGGAGTCTCGGGATCGAGTCCCACATCAGGCTCCCTGCATGGAGCCTGCTTCTCCCTCTGCCTGTGTCTCTGCCTCTCTCTCACTCTGTGTCTCTCATAAATAAATAAATAAATAAATAAATAAATAAATAAATAAATAAATAAATAGAATAACACAGGAGGTTTTATGAACAAGGTGGTGCAAGATCTTTGGGCTGATAGGTAATTGAGCTAAATAGTATTTTCCATCACCTCAGTAAAAAGCCACGGTATCACCGTTTCTAAAAATTCTTCCTCACCGTGTGCCCTGGATTCGGTTCAATTCATAAAAGATGTCTTTGAAAATTAATTACTATTCTCAAAGGAAAGTTTCTGAGGTTTTAACCTTACAAAGTTTCTTACATTAATAAATCAGGGCAGAGTAAAGAGGACCCATTCCTTCCTCGCCGTGGGACCCAGGCCTCCTGGAATGAGGTCACAGAAGGGTCCCTCCTGCAGGCATTTCCCGGACTCAACGAGCAGCTCTCTCTTAGCAGTCAGTCGTCGAGCTCCACAGAGAAGTCCTTGTCGTTCTTACATATTTCACCAAGCCCGTCAGGAAATAAACTTTCTGGATGTGTTGCTCCTGACTGCTCATCCTTGGGAAGGAAACCAGATACGGCATTTTTATCCATTAGCACCTCACCTGTAGAGAATCTTACGGCTCATCAGCTCTCACTGGGGACCTCAGGGAACAGGGCCCCTAGGGAACAGGAAATAAGATGACAGGATAAATCACATGGGGGAGGTGGAGGGGGGACTTGGGAACGGGGCTGGATGCTGGGACACTGATGGGTACGGAATAGGTGGAGTAAAGAAATGGTAGGGAGCTTCTCTGGAGGAGGAATTATAGAGAAGAGGAGGATGCAGGAGGAGCCATTCCGATCTACGTGAACCCTCTACGGGGGAGCAACAAAGGCCTATAGAGGTATTGAACTTTCCCTATGATCACACGAGGGACAAATCTGGAGACATGAGCCAGAATTAGGTCCTTTCTCTGTTATGCTTCCCTCGGCTTCTAGTAGGCCTGTCAAAGCAACATTGCCTCTGAGGTTGTATGCTTCTGAAGCATGAGAGGCTCTAGCCTTACCTTATTTCCTTGACAGCATTTGGCACGTAGGAGGTGTTAATAGATGTTCGTGGTGCAGAATGTATTTTTTCTTAATCAAGAGTGTCTTACTCCTGTTCATGCAACTCTACAAAACCTATCCTGCACACACACACACACACACACACACACACACGCCTTTTCAAAAGTTCCAGGAGAAATGCTTGGTTCTTGATTCCTTATGCACCAAGAACCATCCTGATTTGACCTTTTTTTTTTTTTCCTTACTCTTTCTGCCTTTTTGATTGCTTGGTATATACTGTCTCCACCTGAAAGTAATAGAATTTGCCCCAGGGGCCCAAGTTTACCTATGCACTAAAACACATTAAGAATTAAAAAAAAAAAATCTACTGATGCTGGGACTCTAGCCTACAGATTCATTTTTAATTGGTCTGGGACAAGGGTTAGGCATCAAGACACTTCAAGGGTCCCTACCTAATTTTAATTTACATCCAGGACTGAGGACCCCTGATATAAAATTCATTACGTTCCCACAGAGCAAACCCCATGCCGGACCAATGGAATCAGAATCCGTAGGGGTGGGGCCCTAGGCAGCAGCATTTCCCAGGCTATCCCACGTGGTTTCCATGTGCAGCCAGGGTGGAGAATCTGTGTCAAGACAACGGGTCTAGGACAGTAGCACATACGAGAAACCTCCGAGGAGATTTGTAAGAATATGCATCCAAGTAGCCCCCTCAGCCTAAATGTGGCTCCTTCCTCAGTTTGCAAAACTCCCACATCTGTCCCCGCTGGGGGTGGAGGGTGGGCGGCATTCGGGAGAGCAGGCCGGGCGTAACTTGCTTGCTTGAACTCCTCGGGAGCAGGTAAAGGTAGAGCTCCCATCCCAGGGAACTGCCGCTGCTGCAAAGAAGAAAGGTCCCTAGAGAGGCTCTGAAGACGAGATTCTGGAGTGTTGACAAGCAGGACAGCGTCCCATATGTGGGCTTAGGTGCTTTCAGGTGGGGCTATTCTCAGCGCTGGCGTCTGAGGGTGACATCATTGCCCAGGGGGGAGCAAATTTTACATCTGCAAAAAGTACTTGCTGAATCAATAGATCTGAGGAAGGTTCTCCAGGGGCCTGAACCTCAGGGCTCCGGGTATTTATCTGCACAAGGGGAGTCCTCATGAATTCTGTAAGCGGTGCCCTCAACAGATCCCGGGTACGAGGAGCTCCAGTCCTGACACTAAACACTGCTGCTAGTGACAAATCAAGGGGCTGTCAGCTCCTATCGTGTCCCCATCCACCTGCTCGCTCACCAAGTGGAAGAGAAGGGCACTGGGACTGCCGCAGGCCCTGGTACAAGAGCATCCCTGTTGTGTCCCAGTAGCACGACCTTGTCCTGAGCTGCTACGTGAGAGCTGCAATTTGAATAATCCATAACCAGTTTCATAGGATTCCAGCCAAGCGTCAAAGAGATGGAGGCTTTCTTAGCATCACTCTGAGGGCCCACAGAGTGGCCCTTCTCCCTCTGGGTCACAGGACACTGTGTGAGGACTTGCCTCTCACCTCAAGGCTACGGGTCTCAACCCCTCACCTCTGTTCCCGGACTTAACATTGACTCCTTGGCCTACAAGCACGAAGAACGTCTGTCAGGGGAGCTACCCGCTGGAAATACTCGGCTCCAGCCGGCAGCAGTGAGGTGTGTAACAGGTGTGTAACACGGGCCACGTGAAGCAACGAAAGCAACGCAGAGACACAAAGTGCAGGGGAACAGGGGACGCTTTTCTCGAGGCTGAAGGCACCAGTGGGCAATGGGGCGCCAACCGTGGGCTCACGCGGGACGGGGCAGCTGGCCCCCCCATCCGCAGGATCCCCCTGTGGGGCGTCGAGGCAGCCTTCGCAGCCCAGAACTCTCCAGTGCTGCCACTTCCTGCTGATTCCAAGACCAAAACCACGGGAGGGTTTGCCGCTGCTGAAGGCCACTGAGCCAGCAGGGTTCCTCCTGGTCAGATTTGCCACCGCTAATGAAGCACTTTGTAGAGCGAGAGCCCCATCTATGGGAGGAAATCCCTTACACGACATCTGCCCTGAACGTCTTGCTCATTACAATTTACATTAGGCCCCTGGTTCTCAGTGGGACAGGATTTTTGCCCTCCCCAGGGGACATCTGGCAACACCTGGAGCAGTTTGTTTGTTTTTCTTTTTCTGTCATAACTGGATTAGGGCATCAAGTGGGTACAGGGCAGGGATAGATACTGCTAGACATCCTACAGTGCTCTGGAAAGCCCGACACAAAGACTTCCCACCCTATCAATAAGATAGAGAAATTCTGGGGTCAGAGCTTGGGCAGCTCAGTCTCTTGAGCATCTGACTTCAGCTCTGGTCATGTCTCGGGGTCCTGGGACGGCATGGGGCATCTGCTTGTCCCTTGCCCCTCCTCCCACTTGTTGCCCCCCACCCAAATAACTATATAAAATCTTAAAAAAAAATAAATGTAAAGAAAGATGAAGCAATTCTGAGATGAGAGAATCTGTAAAATTTGTGCTTACAGATGGGTTCCCCAGGCAAAAAAGAAAATCATTTTTGATTTAGAACTTTCCCTAATTCCCCCACCGCTGCACTGAGCTTTTCCTGTTGCTTGTGGATGTGACAAACTGTTATCCTAAGGTCTTAATGAGTGACTTAATACATTAATCTATATCTGGACTATTTGTAAAAAGGAAACTAGAGGAACAGCATGATGCCTAAGGCAAAAAAAATGAATTTGTAATGGTAAAGTTTTAGGTACTGGTCCCTAAATGGGACTGATACTTTGGGTTCAAGTTTTCTCCTTGCAGCCTTCTCACTGGGTGATCCTACCCTGTGGCTAGTTAAGTAAATAAACCTATATCCCCTGGTGTTCAGATCATTGTTAGTAGACGTGATAGTTGTAAAAGTCCTCATGGTCTGTACACAATACTTAGGGAAAAAAAAATCAACTTTCTTGGATTTCCTACTCAACACATGCCATTCAGCAGGTCACCATTCATGCAGCGCCTTGGGCAACAGTTTCCTAAGAGGAATTTTGGAGGACTAAAAACTAAATCAGCTTCTGAGACATTTTCTTTCAGTCCACAGAGAAGCACACATACCCCTGAAGTTTACAATAGAGCAGATTTTTATAGAAATATAGTCCTGGGCCAGGGCTTTCTATCCTTTCAGGTCTCCTAATTGTGTGCTACAAATAAAATGTGAAACTTCATGCTTCAGGATTGTCACAGCCTCAAGTACTTTCAGAGACCAATCTTTGTTCTATGGAGAAGAATCCTCGTCCCAGCTGCAGAGCCTACTACACCGCAACACTCTCACCACTCCACCTCCGAGGGACGCAAGGGATCAGCTCACTTGTCTGCAAAGATGAGTATCTTTCTTCGTAGACATGGGTTTGTGTCTCTCCCTCCCTCTCATGACTAAGCATTACATTCATCTCATTAACCACAAAGCACCTACAAGCTGCAGGACAAAACCATGGGAGTGCAGAGATGCATAAGAGAGCCCCTCTCCGTGAGATAACCAAGCAAGGGGGTTGTAGCTGCACTCCCGGACTCCAGTCCATCTTTCCATTGTGGCATCCGGCCCTGGATATTGCAGTTAAAGGAAAACGGGCATTCTTGAAAGTTAGCGGCTCATCTGTTCTGTAATTAGCAACAGCAGACCAACTATTAAACCCTGTAAGTCACTAAGATTTGGCCCATATTTTCTATACACTATCTAGATTCCTACAGCATGACTGTACTAGGCAAAGTATAGAGTGAGAAGTATTAGAGCATCCTAAAAATTCATATTAAATGAATAATGATTTAATAACTTTCTTCTTCAAGTGCCATCAGCAAGAAATCGTACAGTTTTATGGGAACCCTTGATTTATTGGTAGTGGAGATTGCCTCAGCACAGCCAGTTTGCCTCATAATTTGTGGGAAAGAAGCAAGATTAAAAAGGAATTTGAAGGGAAAAAAATGAGTTGAGAAAAATTGGCAAGAGGGCTTGTGCAATATTAATTGTAATTGAGAAGAGAACATCTCTGCAGGATCTAGGGCATTTTTATGTATCATGTGCACTAATAAAACCAGTGTCCCCCAAACTATCATCTGATGTACGATCATTGCTTCCAGTCAAATGGATCTGATGAGATGTGAATATTAAAATGATATTTTTAGTAATTACAAGTATAAAAAATATAAAGCAGAAAAATAATAATGCGACACCTACAAATACCATAAACTGTGAAAGGCATTCTGTTGCTCTCTTCCCAAATAGAGCTTGGCGTGATGGTTGAAGGAGTGTGGGATGATGGAAGAAAATGAACATAAATGATAGATAAATAAAATAAAATATTGAGACACTTTTATCATCTTTGTTCCAAGGACAAGAACTTTCCAGAATATCAAAACACTCATTCTATGACCTATATGTAGTGAACAAAGATGAAGACAACTGGCCAGACTGCATCTATTCCTAAGAGATTGGTTTATGGCTGTTCAATCCAGGACTATGGAGTTTGAGGAGATAAAGAGTCTTCTTACACACTCATTGTTGTGTTTAACTACATTATTTGCTAGTCAAATGTGCTGAATTTTAGTTTTCTGGGAAAAAAATAGTTCAGTTCTTTTTGCTATATAGAAAAAAATGTCTTAATAAATATTAATACTGTGTCTACACAGGGCTTACATTACCAGGAATATGGTAATTGCTTTTGTTACCAATAAATCAAGGTTAATAGTTAGGCAGTTTGGAGCAATTGCTTAGATTTCTCATGTTCCATTTGAAAAAATAAAGTTATTAAATCATAACCCATTTGTTATGAGTTTATAAAACACTCTGGTTTCTGTGACATACCCTTTATACTTCTAACGTGATAGGCCAGATTTTCCACTTAGACTCTTTCAAGAGTGTCACGGATGATCAAAGTTTAAGAACTATGGATTTTACACTCATTTCTGCAAAGTTCTGCAGCACTTCTAACTTTGGTTAGAAGAAGCCAAAGCTCGTCTGACCAGCCCACACAAATTCAAGGCAGCCATAGGGAGCCAGAACTCTCCAGTGCTGTCCAGTTCCTGCTGGTCCAACTTGCATGGTATTTCTTAATTATGCCAACTCTAACATACCCACCGTGTGTCTAATGGAAGATCTGAAGACTTCCTGCAGTTATGCATTCTATTTGGGGGCAGATTTAACTACTAAACGTGATGCTTTTTTACCCTGATGTCAAATGTTTATCTTCCAAGAATTATCATTGTCAACACTGGTCCTAGGATGCCCCCTAGAGACAAATTAGGGGTGTGTGTGTGTGTGTGTGTGTGTGTGTGTGTGTGTGTGTGGTGTAGGGAATGCTCATTTCTTCAGAGATGACCCTTGCAATACTTGTAGACAATTAGCCAACTGTCATGTCTCTACTTCTTACCTTCAGACTTTTCTCAATGGGCTGAATGACTCCACTTCTTCATAGAACTTAGAATCAATTCTCCTCTCTAGTTTTCAGGATTAGCTCTCAAAATGGATTGGCCTCTGTTCTCAAGATATACTCCTCTTTGTCCATATGCATTTAAAATGTGACATCCAGAAGAGCAGCAATAACCCACTGGTCTTCTGATCTAGTAAGCAGAGATGTCCCCTCCTCTTTTATCTATATTTTTAACTCCACAAAATTTTATTGGGCAGCTACTATGTGCTGAACATTCAGATGTGTGTTGAAGGTAAAACAATAGACTGCAGGGCACCTGGGTGGCTCAGCGGTTGAGCATCTGCCTTCAGCTTAGAGTGTGACCCCAGGATCACGGGATTGAGTCCCACATCGGGCTCCCTGCTTGGAGCCTGCTTCTCCTTCTGCCTGTGTCTCTGCCTCTCTGTCTCTGTCTCTCTCTGTCTCTCTCTGTGTGTCTCTCATGAATAAATAAATAAACTCTTTAAAAAAAATAGCCTGCGAGATGCAGCCACTGCTATGGTGGGACAGCCTTAAGTGAATGCACACCAGTGTACATAAATTACTGCCTGTGATGAGTAAAATGAAGACAAAAAATTTGGGTGCTTTTTTTAAATAATAAATTTGTTTTATTGGTGTTCAATTTGCCAACATACAGAATAACACCCAGTGCTCATCCCATCAAGTGCCCCCCTCAGTGCCTGCCACCCAGTCACCCCCAACCCCCCTCCTCCCCTTCCACCACCCCTAGTTTGTTTCCCAGAGTTAGGAGTCTTCCATGTTCTGTCTCAAATTTGGGTGCTTTAAGCAAGAATAACAAGGGGGTGCCTGCTGGTTCAGCTGGAAGAGCATGCAAATCTTAACCGTGGGGTTGTGAGCCTGAGCCCCGTATCAGGTGTAGAGATTACTTGAGTAAATAAACAAAAACTTAAAAAAAATAACAAGATTTATCTAAGGAAGTCACATCTAAGGAAGTCACATTGAATCTGAGACCAGAAAGATGAATGAAATCATTGTGATTATTGTGTGAACTGATAGATTCTAGTGCCAAGTTAATTTTGAAAGCAGCTATATCAATATAGGGACTCATTCTGACCTTATTCTCATATTACACATTTACTCATTTCAGAAAATATCAAGCACCTATTACCTTAAATAAATATAAACATACACAGATATGTATTTTAAACATACATATTAAGCCCATATAAGGCTCTCTCTGCCAGGGTGGGTGTACATGTTAATGTAATCCCTGCTGTCAACTTTTCAAAAAATACCTCAGACAAGTAAGACAGTGGAAGACAAATCATACCCTTAATAAGCCTTTCCAGGAATCTTGCCCAAGATGGAAGTCAATCTTACTGGCTGCTGGTTCTCCAAGCCTACCTGATTCATCTTGTTGCAAACTATATTAATATTTTCTCTCTTTTTAATCTTCTCACACTTGTCCCTTCATTGATTTATTCTACTTTTCATCCTGGACCTCGAGAGCACAGAGCATTTTTGTGTAAATTAGGGTGTTTCTATTTTCAAGCAAAGGGATTGAAAAATGGACGCCCTCTGATAGACCAGATAGGAAAACGAATCCTTTCTTCTGAGCTGTCAGTCCCTCTGCTGGGATGCTACTCGCCCACTAGCAGAAAGTTGATTATAGTTCAACCCTTGCCAGACACACTCCTCCTGCATCCTTGTGCTCTGCTCCTATCCTAAGAAGCATCGTTCCTTTATTTTTTTCTCCCCACAATACCTCAAAGATTATGGAAAACAATTGACCATTTTCATTTGCAAGCTCTTTCTGTATAGCAGTCTGGAACATTGGTTTTGTCTTAACTTTTATTTTTCTCCCTTGACATAGGTCATCAAACTTTCCAAACCTAATTTCTATCATATTTAAGGTGAGGATATTAATGAATACCTTCTCCCAAAGAAAATCTGTAAAGATTACATGAGATAATTCATATAAAGCACTTAGCACGATGCCTGGAACTTTGTAAGAATTCAATAAATCATAGCTATTATTACTTCTGGTCGTTGGAAGGCAGCTGTCTGAGCCAAGAAAGTAGAACAGCCAAAGTTTCATTTTCATTTATTCATATATCTTATATTTCAATCCCCACCTACCAATGACGATTTTCCATGTTTAAAACACAAATGAAACAGAAAGAAAATGGCCCTGGAAAGTTGTGACTTTACTGTCATCCAGCAATATACTGTAATTATTCCGGGAGTGCTCGAGCCATAAATCCATCCTTTCTGGGATCATTCTCTTCTAAAGAAAATTTAGACAACCACTATTACTGTCCATTTGGGGTTGATACAACAAAAATATTATAGACCAGGTAGCTTATAAGCAACAGAAACTTATTTATCACAGAAAGTCCAAGATCAAAGCACCAGAGATCTGGTGTCTGGTGAGGACCTGCTCCCTGAATCATACAAGCTGTCTTCTGGTTACGTCTTCACATGGCAGAAGGGTCAAGGGAGCTCTCTGGAGCCTCTCTTGTAAGGGCATTAATCCCACTCATGAGGGCTCTACCTTCATGACTTAATCACCTCCCAAAGGCTCCGCCGTCCAATACCATCACATTGGGGATTAGATTTCAACATATAAATTGGTGGTTTGGGGTGACGTAAGGCACACACATCCAGTTGATACCAAAGGTTTTATTCTCATTGATTCCATTCCTAATTCTTGAGAATATAATCTTGCTTCCTTTCATTTTCTTCTGTTTTGGGGCTGCATACTCAGAATTTGAGTTTTAGGAATTGCTTAATCCTCTTGAGCTTTTTCCCTACCCAATTTTCGTAAAATGCAACCATCCATTTTCTTAAGTCTAGACTCCACATTTGATGTCTTTTCTTCCTCAGCTATCAAAAAAATTCCAAAGCAATATAGACATCTTCTTCAAAGATATCTTTAACTTCTTCTACAATTAAATCCTCCTTCTTCATCAGAACTGAGTCCATAAGACCAATCCTCCTATTTATTTCTCCTCTCTTTGGAAAAATCAACTTGTAAGAAAAGGTGGTCAAGAATGTAACAGACATTGTACTTTCAGCCCCACGATACTCTCGTTGATTGTTATGGGATTGAATTCAAAGAATTTGCCACTGGTCCCAGTTTGGTGACCTGTGGTCTATGAAACATCATCCATTTCCTCCATCTGGTCAAGCTACCTATGGTATTTTCAAATGATAATTTTATTACTCCTTCCCTTTACCTACTCCTGTGTTTTTTCTGCCATGCCTCCATTTTTGGTTTTATAGATTTCCAAATAATTATTATATTTTGAATTGTCTTGGATGTGATTTTTATAATCACTAGGGAGATGACTAGGAAAGTAGGCTTAAGAATGTCCTGGACATTGAAAAGGCACTGTCCACACAGGAGAGTCAGCAGGGGGCTGGAAGGGGTTTTGGGACTGAGCCAGGCATCACATTCTCTGAACATTTAGACCTGTGTACCAACTACTCCTTTCTAAATACAAAATGACCCCCAAATGCCTAAAAAGTTCAAGGCTGGCCTTAAGCTGATATCCAGGGGAAATAAAATTGCTTTTAATCTTTGTGCATCATTTCACCCAATGGATATATACCTCCTGCCAACTCATCTTTACTCTTTCTACCCATTTGTCAAAGTCTGATCTTCTAAATCTCACTCATTGTACATTGTTAATAGCTGTTAAATTATTTAAAGGTTAAATTCATTTTAACAGATCTCCAAGGTGTAATGGGGGGATGTGTATCTTATCTTAGAATCTGGGCATTTGTTTCTAAAGTTACATAGAATGAGATCAGCAACAGAAAGGAAAATGCCACCAAAAACTTTAAAGCCCTCAATCTGCTTCTGATAGGTCAATTTTGCCAGTAATAATAACATAAATATCCAACAACTCACCTTCATAGAGTTTTTATTATGTGTCAAGGATTATATAACGTACATCCCATGTATTATTACATCTTTCCCTTAAAGCCATCTTGTGTGATAAGAATCTTTTTAAAGATTCTATTTATTTATTCATGAGAGACACACAGAGAGAGACAGAGAGAGACAGAGACAGAGACAGGTAGTTCTCTTATTCAGCTCTATCTTGCATATGAGAAATTAAATAAGTTGCCTAAACTTCCCCTCAACTCCTTGTTAGTTAATGGCAGAAACGGGAATTAAACTTGACCCTAAACAGGAGGTTTTAACCACCAAGTTGGGCTTCTTTTTGCCTGCCCAGAACATATGGTCTTTGGCAGCTTTTCTACAGGACTACATATTTGAACAGCTTTTGTGCTTTTTGGAGTGCTTTCAGATCTATTGATTTAATAACTTGAGAGTGGCCAAGAGTTACTTTCTAAGGCTGTGCAAAGCAGGTAAGAATAAGTTTCCTCAAACGTGTAGCTGTTCACAAAATATTATATGTTTATATCATGCTCATTGGACAGTGCCAAATAAAGTGAAATAAAGAACAAGTTCTTATCAGATGTTTTTTTTTTCTTCTCTTCTGTGCTCATTGGTTTAATCCTTAGATTACAATGGATATTTGACTAGTAATTTTAGCCTTTGGGGGTTACAGATCCCTCGGAAGCTGGTGAAAGATATAAAATCTTTTTGTAAGAAAACCCATGCTTACAAAAACTAACCAAATTTTGGAAGATTTAGAGAAACTTATAGAAGACTGTCTGTGGAGCCTTAAGAATCCAAGGAGTTCATATTAAGTAATTCCAATTTAGTAAAATAAGCTCAGATTTCTCTCTTGTATCCAGGACAAAACAAGAAATGAGAGACCAGAAAACATCCTCTTCTTTCTCCACTGCCTAGGCCTCTTGGGATGAACCCTGGGAAGCTCCAGCACATGATCAGGGTTGCCACACTCAGGCATGCAGGGTCAGTCCTGTGCAAGTGTGGCCAGCCGAGGAGGAGAGTGGGATTGAAGTACAGTTTGTGTGCTGTTTGCCAGACCACATACCTCAGCACCGGGCTGCATCTATCAAGAGTGGGCACATTTTTCTAATTTACACAGAGACATTTGTGTATGGGTCAGTCTGTGTTCTATATGGCCACCTGCACCCTGGACTATATAGCAACTGGACATGCCCTGGCTTTGGAGAAGATTCCCTCAGTTGCAAGTTAAAAGACAAGCTCTTCACAAAAGTTAACTTAAAATGGATTCAAGACTTAAATCTAAAATCTGAAACCATAAAACTCTTAGAAGAAAACACAAGGAAAAACTCCTTGAGTTGGTCTTGGCAAAGATTTCACGGCTATGACACCTAAACCATAAGCAACAAAGCAAAAATAAATAAATGGGACTACGTCAAACTAAAAGGTTTCTGCATAGCAAAAGAAACCACTAACAAAATGAAAAGGCAACCTATGGAATGGGAGAAGCTATTTGCAAACCACAAGTCTAATATCAAAATATGTAAGTAACTCATGCAATTCAATAGCAAAACAAAACAAGACAACTCAATAAAAGACCTGAATAGACATTTTCCCAACGGATATATTCAAATGGCCAACAGGTACAGGAAAGGTGCTCAAATCAGTAACCATCGGGGAGATGCAAATCAGAGTCACTACAAAAAGATATCACCTCAAACCTGTTAGAATGACTATTATCAAAAAGACAAAAAACAAGCATGGTGAGGGTTTGAAAAAAAGGGAATTCTTATGCATGGTTGGTGGGAAGGTAAGTGGCCCGGCCAATATGGAAAACAATATGGAGGTTCCTCAGACATTAAATATAGAACTACCCTATGATCTAACAATTCCACTTATAGGGTACATACAAAGGAAATGGCATCACTATCTCAAAGACATATTCGCACTCCCATGTTCATGGCAGCGTTATTCATAACAGCCCGGCCATGGGAATAGTCTAAGTGCCCATCAACAGATAAGCGCTTTAAGAAACGTGCTGTACACATGTGATGGAGTATTTGTCAGTTAGCCATGAAAAAGAAGGAAAATCTATCATTTGCAATAACATGGGTGAATCCTGAGGACATTACGCTAAGTGAAAGGAGGCAGAGAAGGGCAAATACTGTATTTCATTTACATTGTGAAGTCTCAAAGAACCACGCTCATAAAAACAGAGAGGGGATTGCTGGTTGCTAGAAGTGGGGGCATGGCGGATGCGGAGAATGGGTAAAGGTGGTGGAAAGGTACCACTTCCAGTTCTAAATAAATGAGTTCTGGAAGTGTGATGTTCGGTACGGTGGCTATAGTTATCGATACTGTATTGTATATTTGAAAGTTGCCAAGAGAGTAAGTCTTAAAAATTCTTATAACAGGAAAAAAACATTGTAACTGCATGAGGTGATGACTCTTAACGCAATTTATTGTGGTAATGATTTCACAACATATGCATACCACAAACCGTTACCTTGTACACCTTAAACTTAGACAATATGTCAGTTATGTCCCAATAAAACTGGGAGACAATTAAAGTTTAAAAAGTCCTGCCTGGTTCATCTCATTTTAGCCTTCCCTCTTTCCCAGCCTGAGGCACCAAGTCACTTGGCCTCTGAAAACCAACTCGGCCCATAAAAGCTAGTTTCCTTGGGTCCAATCTCCATTCTGCACTAGAGCACTGAGATGGCCATGTAGTATTTTTATTCCTCCATTGTCATAGACACAGTTGCTAATGGTCATTATTCAAAATAGGCTTGATTTGATGAAGATTTTGCTCCTTTATTTCCCACCTGCTTATTAACCATAGCTTACATCCACGTAATATTTTTGAAGTATAATCCATGTTCCCTAATAAGCATAATACTGAATTCCACTTTCCAGTAGTGGAACCTGAGCAGTGAGGATTTTCATGCCTTGTATAGTCTAGCTTTATTATACTTCTTAACAGATCTCATCAGCTCTGAAAATGCGTAGGATCTGGAACTGAGTCTTTCATCTATGCCACAAACATTTCTGAAACACCTACTATGTACCAAACATCAGAATGCCTAGTGTAAGAAAAAGGTAAGAATGGGTGATATTGTCCATCTTAGAAAGCCTACCATGATGGTCAATGTGATTAAATTGGATCTACAAGACCCAGGGGTTTGCTTGTAGATCCCTATCAAGAGAGGATAAGGCCCTGACCACAGGTCTTTTGGGGCCTCCTTTGGCTTCACCTGTGCAATAACAGTTTCATGGTAACATCAAGAGCAATCTTGGGTGGTTTAGAGAATGTGACTAAAGGCAAGAGAATAATCCAAATGGCCTCTGAGGTCTCTTTTAACCATAATTCTTTAAGGCATTGACAGACACGCCAATCCTCTGCAGTTTTATCATGCACTTGGGGGAGGAGGAAACTGAAGGAGACTTGTTTTTATTGAACTCACTTGTTTAAGTTACAGAATTAAGACATGGAGCATATTTGTAGTCTACCCATTCAAGACCTCTATTCTTGACCAGATGAGGACACTGTACACTAAGATCCAGGGCAGATGGAATAGTAGGAGACCAAGATTTCTCTAAACCGCCATATTTTAAACTCACATTTCTTTTGGGTGCTGTTTTCTCTGTGTCTTGCCCCTAACCTCTGATACCATGCAGCCTTCCTTTTGTGTCCCATTTACCTATCTCTCCCGATTCTGACCTTCTGTGTTTTCGTTGCCTTGCACAAGGGGTGTCTCCTTTCTTTGACCCGGGGTGCTTAGGACTAACCCCCTTGATATGCCTCTCTGACATGTCTCACCACGCTTCCCCCAAGGCCAGCAGCAGTAGACCAGTATCTCTCATTCTCAGGATATCTCATATCTTCTCTGACTCTCACATCCAAATGTTGGATATCATGTCCTGGCGCAAGGGATGGCCAGAATGACGCAAACAGATTGTAGTTGACCGGTCAGTGACTCATCTGTCCCTTAAGTGAGTATGGTTGCAAATTCCATGCTGTTGTCTGTTTCCTTTGAAAGCATGATGAGGCTGAGTGCCCGTTACCATCCAATGATTCATTCTGTGTGGAAATATCTTCATGGGAAGGAAGTCTTTGAGAACAATGTAGAAACCTAAAGGAGTTACCATCACAGTGGCTCTTGAGTGAACTTTGGGCTTGGACCAGAGACCCTTCTCAGGACAAGGTTAAGTTGCTCTGCAGAGGCATTGTCAACTTAGGCATTGAAGGAAAGGGGAAGTTTATCACAGTGCAGCAGCCCTCCTGGCAGTTCTGGGTGGGATGTTGATGTGTCCCTGAGGTGATTTTCTCTGCCAATGTTCTGTCATTTAGACTGTCGGTGAATTGTTGCAGAACAGGTCAAGCTATGCACACTTAGTGTTATTTTTTACTATTAGGGCAGCCCAACAAAAGGAACATTTGCTCTGGTCCAGAGACATAGTGCAGGGAAAAAGGAGATAGAAAGAAGCAGGGAAGCAAACCAAAGCTAAAATAGCATAGTGAATGACAGTAATGCAATGTTCCAAAAATATTCTATTGGGTTACACTTTGAATAATGATCATGTCTGCAAAATAGAACTATTAAGGGCCATAAGAATTTATAGAAATGCTCTGATCCTGAAGAAAAGATGAATAGTTAGATGGGGCTTTGGAGGATTACAGCAACAATGCAGTCAGACAATTTCCATTATAATCTTTTATTTAGAATTGCATGTAACTCATTTGTGGTGTTGTTGGGGTTTGGTACTGATGCATAGATACCCTGAGGTGTATTCTTACGAGGGAAGAAAATAAATAAGAGGATTTTCAATAGATCTAAGAAAGGTTAATCCTTTTTAACTGAAAAGCTCCTATGCTTGCCTACAGGGCTTAGTGGATTTGGGTCTCCCTGAAGTGAAATGCTTTTTCCCCAATGCATAATGTAACTACCTTTTACTCCAAGTAAAGGACGTGAAGGTGGAATTTGAGTGATGTTAATTTTTAAATAAGCCAACAATTGATTGACAGGTTAGAGAAAAATAGGATGGGAAATATGGAAAAGCAGTTCATGCCTAATAGGAAGGGATAAGAAAAAGAAGAAGAAATATAACAGTAATGCTTTGAATTTGTGGACTGCTTTAGCATTTACAAAATGCTTTTCTCATTGAGATGTAAACTTCTTAAAAAGAAACTTGTCTTCATTAATTTTTAATTCCTTGATCCTTAACATAATGCCTAGGTCATAGTAGGAACTCAATAAGTTTTACCTTTGTGAATATACCAAAGAACAGCTGAATGAAATAATTTATTATTTTATTTGTTTTTTGCTCTAATTCTACAAATGTGGACTTATTTTCTTTTTTTAATAAATTTATTTTTTTTATTGGTGTTCAATTTGCCAACATATAGAATAACACCCAGTGCTCATCCCGTCAAGTGCCCGTCACCTAGTCGCCCCCACCCCCCACCCACCTCCCCTTCCACCATCCCTAGTTCGTTTCCCAGAGTTAGGAGTCTTTCATGTTCTGTCTCCCTTTCTGATATTTCTCACTTATTTAAAAAAAATGGACTTATTTTCTTGATTTAGATAGGAAGAATTCAGGACACATAGAGAACAAATGACTTGTCTCAGATCACAGGAGCCAGAATTCTTGGACAACTTTTCTGTCATTGGCCAGAGCCTTTTTACAGTAATAAAGCTCAGATTCTAGGGTGAAATAGGGTGGGAATAGATTCTGAAATAAAACTTAGATTAGTTCTAGAAATGAAAAAAAGAAAAAGAATGTGCTTCATTTTATGTCTTAAGGTCAGTTGCTATATCAGTAGGCAATTCCCACAATAATTCTACATGGGGAGATCTCCCTTGACCTCAGTGGCAGATGAGAATAAACATTTATTCTCAGACAATGGGACTGCAAAGGAACCAATCCAGGCTGGAATTAACTTGGTGGCTCTGCTTCAACCCGCAGGTTGGGCTGAACTTGGATCCTTACCGTGTGTTGGCTCAGAGCTCTTCCAACGTATTCACTGTAGAGTCCACACAGAAGAGCCATCAGCCACATGGGTTATCCCCATAGTGATGAAGGAAGAACAGGTCAAGGTCATTCTTTCATGTACATTTCAAGTCTCCATTTGCCTCTCCTCTGCTAACATCCTGCTGACCAATATGGTGGTTAGAATGGTATCCAAAGATGCTCATGTCCTAATCGCTAGAACCTGTGAATATATCACATTATATAGCAAAGGGGACTTTATGGATGCAATTAAAGTTATGATTCTTAAAATAGAGAGATATCTGTATTATAAGACTATCTATATGGACCCAAACTAATTGCTTGGGTCCTTAAAAGCAAAGAACTTCCTCTAGAAGAAGAGTAAGAGATGCTGCAGAAGGGAAAGACGGAGAGAATTGAGATATGAGAGAAATTCAAACCACCTTTGCTGAAGGAGACCACATCCTCCAGCTGGAAGAAGATAGCTCAAGAAGCAATGCAGACAGCCTGGTCCCCACTGACGGCCGGTGAGGAAATAGGGGTCTCCTTCCTAAACAAGGAACTGAATTTGACCAACAATCTGAATGAAGTTGGAAGCAGATACATCCCTAGAACTTTCATTAAGGAGTCCAGCCCTTCAGCCCAGGTGGCTCAGCGGTTTGGTGCCGCCTTCAGCCTGGGCATGATCCTGGGTCTCCAGGATCCCATGTTGGGCTCCCTGCATGGAGCCTGCTTCTCCCTCTGCCTGTGTCTCCACCTCTCTCTCTCTCTCTTTCTCATGAATAAATAAAAAAAAATAAAATATCTTTAAAGGAGTCCAGCCCTTCTGTAACCTTGATTTAGGTCCTTATAAGACCCTAAGCAGAAGACCCAGTTTTGAGTCCACTGAACTTCTGATCTACAGAAACCGTGAGATAGTAAGTGTAGTAAGTGGACGTGGTTTTAAGCCAATACATTTGTAGCAATTTATTATGACGGCAATAGAAACTACTATAGCCAATGAAGGTCATGTGGCCCAGACTAAAGTCAAAGGCAGAGGAAGGCCACCCTATAGCTCAGCTGTGGCCAATCTCTAATGTAATTCTACAGGACAGTGAGAAATCAGAGCCAAGATTTAAAACTTCCGATAAAACAGAGGTAGAAGAAAAACATCAGCTGTCCAGAGGAAGTCTTGTTAAAATTATTGGGAGATAAGGAAGCTTTTGGAAAGACCTTTGCCAAGATATAACTGCCCAGAAAGGAGAGATATTTAAGTAAGTTGTTAAGCCAGAGAAATTGTTGACTGGTTTTTGAAAAGGTAGTTTTGATCTGAAACAGGTGTGGGGAGTGGCATGTACATTTTCCCAAGAAACAAAGGCCTATTTAGGGTGGTGGTGGAGAGTAGAAGGTAACACCAGGAGATTAATATGTTGGGTGGAATCCACAACCAACGAAGGCTCCATCAGTTGTTCACCTTTGTATAATTTGCCCCTTGAGATCTTCTCACCAATTTATAAATGTGTATTTGTATGTCACGGGATGGATACTAAATATTTGTGGCAGAAAGCCCAGGAACTGGATGTCGTGAATGGTTATATCCCCAAGATTTAAAAAGGAGAATCTTCTCTTTTTTCTTTCGGATGGAGGTGGCATAAATTATTATGATTGTGTCTCCCAAGGGCTCCCAAGAGACACGCTGAAAATGGGTTCTTTAGAGTTTTAAGGAGAGGACGACTATTTTTTGGCCTCCTTCTGATGTTCTGCTTTGCATCCATAATTCTGGCTGGCTGGTGCAGTGAGTCACCTAGCAACCAATGCAAAGGAACCACATCCATCTACTTCCAGGGATATGGAGCTAAGCTTCTTCCCTGAAACCCTGTTTGGAGACAATAGCTCACTATGGACATGTGTGGCACATATCCTGTGTGCAGCTCCACACAGGGCCACTCACTTTTATTGCGTCTACAAGACCTGAGGGAATTCAGTATAAAGCAATCCATCCCAAGATGAGTTCTCTTTAGGTGTCGGGGAAAGCTGCATCCATTTCCTCTAAGGAAGATAACCTCCTGTGTCTGAGAAACCATCTCCTCTAGTGGGGATCAGAAGAGCAATGTCCAAGGGTCCCAGAATGTAAATGGGTTTGAATCCCAGCTCTCCACCACTCTCCCTGTGTGACTCTGGACAAGTACTTCATCTCACCAAGTGTTGCTGCTCACCTATAAACATAGGCTATGCTAGCACCCACCTCATGGGCAGAGAGCCATTCTCAGGCTCAAATAGTGACTATTGTTATCCTGATTCAGGGCCAAGCAGAATGTAATCAACTGAGCTGTAGGAGAGGTTTAAGGTTGACATAAAAGGCAGCTTTCCAGAAGTCAGAGTTACAAATCTTACTGTGAAAGTTCCATTAAAATGTTTGAAAATAATCCTGACTGTTAAATGGTGTGACAAATGTTACTGGGCATTCAGGAACTTATGTAGTCAAGTGACCATCATCACCTCAGCTTTATCACCTTGGGAAATTATATACTGATTCCAATGATTTTGCTTTGGAGCAAACTCCCTTATCTCATCACAAAAATGTCCGTCAGAGACAGTCATGCATTCCCTTGATATCCCTTTATAGAGGACAATTGTCATCTTCAGCGGGTCGATGTGCCTTAGAAACAGCCAAAGGCCAATCAGGGCCAGTAAAGAGAGGTGATTTCTTACGTGGTTCAAGTGTTTGCACTGACCTTTGCATTCATGGTTTCTCAATCATGTGAATAGATTAGAAATGGAGATGGCTTCTTGTAGCCTACTATGAGTGCATTCGTTACAGATGCATTGAATTTATCTTTTATTATTTAGATAATTGATATGCAATTGTTTACTATGTTCTCTATCTTTTCTGATGAGTCTGAAGTATTTTCTAACAGGGTCTTTTAAAAAGATGATTTTCTGAATTTAAAAAAAATGGAAGGATCTAGCTTCCCCCAAAGCCACCTCTTCTCAACTCTTTTCAGACTCTCACAATATGTTTCCCTAACACGGTCTTAATTCAGTCACAGCCAGACTTTGTTTAAGACTTGCAGTTTCTGCCCCGCCCCCATAAGGAGCTTGGATGTGGCCCCCTACATCCTAACAACGAGTGACAAGCTGAATAGGCTGAAAAATTAACCACTCTTTTTGGATCTATAAGAGAGGGAAGGACCCAGAGATACCACAGCCCCCGAGATGGGAGGAACAGGCAGGTGAGCAGGGGAAGCTACGGTGTAGCCAGAGCATAGACTCACGAGTGTAAACTGCCATGGCGACTGGTGCTGGGGAAGGAAAACTTAACCATATTGAAGAACTGTTGGAGCCTCAGTTTGGACAACTCTGAGAGTTTAAAACTTCAGGGGACCCAGTCTTGGGGGCCCCTACGATACTGTAAGATTTGCTGCCAGGAGCTGGACCAGATTCCCATACCAAACACATCTTCCCAGGCTTCTGGCAGGGACACGGGAAGAGGAATGATTTTGAAACAGGCCAGTGCACCCTGGTCTTCAGGAGGCCGGCCTCCAGGGGAGACTAGCGAAACCGGCTCAGACCCCAAACTGCTGGGATGTTGTCAGAGCCTAAGTGACCTGGGAAAGGGGAATACTGACCCCAGTCCAGTCTAGCCATCCTGTCCCGCATAAGGAGGGAGGAGAAAACTGAGAGCCCTTTGTGAGGCTCATAGTCCAGAGGCACAGGCTCACTGAAAGCCGGAGACCTAATCACAGACCCCAGGGCACTGCTCCACCCCCCGCCCACCCCGCCACCACGTGACTAAGGGCCTACTTACAACAACTTCTTTTACGCTTAGTACCTTATATCCAGCTATCACCAGAGAATAGATTCTGTAAAGGATGAACACCTGCCACTAGCATCCACATAGATGGGACTGGAGGGTGTTATGCTAAGTGAAGTCGGTCGGAGGAAGACAATTACCATATGGTTTCACTCAGATGCGGAATATAAGAAACAGCATAGAGGATCATAGGGGGAGGGAGGGAAAACTGAACGGGAAAAAATCAGAGGGAGACAAAGCATGAGAGACTCTTAACTTTGAGAAACTGAGGGTTGTTGGAGGGGAGATGGGTGGGGAGATGGGGTAACTGTGTGATGGGCATTAAGGCTGGCATGGGATGTGATGAGCACTGGGTGTATACACAACTGATGAATTGTTGAAAACTACATCTGAAACTAATGATGTACTATATGTTGGCTAATTGAATTTAAATTAAAAAAGCAAATTCTGTAAGGAAAAATTACAAGGCATAACAAAAGAGGGGAAAAAAATCCCACAATTTGAAGATGCAGAGTAAGCATCAGAACCAGGAGTGGCAGGGATGTTGGAAGTATCAGAATGAGAATTTAAAACAACTGTGATTCATGTGCTAAGGGCTCTGACAGGCAAAGTAGACACCATGCAAGAACAGATGGGCAGTATAGGCAGAGCCGTAGGAAGCCCCAGAAAGAGCAAAAAGGAAATGCCAAAGATAAAAAACATGGAAACAAAAATGAAGGATGCCTTTGATGGCTTTATTAGTAGACCATGGTCATGGTCGAGGAAAGAATGTCTGAGCTAGAGGACATAGCAATAGGATCCTCAAAACACAAAAAAGCAGAAAGAACAAAGACCAAAAACAAAAAGGAAACAGATCAGTAAGTCCAAGCACTGGGGACAATCCAGAAGATGTAGCATCCACCTCATGGGGCCACCAGAAGCTAAAAGAGAGAAGAAAAGAATCAGTTTAATGGTGAGTATTTCTAATCCACCTTAATAGATGAATTCTGTCCATTGAAGGCATAGTTCACTAGCAGGGTGCCGTAGAAAGTGAGGAGTGTAAATAATTGAAGCTTCCGCTTCCTTTGTGACCGGAATCCCACTTTCCACTGCAAGCAAATGCCTCAGTCCAAATTCCCATTCCTAGTGAGTATTCTGATAAATATGAATAAATGAGCTGTGTGCCAAGTCCTAGAAGGTCACTGTCCTCTTTCATGCGGGTGCACCCGCCATTCTGGTAAGCCAAGAGTCATAGCTTAGGGGTTCTGCAAATACAGAAGTGAGTGAAGCAGATGAGTCGGGAGAAAATACAGAATCCACCCCATGGAAAGAATTCATATGGAAAAACTCCACATTTTTCTGGGCCCTAGAGTTCAGGCTTTTTCTTTGATCTGCATTTTTAGTACATTTTTAGTACCTTCTCGGTATAGTCACTTTTGTTCTGAAATCCACCATCAAGGAGGCATCACTTAGGGCCTGAGCTTCAGGGACAGAGCCCCTCAAGCGCAGGAGAAGTGGGCCTACACCATTACCCCAGGTCTTCTGCACTGTCTCTGGTACCAGAACAGAGTCTGAGCAAGTGGCTACACTGGTGACCAGGGATCTGAGGCTCATGGTCATCATGCTGGCTACAGAATTGGGGGAGGTGGGCAGGTGGGGGAGGGGTAATTTATATGGCCCAGCATTGACTCTCTGTCCCAGCTAGGCGTAGTCCCAAGTCTTAGGGTTCCCCAGAGAAGGAAAGCCAGAAGGAGATATTCGCATATAAAGAATATTTATTATAAGAAATTAGCTCTTGCCTGATTATGGAGGCTGAGAAGTTCCAATCTAGAGTCCCAAGCAGGAGACCCGGGAGGGCGGTGGGTGTGGTTCTGGTCTGAGTCAGTCAAAAGGCCTGAGAACCAGAAGAGCCCAAGTTTTAAGTTCGAGTACAAGGGTATGAGGGCAATGTTCCAGCTCAACAGTCAGAAAAGCAAAATCCCCTCTTAATTTTTTTTTTTTGTTCTATTCTTCAATTGATTAACTAAGGGCCACTCACATTAAGAAGTCTTATTTGTTTTACTCAGTTTGCTGGTTCAAATGTTGATCTCATCCAAAAACATCCTTCCAGACACATCAGAGTAACGTTTGACCAAATGTCTGGACACACTGTGGCCTAGTCAAGTTGACACACAAAAGTCATCGTCAATTCCTGGCTATCTGCAGTCATGATCTGCGGCCTCCTAAGAGGGATGGATTCTCATCCACAGCCCCCCCCCCGCCGGGGAGAAAGGACACCCATATGCAAAGGAGAGGCTCTGGCCCCTGCTATTTCTGAGTTTGGCCTGGAATTGGTAGGAAGGTCACACAACTGCGATCCCTCCCCACTGCTGCCCCTTTGTAGGAGTCCATGGTGATTGACCCCAACTCCCTTTCTTGATGATCATAGGTCTGAATTATTTTTACATAACAGTTTTGAAAACCACAGTGACTCAATAGAAATGAGCATGCAAAAGGACACCTATTTGCCTCAAGACAGGCCTGCGCAGCTCAGGAAGCAAATATTTTATGTGCTGCTTCCTCCTATGTTTTTTAAGTAATAAGAGGCATATTCATAATATGCATAAGCATCTAGGTGTCACTTTTCTGGAACCAGAACACTTAAGAAGTTAAAATAGATTCAGAGATCACGTAATTCAACCTTCTCAGGAGAGCAAATGGGGTCCTGCTGTATGGAGTCTCTCTCTCTCTCTCTCCTCTCTCTCTCTCTCTCTCTCTCTCTCTCTCTCTCTCCCTGTTGTCTCTCTCTCTGTCTCTGTCTCCTGAGCATCCAAAACCCTCATAAATGGAGGATTCCTCAGTTCACAAGTCTCAGTGGGAGACAAAGCTCGATTCTCACTACAGATGTTCAAAGCCCTAGACTTTGACATCCTTAGCCTGCCTTGTAATTCTCCCAAATTCCGAATTGGGAGCTTATGGTATAAAAAAGTAGGGAGGTTCCAATCCGGTGACCGGTGGTGGCAGCCGTGTTGTCAGGAACCCCAGGCTCAGCGCCGCCGTGATGGCATTCCTGGTCAGTTCTGGAGGTAGCCGTGCTGCCCCTTCCCAACTGGCGGTGCAGGGCTTGGCCTGGCCCGGTCGCTGCCGGCATCTCCTGTTCCTGAGCAGGCGTTTGCCGGTGGCCTTCCTGGTTACCACGGCCTCGTGTCCTAAGAGCTTCCCCATGTCTTCTCAATCAAATACTTGTCTGCTTAAGTCCGCCAAAAGTTTTGTTTGCGTGTTGTTTGGGGTTCTGTTTTTTAGTTTCCTGCAACAAAAGCCCTGTTACGTAACCCACTGAGGACAAGTGATCAGAATGGTCTGCGGCAGAGCAGAGGAAGGAGACATGGACCTTCCAGCCCCATGTGATTGGCCCCAGCCTTGCTCTCATTCCAACAGCAGCATTTCTAGTTCTAGTGTCTTCGTTCCCCTGGGAAACACCTGTTGTCTCCACCTTTCTTCTCCACCCTGAGGGAATGAAAAAATAAAGTGGGATAAGATAGAGGATCCGTGTTGCTCAAAATACTGTGAGGTACCTTGTAGACGTGAGAAATAGAGAGATTCGGTGAGAAATCGGTTAGGGAGCAAGCAGCCTGAGACTCACAGTGTGTCGATGGCTTCAGTGAGCTGGAAGCTTATCTCCTTCTCTCATAAAACAGAGGGGCACATGGCGGGAGACCCAGGCCAACCTCCGTCTCGCCTCCCCTTGACTGCCAGCATGAGGTGCCCGCCTGATGGTGGCTGTAGTCAGAGTCTTATTGCAGACAGATGGCCCAAGAGCCTGAAATGTTTACTACGCAGTAGACGGTCACTGAGTCGTCCTCGCCCGTCTTAGCCAGTTCAGGCCACTGCAACAAATAGCATAGAGGGGCAATGAGAGCTGCTTCCTGGTTTGCAGATGGCGCTTCTTGCTGTGTCGTCACAAAAGAGGGAGAGAGGGAGAGAGTGTGCGCTGTAGTCTCTTCTTCTTACGAGGACATTCATCCCATCATGGGGGCTCCAGCCTCATGGGAAAACCAACCACCTCCCAAAGGCCCCATGTCCTGATATCATCACTTTGAGACTTAGGGCTTCAGCATATAAATTCTGAGGGGCACAAACATTCAGTCCATAGCACCCCCCCTCCCCCGACTGCAAAAAAAAAACCGGAGTGGATACCATTCTTGGTTTATTTTTATTTATTTTTATTTATTTTTATTTTTAAAATTTTTTTAAATTTATTTATGATAGTCACAGAGAGAGAGAGAGAGGCAGAGACACAGGCAGAGGGAGAAGCAGGCTCCATGCACCGGGAGCCTGACATGGGATTCAATCCCGGGTCTCCAGGATCGCGCCCTGGGCCAAAGGCAGGCACCAAACCGCTGTGCCACCCAGGGATCCCCCATTCTTGGTTTATATGGACTGAGATGAGGGTCTAATGGGAAGTTGGGGGCAGAAAAGAGATCCCTGGGTTTACGCAGCAGCTGCTGTACTGTTTTGACCCCACCCAACCCCCAGAGTGGATGAATGACTTTGCAGAGGCAGGATCAGTTCTCAGCTCCAGGCCAAGGCAAAGTCCTCTCCCTGAGTGGCACACACACGTGCGACTCTGCAAGCACTGGGCACAGAGGCTGCAGTGCCAGGAGATGGAGGCTTGTATCTTGCAGTTGTCCAGCCAGATTTAATACCCGATTATATAAGATAATTGCACTTGTAATTCTTAAGAGCAAAATGAATTCTGTGTTGGCCTTGGTGCCTCTTGAGAATTAGTAGAAATTATTCTGTAACCAATATCCCAAAAACTCCCAAGAGAAATAAAGGATCTCTTATGCTAAGGAGGCAATTATGAAATCGCTCCTAAAGCCAAGATTTCATCTACTAGTAGCTCCATTGATTATCTCCAACTCCTTTCTCATCTGCTCGCTTACCTCCCGTTCAAACCAGCAGAGGTAATCCGCGGTATCCACGTCAGGGACAACCAGTGCTTAGTAATGTGATATGTTCCAGCTCATTCCAAAGCAGATGCATGGTAATTATAAACGCCTTCCGCGAATACGTTTATTACTGATGTTATCCTGTAACCAGAACAGGCGCCTTAACTTTTAATTATCTTCTCCTCCTTCAGATTCTGAAAGCAATTTTTGTAAGCCATGTAATCTTCACCTACATCTATCATTTTAAGGGGCAGGCCGCCCACCTCTTCAAGCACATAAAATGTGTTTCTTTTCCATCAACAGTGGTCAGTCTGGGTTGGCTTGTGAGGGTCGAGATGGTTTCACGTCCCATTAATTGCGGGTTCTTCGGACTGGGAAAGGAGCGATGAATCGCCCTAATGAGAGCAACAGAAAGGACAATAGTTATTTGCAAAAACACTTTGACAATTACAAAGTGTTTTTACATAAAGTATTTTTTTTTTTTAAAAAAAGCACCTAAACCCTACAGCTTATCTTTGGGTTGCTAATGCCAACCCTGAGCAAATAATGTCGGTTGCATTTTTTTTCTTTACCAGAAAGGAAAATCCTACAATGGTCTCAGTAGAAGTTCGCCGACTTTTTTCAACGAGAAAAAGGGGCAAACAGCTCCAGGTGTGTCTGATGGAAAGCAAACTACCCAGAATGATGGGCTGAATAGACAAGGTCACGCAGCCGGGACGCTGGGGAAACTGGGAGCACTGGTTTCTCGGAGGAGGAGTGGGGCACAGGCCGCAGGGAGCACCGAGGCTTGCAGTGCAGGCCGGGAAGCAAGCCGGGTCGGGTGAGGATGCGGGGGTGCTGCTGTCTACGCAGCCGGATGCTAGAGAGGTGAGAGGGCCTCGCCGTTCTGCGAGGGGCAAGGCCAGGCCCTGCAGGACGGTGGCCCCAGCGGCCTCCAGGCCCACAAGGGCCGTGAGCGGGCCTACCCCCCGGAGCCAGGCCCCGGGAGCCCCAGCCCGAGCCCACAGAAGCTCCCAGGAGGAGGAGGAGGAGGAGGAGGCCCGAGGACACATGGAGTGGCCTGCACTGCAGTCTCGGCCGTGGCAGGTGTCCCGGCTCAGGACGGCCTGGCGGCGACCGGGCAAAGGTGCTGGGCGCGGGCCTCCGCTGGCGGGGACACTGAGGGCCGGGGGCGGCCTTTGTCCCCTCACCCCCCCGCTGACGTGGAGCTCATCGTGCTTAATAGTCATGAATGTCGGAAACCAACCAGAAAGGCAAACGGACTTCATCTGAATTCACTCCGGTTTCCCCAGGTCACACACGTTGTTCCACATAAGGCTCCGGGGAGGCAGGCCGCTGGGCCCCCACGTCACCCCAGAGCCACCTTTCCGCTGCTCAGAGCCTCCGGGTGGAGGCCGTGCAGGGAAGCATCCTGGGGACCCCCACCCGCCCCACTCTCCCCCTTCCTGCCCTGCTCGGGGCTGCACAGCTCAGCTCGGCCCCCCCTGCCCCGGACACAAGGGCCCACAGGCCCCAGCCTGCCCACCTGCCTGCCCACCTGTCTGCTCACCTGCCCACCCATCTGCCCCCCGCCTGCCCCCCGGCCTGCCCACCCACCTGCCCACCCATCTGCCGCCCGCCTGCCCCCCGCCTGCCCGCCACCTGCCCGCCCACCTGCCACCGTCAGTCTGGAATGCGGCTCGCTGTGTGACCCACCTGGCACCTAGATACGGTTACGTGCTGCAGCTGAGCAGTCTCACAGCACATTGCGCTTCCTTGTCTATGCCGTAGTGGTGACATAGACATTTATGCCACCGCAGGGCTCTAGACACGGTCCTGGGAACACCCGCGTAGCCACCCGGAGCACCTGTCTGTCTCTCCACCAAAGTATTCAGGCCATAGGTGGCTGTAGACAGGTAAGCAGGTAGGCAGGTAGGCGACGAGCGCGTAGATGGAGGTGGTCACACTCTCGTTGCCGTTTCCCTCCAAGGGGACTATGAAGTCCCAGGTGGCAAGCACCCAACTGCTGATAGGGCCGCGTGAGCCCGTCAGTGTCTGGGTGCTTTCTCAGGAGCTGTGGCAGCAGAGGTGAGAAGCGCACGAAGCGTCATTTTGCAGGGCATGCCTTGGCACGACCAGCCGGGGCCATGAAGGGCTTTGCTCGGGACGGAAGAGAATAAACCGCTCAGGAGACAGGGGTGTCGAGGGCCAAAGAGACCGTGTGCCGGCTGCACTGGCTCGCGTGCTGGCAACCGCTGTGAACCGATCGACCCCAAAAGGAGTAACAGCTTTCGCACCACGGAAGCTTGCGTCCTGCAGACCAGTCCCAGCCTGGCAGGCTCCTGTCTTGTCCGCATAGTTTCTCGAGGGCTTGGGAAGCTCTGCTGTCTTCGGTATGTGGCCTCCGTGGTCACCGTGTTTTGGCCCATCGCATCACGAAGAGCTTTGAGGAAACCATGTGGGCAGTGTTTGTAGCCCAGACCTGAAAACAGGCCTTATCTACCCACAGTCCTTTGGCCTCAACTCAGGCATGTAGAACACTAAGTTTCCACTGCTACTCTGACAAATTAGCACAACCTGATAGTTAAAACAATATACATTCATTCCCTTACAATTTTTGAGGTCAGAAGTCTGAAATCATTTACACTTAGTCCGAAATGAAGGTGTTAGTGGGACCACGCTCCTTCTAGAAGCTCTAGGGACGAATCTGTGTCCTTGCCCTCACCAGCACCCAGAGCGGAGCCCCTTGCATGGCCCCTTCATCCTCCATCTTCAAAGCTAGCAGGAGCATCATGCTCCAGCCACTACGTTGCTTCCTTCTTCTGTCCAACCTCCCTCCGCCGCTCTCACACAAGGACACTTGTGACGTAGGATCCACATCTCGACACTAGAGCGTGCACATCGCATAGTCCTTTTCTTACAAATTGATGAAATCACAAACCTAGGTTTGGACTTTAGAGATGAAGAGCTATTCAGAGTTCTCCATGTGGCTCGCGTGGATTGTAAGCCTTTTGCTTTGGGCTTTGCGGACAAAGTCGTAAACTTTGTTATCTTCCATTTGTAAACCACTGTCCTGTGACGGCGAGGCGTCTCTGCGAAGAGGGGAGTCTGAAGCTGATGCAGTCATTATTGAACCCCTGATGAAAGGATACGTTAATTATCTCATGATAGCCTCCAGTGGTCATGGATGTAGTCGACATTCCACCATGGGGCTGTCGGTAAGAGGGTGGCCGGAATTTATCGTTCTTTTTTCCTTCTGATTCAGATCTATTAAGATGTATAGTATTTTTCAAAAAGTGGAAGAGAATACAAGCAATGTAGAAGAAAATAAAAGTCTACGAGAAGAACGGTGCCTTTAAAATAGGAACGGTAGCCAGATATAGTAACGGTGCGAGCAGGGGAAGTGAGGACATGCAAAATATAACGCATGCAGATAAGACTTTAAAAGCTTAATGAAATGGAAAGTAAAAGAGCATTGGCAAAAAGTACATGTTCTTTGCAAAAGAAGATATTGTGAGCTTACAATTTAGAGTTTTAAGAATTCCTTGTCATTTTGTAACATGAATAATGGTGTAAGATTTGAACTAGAAGGTCTTTCATATTTCTTCCAAGTCTAAGATTCTCTATGAAATCCAAGATGGCTATGTGGTGCTAATACTACATTATTTCGTACTGGTAGAAAAGTACATTTCTAGCACATAGATGTAGGTGGTCTGACTCTTTGCTCTGACAATAATACGATATAAATAAGATAACGACACATTATTTTGTATTGGTAGAGTAATGAGGTACTCTACCAATATTCCACCCTTCATTCTGTAACTAAGTTGAAACACTACGCTAAGAGACTCACCAGTGCAGGTGCGCACGCGCAGCACACACACGTGCCCATGCTCATGCTCGTGCATACGTTTTCCTGAAATATCCAGTGAACAGAGATTAAGGGCCGTTGGGCAACGTAAGATGGGGATGCATCAGCTAATCGGTTAGTCATTGAATACGGCCGTCCCATATGAAGAGGAGAGAATAAAACCCTATATTCAGGAAAACATCGATATACTGACAATTGTACTTGGAGGAAAATAAGGCCGATGTAAGAGACAGTGTCACAGGGGTGTTTAGAGAATGAAAGCGTGTTTTCAATTACTCTAATCTCCAGAGTCAAATATTTAGAGCATGACATCACCCTTGACCAATGAAATGTCAACACCATTCTGCTCTGGTGCATCTCCCTGGGGCCCTCTCAGCTGGGTGGGGCCGGAGAGGACTTCAGACAAACAGAGCCAGACAGAAGGGGCAGTGGGCAGAGCTCAGAGCCAGAGGTGGGATGAAGAGAAATTGCATGTTTTTCAAATATGTTTATGGGAATGGTCAGTTCTTCTTCTTCTTCTTTTTTTAAGATTTTATTTATTCATGAAAGACAGAGAAAAAGGCAGAGACATAGGCAGAGGGAGAAGCAGGCTCCAGGCAGGGAGCCTGATGTGGGACTCGATCCTGAGACCGCGGATCACATCCTGAGCCAGGGGCAGGTGCTCAACCGCTGAGCCACCCAGGCGTCCCGGAATGGTCAGTCCTATAGTGTATTTCTTACACTTAGATTAAGCAAAACTTTCACTTGATGGGAACATTGCCTTTGTTAATGTATTGGGATTCTTAATGTGCTGAACACAAGCACTGAACTTTCCAGAGCTCTGAATATGAGCCGGAGGCTGAGTATATAAGGCAAATAGGAAACCCAAGGCTTTTGAATGGAATTAGACATCTTTGGCAGAAAAATCAATAGGGAAACCTTTTAAACACAAGGATATTGGGTCCTAAATCAGATACATGGAAACGGAATCCCTATGCTCCCTGCCGCCCATCCTACAGGCCAGACTGTCCCAGTTCACATATCTGGCTTTAAAGGCAAAATTCTTTGTGGAAGATCGACCTCTGTCTGACCTTTAGTTACCCTTCTCTTTCCCTCAACCAGGAAATCTTTTTCTAGAAGGCAGGTGTGGAGAGTCACACTTTATATGGATGTGAGGGTGGCCCTACTTTGATCCACTGTCCATTGTTCTCCAGGGCTAATTTGTTCGAGCTTGCTGCCCTAAGGCCCTACTCTGTAGGAACTCCCTGAAGGAAAGATTATTTTTTCTCATAGGATCCTTGAAATTACAGCTTTTTAATTTGAAATACTGTTTTTCATGAGTAGGGCGGTGTTGGTAATGCTTGAATATATTCTATTGCCTGCAAATTGCCTTGTATTTTTTTCTACAACCAACTCCTACATTGAGATATGGAGTTTGCGCATTAGGGAACTCACTACCACTAGTTAAATCTAAAGTATTTTCCAAGTCTTTCTTGATGATGACCCATATATATGATGTTTTAATGCCTATTTATGAAGTTATGACACGCGGCACAGAAACCAAAAGCAGAGACTCTAGATCCAAACATCCTGGGTTCAAGCATCCTAGCCCTGATGCTTGATGGTCCGATTTAATCCCTTGACACCTCAGTCCTCTCTGCAACCTACTTCATGGGGCTGTTGTGAGAGTTATGTGAGCTAATAATTGTAAGGTGCTTAAAATGGAGTCTAGGCAGTAATAGGCACCTAATGTGGATGAGCTTTTATTACTCGTTTCTTTGGGTATGTGTAGACTAAGGGAGGCTTTAAAAAACAAAAGTACTTCCTACTCTACCTCGTTTTCTTTTTCCTTAAAAAAGCACAATGAATAAACAACTGCATGCCTCCATCTATACATTGGAAATGGGAGCTCAGCCAACCTTTAAATGAAACATGGGTAGATCTGGGGAAATATAAGCCCCTTTCACAAGAGACTCGGTCATTGTTTTTTGTATTTTCATTAGGACGGAGTAGGGCAGGAAAAGCCTTCATTCCTCACTCTACGTAGACCCCCAACCTGGAGAATATTGGAATCTTAGGCGTCACTCATCACAGTTGTCCTAGGAACTTAAGGAACAGTTCTGTGTATCTCTGAGTTTTGAGAAAATTACAGGGAAGACAAATCAAGGAGAATCAAAGAGTGTGGAAGAGAAGCCAACATTTACTGAGTGCCTATTATATGCCAGACCACATAATACACACTTTGCACATATTATCTTCTGACAGGGCAAGGAGTTACTGACTGCATCGTGAAGACGAAGACATCATGTATGAGAGCGTCAGGATTGGAGCCCGGGACTGTCTGATTCTGGGCAGTCTGCTCTTTCTCCCTCCTCACTTTGCTTCCATGGGACACATATTGTATGTGTCCACTGTTAAGAATTACAATCCTAAGCAATTGAGGCAAGATTACTTTTCTCTGTAGGTTTTTTTATTTTTAATCAGGTAAAATAATGGTATGTTTTAGAAATTTTTTTATTCAAAATAGTAAAAACGCATTTTTATTCTTAAAATATTAACATACATATTTTCAGGACAGGTCTCTGAGTTGAAAACTTTATTCTTTGCCAGTGTAGGATAAAGCATCGCGAAGCTAAGCCAAGCAGCTGGTGGGTTGCCTTGGGCCTACGGAAAGGGAGGGAGCCCCTGCAAATGTGTTTAGCTGTGAAGTTTCTTTTCTGCCCCCAGCTTTCTCGAAACATAATCGACATTTATCACTGTGTAAGTTTAAGGTACGAAACGTGACGATCTGATACAGGTGTATATTGTGAGATGATTACCGCAGATAAGATTAGTTAGCACATCCTTCACCTCCTATGATTACCACTTTCTGTTATTGTGGTGGTTGTGGTGAGAACATTTAGAGTCTACTCTATGAGCATCTTCCATGGATACAACACAGTATTGCAAACTATAGTCATTATGTCGTCCATTAGACCCCTAGGATTTATTCATATTTTAACTGGAAAGTTATACCCTTAACCTTTCATCATTCTTCTCACCCATCCACTTCCTGACAACCAGCATCTATTCTCTATGAATTCAACTTTTTTAGTTTCCACATATAAGGAAGATCATACACTATTTTGTCTTTCTCCATCTGACTTCTTTCATTTGGCACAATGCCCTCAAGGTTCATCCATGTTATCACAAATGGTAGAATTTTCTTTTTACAGGCTAAATAATATTCCATTGTGTGTATATACAATGCATCTTCTTTTCTCGTGCATCCATCAACAATGGATACTTATCCGGTTTCTAGTCTTGGCTATTGTGACTAATGCCAGAGTGAATGTGGAAATACAGGTATCTCCTCAAGATAATGATTTCACTTTCTTTGAATATGTACCCAGAAGTGGGATTACTAGATCACATCCGAGTTCTCTGTTTAATTTTTTAAGGAACCTCCATTTTCTTTCTTTCTTCTTTTTTTTTTTTTTTTTTTTTAAGATTCACTTATTTTACAGAAAGAGAAATCACAGAGAAGGAGGGACAGAGGAAGAGGGAGAAAGAATCTCAAGCAGACTCCATGCTGAGTAAGGAGCCTGATGCAGGGTTTGATCCCATGATCCCAAGATCATGCCCCAGCTGAAACCAAGAGTCAGCCACCCAGGTGCCCCTCCATACTGTTTTCCGTAGTGGCTGTGCCAGTTTGCATTTCTAGCAACAGTTTACAAGTGTTCTCTTTTCTCCACATCCTCATCAGCACTTACTATCTCTTGTCTTTTTGATAATAACCATTCTAACAGGTGTGAGGTGGTATCTCATTGTGGTTTTGATTTGCATTTCCCTAATGATGAGTGATGTTGAGCACCTTTTCACTGGCCATTTGCATGTCTTCTTTGGGAAAGTGTCTAATTCAGATCCTTTTCCAACATTTTAATCATATTGTTTGGGGGTTTTGTTTGTTTTAGTTTTATTGCCATTGAATTTTATGAGTTCCTTACATATTTTGGATAACAACTCCTTATTAGATGTAGTTTGCAAATAATTTCTCCCACACCATAGGTTATCTTTTTATTTTGTTGAACTGAACAAAATGATAGGGAGCTTTCTTTATTCTTTTCTCTTTCTTTCTTTCTTTTTTTTTTTTTTTGATAGGGAGCTTTTTAGTCTGATATAGTCCCACTTGCTTAGTTTTTTGCTTTTGTGGCTAGTGTTTTGGTGGCATTGCCAAGACCAATTTCAAGGACATTTTCCTCTATGTTTTCTTCTAGAAGTTTTCTGGTTTCAGGTCTTACATTTAATTCTTTAATTCATTTTGAGTTAATTTTTGTGCGTGATGTAGGCTAGGAGTCCAATTTCAATCTTTTACCTGTGAATATCGTTTTCTCAATGCTATTTATTGAAGAGAACACTCTTTCCCCATTATTCCTTGAGTAGTCTTTGCTCTCTTGTCAAATATTAGTTGACTGTATATGGAAGAGTTTATTTCTGGACTCTTGATTTTGACCCATTGGTCTATGTGTCTGTTTTTATGCCTGTACCAGACTACTTTGATTACTATAGGTTTGTAATATAGTTTGAAATCAGTAAATGTGATCCCTCCAGCTTTGTTCTTTCTCAGCATTAACTTTAGAGTTGTGAAGTCCCTAGAACCTGGGAATTTGGATTCCAATGCTTCTGATAACAGTTGGCCCTATATGGGAAATGCAGGTACTGTGACCCCCACTTATTCTCAGAATTGGGGATATCAAGAAGACCTAGCATCTAGTTCCTGCCTACTGGTCTCAGCATGACCATTCTCTCCCCATGTCTCCCCAGGCTCACTTCTAACCCAGAGGGAGACAAGAGAAGATATAATTCCTTAAAGATATTCCCAGGACTCACCCCAGCCCATCCTCACCCTCACCTCCAGGGCACATGGACCACCCTCAGTCAGGGCCATGGTTCCTCCCGTTTCTGGAGTGCTATTTCCAAGGACTTTGGGAAAATTGTGCAAGATGTGAGGGTACACTGAAAAATGTTTTTGAATTAATGAGATGCTTTGGAACCACACAATCTCCTGAGATAATATTCATTTGTTGATTAAAGAAATATACTTCTGTATATATAAATGCTCTCAGAAGTCTCTTTCCAAATATTTTAAAAATAAATCTTTTCTTTTTGGGGGTAGGAGGACATACAGAGAATATGATTTCAATAATATTACTTATTCATTGTCATAAATAACTATTGAGCTGTACAAGTGCTCTGAAATTATCTTTTATACATTTTATATCTTCTGCCTGTAATTAAATAATACCTCAGGACATATACCAAACAAAAATGAACAGAGAAACAAGACCTGAGTCATGCCAGCCACATAGTTTGCCCACTGGGAAGCAGCCAAAGCACAGACTAAGGACATAATCCTGGGGTTAAGCCAGGGGATACGATCTTTTGTTTTTCCTATGGCCAGACATGTACATAAAGCATTTCCTTCCTCCATGCATTTATATCCAACTCTAGGGAAGATCCAGGGAAAGAAGTAGTGCCTGAGATACTTCAGTGGCTAAGAAATTTTTTGGGGGGTAAGACTGGTGAGTATCTAAATGGAGTCTTTAAATAATCAAATTGGATTTGAATTACTTTATTTTTATTTCATTTTATTTCAGCTATATTGAGTTACAATTGACAAAAAATTGTAAGATACTTAAATGTACAACATGATGATTTGTGCATATTAGAGAAAGGATATGTTTTTTTCTCTATTAGCTGTATTTGCTAGGCTGAATGCAAGATGAAAAAATTTGGAACAGAATAATTGTAAGATATTAAGGCACTCTGAAGAACATGGCCACTTTGTAGAATAAAAATTGATAGAATTTCCTACTCCTGCTAGAGCTATCTTGAGTGACCTGTGCCTATATTTTATGTGAACAAAGAGCTGCCCTTAAGAAGATTGTTTGAAAATATGAACTTTCACCTGAATTCTATGCTTATTTTATCTGATCAGACTCCTGGTGTTACTCTGAAGATGGGTCAGAAGAGGCTATCACTGAGTACATCCATGTATCCTGAAATAATCAGAGCGTGTGATGAAAAACATGACCAGATTCCCATTTCCGAACTAGATTCCTAAAGGAATCTATATGCACTAAGGAATCTACATGCAAAGTCCAAGAATTTCTTTATATGCATAAAGAAAATGTCAGGGAAGTGCATTATCTTATTGCTAAATAAGGCTTCGACCCCTCGGTTCCCATCTTGTTTCCTGTTTCAGTAGCCTAAGATGGTTCATGTGTGAGCCTAGAGGGATATGTTTGCCTGCCCAGCGTTAAGGGATAAGACTAGATTCAAAGAACTAATGCAAACTGTATAGAGCAATTCCAGGCATATAATACACACTTTATGAGCATTTAACACCATTATTATCATCATTATTATTTTAAATGATAGCCACCCTCCTCTCCTGAGCAATAAGCTTCAGTCTCCTGGCGTTGACTGGATGGAGGAAAGGCTGCATTATCCAAAGGGGAAATACTGTGATATTGCAAAGCATTATCTTTCTAACCTACAGTTCTCCAAATAGTAGGTCTATTTGTTTGTTGGCTTCTTTTGGATTTTTGAAATACAACAGAGACACAGCTATAACCTAAGACTGGTCAGTCTACGTTTGGAGGAAAGCTGTAACCACCTCTCAGTGAGGTTTCTTAAAGCAGCATAGATGTATAGACAAGCCACATTTTTCTACCCACTACCCTGAGGAACATTCTCACTTAACTTTGGGCATCCACAGCCATAAAGGGGTGTTTTGGGGACTGTTATCCCATAATTCCCTGTGTTCTTAAGACAGATAGACTCAGGTCTTTGACCCACAGGTAGATTTTAGAGCATAACGTAGGCACAGATAGAGCTATCTCTTCACAGTGGAATCAGACAAATGGTAGCTCTAAGGGAAATAACGTCTGAAGAAGACATCTACCTCACATCAGAGCCAAATTAGAGACGTAAATCAGAACCCAAAGCATAGATAAATCTGCTGGTTTTGTAGAGAGAAAAAGTTTAGGGGTTTATTGAGGAATACTCGTATAGTATTTCTTTCTAAAACAAAATAAAACCATTATTACAGAGGTTTGCTTCTGCAGGCAGCCACAGCTGTATACAATATGTAAGTATGGGTCTCAGGCTCAAAAACCACATTAAAATAGAGTTAAGAGCCTGGCTTACATCCATCAAAGTTTGGGTAATTTCAGGGTTACGCCAAGCCACAGAACACCCTGCGTAGTGCCAAGGCTCCTCCACCCATCTGGTTCTTTATATCGGGCTGTTTGACTGCCAGTCATTTCGAATCCCTCCAAGCAGAAGGGCTGGAAAGCGGAGTATGGTTCAAGACTCCACTGTGGTTTCATTCTCTCCTCCACTGCAGCGAGCGCTAAGCCCAGGAGCGGGCCACCGTACCTTCCAAGTCTTTGTTTTTGAAGGAATTGCCCTGGTCATGAGTAAGACTTTGGAGGGTGAAAAATCGGGATGAAACAAGGTGGTGGTGGTGTTCAGCACCGCGCCTCCCTTGGGGGGAGCAGAGAGGGAGACCAGATCTGAAGAAAGAAAACCCAGGGACTAACATGGTGGGATCCCTGTCCTGGGGCTGTGGATGTGGAACCAAGGGAAGCCTCAGCTGTATCTAAGCAACCTCTGCCTATGATACGGACGTAGGGGTCTCCCCTCCTGAAGACCGGAAAACATTTTGTTGTGGATTGTGTGCGAATACTGTAGCTGATGGAGGCTTTAGACTTGAACTAACAGAATAATGATTAAGCACTGATTATATAAATATTCTCCAGCTAAATTCATCATGTGCCTTTCCACATATGTGATGTATGTGCAAGTGGCAGGAAACATTGTCTTCTCTGACAGATCTTTTAATTGGAGGAAAGTGACTGCATAACAAATTGAGATATCACAGCTTAAAGCCCCCGTGGTGATAAATATTTAATATGTATCCACATATTTTGCTGTGCTGGGTGTCAGCCCTACCTCCGCCTTACTCCTTCTTTGTGACCTTGGGGAAATAATAACTTTCTTTCCTATACTCGTTTCTCTGCCAATTACATAAAAATAATTACTAGAAAAAGTTATAAAATCACATTTAATTTCTTCAAGCACTTTGGGACTCATTGGCACCGCCAATCAATATGTTCTATAATAAGAAGGAAAAAGAAACATCTCCTTATATTGGCCAAATTTTCAAAAGTGTACATCGATCAGTATCCGTGTCCTGATAATGCTGCATCTCTCATCACAGATGAAACTGCTATCTAGCGAATTCGGTCACTCTGGACTTTTCTAACCATTTCTATATTCTATTTCTGCCTTCAAATACCTTTAAATCAGATTATGAACTATTGAGCACGTCATAAATACAAGGCACTGGAATACAGTAAGGAATCCTGATACAGATGCGTGTCAAAAAAGGATAATTATTTAAGTTTACACACAAGTATAAGATATTGTTTTCATGCTAGCAAATATAATGAAGCTTATTTACAGCACCCTTCAAAGAAAGAAGAAATGAACCTATCAAATGAAATAACTGCATGTGTGTGTATTTGGGATCTTGGATAAGTTCTTTCCAAGGACCTCCATTTCCTTACCTGTAAAATGGGGCAATAGTAGTACCTAATTCATAGGTTTGCTGTGAGGACTGGATGAAGATTGTGTGCGTCAAGAATTTATGAGTCTAAACCATGAGTGCTACCGTGAGCTCAGTTGTGCTGGAGCCCCAGTACCCCAGAATGTGACTATATTTGGGAATAGGGACTTTTAAAGAGGTAATTAAGTTAAAATGAGGCTGTTGGGGTAGACTTTGACTTAATATGACTGGTGTCCTCATAAGAAGAGATAAGGACACACAGAAACACCAGGGGTGCACGTGTGCAGAGGGATGGCCATCTGTCTGCCAAAGAGGGGATGTGGCACAGATCCTTCCCTCATGACCTTCAGAGGGAACAACCCCGGTGCCACCTTGATCTTAAACTCCAAGCCTCTAGAGCTTTGAAGGAATTAATTTCTGATGTATAAGCCACCCAGTCTGTAGGGTTTTGTGAAGGCAGCGGGGGCAGACTAACACGAGTGTTCAATATGTATTTGCTCCCCAGAGATGAGAAAGGCAGAGAGGGGGAAGTGAACGTGCACACGGGCCACTGCAGAAGAATGGACGTGGTTACCTACCCCATACCCCCTGAGTTGACCTTCCTAGATGACCTCAAGGAGCTCTAGGTTTCTGGCACCAGAACATCATTGAATTGTCTTCTCCAGTCAGTGAGGAAGTTCTGGGAAGAATCACCGCTGCTTGCAGACAGAGAAAAAGCAGAGCATCCTCATTAATATCACTTTATAGATTCATTTGGAAGGACACTGGGCTTCAAATCATACCAAAGTAACACACAAAACAAAAGGAGCTCTTATTCTCCCCAAGTCTATTGACCATTTGCAAGTATAAATCGATAGTGCATTTTCAAAACGCTTTGTTTCCTTTATGAATGTCTTAATTTCTCTAGGCCAGAGAATCTTAGAGTCCAGAGTAAAATAAGATAAGCCAGGAAGATACGAATCAGGGTTTATTCGTAGGGACCTCATCAATGCAATCATTACACAACATGTTCTTGGCAGGTCAGTTGGGTAATGTATGCACATATGTAATTCCTTAGTACAGACCCAGCCTGCTAATATATGTCACTCTGCAGTTGGGTCCAGGAGGCTAAGAGAAATCAGGCTCAGAGCTCTAAGTCTTTGCTGTGTCATCTCGACAACAACACAAATTCCACAGAGATCTAATAGTGTATTGCTGCCAATATCTGGATCCTTTTATGGCTAAGTGTTCTCTTTCTCCTTTGCTTGCAGCATAGTTTTAAAATCATGTAGTGCAGCTTACGTCTGGGAGAGCCCAGATGATATCTCCGTATCCTGAGGTCGGACCCCAACAGCCCATCAGTTAGCACATGACCACTGTGGGTTAAGCATGTGACGTTTTAAGTACTTCATTAGCCTGGGGCCGTGTTCCCTGGGGAGTCCCTCTAACAAAGGGTGTTATGGATGCTTCCCAAATGTTCAGTTGTTTTAAATCCTTCTTATTAAATGTAGACAGGCTGTGTAAGGAAGGGAAGCCTAGGGTTTTAGATGGGACCCTTGGAACCTTCCAGTCCAGGGGTGGCAAATAGATTTTATTGCAATTGTTAAGTCTTATCAATTGATTGTGTCTACCCAGAGCATGATGTTGAAGCTGTGCCAAAACCAACTGTGGGCTCAGCAAGAAGGTAATGCTGAGGTTGTTACTGGGGTCCGTGGTGGGCGCGAGGTTGGGGGGAGTAGAAAGACATACTAAGTATTTTCCATCGCTTAGTCAAATCCTTTCTTCTTGTATATGAGGAAACTGAATTCCAAAGATATTATTTGATATTCTCAAATCGTATAATCAGTTACCAAAAAAAAAGCCGAAGTCAGAATCAATACATCCTGACTCCCTTCCTACCACATCACTGAAAAAAATCCTAGTTGCATGAATATAACTTAACTCTGCCCTTCAGGTGATGCTACTGGTCTTCATTCTCTAATGAAACCATAATCCAGAAAGAAGAACTAAAAGTTCCTCCCTCCCAAGCACCCATATATCCCTTCTTCCCTCAAGGACGTGTTTACTCTGCATTTACTTAGAGTCATTTTTCTCCTGAGACCCTTTCCGTGTTAGAAACAGGAGATAAAGTTTGTGTTCAGGTAGTATTTACTCATCCGGGAATGGGGGAGAGCGATACACAAAGTCTGAATTCTGTATGTTGGAATTTAAGCTATTAAAGCGCCTTGAGTTCTTTAGAAAAAGAATTTAAAAACGAATATTTCCTTTGTTATCAATATGCCAAACAGGTGAGAAAACATGAATCTCTCTACGTAAACACAAAATGTTCTGCGCAGGAACTGAGTGAATTAAGGGGGGCGGGGGGGGGGAAGGTCGTACAAAGGATAAAAATAAACGCTGGTGAACCTTCTGCAGGAATGAGCGAGGAGTTAAATTCTAATTCTTTGTAGCAATTATTTTTTCCCCTTGGGAAAGGACATTAAGAACTTTTGCGCTGCAATGCCATCTATTTTTTATTGCGCCAATGAACAAGTACATCTTTCCAAACTGCCACTATTCATCACTTTTAAATAAGAATAGATGAGTTTGAAAAGATATGAAGATTCATTAGTCCCAGCTCTAAATATTGCAGGTGAAATTATTTCCATTTCCAGACTCAAAGAAGCGTCACATAATATCCTTGAAAATTACGCTTCCAAAGAACGTGCCCCTTGTTTGGACAAATGCAAAGGCCACACAAGGCCCCGTGTTCGTTGCCCCAGCCCCAGTATCGTGTGTACCACCAATTTATCTATTTATTTATTTATTTATTTATTTATTTATTTATTGCCAATTTAGAACAACATTCGATCTTGTAGGAAGGAGTACTTTCTTTATAATGAGACCATCCAGAAAGCTGGGGCGGGGTGGGGGAAGACGAGGGGGAGGAGTTTGAAATCAATAGGATATTTTAATGAAGTTGTGTAGTCAGTGGACAAGTTTTATTAAGATCCACTCCCTTCCAACCACATTAACCTCCAGACGCCAATAACCGAGGCAGTATTTACTCCGGAGGAGAAGCTGGCATGAGGAGCCCTGAGTTCCCCCAAGCACTTACCTACCCAGCACTGTGGAGATTGACATTTATTACCAGATTCATCATCCCAAGGCTCCTAAAGGGGGGATATAATCTGTAAGCGGAGACAGATACTGAGGGCATAAGCGGGGTGGGTGAGGGGGTTCAGTGCTCTGGAAGCAGGACTAGAACTATCCCTTGACTCCTGTACACTAGCCCAACACCCTACTTGGTGACCAAGCACTAGCCCTCAGCATCCTAACTCCTTTGAAGGTCTTCTTTTTTTTTTAATTATGATAGTCACAGAGAGAGAGAGAGGCAGAGACATAGGCAGAGGGAGAAGCAGGCTCCATGCACCGAGAGCCCGATGTGGGATTCGATCCCGGGTCTCCAGGATCGCGCCCTGGGCCAAAGGCAGGCGCTAAACCACTGCGCCACCCAGGGATCCCGAAGGTCTTCTTTCAAAACAACCAATCCTCAAGGATACCTAGTGGCTCCGTCAGTAAAGCATCTGACTCTTGATTTTGGTTCAAATCACGATCTCAGGATTGAGCCCTGCAACAGGCTCTGGGATGGCCATGAAGCCAGCATAAGATTCTCTCTCTCTCTGTCTCTCTCTCTCTCTCCCACGCCCCCATCCATCCCTTCCCTCCCTCCCTCTCTCTCTCTCTCAAAACAAAACAACCAAACCTCTACTCCAGTATTGCCATTTGTTTTACCACCATAGGCCCAGGCCCTACAGGGGGCACACCTAACTCTCCCATGCAGAGGAAGGGCCAGTCCTACACTTTCTTGGGGTGGTGTTTTGAGCTCGCCACGGAGAATAAGACATGGATGGGGAGGGATCACCATATCCCATTTGTGGCATTTACTTTGTCTTGACTTCACTAGGCCTTTGTTACCTACATGAGGGAGGGCGAGAACTCTGTCACGCAGCCTCGCCCCCACAGTACGTTACACATAGTAGGTGCTCAACACTTGTGAGAAGAATGACTACCTAATTGAACGAGTTAATGGGTGGGTAACAGCTCCCGATGGAGTGTCCTCAGCCGCCAGTCTGTTTCTGCCTTGTCACTGACCTTCTACCACCTGAGCCACTTCACGGACAAAAGTACAACCTCCCTCCCTCTCCTTTGCTCACCTGATATGCCCTCCCCATGTCACCCGTACTGACTTGCCACAATGTAATGAGGGCCTCGGGAGAATGACTCAGCTCAGTGTTGCCTCTAGATGTCCCATGACCTTTCCTTCTTCATCATTTGCTCATTGCCAGTCTGAGTCATTCAGCTTCTGGCTTAATGGAAATGGTGTTTATGCCGTATAGACTACTCTCCATCTATGTCTACGTCAAAAATGTTTGCATACATGCATATGTATATATAATTTATATGTAAATAAAATGTGTATCTTTGTATTCTATATTCGTATTTGTATTCTTATACGTATATAATGTTTTTAAAACTCTCCCACAGCCATTGTCTCATTTGACTGACACAGCACCTTCTGGGAACAGCAGGATGTACCGCGTGAGTCTTAGAGGAAGTAGAGCTGATGTAACCAAGGTCACACAGCTAGTTATCCAACAATTGGCAGATGCATGTCCCACGTTCTTTTCACTGTGCCACCCACTTCTTCAATTGCTGGCTGACCTGTTTCCACTCTCAGGGCATAGGCATGACTCATGACTCAGTTTCAGCCAGCACGAGAGTTGTGGATAAACTTGACAGGAGCCTCTTAAACCGTAGTAGATTTTTAACCCCCCCCCCCAAAAAAAAATACCTGAAATAGTTAATGTTTGGAAAATCCCACCTCACTGAAATCTCATCAGAAATGGAAACTCCCCTTCATTCATTGGTGAGGACTTGAGGGGATGGAGGTAGCGTAAGAAGCAAGTGTCATGGGAGCTTCTGGAGGTCTTCTGTCCCAGGGAAGGAAGGATCCATTGTTGAATATGGTCCGAGAACAATCCCACAGCCAGCATGGCAGGGGCACAGGTAAAGGGCTGATGGGCCAGGTGCTCTGTTTTGAGAGAGAGAGGGAAGTTGGTCCAGGAGGGAGTGGTAGGTGAAGGAGTTGAGAGGAAGACAGAGAGGAAATGTATGTCAGAGACTGGCTGAGCGGTGGGGAATTGCTGTGTCCCAGGAGGACCAAACTGCCTCATCATTGGGGAGACCATTTGGATCCCCAAAACATGCCTTATTTTTATTTAATTTAGTTTTGCAACTGTTTTAAAATGATTTTTTTTTCCTGAATCCATTTCCCTGTGTGTTAAATGGAGACAAATTTACCACTTCTCAGCTATGGACACCAAAAAAATGTTTTAATTTCCCTAAGCCTCATATTTCCACTTTGGAGAAATAGAAAGACTGAAACCTGCCACAGTATTGTTGTAGGGAATAAAATGAGATGATCTGAAGCCTCGAGGGACAATACTTGGCACAGAGAGGTGGCTTAGTTGTTTACCTTCTGAGTGGGATTTCATGCGCTTCTGTCCTTCATACTAAGCACACATTTACAACAACCGTCTTGGTTCCCAAAGTGCAGATCTCCTGGAAACACTCATCATCATTTCTTCAGTCTAGACCCTAGATAGACAGGTAGATGATAGGTAACAAATGGGCAGAGGGGTAGAGAGAGATGGAGAGAGACATGGTGGAAATTTTCTTTTTAAGATTTATTTATTTATTTGAGAGAGAGAGAGAGAGCAGAGGGAGAGGGAGAGGGAGAGAATCTCCAGCAGACTCCATGCTGAGCGCTGAGCACTGAGCCCGACACAGAACTCTTTGATCTCACAACACTGGGATCATGACCTGAGTGAAAATCAAGAGTCAGACACTCAACTGACTGAGCCACCCAGATGCAGCCCCCTTCACCTCCACGGAGAAATTAAAATGAGAGAGGGGGAGAAAGAGAGAGACAGGTAGGAAGGAAATGGAGATTTATGGATAGGGAATTGAAAGATTATTCTTGACTCACCCTCACCTCCATGAGACATTATCATTTAATCCCTCTGAATCCAAAACCTGAGTAGTTGTAAATGGCATTGAGACTTGGGAGATTTCTGCAGGTCCTGGTCATTCATATTTCTTGCTTGTTACTGAGTAATGAGATATCACAGGAAAGTGGAAGTCCTAAGGGAGGAAGAAAAAGTTTTAAACCTACTCAGAAAAATGGGCCCAAATGAAAACTGGAGTGTATTTTTCCCCAATTTAACTGTACATTTTCAACCCTCTATCTCCATCATGACTTCAATAAATGTCTCTTCCCCTCCCTGCCCTTACGTCCTCCCCCCTGTCATTTGTGCCCATGACCTCAGGTTTTATGTATCACTGGGAGGTAAGTAAAATTAGTGTTTTTGTGGATTCCAGGAGTGTTAAGGTTCACACTGGGTGGATCAGGATAGAGTCTGGCTGTCATAGGATCTTGGAAGAAAGAGCCCCATATAGCGCAGTCCATCGAGATTGGATGCCCTGAAATAATCGGGTGTATCTCACGCACCTGGAGCAGGAAAGCATCTCAGGTGATGATGTCCTCACTGGCCATTACCAATGCGCAGAGGGCACATGCAAGAAATGGACATGACAACTTTGAACCGAGTGGCCCAACACGTGTTGCTGACTTAAGACTGGTGACGACAGGATTTATGCCTGTTGATGGCAACTGGCTTCATTCTCCCCGGCCAGACCCCTGGAAGAAAAGTTTCATTCCCAAACTTTTCCAGTTTTGTCAGAAACCCTTTTTCAACCACAAAATATTTCATGCCCCCTCGCCATGATTACAACCATGGCCAACATTTTATCATGAGCCAAGCCCTGCTTATGTGCTTTCTGTATATTGATTCTGTTAATGTTCATTCCATCCTTGTGAGGAAAATAGTATCGTGGCATTTCACAGAGGAGAAAGCCAAGGTAAGGAGAAGCTAAAGAGCTTGCCCAAAGTCACAGCACAGCTAGAGGGGAACTGAGTTATGACCCAATTCCAGTCCCTAGTCTTAATGGCTATGCTATCCTTTCTCCGGATTGTAGGTCAACTTGCACTGCAAACCACAAGGACAGGAGTCACATAAGGACAGAAGGATTCCATATACAACCAATACGCTGGAGGTATTATGGAAAAATAATACAGTGGAGGTATTATGTATTTGATCCATAAACAACACTTGAAACAGTACGTGGCTGTGTAGACTTCCTCTGATGGCAGGGCTTACCCTGATGATGCATGGTCAGACCACCCCTGTGCCCACATGGCCCCAGGGCTTCCTATTCCAAGGCCCTGTCATAGTCTCTTGGACCCTGGCTGTATATTGGACTTAGTTGTGTCCTTCCGGTCAGGGATTGTAAATGTTTTTATGCACTCATCACTTCGTGCACATAATAGGTGCTCAATTAATGTTTTTGGAGTAAATGAATGCAAAAGTCTGCATATAGCTCCTCCTTCCTCCACTGAGGGTGTTTGCCAGTACAGATGACTTGGAAACAAGTAGCTTAGAAGGTGTAATCAATGATTATACCAGGTCTTTTAAAAGAGGAGACCTCGGGTTGCTCAGTGGGCTGGATGTCCAACTCTGGATGTCTGCTCAGCTCAGATCTCAGGGTCGTGAGACCAGGCTCCACATCCAGCTCTGAACTGAGCTTAGAAGCTACTTGTCCCTCTTCCTCTGCTCCTCCTTCTACTCATTCTCTGTCAAAAAGATAAATAAATAAAATATTTTTTAAAAAAAACATTTAAAAAGTGTTTACTTAAAGAGAAAAATGAAAGGAAACCTGAAAGAGAGTGTGAGAAGCGTCCCCTCCAGGGACCAGTATAAAAAGCATGGCACAGGGTGGGTTCCTGGAGCCCTTTTCCTGGGTCTCTAATAAAGCAGTTCTTTGGGGATGGTAATGGACATTATGGTCTATGAGGGGTCAGCGTCAGCAGACACCTTCAGTGAAGATGGCAAGCTCTTTGGCCAGTTCTGGTCTGAAGGTGCTGAGGCCCTGAGTTTCATGTGGAACCGAGGACAGGGTAGGACGCACCTTCCTCAAGCCGTGAGAACCACACCACGTTGGCCGCCAGCAGGATGACTTGAGGTGGGATCAAGCTGCTGAGGCCTCTGACCCTGACTGGCTGTGTAACAGAGGCTTGCAGCTTCAAGTCAAGTTGTGGCCAACCCACAGGAAATCTTTCCCTCCCAGGCTTCTTCCAAGGGCATGACGTTAGGTGGGCTGCACTCACTGCAAATTACAATGAGTAACACTGGGAGATTTCGAGTTTGGCTTTACGGGTGTGACACTGAACTTTATGGGGTCACAGGAGCTTGGGGGTGGGCTGGAGAGACCAGAGCAGCTCTGTGTTCCCAGCTCTTGGGTCTGCCTGCTGGGGGACGTTTGGGGCTTTGAAGTAACTCCCTCTCACTCTTAGAAACAGCTAAGCAACCCCAGAGGGCCCAGCCTGAGCCCAGGATGAGATAAATAAGGGAGCGGGGTCTGGGTTATATCATTAAAAATGATCCATGAAAATTGGATAGCAAATCACTGATACTGAGATTTTTTTGGGGGGGGTCTGGAATTGGATTATATGTGCAGACCCCATTTATCACTCATTACAGTATCAGAATTAGTGTCCTAGCTACAGAGTGCGGATGCACAGAGGGAAAGGGATACAGAGAATGTGCCCAAACAGAGTCCCTTAAGGGGACTTATGTCAGAGAGGACCGAGCTTGAATCCTCACTCAGGAAGCCCATTCTGAGCTGACGATGCTCCGTCCTCCTCCGTGATCTGACATTCCACTCGCCTTTACGCCCCGCGCGTGACCTTTGGATAGCTTTTCCTTACGAAACGAATCCTGGTGCCCACGCCAGGCATTCAACAGAGCAGCACAAATCGGTCGCTGCCTATTAAAACTTTAAACTTCTCAAAAACGAGAAACCGAGAAAACCAGCATGGGCGCAGTGCGGCGGATATGCACACAGAATCAACCATTTGATTTCGAGTAGAAATAAATCAAAAGCAGACACTTCCCATGACCAGAGATGAGGCGGTGTCTGGAGCCAGATAGCAGCAGGTTGCTAAGTATAAAGTGCACATAAAATCCAATTGTAAGTTGGCTGACCACAGAACACGACTGGATTCACTTACTGCTAATTAGGACGAATAAAAAGAGACACTAGGAGATGTGAAGCTTGGGATTGTGGGTAGAGAAAGCCAGTGGATGGGAGGAAACCCATTTTTCCTGGTGTTTTGGAAAATCACTTTGCACAGAGTCGGGTCCATTATTTATGTCCTGAAATTTGCACATAGGAAGAAGCAAACATATTCTGATAAAACTACACCCCAGGAAGCCCGGTCGCAAGGGGTCTTAGGGGTCCACGCTGGGAAGGGTGAGTGGGTTTGGCTCTCTATTAAAGAACGGATCTTCTGTTCCTGGCCTGTATAGAAAAGCATTTTTCCTTCTGCCCCAAGGGATAAAATGCACGCCACGGAGTAACAGTCTGGATACGGTCGGCGGGGGCTGGAGTGATGGCCTGGCTGCCCCTGGATCATTGATCATTTTATTTGTACCTCCTGGTGCTAACTTCTCTTTCTTAGGGTGATTTCTCTACCCCTTTGCTCTATTTAGAAAGGAAATGAACTGCCAGGCTCCACCATAAGCTCCGAGTGACTGTCGGGAGGTGTGAGGCCAGGAGAAACCAGCTAGACGGACTGCAGGTTAACACCATAAGGGAATCTTTTGTGGGAATTCTCATTCCATTATGTTGGCACATCTCTTTCCCCCACTTTCTGGCCAGCAGTGATATGGGAGAGTTATTTTAATCTTAACTCTATTTAGAGGACTGGAGTGTTCCAAAGAGAAGGAGAGTTTTGCTGAGCATTTGAACAATTGATTCCAGATGGATTCTCTTTGTATCATTTTTGGAATTGTTTTCTCTAAATGAGTTCTAAAGATAGAATGTACGTATTCACCAAAGAGTGAAGGATGCTGAAATAGTAAGCAACTAGGAAGGACAGGTTGCTGGGTTCAGGTGTCACTTTGGGTAAATGGTTTCAATTCCCATTTTTGTTTTCTTTTGTTTTTCTCTGTGCTTCTGTGACACGTCTTTCTTGATGCTCCTACTACACGTCAGAGACACTAATCCTCACAGGGTAGGGATTACAGGATACGTTTTCAGGATGAGTTATCTACTTCTCTGCCTAAGTACATACTTTGAAAATAGGGAGCAATGGTAACAAATGATTTTTATTTTAAGTTAGTCTTAGGAGTAATTTTAATGAGAAGGATAGTGTGCGTGTGTGTGTGTGTATGTGTCAGAGGGAGATGGAGAGAGAAAGATCAAGAGAGATAGAGACAGAGAGCGACCCACACGGATTGGGGGCAGAGAGAGAGATTCTAGTGGAGAGGCCAAGATTCAAAACCAGTGTCCAATTCCCCCTCATGTTCTTCTGCACGATACCCCCCCCCCTTTTTTTTTCCAATGGCTGTAATCAAATAATCACCGTGCAAAGGTGGGAGTCAAGACAAATGGTCCAGCAGCACCAGCACTCCTCAAGTACAACAAATGCCAGTTGGTGTATCCTTCCTAAACCTACGACCAGAGTGGAATTGCATGTGCTATCTTGCTTTTTGCCCTCAGACGCAGATATCTTGGCCATAATGGATGGAGAGCCAGCAGTTGGATCCTTGACTAAAAACCACATGACACATATGGTAGTCCAGTGGCTCACAAGGCAGTCAAGTGCCAGATAAATGTGCTTCTTTTTGGGTGGAGATCAGGGAACGCAGTGCGAGCCTCTTTCTGGAGGAATTGAAAGACTAGTACAAGAAATAGAAGGAAGAAATAGAAGCAGGGCAGCCATGGAGGAAACCCCAGAGTAGAAAGAGAAACAGCCAGAAAAGAAGCTCAGTGTTGAGATTGGTGAGCTCACGGTAGGAGGTCCCAGTGCTATTTACAGAAAGGACAAGGGGGCACCAGAGCTCTGGGGGTCTGGAATGATGCTTTGGTTCCTTCTGACACCTGGGGGAGCTACGGTGGTCTCCTGACCCTCCTCACTTTCCTGAACGTTCCCTGCAAGGTCTTCATCACCTGGGGCCTCTCAAGGTTGTCTCTCCTCCTGGTGACCTAAAACAATTATGATGGGAATAACTCTGAGGGGCACCTGGGTGGCTCGGTTAGTTAAGTGTCTGAGTTTTGGACTCGGCTCAGATCATACCTCATGACCTTGTGAGCCCTGGGATGGGCTCTACGCCCAGTGGGGAGTCTGCTTGAGGCTTCTCCCTCTCTCGCTGCCCCTCTCCCTGCTCTCTCTCAGATAAATAAATAAATAAATAAATAAATAAATAAATAAATAAATAATCTATCTTTAAAAACCACTATGAAATAAGTATCATGACAATGATATCTATTTTATGGATGAGTACACTGAGGCAAAGGAGGGTCAAATACAACAAAAGCTTTCCCATTGGATGCAGCGAGGCCCAGGAATTCATCAGTGACTTGAAAATCGAACCAAGGAATACTTAGGAACTGATTCATGCATACCTTAAACATTCTATTTCTTTTAAATGCATAATATACGTCAATTTGACAAAGGCTTTTCCTTTGGTAGAAGTTGCTAATGGAATTCAAGGCTGTTTTTCTGGCAGAAACCACACGTATAATATATGCTTAACATTTTCTGGTTTCAGTTTCTCTGATGCAAAATAAACCTGGAGACACATGTGAAACAATCTGACACAGAATCTTTCTAGATTTCTTTTTGTTTTCTATAATCTTCCGTAGATACTTTTCCAACATCCAACTAGCGTGGCTCACTCTTGTCTAGTCCTTCCAAAACATTAGGCCTAATGTTCACAGGGCGGACAAAAAGCAACTTTTTAAAAATACTTTCTTTTTTTAATACTCAATTTCATCATCAGTTATAATTGATTAAATTATGTGTTGACATTGGTATTAAGAGTTTTGGACTAAAAATAGTAATAATCCTTAGCATCTGGTAAAAGCAGAAATGTATACGTCTCTTACAGAGGATTCTATTTCCAATATGCTTGTAACTAGGTGCACCACCTCACACGCTCGTGTAGACTCTCTGTCCCCTCCCCAGGAACCTGGAGGAGCGTCCCTAACTACCGTGGCAGAGCATGGCAAAGGTGGTGCCTTGTGCCTTCCAACCTTAAGTCATAAAAATGCCACGCTCTTTTACCTTGTTCCTTTGCCTCCCTGCCTCTTGGAATCCAGCCACATGCTGCAAAAAAGCCCCAGCACCCTGCAGAGATGCGACATGGGGAAGAGCCAGGGCCCCAGCGCACTCCCGGCTGATACCAGCTCAGCTCCCCGGCCCGGCCCGAGAAGGAGCTCCCAGGAAAGCAGACCCTGCAGTGCCAGCCGAGCCCCTCTGATACCTTATACCTTGTGCATAGGGCGGAGCCCTCTCTGCTGAGCGCTTCCCAATTACAGATTAGGGAATGAAATAAAAGACTGTTACTTGAAGCCAACCCCGTTTAAGTAGTTCACTGTGCCGCAGTAGATCACGCCAATGAGTGTTTTGGGTATCATTCGTGTTTCGCAGAGGGAATGGAGGACGTAGATCAACTAGTGAGTTTGCTAAATAAATGTCCTCTGTAAATCTTCCACGATTAAGAGCTAAAGCCTAGCTTTGAACCCAGAAGTCTGAATTCCGAATTATATTACTATATTTCTAAAAAAAATAAAATAAAATTAGAAGCCCTTATTAAACCATACATAGCAGTTGATGATAATAATTTAGTTTGATTTCTTAACTCCAGGCTTGTAGACAAGCTCTTAATTATTTACAGGGTTCAAGGCAGGCGTACAAATACCAGATGTCTAATATTTAAAACTTAAAAATGAAGCTAAAAGCTCTCAAATAAGCTTTATCCTCTTAACTTGAAATCTACATTTCAGGGCGAGTTCTTGTATTCCACGGCTCTCCCCCTTTTCTTTCCACCCCTCGATTCTTTCCTCACTACAAGGGCTTTGACCGCATGTGTGTGACCTCCAGCTCATACATCCAGGCTTCATTCATGCATCCTCTCACCCCACCAGCTGCCTCTTAACCAGCCCCAAAGCCCTAGGTTTAGTCCTGCCGGAGGATAGTCAGCCCTAGAAGAACGAACCCAAGAAAGAGGTCCATGCAAGCTCAGGAAGTAGACATGAGCAATTCAGGTAGAAACTTCTGGGATGTCAGTGCTTAGAGCACATTCAAAGTTGAGAGATGGGCTCTGGATGAACTCTGGGTGGACAGGTAGCCTTGGCCTGCTATGTGCCACGTGCAGGAGTGAAGCTAGAGGGACACATGGCAAGGGCGCCTCTTCTCAGGTCTAAGGACAGGACCAACTCCACCTCCAAACCCTCTTCTCCACCTTCTCTCATGAAGTCTGGCACAAGATTGGAGATGAATAAATATTTACCAGATAAAGTAGCCTAGTTCCCAAAGGCAAATTTTGCATTTTCAATCTTGGGTGCTGCTGGGGTTTAAGACTGTCAGCCCTGAGTGAGGTCATAGAGCTGGGACAGGAGCCAGACTTCCCACACATCTCTGAGCACAGCTAAAATTGATCCTAAGTGACTCCGAAGAGCAAGCACGGTGGATGAGAATTAGATTCGGCTCCATGAATGGTGGCACGAACAACCACCAGACGCTTCAGAATGAAATCCCGAGCACTGACTGTTCCAACCTTTTGTCCTGATGATGAATCTTCCACAGATGCGGATGAACTGCTCTAATCTCCCCCACACCCACGCCCTCCTCCCTACCCACGTACACGTCCTCTTCTGGTAATGACAACGAAGCAACGTGGAGATGGTTGGAATTAAGGGCTGTCAAACACTGCACTTGCGTGTATTTGACACAGCAAGTGTATTTAGGAGATTTACCTAAAAAGGACTACTCGTCCTGATGATGTCTTCAGAGCAGCCTCCGTAGAGCTACAGAGCCTTCCAAACCCCACATCGGTAACGATAGTAGCACACGACTACTTACCTACCAGAACTTCTAAACTTGTATTTGTCATAGACACAAACCCTCCTACTTTGTTTGGGTGGCATTTCTTTTTTTTTTTTTTTTAAAGATTTTATTTATTTATTCATGAGAGACAGAGAGAGAGAGAGAGAGAGAGGCAGAGACACAGGCAGAGGGAGAAGCAGGCTCCATGCAGGGAGCCTGACATGGGACTCGATTCCGGGTCTTCAGGATCAGGCCCTGGGCTGAAGGCGGCGCTAAACCGCTGAGCCACCCGGGCTGCCCTTGGGTGCCATTTCAAAGTGCATTCTCTGTTATGTCCAGAAAAATCATCACCCATGGAAGTAGTTGCTTTGGTTAATTGGAAGTAGGTGTTTTAATACTATTTTAGTCCAGATGGAAACGACTTGAGTCATAAAGTCTTATAAAAACAAAAAGTTCACCTGCCATTTTGATTAAACTACATTCTACAAGCCTCAGAAAAAAAGACTAAAGTAAGTTATACCTGAGGGTATTTTAGATAAAAGTGAGAGGGGGGAAGTAAAAGAACATTTTAAGTTCAAAATTCTGTCAATAAATTTATTGGCTTTTATTTGGAAGGGTGTTAATGCAAATTCTCCATAAACATGTCTAGGTAAAGATTTCCAGTGGAACAGAGCTGATTCAGGCATAATTCCCAAAGGGTGTAATTTGAACGTGCACTCTGAATTCTGTTTCCTGTAAGGCTATCAGATCTGAGGCAAACAGCAAAGATTAAATCTGCAAGAAATAAATGTCACACTCTCTTCTTGAACATTCTTCTGACATTTAAAAAGTCCATTCACTTCAGGAAATCCATCTCTGCCTAAATTCATGATTGGTGCTCTGGGCATAGACATTGACAAGGAATTACATAAATTGATGTTTTACTTACTTTATTTTCAAAGATTTATTTACTTATTTGAGATAGAGAGAAGAAAGAAGAAAGAAGAAGAAAGAAGAAGAAGAAGAAGGAGGAGGAGGAGGAGGAGGAGGAAGGAGAGGAGGAGGAGGACCAGAGGGGGAGGAAGAGAGAGGGGGAAAGGCAGACTCCTCGCTGAGCACAGAACCCATGTGGTGATCAATCTCATGACCCTGAGATCATGACCTGACCCGAAACCAAGAGTTGTTTGCTTAACTGACCAAGCCACCCAAGTGCCCCATAAATTGATGTTTTAAACTGTACTTTTATATTTAGAGATTTTGAGAGAGATTCATGAATTGGGGGGGAAGTAAACTGTAGAGAGGTTATTTATTAATTATAAACAATTAATCGTTTCCCCCCATCCATAAAAAACTAAAATGAAAGAGAATAATCCTCATTCCTTCATTCCCAAGGTTATGGTTGCATCCTGTTGTGAATAGTTCCTTGTTTTGTTTTGATTTTTGTTCCATTATTTATTATTGTGACTCTTCCTAAGGAGAATTATACTGGGGCCTGAAATGGATGAGAAGTAGAGATGCAGGGAAAGATAGAAGGGCCCCCCAATATATCCAAATTTGAATCCTTGAAACAGGGGACTATGTTGTCTTACAAGGCAAAAGAGATAAAAGGCAAACATTTTCAGAGTGAATAAAACAGCAGGATTTTGCTCTATCTTGTTTTCAAGAGACGAAATTTAAGTATAAAAACACAAATAATTTAAAAGGAAAAGGAGGAGGGACCCCTAGGTGGCTCAGTCAATTAAGCATCTGACTCTTGATTTCGAGGTCATGAACTCAGGTTCCTGAGAGGAGCCCACTGTCAGGCTGCCCCTCAGCGAGGAGTCTGCTCCTTCCTCTCTCCCTCTGCCCCTCCCTATCTGTGTGCACTCTCTCTCTCTCTCTTTTTCTCAAATAAATAAAGTAAAAGGAGAAGAAAATGTGAACCATTGTAAATAAAAAGCTATAAGAAACCTGGCATGGCAAAATTAATATCGACTAAGTGAACTTCCATACTAGAGATAAAGAACATTTCATAATGAAAAACGGTCAAGACACAATAGCCCTATCTGTATCATCTGTATCTCTATCTATGCGTATATATAGGCATATATATGCATACCTAAAAGCAGAACTTTAAAACACATAAAACAAAAATTTATAAGCTAAACATAGATAAATCCCTAATCATAAGGAAGTGATTGATAAAAACATGTAAGAAATGACAAATACCCACCATTTGCTTCGACGTGGATTGATCTGGAGGGTATGATGCTGAGTGAAGTAAGTCAATCGGAGAAGGACAAACATTATATGGTCTCATTCTTTTGGGGAATATAAAAAATGGTGAAAGGGAATAAAGGGGAAAGGAGAAGAAATGAGTGGGAAATATCAGAGAGGGAGACAGAACATGAAGACTCCTAACTCCGGGAAACGAACTAGGGGTGGTGGAAGGGGAGGAGGGCGGGGGGTGGGGGTGACTGGGTGACGGGCACTGAGGGGGGCACTTGACGGGATGAGCACTGGGTGTTATGCTATATGTTGGCAAATTGAACACCAATAAAAAATAAATTTACTATTTAAAAAAAAACATGTAGATTTTAAAAATATGTAAGGATATAAATTTGAACAATATTGACCCGTTTGTCATAACAGAAATTTCTAGAATATCACAACTAACAATTGTAAGAACACATATTTTTTCAAGAGTCCATGGAAACTTCATGAAATGCAGTACATTAAACATGGGCCCAAATTCATTGTCCCTCCTCTCGTCAAGAGGTAGCATCTAATTTTCCCACTTTTTAAGTCTGAGCTTGCCTGGTGATCGGCTTTGACCAATGAGACAAACCAAGCCGAATGGCTGTTAGACCACTTGTAAGTCAAGGCCTCCGAGGCCTTGTCGCCTCGCCCCACGCTCTTGCGATGCTGTTGCGAGGAAGCCAAGGCTAACCCGGGGGCTGCCTCTCCAGCCCGACAGCGGAGCCAGGCCGTGGTGACATAACCAGCTGGGGCAGCCGGGGGCCCCGCCACGTGCCGGGATCACAGTGCTTTTAACAATGGCCCACGGTGATCATGACTGTGCCTCGTCCAAGCCAAGAATAATGGGTAAGGAGGGGGAGGTAGAGAAGGAAGCATCCCGAGAACTGCAGCCCCCAAAACAATGCATGGTGCAGGGCGTAGTTACATGGCGTCACTTTCTCTTCTCCTGGTCTCTAGATCGATGCTTTGGCTCTTCCTTCTGATTAACTCTTGACATTCCCAAGAGTATGATTGGAAGTGTGTCCCGTAGAGCATTTGCAGCCTCCATCCACATCGTCCTTGTTATCATAGCAGCTTCTGGGCAGATCTCCTGTGTTCCCAACACCCCAGTGGATCTGTGATGAGGAGCTAGAGGTGCCACCCCAGAAGCCGTCCCCCCCCATGGTCCCGCTCACTCACAGCCGATGCCCCTTCTGTGGTCCAGCAGCTGGTTGAGCATCCTGCCTGATAGCTCCACAGCGCCTAGGTCACCATTATCCACCTACAAACATTAGGTTCCATTCCCTATGCATCTTGGAGCAGACCTCTTTTTTCTACTTGCTGCATTAGAAAAGATAATTTTCCCCCTGAAAGGCCATGTCACATATAGAAAAACTTCTCAGAAATATGAAAACAAGAAAATTAAGTGACCACTAACTTGTTGTGGAAAATAACAAATAACACATGTTTTGGGGTAAAGTTTATGATGTGCTTTTTAAAAAACACTGGGTCCTACATCTATACTTCCTAGGGGGAAAAATCCCTTAAAATAACTTTGAAGTCTTTGGCTAATTTACTAGATAAATCCACTGTGTATAAAATGGCATCTTTATGAGATAATGAATTAATCTCTAGGTTCCACGGGGGCCTAGAACTTTGAGCTTTGCTATAAGTTATGGCACCTGCTGCAGTTCTGTATCATACACACACACATGATGGGAACATTTTTTTCTGAACTGATTAATGGGACTGAACTAACTGCCTCAAGTATCTTCTTAAGGTTTTAAACCAATTATTCCTTAATATACCGAATATCAAATTATTTTTATGTTAGGTCATTTTTACAAATGTGTATTGAAAATTAAAAAAAAAAAAACCTTTGCCATGGAAGTTCGATACAGGATGAACTTGGAAGGAAAAATTTTAAATATCAGATATTTGTAATCTACTGTCATTAAAATTTGCAAGTCAAAAAAGTAAATTACAAAGAAAAATATGGACAAATTATGACATCTGTTTAAAATGACATGTCAACTGTTATATGATAGCTGATCTAATTCTAGATTAACAAAGACACATTAATTTTGCTGTTTCACTTCATAGATAAAGGAAGATTGATTAGCACATCATCAGAAATAATAGGCTATGTTAATAGTATGGGGAAAAAAAACAAGAAGGAAAAGAATTGCAGTTTCCCATATGGAAACAGAATCAACACAGAGAGCTTTTTTATTTTGGCATCTTTTTAGTTAATGAGACATATAGAAGAAAAAATTTTAATTATGTTTAAGAAAAACCAGATGATGATCTTTATCCTGGGAAGTGTTTAGGACTATTTTCAATAACCGAGACACTTTCTTCTACTGCACAAGGTCTGTAACGTACTTTCCTCTTCAAAATTATGGGTGTTGCCGTCTTCTGGGAGAGGGAGGGAAGCCCATTCAATGCCCCCAATATTTCTACTGAATTGTCTAATTTATAGCAGTAGCGCCTGTGTGTGATTGCTGCCTACTATCTCATTTTGCAGGATTTCTCCAAACTCTCTTGAGGATTACGACCATAATCCATTATATTTTAGCCCCATCTTGAGAACAGAGAGTGTTGCCCACAGGTTTGGGGTTGCAGGACATTCATCCAACAAAACTGACCTTGCAAAGTCTTACCCCCTGCAATTAGAACACCATCTTCTGATGGTTCCTTGTGGAGTTCAATCCCAGCTACCTTGTCAACCCCGTAGAGATGGATCACATCTTCACATGTGTCTTCTGCTCCCAAATGTAAAATCTGTCATCATTACTGAAATATGCCTCTCTTTCACCCCCAAGGAGCTGTTCCAGAATGTTCTTCTCCTTTCGTCTGCCTGGCAAGCTTCTACCCATGCTTCAACACCCAAGTAATGCCAGCTCCTCAGTGATGCCTTCCTTAGCCAACCCAGGGATTTCTGATTGCTCCTCTGGTCTATCACTGTCTTCTGCTCACCTGTATCTCAACACATATGCTGTGGTGCAGCACGTCCCTATATTCTCCCTGTGGACGTGGGTCAACCTGTGGCCTGCTACTAGCAGTATCTGGCACCCAGCAGGTGCTTGGTACCTGACTGTCCTCCAAATTAGTAGTTGAAAAGAGACAGAACAGGTCTAAGTGCTTATAATATTGGAAAAATATTTTTAAAACAATTAAAATATTTCCAACTAATTTCCTTACCGTGTGTGTTTTTGATATTTCAGGCAGCCAGAGTTTGAATTACAGCATTTACAACAAATTTTAAAGTTGATTGTTTATATCACAACTCACATTGCATATTAAAATTTTAATTATTTTTAAGCAGTGAATTCAATTCTTTAAACGCATGCCCCTCCCCACCTGGAGTGCTTTGTTTGAGTTTCTACGTAATCATTTCGTGGAGAGTACATTTTGTTGAGTAGAAATTTTTGCCAGATTCTTATTTCAACCTTCAGTGGGTCGGATGTGGGGATGTGACTGCGTGGGGGTGTGTATTAGGATGTGGGGGCTAGGAAGGTGAGGAGGGGAAATAGTGCATGTAGACAAAACGTACATCCAAGGTGCAAGGGGCTGAAAAGCAGGGGAGCCTGGGAGCACATACTCCTTCCAGGTTGACTAGCCCACTCACACGGAGACGTCTCCACCTCACGCACCACACCCGACACCTCAGAGAGGGGTTTCTGTCATTACCCTTTTTTGTTTCTAGTGAGTTGATATGAAAACAAAGGTGTGCACTGATTTAAAGGGCAGACTTGCTAAATGCAGAGCAGTGATAGTCTAGTCTGTACCTAAGCCCTTTTTCCAGTAGTTTTAATGAGATGCTCTAAATAGCACCCACAATTATTCTCCATTAATGGTGCTGTTGTTGATGGCTCCTCTTGGCGATTGAACAGTCTAGGACAAACATCAACACTTATGAGATACAAATAGTGGATTATTTCTTTGACAGCAGGTTGTCATTCCTGGTGTCTCTGTTACATGATCTGCTCCGATACCAGGGGCAGGATTCTGAGAGAGCAGATTTATAGCACCGACGGCTACCTCCCAGTGCCTCACCCAGGATTGACTCATGTAATATGAGATTAAAACAAACAACATATAAGGGTGCCTGGGTGGCTCAGTGGGTTAAGCATCTGGCTCCAGGTTTTGATTCAGGTCATGACCTCATGGGTAGTGGGCTAGAGCCCCGTGTTGGGTTCTGTCGGGTTCCATGCTCAGTGAGGAGTCTCCTTGAAGATTCCCTGCCTCTCTGCTATTTGGAAGCTGTGTCTCTCCCTAAAATGAATATTGAAACCCCTCCCCCTCAAAAAACAAATGACATACTGAATGAGCATGTGTAATAATACTCTCGCTTTCCTCATCTGCCCCTAAAACTCTAGTTGCTTTCCTCCTTTCGTGACTTCCCGACTCCTTCCCATTTCCGCAAATGATCACATCCTTAACTCATTTGTGACAGCTGTTTAACTGGGGAAACTATTATTTCAAGTACTGGTGGGATTTGCTATGTGGGAATCACAGTGTTACCTAGTCACATTAACTACTCTATTATTAATCACTTGGAGGTCATTTTTAGAAAATAGAATGTAAAGCATTTCATTTCATATGCTTTAAAATCTAATCATCAATTACTTCAAATGCCTTACATGTTCAACTCATGTTTCTAAGGAAAGCATGACTGCCTGCCTCTTCATTTACTCTGTCATTGCTCATTAAACTATGCCATTTCCCTTCATTAGGAGGATTAAAAGGTGGAAAATCTCCAGGTGCCACAAGTTAGCAAACTGTTCCTGGGGAATCAATAGTCTCATTTTTCTTTTCCTCTTTTCTTTTAAAAAAAATACTTATCTAGTGAAAGAGAAACATTTCTCCCTGCTGGTGAATATATTTCCCTGGACTTCATTAAGCCAAGTAATAGGATCAGTGTTTAAATGATTAAGTAGGTATATAAGCTTTTACAAAAAGAAAATCTAATTAAGATAGGGCTCACAGAAATCAAGACACTAATAATTAACCCAAATGACTGCGATAGGTCTGTAAGAGGGTTATGCAAATGTGGGGCAGTATTATTATCATACGTGAGCAATGATGCAACGTTTTGGGGGGGTTTTAGAGTTAGAAGTATGCAGAATGTCCCATCTACTTGTATGTAATACAAGTATGTCATACATACTGGAGTAAAACTATTTTTTCCCACTCATCTTTAAGTTTTTATAAGCTCTCTGTACTGTTTCAGAAGCTAGAAAACAAGCCAACATTCCTAGAGCTTGCATTTCTGGTGACAGATTATTTCATCTCAGCAAAAAAGTCCTGCTCACATTTGCCAATAAGCATGAGGCACATGGAGGACCAATACACAACATCGTGGCGCCAATTGGCACTTTGGCATCTGCCCACAGAGTTCTATACTCTTTCCCAGTCGTAGCATGCCTAAAAAACTACACATGGAGCAAAAAGTTTGATAAAAATATATTTAAAACAAGCAAGAAAAAATAGTTTCAGCCTTAAGGATAACTTTCATCATTCTTTTAACCAAGTAGAGAGTTAAATTATATGTAAAATGATTTCAAGTACCAACTTATAAAAGATGTGATAAATCAGAAAACAAAGAACCGGAGAACTTTTTTTTTTTTCAGAAAAATGTATTTGCAATTCAAATGTTCATATAAAAAGCATAAATTTTAAAAAGTTCATAGATGTATGTTTTTAGAAGTGCTATGGTTTCGCCATTCATTGCAATTACATTCCAACATGTGCAGGGTGGTCTACACCAAGCCGCCTTACACTTTTGTCACACAGAAGTCACTCTCATCACAACCTCCCCTGAGCTATTATCTTCTGACAAATCTTCACGGGGCCTCATCCGATTGAACAGATGCAATAACACATAGCCACACTGAAACCTCGGGGAGGTCAACTGGGTTGGGTGGACCAAGTTCCTGTTCCGTAGAGCCGTCAATGGCAACCATAAAGTCCTGCTTGTGGAAGACTCTCCCCGGCTACTTTCTTCGATGTCTGTGGCTTTATCATAATTTAATACATCCCAGTGTAAGTTAACAGCTCGCCAGCGCTTAAATACTCTGTAAACTGCAGCTCCTTCGTGGACAATGAGACCTAAAATTCAAGGGGAAAAAAAGGGGGGGGGGGCTGATCATAATCAATAAAGTTAAGAATATTATTTTGTATACAAGTAAGTGATTAAAGAAATAGTCAATTCTCGGTTACTCATCATCATCAAAAAATATGGTATCCTGACTTCTCAAATATTATGGCTAACTTTCCAGATTATACAGGAATAATCAACATCCAAAGAATGAGAATACATTGACACGCACAGAACAAGATTCTCAAGGACAAATTAACTTGCTCCATCATGGTGGAGGACATACATTGGGCACTTACATTGCCTTAAGAGAATCATTAGGTTTATTGATTCATTCACCATCTAATTGAGGGCTTACTGTGGGCCAAGCAATATGTTGGCGGCTTAGTCTCAACTGGTAGTTAATTGGGAAAGAGACATATTAAAGTCACTACCATCTTCCCAGTTCTTCAAAGTGTCTGACACACAGGAGGTATGCTACAACTTTTTCTTATTTTTATCTCTTCAACAGTTCAACAAAAATGTATTTAGCACCTACTTGAGAGTTTCATGTATATGACCTCGTTCAGTTTTCACCGCAGCCTTACGAAATAAGTTTGAGCACGTCTCTCCTATTTACAAACAACAAATGAGCTCAGGAGCAGACACCTAGTGACAGTGGAGGAGGGATTCCAACCCAGGTAGCCTGGCACCAGAGTCCTTGATCTTTGCATCAGCAAAGATGCAAAGTAGATTGGAAGATTACACATTTCTGAGACAGACTCTCAGGAAAATAAGCAAGGTAACGCAAGAACCCCTGGGACCATTAGCTGGCAGCCTGTAAGTACGATACGGCACGATGACACATGGCTCCATCTCTGCCATCCAACCCAGATCTCACCACACCATGCATTTTTCATACATTCATATTTGAGCATGTGGCCCAACAGCTTTTGAATTGGTGACGCCTCACAAGAAGAAATTCCTTGGGGAGGTCCCTCCAGATTGACATGTGAGAAGGAGCTCTTCTCCTTCAGGAGCTGAAATTCCATTGAAATTTGGTAGACAGGGGTACCTGGGTAGCTCAGCAGTTGAGCGTCTGCCTTTGGCTCAGGTCATGATCCTAGGGTCCTGGGATTGAGCCCTGCATCAGGCTCCCTGCATAGAGCCTGCTTCTCTCTCTGCCTGTGTCTCTGCCTCTCTCTCTCTGTGTCTCTCATGAATAAATAAAATCTTATTTAAAAAAAAAAAGAAAATTGATAGATCAATGAAGAGCCTTTTCTTAGATGGAATATGGCATGCAAGTACAGTATGTCAGTTGGCCACAAGCACTGTTGAATGATAAAATGGAAAGTGAGCAGATCCTACCTCCCACTATTTAGACCTTGAGTAATGGCTTAGAGAAACTCACAAATGTGAACAAGGAATCATGTACAAAAATGTTTATTATGTAGGGGCTCTTGGGTGGTGCAGTCCGTTGGGTGCCCAACTCTTGTTTCAGGTCAGGTCATGATCTCAGGGTCGTGAGATTGAGCTCTGCATGAGGCTCCACGCTCAGTGGTGGGGTGGGGGATGCTTGAGATTCTCTGTCACCCTCTCCCTCTGCCCCTACCCTCCTTTTCTCTTTTTTTCTTTCTAAAAGATATAATCTTTTAAAAAATGTTCATTATGTAATTGTTCATATTGATGGGGAAAATCCCAAACAATACCCAAGTGCATTCAGAGAAGAAGGAATAAATTGCATTGTGTGGATGAATGGACACAGCAACGCAACTGAAAAGAACAAAGTCACTCACACTAACATGGAGAAATTTTACAAGAGCAGAAATCTCAAAGTCATGTGAAGAAAAAAGTGCAAGTGTCAGAAAGAAATGACTTGGGTAAAAAAATATGCTACACATTTTTATATATTCAGATATGTATGTAAAGCATATAAAAACATGCATAAAAATAATAACCATGAAAGACACGATAGTGGGGAGCAAAGAGAAAAAACAAGTTCAGGAGAGGCTTCAAATAGGCCTTTCGACTTTATCTCTAATGTCACATTTTTTTATGCTGGGTGGTGGAGATGTGGCTGTTCAACATACTCTGCTTACTTCCTTGTGCCTGAATAATTCATACTTTCAAAAATTATAGAGAATTTATCAGGAAAATTTATCTCAGATATATTGAGGCATAGACGACTAAAGTTGTGGAGACAAATAGGGAGGTTAGCACATTGCTTGTGGGGAGCAAAGTAGATATAGTAAGGAGACTGCAGAAGAAGAGAGTAACACACTTGTCAGATTTTAAAAAATTGATAGAACAGTAATGCAAGAAGCAGTAAGAATCAGAGTCTTATATTTTTAAGGCTGGGTGAATGGGGGATTGAAAGCATGATAGTAACTTTCCCTTAGGTACAATAAGTGTTTTGAACATGGTGTTGTTGGGGGGATTACTTCAATTTTTTTGTCAGCTAAAACAATGAGAAGTCGGTGATGGAGATACCCAGTTTTTAAAAAAATCACAACTACCAAATACCAGAATTTAAGTTTTACATCATCTCTTACCAAAAGATAAACTTCCGGATACACATAACTTAAGAACATTCCAAGGATGTGAACATAGATCACTAAAACATGCATGCAGTCTAATAAACAAAAATTGCTAAATAATAATTATGGAATGCCACCAAAATAATGAGAAGAAATGTAAACTTCTGTTAATCACAGCAATTGCAAATAATTGTTTTGATCAATTCATTTTCCTAAGGAATAACTGACACGACTGATAGATATTTTTGGGAAACATCCAGAATTAGAACTAAAGACTAGCAGATATTAATTGATGATTCTATTATTAGCATTCCGAAATCTCCGTGGGAGATGATTTAACTTTTCTGGCTCTATTTTTCCTCATTAAAACACAATCAGAGTACCTAATCTATACTTTCAGTAGGATAGTATGAAGATAAATTGAAATTCATCAATTATAAAGCACTCAAAATTCCTCAAGATGGTAGCTCTATAAACACAAGACATTATTATTAATTAAAAAGTCAATAGTGGATCTATGTGGTGAGAAACATTCATTCACACTAATCACATAACCATTATAGCTTGCAACAGGTTCATTCTGGAGAAGTGCAGTGATGCGGGATGGCCTCACCCCAGGAAACCACTCATTTTGCAGGATCCTATTCTTTTTTTATTGATTTCCTTTGAGAGGCCAGAAATCAGATCATTTACTAGAGCTTAAAGCCACTTTCTGGGAATACATTTCTGGTAGCCCTTTTCTAAATACATAAATCTACCCAGTGTGCAGAAATAAATCCCACAGGTCTTTATGGTACATTCTGAACTGAATTTAGAGAGGGAGCTACTTGAAGTTTTCGTGAAGACATAGTCCTCTTGAATTTCCAGCTCCATTTGCTGCTTCTTAATCGCATTTCAAGTTATGAATGATGCTTAGATTTTGTTTTATTTCCCATAAGCGCTCAGAATTACTCCATGCCCTTTAGAAGCTTCAATTTTCCTGAAATAGGAGGAATGCCACCCCACTCCCAAGGTTGTCCTTTGTAATGTGCATTTTCCTCTTTCTTATTTAAATCTTCTAGAATTACAGCAAATGCCGTTTTTACTTGAGGTAATGAGAACATAGGGCTACTACAATTGCTGAAATCCAAGAGTAAGGATTCATTCAACTTTAGCCCATATGCTGAAAATCCAACTATTAAAAATCATACTGCCATACTTTCTTACTGATGCTCGTTTCCTCTTGTTTCACAACTGAGAAACTCCCTTTCTCCAGTCGCTTTGCTGAGTAATACCTCAAGTTAAGTCTTAAAATGAATTTGTCACCTTGACATCTCAGGTCACATAAGAACAGGCTTAGATTTATTTTTGCATCTGAGTCACTAGACCTAAAAGGAAAAGCAATGATAATGTCTATAAAATGTAAATATTAAATATTTTAGGATACTTGTTATATTAATAGCATGAACGTCAACAAAGTGTGATTCATAGGAACTTGGGAGTTTTGAGAGGTGTGTGTGTGTGTGTGTGTGTGTGTGTGTGTGTGTGTTTGGTTCTTTCTCTATCATTTTCCTTCCAGTAGCATCTAATTGGAGCATCCCCTTATTGATGTCAAAGGAACATTTTTGTTAGGGAATAATCTTCTTAAAAAAAAGTAAGTTTAAATGTTTCTGGTTTCACTGGAATAAAAGCACAGTGTTTATGTATAGATAAAATATATCCCAAATCTGTGAGTGTTGTATCGGTTGAAATTCTCATATTGTAGTAGAAAATGAATTAATTACCCAAAGAAATGATGGGGGAGGCTATCCAGGTACATATGCTCACATGCACACACAAGTGCGTGCGTGCACACACACACACACCACCACCACCACTTGTGTTTATTTCAACACAAACCAATGATGTGTTATAATTAACAGAGGCTTGAAAAATGTATAATCAAATACTAAAACATTTTTGATATTAACAACCGAACTACTGATCAAATCACTTAATTATTTGTATTACCAGTGTCAGCTCTTGTTCAAATAGGTTTGGTTGTTTTCAAAACTAAAATTTTTATCAAGGATCTATTTTGTGCCAAGCACCGCACTAGGTGCTTTATGTGCAAGATTTCCATTTAATCTTGGCAGCAACTCTACAAATAGATACCATGACTGAACAATTTCATGGTTGAGGAAATTGCGACTCAGGGATTCAAGAACTGTCCAACATCAGGAAGATATGAGAATAAGAGAAGAGATTGGAGCTCAGATGTGTCTACATATAAACCTTGAGTATTACAGTCCTATTCTTGATAGATTTCAATGTAAGGCAGTCTCTCTTAGTCATAGAATTAAAAGCAACTAAAAGAGTCCTTGCCATGGACTGACTGTCTCTCCAAAATTCATACATTGAAGCCCTAATCCCTAATGTGATGGTATTTGGAGGTGGACCTTTGGGAGGATAATTCGGGCTATTTTAAGTCATGAGGGGGAGACTCTCATGATAGGATTAGTGTCTTTATATAAAGTAGAAGAAACACCAAGGAAAGGCCACTGTTACATCTGTAAGAGGGCCAATGAAACAGCCCCTCCTTCTCACCACCTGCAAGAAGAAAGTTGTTGAAGGCAACACTACAAGTGGTGATAGCCTCATCTGGGGAGCTGCACCCACCCTGAGCTTTCCCAAGAAGTGCAAGGTCCACAAAGGAATAAAGGCTAAAGCCCTGCGTGTTGTTCAATCAAAACGACCTTTGAGAGCGCTAAAGGACTTGCAACACACAGCAGTTATCTGGCCAGAAATGGCTCTTGACTGTGAAGATGTCCGAGATTTCTAGATTAAATTTCACCATCATCCATTGCTAAGATTTCTGTCTCTCTCCCTCTCTCCCCACCTTGCTCAGTGAAATCTACACATATTCTATAAAACATAACCAATGTCATTCTGAGGAGTCATTGTACTTTGGACACTTTGGGTCCCATTTAATCCCACTTAAGAACAATTTAGAGTCAATCTCATAAAGTGGACCCAACTTTGGCTCCTTAATTTCTATTAGCTGAAGACCAGAGAATGGCTGCTCAAGAAACATTTATCATTAAGACTGGGGTCCAAGAGACCCCTTGTTGCATGATCTTTGCTAGAGTGTCTTAAAATATATTAATCTTCCTGGAGTATTTTCCCGATCGACCCCCAATTTAAATGCCCAACAGTTACGGAAACTTAGATGTGACGGTAGAGGTAAACAGTTTAAAAGTCACTCCCTCATTGTTCAATCTTGTTAATATGAATCCGGAAGAAATAAACATGAGTGATTCCTTCTTTGTCTACTGAATACTTTTTGTTGAACTGAACATGTATGGAGCTTAAAGAAAAAAACAAAAATTCAAAAATATAAAACTTACAGAGATGAAAATTGAAAGACTATATATATATATAGAGAGAGAGACAGGCACATATTTAATGACCAGGCCAACAAGACCACGGAGAAATCAGCTGCAGTTAACTGGGACCGAAAATAAGCCCTTGTAAAGAATTTTAGCTCTTCGTCCCGTATATATATATATGCTGAAGTTACTAGATTCACAAAACAAAGCCATCATAAATTGGTATCTTAAAAGCCAGGTCTTTGGGAACTACAATGTCCTGATTATATGGGGATTTTTGTGAAAATGTATTTCCAGTGCTGTTCATATCAGAACAAATATCCCACATAAAAATGCACTTTCGTCTATAAAAGATGAGTTGATTTTTTTTCATTGTTGAATATAAATTATATACATATATATATACATATGTATGTATGTATGTATGTATTAATTCACAGATTCAACTTGAGAATGGCAGGTTTGATCACGATGGCAAAAAGTTCAGAGGCTCAAACACTCAAACTACTGGTAATAAAATCTTCTGTTCAAGAACTGTAATAAGAATTATTCACAAACTTCCCACAGCATGAAAACCCTTGCAGCTAGAGGCTGGGTGATTTCCCAGTACTGATGACCTGATCCTCCCAGCCCCACGGTAGAGGACATAACAGTGCCTCCGGCCAAAAGATTATCATCATAGTGAAGACCCTAAGTGATCCTTTCTCTGAGAGCACACAGGAGAAAATTCACGGTGTCTGTCCTGTGACCCTGCCACTCTCTCTGTCCTCCTGCCTGCTCAGGGAAGTCTGCAGCCATCAGCCTGGATGCCAAGAGCACATCGGTGCTGGATCTTCAATGTGGATGACATCACTGCCTGGCGATGGAACAAGACGGCAGAGCCAAATTTTAATAAGGAGCGTGATAGCTTACTAATTGGCAGGGAGGGAAGCATACTCTTTTCTGAAAGGTCCTGACATAGGTTGAATTTGCTTCTTGACCTACCATCCCCGTTGCAGTTAATGACCATCTTCCAAGTCAATTAAGCTAAAACCTTGGAATCACCTAGACTCCTCTATCCTCTCGCACAAAATTCTGCTAATTCTATCTTCTCAGCAACCGTAAGACAGAGACTTCTGTGGAATGATCGCTCCTACATTTTCACAATGAACTATTATAAAATTTGAAAGACCCACATTCTCTCGTGATTTCTTCTCTGACCCATTCAAAATTAGTCCTTCCCTCCCGCCTTCTACCACCACATAGGAATTACCCACATCGTTCTACTCGTTACCCGTTGTGGAATAATTTGTGCATATGCCCGTGACCTCAATCAGCTGTGTGCTCCCTGAGGACAGGAGCCCTACTCCTACTTTGACGCTTCAGAGTAGAAGCTCAACAAATCTTCACTAAATGAGAGAGAATGAGAAAGAGGAGAGTAGTCATCCCTGGAATCTAAAGGATAACAAGGGTCAACTTAAGTCTAGTTGTGATGGTGCCACAAACACAAAGGTCTCAAGTATTGTTCTTTAAAATGGTAGAGAACTAGCTTAAGATACCAGATGGAGACATGCACTCCAAAGGGTTTAGGAATCAGGGCCCACGTTTCATACATATATGAGCATACGTATGTGTACACACACAGACACACACACGGCCTGGCAGGGGACGGAAGAGCTCAAATTCTTTACAAGGACTTATTTTCGGTCCCAGTTAACTGCAGCCGACTCCTCCGTGGTCTCGTCGGCCTGGTCATCTAATATGTGCCTGTGTCTAACAATCATGAACCTAGGTAGTCACAGAATGACTGCGCTCAGGCCTAAAGCCTAAGAGGCAGATATGGAGTCTTTTCTGCCATTTCCCGGCAAAACAGGAAGACTCAAAGAGATGCTGCCCGTTCATCTGACTACTTGCTGTTCTAAGAAGCCAATCCATCAATCAATTATTTTAATGATTTCTTTTATTCCTTAGTAGATACGAGACTCCTGATCTTTCAATTACTAGCCCTGCCTCTCAAATCTACCTTTGGCATAGCCGCGGAACCTTCCTCGAAAGCTGCAAGCTTTGTTACACGTTATAAAACACACGATGCATTAATTTTTTAAACGGTTTAAGAGGATTCACCAGAGAGAACTGTTACATCATCTAAGTTGCTACCCAAAGGGCCTGTGAAAAGACTGACCTATGGATAGGATTATTTCGATAAAAGGAATAAGTAAGCCCAATGCCCTTGATGATGACAAAGATATCCTGGAGTCCTCCTATGACTGGGAGTGTGGATTAGAACTAGTTTAATTTCAGCCGAATATAACTTGAAGTCTCTCCTTCGATTCATGAACTGATGAAACACCTTTTGGCAAAGGGGTGACATCATAAACAGTGATCGGCGGTGGACATAGTCACTTAATTTCAAAATTAAAAATTGTCGGGTGTGATTTAATCTAACTCCTTTTGGGGGTGAGGACTCTGAGGCCCAAAGAAGTGACACGGCAGGCCCCAGGGTTCACCGCTAGTGCTAGAGCCCAGGATCAGAGCCAGACCTTTGATGCCTGGTCCAGTGTGTTTTCCTCTGCAAGAACTCAGACCTCAGGAGCCATCCTTGGCCAAAGCCAGTCCACCCTAGTGTCTCGTTGCCTCAAGGGATGTTATATTATGAAGCAGATAGAATCACAGTCCCTTCCGAGGCTGGGATGGCGCGTTCTTCTCTGGTCTTTATCTTGAAGGGTATGCTGCAGCGTTGGGAAGGATTACAGCGACCCTCACAATTTATAAAAGTAACTCCAAAAACCCCAGTGTAACAGTATTGGGTGAAAAAAAAAAACCTATCAACGTCCATTTTCTGTGCTAAAGTTTCCGAATGGAGAATCTACTTTGGTAGATTTCTATTTGTTTTCCATGTGTTGGTATATGGACTAAAAACAGTTCCCCCCCCCCCCCCCTTAAGTAAGCTCCATCCCAGCACGGAGCTCAATGCAGGGCCCAAACTCACATCGCTGAGAACAAGACCCAAGCTGAGATCGAGAGTCAGATGCTGAGCGGATGGAGCCACCCAGGCGCTCCAGACCAGACACGGTTCTTAGAAGGAAAGTGTCCGTGGGCTCTTCCTAGCAGCGGGCAGAAACAAGCACAGCTAATTTTCCTCCTTTTCCAATGGACGAACAGTCTACGGCAAACTCACAGAACACCATTTTATTAATCTCTAGAGTAAAGCAAACGTGTATTGGTCGTTCTATTTTTTCAGAGTGAGAATGATACTAAAAAAGATCTAAACTGAATAAGTAAGTAATAAGTAAACTGAAATATCTAATTAAAACCCGTTCATCTTTGCATCTGTAAATAGGCTACTGCGTCTTTGTTGGCTTTGTTTCTCATTTCTCTTAAATCCTATAGGCGGTGGGTGGAAGTTCCACACAAAAGCAACCACCTAAACGTAAATAAGATTTGTAACTCTTTGATTTCATTCACACGACATCGGTAAGATTTTTTTTTTAATTGAAAATACTAATGGAATTTTTTAACCTGAATATTAAAATGCTCAGACCTTCAGTTTCCTTAATCTTCTATTCTGTGATCCAGCAACAAAATTCAAGGTTTAGATGTGATTCTTTACATACAAATTCTTATTAGAAAATTGTTTCACTCACATCATTGGAAAGAGATTGGTCTTGGGACGCTGTGTTAGATGTTGCCCGTCCTCTACTAATGTTTCAGCATGTTCTACAGGCTCTGTTGACTTAGATAAGTGAGCAAAGACTTCACAAAATGGCTACATTGCTTTGGATTTGGGGGGACGCTTTTTCCCTCCATTTCTGATCTAAAATCAGCTCCCCTATACCTCAAAAACCTTCATTTCCATCGTTACGCCCTAGGTGTTTGAGACCACAACTAGTGTGGTTTTGCCTCATGAACAAACGTCATCCTGTAAATGAATCATTCGAGCTCAGCGTATAAGGAGGGGCATTTGCTAAATAATAAATAGAATTAACTGAATCACATAAATATTCGGACACAGACTCTGGAGCCACAAGGTCTGAATTCCAGTCTCAGGTCCCTCTTGCAATCTGTGTGACCTTGGAGGGGGGGGGGACTACTTACTGGACCCTTAGGTGCTCTCGTTTCTGAGATGAGAAGAGCAACAGTACCTACGCCTCGTCGAGTGTTGGGAGGATTAAATGGGGAATTTGAAGAAAATTGCTTTGAATAATACCTGGATTAGAAAACATAACCTGAGATAGCACTGCAGGCAGGTATGGTCTTTAAAACCTTATTTCTATGTATTTGGAAGCAGCTGAAAACACGTACAGGCTTCAATTCTGTGCTCCTATCTGTGCTGCCTCGTGCCCCGAGTTCGTGTCCTTGCTCCCTGCCGGTCCCCCCACACCCCTAAGCCTCTGTGTTGTGCAGTGAAGCATCATCTAGCAGAGGGGTCGTGCTCACATTCTCTTCAGTAAATAAAGTTCTTGGCTGCAAAATAGTTCAAAGCCAGGAGATTGCCCCAAAGAAGCAGGAGCCGGTTTGGAAGAACAATCACCCGGATTCTAGGTTAAGGGGCTGCGTCTTCGCGCCAGGGTTCCCACCGCCACGCAACCTACTGTGGTCTCTGCCCCCAGGAAACTTCCCATTGTGGGCGCGGTGGCCTCGGGACGAAGCCACTGTCCAGGTGGCCGGGGACACGCTCCGACCTGTCTGGGCTGCTCGGTGTGCGGGGCCCGTGCCCTCAGGCTCCCACCACCGTCTCCCAGGAAGCAGTAGTGGCGCACGGAGGGAGGGGTGAAGTCGCACAGATGGTACGCGCTGCAGCCCTACAGATGCCCCTTCCCGCCCCGCCACTCTCGGCCATCACCGGTGACCGTCCCCGGCTCCCGCGAGGCACACACGGCTGCAGGCCGGTGCGGATGGGCCCCCCCGTAACCTGCTGTGCACCCCGGCCTCCGCTGTCCCCCGGCCCTCGGCGCTCCCGCCCTGGGGACAAGCACCCCGTCCAGGCTCCTCACCCACTGTCGCAGGCTCAGCGCTCCTGGACCTCCCCTTCATTCCCCAGAGCCCAGGACGCACACCCCACCCTGCGGTGGCTCTTGGGGCGCTGGAGGCGGAGGTGGGCCCCGGGCCCCCCACTCCAGCCTGGGTGCCAGCTGTGCCAGCGCTCGGCCGACCCCCTGCAGCCCAGTGCATGTCAGGGCCCCTCGCTCCCCCGCGGTGCCTGGACCCGCTGCCGGCCTGGCCGCCAGCCCAGAGGTCGTGGGCCACCCCTCGCCGGCAGCCCAGCTCTGCTCCCACGGGCACCCGGCTGCCGTCCGGGGCCTGGTCCCTCACTTCTCCCAGGGTGTCTTCCCAGGCCCCCCAAGCGCGGCTCTACCATTAGAACAGGCACCTGTCCTGGCTCCACGCCCAGCGCCAGCTTCTGCCTTGGGCGCCCTGGTGCCCCCCCCGGTTCCCCCCGGTGCCCCCAGCCCGCCTTCCCGCAGCCCGGCCCGCAGTGTCCTGCGCCGTCACCCTCCTCTGCCGGCTGCCGGGTCCCCGTGGCCTCACCCGGTCGCAGAGCCCTGCACACCCCGCTCCACCAGACAGACTCTCGAGCTCTGAGCCGGTGCTGAGCTGCAGACCCTGCACAGAGCCCCCCGGACACACCCCTGGGCCCCGCAGACATTCGGCGAAGAAGATGTTCCAACAGACCTACTGCCCCCCCCAGCTGCCCGTGGGCCTCCCGCATCCCGTCCAGTGCTCCCCCACTCCCACTCTGCCTCCGTGGCTCCCACTGCACACCCGGGATCACCACCCTGGGCCCAGCGGCTGCCTGGTTCCCCCTAAGGCAGGGCCCGGGCATGCCCGGATGGCCACCCCTCGGCCTCGCACACCCTCTGCGCCCGCGTCCCCCGCTCCTTCAAGCCCCCCGCTGCCAACGCTCTTTCTTCAGTACCAGGCTGACCGGCCACCCACAGCGGCCGCCCTCCAGGGGTCCCCACCCGTGCCCCGCCCACAGGGCCCCTCTACATGGTCAGACCCTATCCCCGCTGTGGCTCCCCAGCAAGCATCTCTTGCTCTCGTCATGCCGAATTACGTGTGAGTCCTCAGAAATACACGATTTCGTGTGCTGATGGGCTTGGGCCCCTTTCACGCTCTTCAAAATTTAGCTCAAGATTTCTCCCTCCCCACAGATTCTGCTGCCCCCAAGGACGCTTAACCAGGCTCCCACCTGCTCTCACATACGTTTGTCTCCTGGAACCTTCCATTTTCCACTTTAATTGCTCATCTCCCTGTCTCTCTCCAGCAGCTGGAGAGCAGGGAAACATGCTATATTCTGGGCTCCACAAACCTTTTCTGGAAAGGGCCAGACCGCAAATGTTTTAGGCTACGTGAACACTACGGTGCCTCGGTGACGAGGCTGTAACTACTCATCGGCAGCACCTGAGTGAGTGGGCGTGTCTGGGTCCCAAGAAAGCTTTACCGATGGGCCCCGAACTCTGTACGTGGTCTAATTATCATATGTCACGAAATAATACTCTTCTCTCAATATTTTTTAAAGACATTTTTCGAAATGTCAACAAGCATCCTTTGATCACGGGCTGTTCGAGAGGCGTCGGCGGGCCCTGTGCTCCATTGACATGTCTGTCCCGCTCTCTAGGCTTATAACTACATGGTCAACACTCGGAAAACCTCGGTTCCGGAGATGACTGGTTCCCCTTTGGCTCAAGTGCCCCCAGCTGAGAGAGAGATGGCCGAGAGGACCACATTTTCTCTGCAGACGATGGAAGTCGACAATGTGCGCGGTTTTGGTCTTTGCTCCGCTGACTGTATCCACGTTTCTCCAAAAGAGCTTGAGCTTCACAAGGTCGAAGGAGAGGAGGGCAGTGGGTCGTCTTCTCCGGCGTGTGGGGGCCCAGAGGGTCGGTCTGCTTGGAGAGCCCGTCTCAGGGACGGCTCTGAAGGAGGCCCAGGGGCGAGACCCAGTCCTTCTAGTCTAGTCCCTGGGCTTCGAGGGCAGCAGCCCCTCCGGTGACTAACCTGGATGATAATCTTGAGAGAAATCGGCCAACACCGTATGGTTGAGGCGTGAGAAAAGCATTTAATCCGTGACAGAGTGCCAAGGACGGAGCCCTTCCCAGAGCACGTACGAGGTGAAGACGTGCTCCTGCTCCGACGCTTCCGACTAGAGCGCCCCTCGGGCCCCCTTCTGGGAGCCGACAGGGATGTGCTCTGGAGCCAGAAATGCAATGATCGGGGCGGCCTCCCGCTTCAGACTCTTGCTAAGTGAGGCCGTGCTATGTCCGGGGCCTGACGCCTGCTTAGACCCGCTGCCGCGGCCCGCACGAGCCAGCCCTCGGCCGGGGACGAAGTGTGGACGGGAGGGCTCGGGCCCTGCCTTAGCGCCTGGGCCCCGGCCAGTCCCCATCACTCTGCCAAACAGCAAGGGGCTTTGTCACCCGCCTGACGCATCCCCGTTACTGCCTCCCGGGCCTGCGCGGACGCCCCCGGGGGCACCCCAGAGCCCTGCCCATGGCTCCCAGACGGCCTCTGCTTCCCCACTTCTGCGCTGAAGGCCGACCGACGGACCTTCAAGCTCTGCTCTCTGAATGGCTTCAGTAGCTCAGCTCCCAGGCGTGGTGCTGGTGACTGGGGTGGGAGAGCCTACAGGCCCAGGAAAGGCCGGAAATGGGTTCCCAGCATTTTGTGATTAAAAAAAAAAAAAAAATAGGGCAGCCCAGGTGGCCCAGCATTTTAGTGCCGCCTTCAGCCCAGGGCGTGACCCTGGAGACCCGGGATTGAGTCCCACATCAGGCTCCCTGCATGGAGCCTGCTTCTCCCTCTGCCTGTGTCTCTGCCTCTCTCTCTCATAAATAAAAAATCTTTAAAAAAAAATAAAAATTTTTACATGTATTTGGAGTCTTCCGATCAAACTTGCTGACCGTGTTGAGTGGGGTGGGGCTGCCCTGCTCATGCGGACCTGAGAAGAGGTGTGGGGGCGTCGCTGGCTGACATCCATCCTCCCCGCTTTCCAGAGAGGAGGCCCACCCAGATCACCCTGGGTTCTAGGGTCGTGGCTCTCCGGCTCCACCAGACGTCCTCAGTCCCTTTGAGCAAGACGGTGCCTACACAGGCCCGGGAGAATGTGCTGAGCGGGACTGTTCTCCTGCACATTTTTCACCCGGACAGATTTTTGCATTTATCCATAAATATTGTGTCTCTCTACAATGACCCAAGGGCTGCACACTTTATCAACTTTGCCTAAATTTCTCTTTTAGACACTTTCATTCGCATGGTTGACCACCTCCCCCCGGGACAGTGTAAGAACCCAAGGCTCTCCTGCAGTCTCCAGAAAACTTCTTTTCTTTCTGCTCTAAATCACGGCATATTCCAACCTCCAATGCTAATCTCTTTCAAACTCCTTAAGTAAATATCTTGTTTTTCACCGAAAATACTTCAGGAAATATTGTCAATTTCTGAATCACGCTGAGAAGCGCCAGAGAGCATGGAAAATTTTAAACAAGAGATAGTCCAAAAGTCATTTATATTTTGCTTGGAATGCATTTAGGATTCCTTCCCCTTAGTTGATTTACTTTCTTAATCATGCTTTGCTTATGCTAATTGGCTTGTATTTGTTGAAAGCAAGCCACAGGAAGGAAGACAACCTAAAAGCATCATTTTAGGAAGAAACAACCCTGGCATGAAATAGACCACTGGCCATCCTCAATGAGAAGAACTCATCTGTGATAACCAAGAGTTGGATTAACCTGAAATTCTTGGCCAAAATTCTTCACGTTCCCTCATATAATATCACAGAATTAGAAAAGGTGCATTTTTAAGTTTCATGTCAGTAAAAGGTTCGATCACATGTGTAACTTTTAGCTGCTCTGCCTGGGGAAAAAAAAAACCCAGCACAGTGAAACAGTATGGAACGCGAGAGAGAAATATTACCTTGGCTTTCCAACATGTAAGCATCTGTCTGATATTACCAAAGACCACAGGGATATGTGGTATTTATTTATTTGAACTTCTATAATGAAATGGGAATATATTACCAACTGGGTTCTCTACATAGTTTATCTGTGTGTGCCCAGGAACCTTGAGCTCCTAGATCATCAACTACGGAAAACAGAGTTTTCAAAACTAAATAGCTGTAAGAATCCACATGATTTTTTAAATTAATTAGATTTAGAATAGAGGAAAATAAAACCTGACGTTGGAGAGGATGGAATTTCTGCAAAAGGAGCATTTTTTTTTCCCCAGTATTGACTATAATTGGTACATTAAGGAGAAGTTACTTTGATCTGATCCTCATCCAAGCCTCTATCAGGTTCTTTAAAAAAAAAAAAAAAAAAATTCCCCAATCTCCACAGTCTTCAAAAGCAGGACAACATAAGCAATCAGGTTATACTTAATTTCATTATTCCACAACGGCCCCGGAGAGACGTTTGGCTCCCGGTGGGTCGTGTGCCTGTCCTCTAAGCTGAGGAGCGGCGTAACCCGGAGACGGGCAGGAGCAGACTCAGTGCTTCAGCCACAGACCCAAGTGCCAGAGGAGGCAATTTTCCTAAAAGCAATTTCTGGGAGCACTTCCCACGTGGAAAAAGAGACAGACTGAGAAGTGAAACCCCTTGAGTGTTTGATGGTATCACAGATACAAGATCTGGTCCTGCGCTCCTGACGTGTGCGGGGAGGGGAGGAGGGGGTGGAGAGGCAGCGAGCCTTGACCTTGATCCCATCTTCGGGCTTCACTTACAGGAAGAAGGGGGGAGTGTTTACAGGGCACAGCTGGTGGGCGCCCCTCCGACCGCACCCCCAAAGACGCCAGGCAGGACAGGCCGCACTGAGAACACGGCTCAGGGTGCACGTCCTTACTCCCCTGCGAGCCCGAACAGTCATGAGACAGACTTTCAGGAGAGCACGCTACGGGGAGACTACCGAGGAGAATGGCAGGAAAGCGGGGGCCCCTGTGTCCAAGTTTGGGAAGTGGGGTTCTTGGCTGGCCGGGGCAGTGGGAGCCTAGGGCCCTCGGAGAGCAGTGAGACGTGCACTTACTGCTGAGCCACTCCCCCCCTTGTCTGCCTGTGCCTGCCCACACCTGCCCCCTGCACCTGCCCGCACCTACCCTCGCCTGCCCACAACTGTCCCAACTGCCCGAGCCTGCCTGCCCCGCCTGTCCGCGCCTGCCCCCACCTGCCCCCACCTGCCCCACTTCCCCGCGCCTGCCCGCATCTGCCCGCATCTGTCCGCCCAAGGAAACACTCCCAGGCTGTGGGTTTCTACCTGCGCAGGTGCTGAGCCTGAACACCCACCAGGACGAGGACGGTAAGCAGTCGCCCGTGGGCCCTGACAGGGAAGACCTCTGGGTCATGTGGCCACACAAGGCGACCGTGTTTCCAACGAGCTGAGCAGCCCGATCCACTTGCACCGAGACACCACATATCCGGGCCGTGCACACCCGGTGAGAGTGAACACCCCCCCCCCCCCCCCCCCCGGTGGAGGCGGCAGGGCTGGTCTCCCTGGAGGCCTGTGCTCACAGGACAGGTTGTTCCAACACGGTCATGTTGATGCCACATGGACAATTAAGGACAATGTTTTTAAAAGAACAAGCGTGATCTAAGTTTTTAAGTTTTACAGGCGCAACCGGCCTCTTTTCGGGCATCTCAGGGAAGACCGAGCCATCCTGCGGGCACGCGGTTGCCCCGATGTGCGGCGTCAGCGCCGCGAGGCCCGGGCTCCGCTGTCCCTGCTCCGGAGGCCGCTCACGCAACGGGCTTGCGGTCTGGCTTGGCCACTGGGCCGTCGTCACCGGGTCCTCCCGGACGCGGACGCCACCCACGCCACCGCCGTCCCGTGTCAGAAGCCTGGTAGGCAGCGGCCCCCGGTGCCCGTGGCTAGCTCCGTCCCCCGCCTTCCGTTCACCACGACGGGCACTGTCCTCGTGGAACAGCTTCCTCCGAAGCCTGCGCCGGCGCACGGGGCCGCCTGCCCTTCTCTCCGCGTGCAAAGGCTGGGGCCAGGGGCCAGCCGCGAGCCCCCCAGCGCCACGCCTGCCGCCGGGCACCTGCCCCCGACTCCGGGTTCGGAACCTTCCTTGGTCCGCGGAGCACATCTCAGGAGGGAGCCAACCCGGCCTGCTTCGGCCTTTCTCCGTAAATTACTGCCCCGGGCTCAGTGATGTAAATCCTGGATAGCGGGTTTCCTGGGAACAAGCACAGCTGGCGTGCCGGGTGCCTAAGTGTTGAGAGGGCTCCCCACGTGTAAGGGCGCGTGATCGCTCCACACTCCGACCTCCTTAAGGCACACACGCCCCCCACCGCCTCGGCCACCGCCTGCTCAGCTTTACCAGCTCTCCCTCAGCCTTCTTCAGTTCTAGTCTTACTTTCTTCGCCTCTCTCGGCACAGAGCTTCTTGGTCATTTAAGAAATACAACCTGTTCGTCCAGGTGAGGGGAACGGTGTGACTCGAAACCCTTACACGTTGCATTTCGATCATCGTCTAGGCTCTGCGCTGTCCAGGATGATAGCCACTAGCCACGTGTGGCTACTTTATTGAAATTTAAGTTAATTTAAAGAAAATTAGATCGGAAGTTCAGTTCCTCCTTTTCACTAACCACATTCAAGTGCTCCAGAGCCAAATGTAGCTCGGCGCTGGCGTCTGCGGTGCTGGACACCGGATATACATTTTTATCGTTGCGGTAAGTTCTACTGAGCAACCAGAGCCCGGGCATCTCAACTCTCATAGTACCCAGACCCCTGCGAGAATTCGACACTTGAAAATGAGAAAAAAAAAACCCCGAATCTTGGGAAAGGAGAAAAGGCATGAATTAACAATAAGGAATAAAAGCAAAAAGACAGTTTCACTGTGTGTAGAAATAAGTAAACAAATTTCCCCCAAGTAAATACGTTTTCGACAAATCTTTGCATTTTCCATTCAACAGTCCAATAATAATAATGTCTTCCTAAGCGTTTACAACCCCTGGCTGGATTATACCACTTCTTCACTCAGGAACAATCTACTCTAGATTTTCAGAACTATTTTTTTTTTTTAAACAGAATGTTTATGAAGCCATCAGTCTGCTCCTTCTCATTTAGGTATAAACAAGCTTGAAAAGCTTGAGCAAACGGGGATGTGGGAACGTCTCCATGCACTTGAAGGCCCTCAGAACGGGGGGAGCCAATCTTACATCCTCCAAAGGTGACAAGGGAGCCACCTCCCCACTTGCTAAGCATCTATTCACCTGTCAGCCTGCTTGGCCGTCCCTTCCCCTTGGACTCTGCCTGGAACCACCCCCACCTTGCATCAACACCCCAGCACTCACGTCTCCCTGCTTGTCCAGCTACCACCCCCTGCACATCCTTCCAGAACTATGCACATCCCACCGTCTTCCCATCACCTACTGATGTGCCTGCCCCCCTGCGTGCCCGGGAGCTGCTTGGGGGCAAGCCAGTGACCGACCCTGATTTGTGTCCCCGGCACCTCGCCCCGTGTCCAACACAAAGAAACTTCTCAATAAGTATTTCTTGAACTGAGCTGAGCAAACTGGACCCAAAGCTGTAAACGTGCTTTCCACCCTAACTCAGACCCTAAGTCCTGCAGGGAGGGGTATCTGAGGTATAATCAATGCAGTCTACTTTGTTACCGTCTACATTTAATTTAACAGACATTGGAATTAATCTGAAATGTCAGCAGGAGCGATTACTGGCTAGGATCCAGCTGGCTATGGATGGTCCACGTGTATTCGCTAACTTGACTAAAGTAGTTTCCCAACTTCTTGAGAAAAAAAAAAGAGAGAGAGAGAGAGAGAGAGAGAGAGAGAGATTTTCTCTGGGCCCAAACAGGCTAGTTAATGTGATTACCAAGTGAAAGGAACAATGCTGTTCAATCTGAATTCTTTGACATTTTTCAAAAATACAAATAAACCCTTAGGTGATGAGATGTGGATTTAATGAGTCGAAATGTAATGAAAGGTATTGTCAATATTTAAAACTTCAATAAAAATTCACCCTCCAAAGTGCAAGCCAGGAAAATATCAACTGGTTCTTGTTCCCAAGAAACGTAACTTTATAAAATGGGCGGATACCCAGATTTCAAAAGGGGGAGCCCAAGTAGGTCATATTCTGCCAAAAAATCATTAGCTCATATATGCATGTGCTTTTAAAACCAGAATGTAATGATTTTGATTAAAAGAGTGGCATTCGCAATCAAAATTTAAGACACGGTGACTCAGCACTAAAGGCAAGCTGTGAAAACCAGGAAAGTGATTTCCTCAACAGGACGTGGGTCTGCGGGTATGTCCTCTTTCGTGCCGTAACGATATCAAAAGTCACCGGGGCCCTTTCCCTCCAGCTTGGCCTGGGAGCCTGATGGTTCCTTTGTGTTTTCTTTTCTTTTTTTTTTTTTCTTTTATTTGTTTATTTTAATTTATTTTATTTTTCCTTTGTGTTTTCATCTCTCCTTTTCATAGCAACGGGATATATCACATTTCATATGACATTTGTGTTGGAAGACCAAATACATATATGATCTATCTCTGAACTGATTGAGGAATTAATTTGTAGGACAATTTTGCGACTCTCCTTTATTTGGAGCAATACCCCGGAGAGTATATTTGTCTAGAGACTTAGCATTTTCAAATGCTTACAAGTGCATTACCACATTTAATGCAAACTGTTCGTATACATGATTAGCTCAATTATTCAGGCAACATCTGCTCAGTTTACATATTATTCATGACATTTCCCACCTCCCCCCCTTTCTTTTTTCCTTCCTGGCCTGAAATGTGATCATTTTCCTTCCTATTAGTCTTGTACGAGTGGCAAGGGAGGAAGGAAAGGAGAGGAAATTCAGGCTAATCCTATTTTAAAATTTATAGAGTTCTTTTAGGAAAAGAAGTCACTGAGAATATTTAAAACTTCTGGTTAAATTAAGGCTCTGGTGAGTAGAGGCATTAATTTAAATGATTCAAACTATTTTAACATTTGTGACTTATTCAAATTTATAACTTCCAATTAATAACGTAATTGTTTATGATCATGATTTCCTTTATTTAGGCCTCTGTGCTAGAGATGATTACTTCCTCCTTCGTGGGTGAGAAAACAGGACACAGAGAAACCACGCGGCCCTGCCCCGGGGAGGCCAGGACTGGGAGCCGGGCGCGGGGTCCCTGGTCGCGCCACTCCCCGAAAGCAGTGGTTCGGGGCAGCATGGCAGTGGGCTTGGGAGGCGCAGACGCCGGGGGGCCCTAACCTGAATCTCCTACCTGGGCGGATGGGGGGGCCCTAACCTGAATCTCCTACCTGGGCGGATGGGGGGGCCCGAGAATGAGCATTGCTTAAAAAGCAGCAGCGGGACCGCACTTTGGGAACCGCTGCTGGAAAGCAGGGCTGCCTCCCTGCAACCTCCACGCCCCGCTAAGACACCTGCACCCCGAGAGGACAGCGAGCACCTCTCTGTGTCCTCGGCCCTGCCGCCAAGCAGCCACCACCCGGCGCTGGGGCAGCACCTCACACGCCACGTGGCGCTGCGTGGATCGGCTTCCCTTACCTCCTGGGACGGGGAACCGCAGGTCGGCCAAGAGAAGCGTGTAAGCAACCTTTTTGGTAGGATCTGTTTAAAATATTTGATCCTTTTCCTCTTCTAAGCCACTGAAGTTATTAAGCAAAACAAAAGGAGCCCAAGACAGCAAAGCTGACCCCTGGTCCCCACCGCTCAGAGAGCACTTCATGCCCCCAAGGAACCGAGGCGCCCGGCCGAGAGGTGAGGCCTGCAGGTGCCCCTCCGTCCTCTCCCCAGATGCCCGGAGCACCCAGCGGCCCTCGGTGCTTCCCTCCTGGGCTTGCGGGAGGGGGGCTGATTGGCTCTCACGCCGCAGAAACAAATGACTCTCCTTATCTTGCCCCCCCACCCCCGTCCTTCCTTCCACTCCTCCTTCCTTTAAATCGCTTTAAATGGGCGTCATCCCGTTAATTTTGTCGGACTCCTTGGGAAGAGGGATATTACGCTTTTGGAGGGAGGCGGGCAGATTGTGACACCCCAACAGTCAGGTAACTGGAGAACCAAGGTCACGTGAACCACGACATGTTATGTCAGATCCCCCCGGTGGCGACACGGCAGCTGCAAGAAATGCGTTACTGACAGTTAATGTTTAACGTCATGGTCTTACCTATGCACACTAGATCCATAAAACCATACATTCCATAGCAGATTTGAAAAAGGATGTCCTTCCTCTGCCACACTGCATAGGGGCTGAACGCTGACCAGAGGAGCCAGGTCACACTCGCTATTAAGAACAGGGATCCTAGGATTACAGCAATCATCTGAACTTTCTCAACCAGTGTTATAGAAATGCTTTGCCACTAAAAGAAAAACAGAGGCATGTGAGAAAAAGGTGCTGTGTTTAATTTAAAAAGAAAAAAAAAAAGAAAACATTTTCAGCCCCATGTTTCTCTTCATAACATTAGACCCTTTTCAATCTGATCAGCCCCCAAATGAATTTTTTTTTCCATTTCATCCAGGCTATAAAAAATAGACAAGCAGATAAAGATTAATGAATTGCCTTAGCTTCATTATTTTCAGTAATTCACCGTTCTGCAAATTTAATCTAGTTTTATTCCAGATAATAGGGCTGAGAGTGAACGGCTGAAGAATATTTAGTGCCCGGGATCACATTATTATCTTTCACGCATGCACAAAATTAAATACACTCTGAAGATACGTGTGGAAGACTCCTTTATTCGGAAACTTATTTTGCTCTTCAACACATTTGGCAACTGCAAAAAGGGGAACTGTCTCTTATTTTTGCAAAATAAAAAATGCAGGAAACAAATATATAAGTTACATAGAACCGTTAAGGCAACACACTAGAATTATAAGGGAACTAGAAGATCGTACATTATCCGTCATTGGTACATTTCATATACTCAGATATTACTGAATTTTAATTATCTAAAGGGTAATCTGTAAAGCCATTTTGTCGAGATTTAGAATTTGAAAACAAACGGAGTATCTTTCAAATTCACAAATGCGTAAGTAGCACACTATTCAATGGGGAGAATAATTTGGTGTCCTAAGTATCAGTGTTTGGGAGGATTTTACAATACAGATGATCAAAAGTCTTTCAAGGGTGTTATCAACTTGAAAGAATTAATTAGTCATGTTCTCCCTTTTGCATAATTGAGACAGAAAGAAAACTAGAATTGCTATTATGGTTTGTCAGTAAACAATGAAACTCAAAACAACCTGCACAATTTCATTCTGTGTGAAAGAGCTCTGGCTGGTGCAACATATGGCTTGTCAGAAGAATTCCTAAACAGTTTAAATGAGCTTTAAACACAAATGAGCTTGAACAACCACTATCCATTGGGTGAATCGGACATTTCCTTAAACTCTTTACTTACCTGAGGTCTGAACATGCGCATCCCAAATGGCAAGTCTATCGCTACCCATAACCTCCCTCTCTCCCTCACTGCTTCTGTCTCTCACCATAGAGAATTTGCACATTGTATTTAAATGTGCGCCTTACCTGGCATATTCATGGGTGTTATTAAATTCTACATTTGTTAAAGATTAAATCCAAAAGTGGACTTGAAATATTTAATTCTCTGAAGTCATTTATTTTTCCTTTAAAAATTTCAGAACCAGAACAGACTGGGTGGCTCAGTTGGTTGGGCATCTGCCTTCAGCTCGGGTCCTGATCTCAGGATCCGGGGATCGAGTCCGGCATCGGGCACCCTGCTCAGTGGGGAGTCTGCTTTTCCCTCTCTCTCTCCCTCCCTCTCCCCGCTTTCCCATCACTCATGTTCCCTCTCTCTTTCATAAAATAAAACATAAAATAAAATAAAAAATAAAATAAAATATAAAATAAATAAAATAAAATATAAAATAAAATATAAAATAAAATAAAATAAAATAAAATAAAATAAAAATTTCAGAGCCAAATGAGAGTTTGGTGGCATTCTACAACAAGGGTTTAATATGCAGATTCCTTTACTGAAAAATGGGTCTTACTTTTACAATTCTGGATGAGTAATAATTAAATTTGTTGACATTATTTTATCATTTCAACCGAATCAATTTACTTCAAGCATGTATTTGAAGTTATTTTTCCTCTACTAGTTTCCTGTCATAATTTTAAACACACTGATTTCAAACTGCCGGGCATTTGAATTTAAAGCCATTTTAACTTTGGTGTCATCGAACAAGTATGAAGTGTCACTGTTTGTTGGTTTTGTTTAGTGTCAGGGCTCACTAAAATTTGCATTGAAATTCAACAACATGGTAAGCAATGCAGAAAACTACTTCCAACTAGCACTCATTCCAGAGGGATCCTATCATGTCTGTACACATTACAATACTCTTTATCAATTTATTAATCACATCAGATACATGAGAACAAAGCATACTTTTAAATCCATGAGGCAAAGGTACACAGTCGTGTGTGTGTATGTGTGTGTGAGAGAGAGATTTTCACACGGTGAGCCTTATGTTCCAAAATACATAAGTCTGAATCACAGGAGTCTTGGCTAAGCAGTGGTGAGTAAGGAGGATTTATCACGAATGGTATTGGGCACCTGACTGGCTCAATTGCTTACACATCTGCCTTTGGCTCAGCTCATGATCTCGGGGTCCTGGGATTGAGCCCCACATCTCACTCTGCTCAGCAGGGAATCTGTTTCTTTCTGGCTCTCTCTCAAGTAAATAAATAAAAATCTTAAAAAAAAAAAGAAAAGAAAAGAAAGAGAGAGAGAGAGAGAGAATGGTCTTACGGAGATCTACTTTCCTTTTCTAGAAATCCTTTATGTTCCAGGTTCATACTGTAATTTCAGTGGCGTTAACTTTGGACAGCTCAATATTGTACAATTAATTATATTTAGCTTCAATTAAGCTTACTAATTAATGGATCCAAGACTGCCTGCATGACAATTTAGAAAAACCTGGTAGCCACAGGCCTATGTGGTGAGGTCCTACTAACAGCTTAGAGTTTGGTGAGCTGCTCGGGACGGAGGCATGAGGCTGAGGTGTCTCCTGGGACACGGGAAACTGTGGTGGTTTACACCTGAGAGTCAGCATGACGGCAGTCCACACTGGGCCTGGAAGCTTCTGATGCTTGAGGCTTAGCTGTTCCTCGGCTGGGAAGGAGAATGAGCCAAGGAGCAGACTTACCGGGACTAAGAAACATTGTGTTTCACACTTGTTTGATGACACCAAATTTAAAACGGCTTAAAATTCAAATACCTGTCGGGTTCGAATTAATGTGTTTTAAAGTTATGTCCAGAAAGCTAGGGGATAAAAAAGAGAACAATTCTCAATTTCAGTTCACCGAGATGCTTATTTATTATTACCATAGAAATTGTTTTTTGTTTTTTTTTTGTGGTAGAGATAGGAAATAATTTGAGATTTCTGAAGCTTATTTCTCAAGAAGGATAAACCGCTCCATCTATAATAAGCTCCCTGAAATTTCTGGTTTTATATCACTCCGGTAATAATGCAAATATGCCAGCGTGTCTGAAAGTGCATCGATGTTCTTCATACACTGATGAACCTTAAAATTAGCACCACTTCACTGCATAGCTAATGAGGGCAAATCATTATTGAGACCAAAATCATTAAACTGATTATGAACACAGGGATTTTCCCTTTGAACGCTGATATCATCTTGGTAATTTCTTTGCCCATTATATAATGCTCTTTCTTACTGTTACCACCATGTGCAAAGAGTGGGATTGTTCACATTCTTCCCCTAGGAAAAATAATGCTGCTTTCCACCACTAAGAAACACCCACCTGGCGTCTTTGCCCTGGAAGGCACGCATGATCTAAGGGGCTCAGCCTCAAGAAGCTGTGTTAATGGACCATTAGCTTAGACAATAAAAATAGAAAATGAGTCTCTCGGGGCTTCTCTCTCTATCCCAATGGTATCCAAGGCCTGGATTTCAGTCTGTAAGATATTCCTGAATCTTCAACAGAATTTGTCAACTGTGGAATGTATTTTTCACTCCTAAAACTTACTACATATGGATGTATGTATATATGTATGTGTGTCTGTATCTGTGTGCGTATGTAGTTATTTAAATTTCTTTCCAAGTTTAGAAAGGTAAGCACTGTACCAACAAGCAGATTGACTCTAAATAATTGCTATTATTTCTTTCTTTCCATAACATTTGAATGTATTCGACTTTTATATTCCTGAAAAGATGTTCACTTCTACGCAAACTATTGGATGTATTGTTTCTAGCAAAAGTGGGACCAAGTGGTTCCTCTTCTGAAAGTTCATCCTCATTTGGTGTATAGAAACAGTTGAATAATCAGTCTATATTTATATATGGCCAATATGTCCCAGGCACTTTTCTAAGAGGTTATGCATACTAATTCATTTAATCCCACAACAACTCTGTGAGGAAGGTACTATTATAATCTCTGTTTTAAAGATAAGTAACCTGAGGCAGAGAGAGGACAAACAAGCCAGGCAGTCTGGCTCCTAGGTTCATGCTTTTACATTATAGGGATGATCCTTGAACAACACAGGGGCTAGGGGTGCCAACCCCCGCCACAGCCAAAAATCCATATATACCTTCTGAATCCCCCCAAAACTTTACTAATAGCCTACTCTTGACCAGAAGCCTTAGCAATGACAGGGGTGCCTGGATGTCTCAGTTGTTGAGCGTGTGGCTCTTGATTTTTGCTCAGGTCGTGATCTCAGGGTCGTGAGATCCAGGATCCACGCTCAACAAGGATTCTGCCTGGCGAGTCTTGCCCTCTGCCCCTGCCCCCCTTCACCATGCGTGTCTGCATACTCTCTAAAATTAATAAATAAATCTTTAAAAATAAAAAAGAGACCTTAGCAATGACATAAATAGTTGACTAACTCCTATTTTGCAAGTTATATGTATTATATGCTCCACTCTTACCATAAAGTAAGCTAGAGGGGGAAAATGCTAAGAAAATCATAAGGAAGAGAAAATACATTTGCAATATTAAACTGGATTTATCCACAAACATCCACGTATAAGTGACTTCACGCAGTTCAAACCTGTGTCGTCCAAGGGTCAACGGTACTATATAATAGTTCTACTGAGCTCTGATGACAATTAACTACATACACCCCATCTTTGCGGTGACACCACAGTTTTCCTGGTAAACAGCTTCAAGGCTGTCTTCTCTGGTCTCCTGAAACAGCTATCCAGCTGGACTGCGAGCCACGAGTCATTTCCTGATCCCCCAGGGCACCCCCAAGTCTACACTCCTAATGAAAGGAGCCCCATGAAAGAGGGCTATGTATGCAGCTCAGTAGATACCCCCAGTGCCTGGTATATAACTGTTGCAGGAGAGAAGGAAGGGGTAGAGGGATATGACGAGGAAGAGAAGGAAAGAAGACGGAAGGGAGGAAGAAGGAAAGAAAGGAGGAAGGGACGGAGGGAGGAGGAGAGGGACTTGTACATTCCCCAATTCTGCTTGATCGGCCTCCCTGTGTTGTCCCAAATGCCATGTACTCTTCATTTTGGTCCTTCTCTGCCTTTGGGCACTTTCCTTTCTCAGCGGGCCATGCCCTTCTCCCCTCTCTCCTGGGTGGAAATCTCTCACCCACCCATAACTGGCTCTCATGTCCCAATCTCTCCTCGTGCAGAATCCCTCTGTCTGGACCCCATAAACCACTGTTTATACTTCTGCTTAGTGCGGATTTCTCTTGCATCCCAGCGATTCTCTCCCTGTTGTCTACAGACTGCAAGACTCATGAAGGCAGAAGCTGAGTCTCAGAAAATGCTTGACTGCTTGGTATCCTGACTTCGGTTTCCATCATCTGACTGCCGCAACGTCATTCTCTGCACGTCCATTCTATCCTCACTACAGGATCAAGTTCCAGCTCTGGCCAAACCACCAGCAAGTAGACAAGCAAGAATTTAAATTCTGATCAGTTTTCAAAGCCCAAGTACTTTCTAAAACGCTCTTCTCTCCACCTACATAAACTGACACATCCTACATCTGAAAGCAAAAGCAAACTGGGCATAATTATACCTCTCTAAAAGGTGGTTGTACAGTTAGGGAAAAGTCAACAAATGCAAAAAGCAGTTGAGCAGAGCAGAGTGCCAACGAAATGGGACCAATCATTTTCTAAATGGCGTTCTCGAATACTTCCTCAGTCTGAAAGCTGCAATTTGTTAAATGAATATTAACATAAAGAAGACAATCTCAAGCAGAGAGACCTCTTTCATTTTACTAAAGTTTGAGAGGAATTAAATAAATTCACGTTGAAAATTACTTAATATTCTCACTATACAAGCTGTTCAGAGATGCACCAAGTTAGGTCCACCAGGCCTAAAAAGACAGACAATGCACATGGCCTGGAATTGGGTATCACTGTGTATGACGGTCCATGTCAGTGTGACATTCTTCATGGGAAATTAAATAACTATCCCAGTAATTACCACAGACTTCTTTGAAACCACGGCAAAATGGTTGCCTTTCCCAATGAAATCTAACTAAATAACACAGATTTATAACTTCCACAGAGAAAGAAGGATGAAAGAATAAGCTGGGAATTTTCTGTTAAGAAATGACAGGAGCCCAAGCCAAGGTAAGACCAAGTCATCTCCTCATATAAATCACTTCCAGCCAGTAAGATAAGAACTGGAGAAAGGCATATACTCCATCAGGTCTCCAGGAAGCTATTTAGAAAGATGTACCTGTCATTCCATTGTCTGAAATAGTTAATGTACCTTCTCAATTTAGAACCCAATTTCCTCCCCGAAAATAACACATGCTCAGAGGGAATGAAATTGAACTCAAAGAAAGTAGATTCGTTCAGTGTGCATTAAATCCTTCATTCTAAAGTACTGTTTCACCTTTGTTTTTAAAAGGCAGGCCAGATATGAATCATAAGCTAATAGTTTTGTGGTGTGATGATTTATAACATGCAATATGACAGGTGGGATTACTTACCAGTGTCACAGGAGAGAACACCTGCTCTTAAGAAATGTCCTCTTCAGAAAAATGAATTTAGCTAAAACCTATTTTCAATCATTTTTAGATGGTGTTTAAATTGAACCACTATAAGTTGGGATTTGAAATACTGGCAGAAACATCTCTATGTGTAATCAATCTGACATGTGGATACAACATTCAGTTAATTATATGCCCATTCTTTGTAGAGTTGTATTTATAGGCTGCATATTAAACATGATTTCATGCTTTGGTGTGGGTCTTCTCTGCTAGAAAAGCATCTTCATAAACTTATCAGAACTGAAATAAAAATCAGACAAAAAAATTTTGCTTTGCCTGAAAAAGGTGAAATCTTTTTTTTTTTTTTTTTGAGAAAGGTGAAATCTAAACAACTCAGGGAAAATAAATAGGAAAACATGAAATTGCTTCTTTAAAATAATTATAAAAATTGATAAAACTCTAGCAAGGCTAATGAATAAATGTAAAAGGAGGTATAACATAACTGCTCCTACAGGTAAAAAAAAAGAGTAGTAAGGGAATATCATAAACAACCTTATGCCAATTAATTCAATAACATAAATGAAATAGATAAAACATAACTTATCAAAACTGACTCAAGAAGAAATAGAATTTATGACTAATCCTTTACAAAATAATTGAACTTATAATTAAAAGCCTTCCACAAACAAATGAACAAACACCTCAAGGACCAGATGGTTTTACTGGAGAATTTTATCAAACATTTGAAAAAAATAATATCAAAGTTATATATACTCTATCAGAAATAAAAGAGGGCAAAATATTCCCAACCTATTTTATAAGGTCATGCAAAATCCTCATACCAAAACCCAAAAAAGAAAAAAAAAAGGGGGGGTTATAAAAAAATTCAGGGCTAATATTCACTATGAGCATAAATGAAAATTAATCCTCTACAAAATATAAGCAAATCAAATCCAGCAGTATATAAAAAGAATAGTGCATCCTGAATGAGTAGGATTTATCCTAGGCTTGAAATGTTGATATAACAGAATGTCAATCAATGTAATTAATGATATTAAAAAACTAAAAAAAGAAAAAGATCCTCTTAAAAGATGCAGTAAAATTATATAACAAACATTCATGATGAAAACTAGGAACAGAAAGAAAACTTCTTTACCCAAAAAGGGCATCTACAAAAGACTTAAAGCTAGGATCATAGTTAATGGGGAGAAAAAAAATGCTTTCCACCCTAAGATCAGGAACTGGGCAGACATGTCCACCCTTATTATTCCTATTCACTAGGGAACTAGAAGTTTTAGTTAAGGGAATAATTCAAGAAAATAAAAATGGTATAAAGACTGTAAAGGAAGAAATATAAAATTATTTCTATTTGAAGATGACATGATTCTCCATGTAGAAAATCCTGGGGAGTCTACCAGAAAACCTAACAGAATTAGGAAATTAATTTAGTAAAGCCTCCAAATACAAGGTCAATAAACAAAGGCCAATTGTACAAAATACCAACAGCAAAGAGTTGGAAAATGAAATTACAAAAAAACAATACTATGTAAAAAATACCATAAATCATAAATTACTTAGGACTAAAATTTTTTAAAGATAATCTACAAATCGCTACTAAAAGAAATGAAAGAAGACCTAAATAAATGGTCATTATGAAGACTCACTATTATTCAGGTAATTATTCTCCCCAAATAATTTAGGTTCTACAGTTAACCTAAATTAACCCATTAATTTAACTTTAACTCAGAAGCAGAAGAAAAACAGTTAAAGCAGAAGAAAAGCAGTATCAGAAAAATAAGATTCTTTGTTACTGCTTACGTTTTCAAAACAGAGGCCACTGGTTTAGAACGATCACTAATCAGAGTTGACATTATCAATCTAATTTTAACTCACAGTGATTAAAAATGAAAAGCAAATCTCCAAAGCATCGGTTGCAATTTCTGCAAGAGTTCAGCAGAAAACCCTCCAGACTGTCTCATAGGGAACAATCTTTCCCGCCATTCCCTTGGCTGGTGGGAGTGTCTCTCCTGCGAGGTACCGTGTCTTGGCCACAGAACATCACTTTGTTTAGTTAAAGTGCTTGGGGCTAGATCACGCGACCCACAGAAAAGCAGAGAAGTGGATGGGCAGCTCCCCATGTGTCCTAAGGGATGTCATGAGGGTTTCATTTTATTGTACAGACCTCAGAGCACCGATGACGTTTTTTTTCTTCTGGAAACCTGGAGATACCAAGAGGTTTGACAAGCCACGTTCCAGGACTACAGAGATCGTACTCAACACGGTTTGCAGCTCAAGAAGAAACTGAGCACCTCATGGGGAGGGCCACCTTGGGGGTTCCTGGGATGAGTGTCAAGGACTATGGGTCTGGGTCCTGAGATGGAATGAAGTAGGAGAGAAATGTTCTTTCCCCAGAATAAAGCCCCTGGGAGAAGACGGCCTCTAAGACTTTCCTCTGGTAAGAAGGTTCTTCCCACTTTTCCTCATGACAAGTGGGCTCAACTGCGCTAGATGCAGAAATAGGCAAGGCTGCACTTTGACTTTGGGGTCAGGAGAATAAAGTCCCGGATGAATTGGGACAAAGGTAAAACTGGTCCAAGGCCACAGAAGGCAGCAGCGGGATCACCCACCCAGAGTCAGGGAGACCAAAGTGACCAGAGAGTCTGCAAAGTTTGAAAATGTAGTTCTGGCAGAGGGGGTGGGGGAGGAAATGAGTGTAAAGTAAAGGTTTGGTTACTGAGAAGCACAACTCGCAGAGCCCAGAGGTGTGGAGTGGGAAGGGATGCTGCATGGGAGGGGGGCATCTGTGAACGTCCGGGGACCAGGACACTAACTACACAAGGGAGACAAGCCTTCTAAAGAAATGTGTGCCCGGAAAAGGCCCTCGAATAAAGGCTACCCTGTATCCCAATGCCAAATCTCCAGAATAGGCGACGAAGTCCTGGCGAAGACCCTATCTGGCTGTCTCCAGACTCACAGGACGATGGTAGATCAAAGGAGTGGACGCTGTGAAACGTTTTCTTACAAGAGATGAGTGTCCTTAATTGCAAGGGTCTGTCTGGGAAACATCTCTCAAGTGACCATTAGCAGACGCAACGACGCTTGAGCTAACAAGCATTACTTTAGCAACTACAGGGCACAGAGTCCACAGCGGAGATACCAAAGACTCCGGGTCTCACTTAAGCAAGAGCACATGGAGTCTCCCCTTTTTTTTCCTCTTAATTCTTCCAGAGCTATCCCCCATCTCATCTCTATATGCTCTCCGTTGTTCAGTTGTTGTGATAGTTATAGAATATGCCATCATTGTCGGAGGCTTGCTAATCCTCACTTCAGAGTTCGAAAGTTAAGGTGGAAATACACTTTAGCTCTTCGGTGTTCAAGAGCTTATATTGCTTTCTCCCTTTCTGCTAATTCTTTCTATAACAAAAGCAGGTGCGGATCTATTATTTCCAATCAGGGAAACCTGCTCCAAGTGCCAACTGCCTTATAGGGTTTCGTCTTGGTAACTAGATTTCGCCCCATATGAATCAAGAGTGTGCCTGGTTATAATCCATTTTTAGCTCATTATTCTTCTCAATATTCAATATTGTGTTTAAAACCAGATTCCCTGGGAGACTTCTATCCAAGTAATTAGTAGGTGGCCATAACCACATTTAGGTGTTTTTCTCCACAAAGAGTTGAAAGCTACCTTTGCTAAAGTTTACTTAAACTCTCAGTGGACTGTTGCTGTTTTCAGTCTTGATTTTGGAGCAGAATTGTCATGGCAAGCAACTATCCTCCCATTTGAGATACCTGAGCTCAAGTCCCCCAGGCTCTGGGTACTCTGGTGGTCAGAACCGTGCCCTTGGGAATTAGGGACCATCGCATGCGGTGCATCCCCTCTTCCATGGAGTTTGTGCAGACTCTTTACCAAGCGGCTTTCTCTTAGCTACGGGGAGACAGCATAATGTGCTGGGACAAACACACAGCTGTGAACTGGCTCTAATAACAGGTGGAACTATCCTCTTAAGGATCTCAGTGTTCTTCTCTACAAGATGACATTTGACGTGGTCTCTCAGACACTCCATGTAGCGACACTCCATGCCTTGCTCTCCTTCTTCACCGGGTTCTGGGGACTGAAGGAGTGGCTGCAAGCCCATGAGGTCATGAAGTGGCATCCGTAATAGGAGGCCAGCCCATCACACTGAGTATTAAACACAGTGTCTACTCCATGGCACTGGGCTTCGCCTCAGTTCCCTCTAGCCGCAGACCCTCCTCATCACCATGAGATGACACCACCACCATCAAGGTGTGCACAGACCAGAACCCGCTTTAAATTTATGATATGTCTAAATGTATCCCTTCACCATATACGTACCAGCTGCCTATTACATGCCAGGCCCTACAGCAGTTAAGTAGGCTGAGGAGAAACCCTATTCTCACGGGAATCACTATCTAATAAGCATTAAAAAGAAACACAAGGGGCGCCTGGGGGGCTCAGTTGGTTAAGCATCTGCCTTGGGCTCAGCTCATGAGCCCATGTTGGGCTCCCTGCTCAGCATGGATCTGCTTCTCCCTCTCCCTCTGCTGCTCTCCCTGCTTGTGCTTTCTCTCCGTCAAATAAATAAAATCTTTTAAACAATGTTTTAAAATAAATTAATTTTTAAAAGTTAAAAGAAACACAAAACGCTTTTAAGACAAGGCAACGGGTGACCTGAGTTCGAAAGGATGGGCAGGAAGCATCTGTTCAGTGGAGAGTACCCTGAAGACTTGGGGGGAGGGGGATGGGAAAGGCAGGCAGGAAGAAGCATGTGCAAAGGAGCTGATGAGTCTGGAAAATAATGAGATTTTTTATTGTTCCTGGAGAGAGGAACCCGTATGGGCAAGCGCTGGGAGCCAGCTCCTGAGGGGCTTCCAGGACTGGCTGTGGAGTTTGAGCTTTGTGCTATCAGGCAATGCCGACCAGACAATCACAAGGAAGAACCAGGTCTGAATATGGCAGGATGACCCTGAGGGGTTTACCTGCCCGGTTCTGCTCTTGCTCGTGGTGTTTCCCAGAGAGGGACACAACACGGCCCACCCCACATGCTCTTCCGCCACGCGGCCTTGCCAATCCCCGTCAAGGAGAACCGCTTTCTCCGCTCCCTGAGTAATGGAGGCTTTAAGCAGCAGATTATGGCAGAAATGACCCTAAATCAATTCCAAGCACAGACGGTACCTGTCAGGGCAGCTTTTACTTGGGAGGGATGTGGCCACCTCAAGGCCGCCGCGCTGTGAGGATCTCAAGCCCCGAGAAGCCCTGGGTAAGGAAGATGCCATGTGAAGAGGGAGACCAAAGGGCGCTGGGGTACCAGACATGTGAATGAGAAGCTACCTTGCAAGTGGCTCCTCCAGCCCCAGACCCTCCCCGGAAACCACAGCGATCACAGCCACCCAGCTGAAGCCTTTCCAACCACAAGGTCACGAGCAAAAGAAAATGATTATTTTAAACCACTAAGTATCGGGATAGCTCTTTCAACACAAGAGACTAGTGGAGCCGCTCCCTCCACTGATGATTCTTTGCATCGTGGCAACTGCAGGAGCAACAGGCTGAGGATCAGAAAATCAGACTCTCGATGTGCCACCAACTCACTCTCGGGTTCCCCAACTTCCCAACCCTTCTCACCCTCACTTTTAAAATGAAGATTTCAATTAAAGCGCCTGTAAAGGTCCTTCCTGCTCTATAATTCTCTCAGATACCCCTTTTTATTATGTAACCTTACCTTCCCACTGTGCCTCTAACCCTCCCCCATCTCCTCGCATGACACCGAGGGGTCCCAAAACAAATTGTCCTTAAAAGCATGAGGAAAAAATAAATAAATAAATAAACAAATAAATAAATAAATAAATAAATAATAAAATAAAATAAAATAAAATAATAAAAGCATGGGGATTTCTTGGGGCAATGGAAATTACCTAAAATTGGAATGTGTGGATGGTTGCCCAAGCCAATGTATTTACTAAAAATCATTGAATTGTGCACCAAAAAAATGGGTTATTTTAGTGGTATGTAAGCTATACTTTAAAACTTTTTTAAAGATTTATTTATTTATTTTAGAGAGAGAACGCTAGCAGGAGGAGTGGCTGAGGGAGAAGGAGAGAAACTCAAGCAGATTCCCTGCTAAACGTGGAGCTCGGCATGGGGGCTCCCAATCCCAGGACCCCAAGGTCAGGACCTAAGCCAAAGCCACCCAGGTGCCCCTCAATGAACTATTTTCAACTCCTCAAAAAATCCTGAAGAGAGCAAAATGAGTGAAAATTTTTCAGCAATACTTGCTTGGTTGGTGTGTGCTATCTTTTATCATAAAATACTTGAAATGTGTTTAATTGGTTAATCAAACATAATTCCTAGTGCAACCTGGGACACAGCCCGTAAGGAGGCCTTCTACCCAAATTCACTCTGCTTAGCTTTCCAATGCCCATGAAGGTACACGCTGGAGTAAGAGTTTGGGCTCTGGGATGAGATTTGAATACAGGGTCCCATATTTCTACCTCTCTGCTGTGTGGCTTGGGACACAAAGAGTCTTTTTCTTTTTTCTCATTTAAATAGAGGTGATAGTAGCTATGTCAAACGTCGTGGTAAGGATGAAATGAGAGCACACAGACAGACAAGCAGACAGGCAGACAGAGGGCACAGGACCACTGCTCACTTGACTATGATCATTATCACAAAGGCCAAAGAGCCCTAATTGAGAACTTCTCTGAGAGAAGGAAATCCCTGAGCTGCCTGCTTCTAGATGCTTCTAGATGAAGTCTGATGGAAGAATGATCATCAGTGTGTGTGTGTGTGGGGGGGGGCAAGGCTGCTCTGCCCAATCCCCAGTTACACCCCAAACCACGTCCCGCTTCCTCACATGCTGCCATCACCAGCACACCCCTCTGCTTGACTGTGAAGAAATCCTTTCCACGGACGTAGGAAATCTCTTAAGTGAGATTCGGCAAGGGGGGAAGGGGGGGAAGGGGGGCATAGCTAGGACAGCTTCTCATATTTATTTATTATTTTGAGTGAAACTTGAATAAAACACACAAATGCCTTCCTCCTGATTCCAGAAATTCCTCACTCACCCTTAGTTTTCCATTAATAGGGGCTTTATAGGAATAATAAAGAAGAAGCCTTTCCTCACTACCGAGATCCTCCCCTCACTCACATTCTGATGGGGAATCCATCACGTGCGACGCCACGCACAGCGAGGCCAGGGCGCTCCCACGAGATGCACCCGCCCCTGCTCCACCGCCTGCCCGTCCAGTGAGGAGCCTGACCCACGGCCAGGGGCCCCCGGGGACCGCCCCGCAGTGCACACGACGCTGTCACAGCAGAGACTCTGCAAAACTGGAAGCAACGGAAAGCACAGAGGAGGAGGTGACCTGTGCGCTGGGGTTTTGAAGCGTCGGCGGAAGCTCATCAGGTGGAAAAGAAGGTGCCACACAGGGGAGCAGGTGCCTGTCATTCTCTAGCTTCAGGTCGGCCTCAACCACTCCCCTTTCCTAATGGTTCTGAGTTCTCCTCCCGCACCAGCTTTTGCGAGCCCACGGCAGTCAAATAGTGACTCGCTTGGCCGCTCGTGCGAATGCTCTAGGCTCACCTCTGGCTTGCACCTCAGGTAGCCCCCGCCCTCCCGAGCCATTGGACCGATGCCTGGCAAGCAGGGGGCCGCACGCTGTGCAAACGGCACTGCCTGTCCTCACGCCACAAGCTGCGCGCAAGGGGTTGTGTCTTGGAGGGGGTTTGGTGGACCGTCATCGGTCTAAGCCAAGGCAATCTGGAACGGCTTCCTGGAAGAGACAGGGAGGCCTGCGAGTGGAGGGAGAATTCAGAGATGGGAGAGTCTGAGCGAAAGCCTAAGCAAGAGCAACGTGAACAAGGCTCTAAGCTGGGAGGACGAGCAAGAGATGTTTCTGTGGCGCCCAGTTCTACAGAACAGGCCTGGGGAGGCAGGAAGCTGGGAAAGTCGTCTGAGAAGGGGAAAGCGGGGTCAGTGAGAGTTGGCTTCGGAGGACTTGGCAGAATGACTGTCTTCTCCCCGTACGTCCTGTTGTGCGTGACCCGTTACACACCGGTCCCCCGACGACCTCACTGAGCTCTGCGCACGGGGCCGGGCCTCACTGACGTCGAGTCTCGGTTCCCGGGCAGCGCGGTGGCGCGTGGCGGGAGCTCGAGAGACACTGGGTCAGTAACCGCGGCTTGGGTTTTGCTTTGTCTCTGTATGTGACTGACTTGTTCCGCCAGCACCGAAGGATCCCAGAAGTCCCGTCAGCTTTCTGCTTCAAGTCTGGCGGTTCTCAACCAAGGATGATTTTGCCGCACCCACTCCCCGATATCTGGGCACGGTTTTGCTTGTCGTTCCTGGAGATAGAGCCCCTGGCATCTGGGGCCCAGGAGCCAGAGACACTGCTCAACACCCTACAATCTCCAAGTCAGCCTCCGCCGCAGAAAAGTATCTGGCCCAAAACATCGCAGGTGCCGAGGTCCTGAAGCCCTCTTCTAGGCTATCGCGCTGAAGACTAGGACAGATGCTGGGCCCGGACTGTTGGCATTTTAGTTGTATTCTCTTCTGAACGTAAAGCAAAATAAAGGAGGGTGGGGGAAAGAGCTTGATTCTTTTCAAGATAATTGAACTTAGTTTCCTGGGAAACTTAACAGCGGAGACATGCAGGATGGGCCATGGGTCATCTCCTCGGCCAGCAAACTACATTACATGGTCGCTGAGTCTGGAAAACGTGGGAGACACGGTGCAGAGAGGACGGTGTGAGAGGGTGGCTCAGGTGCCCGGCCCACACAAGCTCACATTCCCCGCGAGCCGGTGCAGCCAGCTCCACGGATCTGAGCTGAGCTTTACAGTCCGAGAGACGTGATTCAGCAGAGCATGGACGAGGGAGCGAAAGGCAGGCTGCTTAAGGGGAGATTTCTTTGTACCATAGGAGATGTGGACGGGGATGGACGGACGGAAGAAAGCGAGCGGAGTGGGGGGGGATGGATGGATGGATGGATGGATGGATGGACGGGTGCCGGAGAGACAGACGGGAGCCAGGCCGCTGTCGCGGGAACAGCTTGCTGCTGCTCGGCCTCCCGCCTGGTGTCCCCGGGGTCCCCCGAGGCCCATCCGCCGCAGCCCGGGAGGAACACACACAATTCACAGCGTCCCCTGCGAGCACCTGCGGGAGGCAGGTAGGTCCTCGGCGCTTTCCCTTAGGCAGAGAAGCGGCCCGGCGCCAGGTGCGTGGTCCCTAAGCGGCCCCTGTGCTTCCTGCGCCAGCTCTACCTGGAAAACATTCCCACGTAGAGAGTGAAACCTCCTCTGACAGCTGCACCGGCTTCGAAGCAACTTTACTGATGAGCAAGATTTATCTGATGGAAGCAAATTTTCTACGGTTTTCCCTCCCCGGAAAGATGTTTAGAGTGAAAAAAGAAAATCAACAAAGTGGTTTGAAGATACGAAGAGGGCTCGAGGGAAGCACTATTGATATTTTTGGAAATTGTATTACCATATTGTTGCTTTTTAGGAGGTTGCGTCCCTAGCGAAGGATAATTTATTCTTCAACAAATTTCTTTGACGAGTTTTGCAACAGGAGGACCAGAGCTAAGCGTGCTTTGCAAACAGCAGGATGAGGCAACTTGTGCCTCCACGTACCTCCTCCAAGTATTAAATGGCTGGAGTGACGCTCGATGCCCCTCCCACCACACACACGAGGAGAAATGAAGCGTGTCCCTGGGCACTGCGGGCAAAGCCGAAGTGAGAGGAGAGGGCGGGCAGGCCTTGGCTGGCCGCGGTGGCCTTGGAACCTGGACCGTCCTGAGCGTCTGCCAGGGACGGGGCGGGGCCTGCTGGTGGCAGAGCTGTGCCCGGGGAAGGACAAGCTCGGCGGGGGGGGGAGGGGAGGGGGGAGAAGGAGCCAGGGGGCCAGATGCGGTCACCTGCACAAGCCCCAGGGGTCGAGGCCAGGGGAGGTGGGCGGGGGGACTTCCAAGTCAGAGACTCAGAGGAGGCGCCGAGGGCAGTCGCTATCACCGTGAGCGACCCTTGAAGCTGCCTGGGTGGAGGGGGGGGGGGGGCGACATTAAGAGGCCGGGAAAGGGGAGAGTGGGCGACGCCAAACGGGGCGAGCTATTCCCAGGCAGCTGCGCCGGGTGGGAGGGGTCCCTCCTGCAGGGCCCTGTGCGAACAGCCCGATGGAGACGACACTCGTGCAGTGTGCGCGTGTGCCCTCATGGCCACGGGCCTGTGTCCTCCGACAGGCGCTCGTGGCGCTCAGCGTCAGAAGCCTCAGTGTAGCGGGGCCTCAGTGACAGTCCCGACGGCATTTTCTGTATAACCTGGGAAATCGGTGGGACATTTCAGAGACTCATTTTGCAAAATAGGGATGATAATACCGACGTGCACAACTGCTGTGAGCATCACAAGAGATAATTTGTATAAAATGCTTAGCAGCATCCCCGGCACATATGGGCTCAGGGAGCAACATCTCACTATCAACTGTTAGGAGGATGGACTTCCCAGAAACTCACCAGCTGGGCTCTGAGGGAGGGCAGGCCCAGGATGGTTTATCACATGCACAAAGACACAACTACCCCCTCATAACTTATCAGTGGAGTCCCATTTTGGAGAATATATTTTCTCTCTGGTTCTCTAGAAAAACTGGGCAGATTATATTCATATATTTTGTTACTAATTTAGAAAATTTTAGAACATATGCAATTTCGATGGTCTCCTTTAAAAGACAAAAATGACAGTGCATAGAATTTTTGATTAGGACACCAAGTGAGACCAAGATCATATAATTCAGTTTCAGTATCTGTAAGATCATTTTTTTTAAGGTGGGGAGGGACAGTGGGGGAAAGAGAGAGAGAGAGAATCTCAAGCAGGCTCATGCCCAGCCCAACACAGGGCTCAATCTCCAACGAAGACATCATGATCTGAACCGAAACAAAGAGTAGGATGCCCAACAGACTGAGCCGCCCCGGGCACCCCCCGTAGGATCGATTTCCACAAGTGAATCCTTAAATCGTGTCACTGACTCAGCGGGGATCAGATGTAATGAAGGCGACCATTCATCCCATATGCTCTTGCACTTTCCCACCAGTGACATACGGGCCAGTAGTTGTAGGGAAGAGCGCAATCATAATACAATATGATAGAACCATAGCAGATACAATGGGTATTTGTTTGGACCAGAGAATATTAAAGGTTAAGAGAAGGTACTTTAGAAACAATCTAGTCCAAATCCCCATTTTACATAAACTGAGAACAGCTAGTTAATGGCCAACGTAAGTTACAGATCTTTTTCTGTTGGTATTACAGGTCTCGTTCATTATTATAATTAATGATAAATAGCAGACTCAAAATGGTGCGATTTTATATGTCTAATCTCCAGCCTCTGAAGTAATGGTTACTGCTCCCCTTCAGGTCCAACAAGACAACGATTCATTCCATATCAAAAGCAGAGGAATCATAGAAAGACACAACCAGAAAGCATGGCGGTTACAGTATCCATGGTAGGAAACTGCTCGTACCGTGGCCAACACCCCTGGGAAACTAAAGTCTTTGCAATATGTTGAATATCTAAAATAGATTTGTCTCTGGCAGACATACTCTTTTTTCCTTAAAATTATTAGTAGCTTAACATAATTTATAGAATGCTCTTTATATATTCAAGGTACCTCATGCTTTCTTTTCCTTTTGGTGGTGGTGGTGGGGGGGGGAGTTGAGACTTCCCATCCGAAGGAGGTCACCTCTATCCAACCTATAGTTACACATTTCGATGCAACAACCATAACTGATGTTAAGTAGTAACCAGATGAAAAATATGACTAAAATCTGGAATATTCCTGAGCATAGTGAAGAAATTCATGATGGTATTATTGCTCCACTTTTTAAAAGATAGGATTTATTTTATTTTTTTAAGGATTTTATTTTTAACATGGGGCTCAAACTCACCACCCTGAGATCAAGAGCCATAGGTTCTACTGACTGAGCCAGCCAAATACCCCTAAAAGATAGAATTTTAGAAAAATAGTTTTTAGATCAGAGTCTATCTTCCCCAGTTAAAAAAAAACCAACACATGTATCTGAGTGAGGATTAAGAAAAAGGGCATAATTAATGATTGACACGGTATTAGAATCTCAACACCACACGGTCTTTGAGAAATTGTTAACAGTACAATCCATTCTCCTACTTCCAATATTTTTATATCAGGGGAGCATTTTTATTTTCAAAGGAAAGGTCATTATCTTACTTTCTCAACAGAGTCACAGAGACCTTGGTTTTAAGATGAAAACAGAAATTAAACAACTAAAGAAAAATGGTATAGAAAGAGTTTAGAATCTGAAAGAGATTCTTTGTGTTCTGTTTTTGTGCTGATTATGTTTGCCATCATTTCCAAAATGCCCTTTTTTGCTTACTTCTCATTTGTTTCTCATCCGGAAAGCATCCTTACTCTTGGGAGAGTGGCAGGCTCCCCTTCCCGTCCACAGTTGCTAAGTTGCACAACCAGGAGACGTGGAGGACCGACTGGCAGGAGTACCAGGGCTGACACTCTTGGAAGTCTTTCTTTTATAATCAAGAAGCAATGGCTGCCTTAACTATTCATATGAAGATGAAATACAACATGACTTCTCATATTTTTTTTTCGCCAAGATTCAATTTACTTCGATTATTTGGATTATTGTTCTTAAGAATAAAACACTTGAGTTGTGAGATGAGAACTGAGCTTTGCCGGTTGACAATATTCACCCACAGCATTTAACCGCACACCCCGGCTCACACCGTTGCGAACTGTTTCACCCTTTTCCAGTAAATAAATTCCCGTTACCAGTGAAGTTCATGAATAGGACTATGAGCCTTGACTTGGCGGTGACATTTTTAACGAAGACTGAGGTAGAACTCTGCAAAGGGCATTTTGCACTAAGAATCATGGAAAATGAAATATTTAGTCAATCTGCTCATTAAGAGAAAATTAGTCAGTCTGATTTAGAACATTACTTTGTAGTGAGTGCCCTCTCCTTCCCTAATCCATCCATTTCGGTCATAACGCTCGCACTGGATATGCACTTGGATTCTCTCCCCGCGTGTCCCCCAACGGCGTATTTATTGTGCGACACTGGCTTTCTCCTCAGCTGGGGAGCCCATCAAGAGCAGCTTGATGCCATAGCCTCATCGGTTTATGAGAAAAGAATGAAGTCTTCGGGAAGGCTGAATCAGGAGCTCTGGAATGTGGACCATGGCACGGAAACAAGAGCACGGAAGGAGAATGCTTTCCTTGGAAAGAGCTTTCCTTGAAAGTTCTCTATGAAGGGAGAATCACTTTTATGATTCGCTCTAACAACCCCAAATATCTCGAATGGCTTAGTTCAGTGAGACCCCTACCCCTAAACTGCAGAGAACTGCCGTCACAGGCAAGACAGAAAAGTTTCTGTGACCATATGAATTTTGGGGGGGAAAAGAAAGAAAGCACTGTTGAGCTACTGGTTACACCTCGCCTACCTTCATACAGTAAAGAGATCCTATAACGATGTTAGAGAAATTAATCCTACTGGGATCACCAGTAACCCCTGCTATCCTGTTGCGTATGATGACAAATATGTTGGAATATTTTGAGATAATTTGAAAGTATATCCTCATGCGCTGATGAACAGTTGCACAAAGCCATCTCACGTAGGTTTAGATATCTTAGTCGAATGTTTAAGGAATTGGAATTGGGTAAAGTTCCCGAAGAACACCTTCTGTAACAGAAGTTGTTTTCTCAGAAATAATGTCACCACCTCACGCAGGGGCGGCACAGGGACAAAGGCTTTCAGGAGCGTGGAGGCTGCCCAGCGAGGACATTTGAGAAGGGCGAGGACAACGGAAGAGAACTCAAGTCTAATGCAAAATGTCGTTCTGGCGATCAGAAGCGCAGAGCCATCGTCGATCACAAGTCGGAGGGGCGTCTGGGTGCTTCAGGCGGTTAAGCATCCGCCTTGCTTCCGGCTCAGGCCATGATCTCGGGGTCGTGAGATCAAGCCCCGCGTTGGGCTCTGCACCGAGCAAGGAGACTGCTTACGGTTCTCTCCCTCTCCCTCTGCCCCCCCCCCCGCCGGCCCAGCGCTCGTTCGCATTCTTTCCAAAATAAATAAATGGATAAATACCAACAAGCAGGAAACACACTGAAGAGGACCCGAGAGCAAGTCCTGCAGAGTAACCGCAGCGGGGATCCTCCAGGAGTCGGAAGAGCACGACGAAGGATGAGTTAGCAGCTGCTCTGTCGGAAAAGAATCACCTGACTTTACGCGTGGAGGCGGGGGGGGGGGGGGGGGGGTCAGCTCAGCACCAGGATTGCCCTGGAAAGTTTCTCAAATTGATTTTCTTCAACACAGAGATAAATAAAATATGACCGGATCGGCTGTGCTCTCATACGGCTCACTCGGGAGGCTGTGCATTATTTATTCCTGCCCGTACCCACTCGGCATGTTTATTCACGAACCTCTAAGGGCCACCCGATAAAGAGATGCAAAGCTTTTCTTAAGCTGATTTATTTGGGCAGGATGCCGCAGGAGTAGCTTCTTTCTTTGCTCTCTTGAAGAGTTTTCACGGAAGCCTCCGGAAACAAAACACAACACAACACAACACAACACAACACAAGCTCATGTGTCTGGGAGGCGGGCCACACAGGGCAGCAGGGCACAGTCCTGGGCCACTTGGACTGGCCGGTCCCTCGAGGAGGGCGCAGGCCCACAGACACGAGGGCTGCTTCCTTCCAGCTCCGCTGTCTTCCAAAACAAACGAGGAAACACAAGTCACTGTTCACCCAATAACTGTTCCTGCTGCGCCTGGCGCTGCGCACACGTCGGTGAGAAGCCAGGCGAGCTCCTGCTCACGTGGTGCCCGCAGAAGAGCAGAGGCCCAGACACCAGGCCCAGGGCCCCCGAGGGCTCCCAAGGGCCCCGCACGCGAGGGCCAATGGCCACCAGGGCCCCGGGGCCCGCACGGTTGCCCCGACGGAGGAGGGCGCCAGGGCTCCCGTGGCTTTGGGCGTGAGGGGCGGGCAAGAGGCCGTCCCTAGCAGGAGAGGGGGCCGAGGCCTGGACACCTGCACACCCCGAGGTGGCAGGAGGAGCTCGGTGCCTCGGGCGCCCACGGCCGGAGGTTCTCCCCCCACTTCGCTGGGGCACCAGCCACCGCCGGGCTTTCAAGCAGAAGGCGACGCTTCTGGGGGGCCGCGTAGACAGAGGCTCGGGCAGGGCAGAGACGGGAGCCCAGGTACAGGCCATCCGCTGTGCCACTGAGAGGCGGCCGTGGTCCTGGCCCCGCGGCTCCGGAGGCGGGTGCGTGGGGGGCACATGCGGGCACGGGGAGCTGCTGGGGGCCAGGGGGCCAGGGGCCGACGGCCAGTCAAGGTTCCCACGAGCACTCAAGTGGGACGTTGAGTACATGGTTTGACTTCGGATCACGAGACAACTACCGTAGTTGAGGGAGAAGGAAGATCCGAGAACCAGAACGAAACAGAGCAGCAGGCGGGTCAGGGAAGCAGGAGGGGGGGGCATGTGAGCAGGAGGGGGCATCTGAGCGGGGGGCATGTGAGCGGGACGGGGGCACGGCCGCGGAGGTGGCCCCTGCACAGTCGGGGACTCCTGGGCCTCGGTGAGCACAGCTTGGGCTGCAGCTTAGAGGGGGCAGAAGAGGGACAGGGGGTGGGGAATGGCCTCAAGTGGGGGCCCGGGGAAGGAAAGGAGGGCAAGCGGCCCGACAGTGCGCCCTCCGGCCGTGGCCCGCACCCCCCCCCTCCCCCGCACCCACTGCGGGCCGGCCTCACGGGCGGGACACACGGAGGCCTCCGGGCAGAGAGGACGGCCGGGTGCGGGCTGAACCCCGGGGAGGAGGCACCGGGCCGAGGGGGGCGGAGGGCTCTCCAGGGGCGCGGGGTGGCCAGCCCCAGGAGGCAGCACCCCACAGTCTCTGCCCGCACGACTTGAAGGAAGATGGACCTGAATTTTTCCCAGGTCCTGCAGCCCCGTGATTGGCAGCCTCGCGACGTTAGGCTGTTAGGGGACGTCTGCGGAGTCCCGATCGGCCCACAGAACCGTGTTACCGCCGAGCGCCCAGCACCGCTATAGGACGCCCCAATTCCGAGTTCACCCCACTGGGTATCCCTCTGAGGCCAAGACCCCAAGGCTCTGTGTTTTACTACTTCTCCTGGTAGTAATAAAAACGCACCCCGCAGACGCAAGTAAACATGCAGATGCAGCAAGATGAAGTAGCTCAGAATGCGCGGCCGACTAAGCCTTCACGGGAAGACCCCCGAGGCCTCCTGTGCCCGGTCGCCTGCGCTCAGTGCGCGGGGACGACAGGAAGGGGCCCGCGTTCGCACAGCCTGCCAAGCGCCGCCACCAGCTGCCCAGAGCCCGAGGGGCCCCACGGAGCTTCCCGGAACGGGGTTCTATTTCTCCCTGCAGGTTCACCTTGGAAGTCAGAAGTTCGACAGACTCATTCATTCAGTAAATAGGTGCTGAACATGTGCGATGTGCCTGGCCTGGCCCTGGGCGCTGAGGGCGCTATGAGAAATAAGGCATCCTTCGCCCACAAGGAGCTTTCGATCAAGGTGACAAAAAAAAAAAAAAAAAAGCAGCAGCAGCAGCAGGAGACGGTACCCAGTGTGCATGTAGACTGCGGTCACCTCTCCCCACCTTCACCAGTACCCTCCGGTGCAAGCTGCTAGCAGGCTGCTGAGGTCATCACAACAGCCCCCTAGCTGCTCATGCGTCCCGGCCCCGACGGGCTCTCCTCCACAGAGCAGCAGACAGGGAGCTTTCAATCACGAAGTCACATCGCGTTAAAGCTCCCTCCAGGGATCCCTGGGTGGCGCAGCAGTTTGGCGCCTGCCTTTGGCCCAGGGCACGATCTTGGAGACCCAGGATCGAATCCCACGTCGGGCTCCCGGTGCATGGAGCCTGCTTCTCCCTCTGCCTATGTCTCTGCCTCTCTCTCTCTCTCTCTGTGTGACTCTCATAAATAAATAAAAATTTAAAAAAAAAAAAAAAAAGCTCCCTCCAGACTCCCAGATGGCTTTCCAACCCTCATTGTGAATGAAATCTAAACTTACACCGTCCGAGGCTGCCCCACTCTCTGGCCTCCCGGCTCCGAGGCTTTGCAGGTCTTCCCACCCAGGTGTGAAGCCGATTCCCCACCCTTGGAATCTGGGATTGGCTGTGAGGTTCGCTTTACTCAAAACAACGTGGCACAAGTGACTTGGCCTCGTGGGCCAGCATCCGATGTGGACCAGGGACGAAGCATCCGGCCAGAGATCCCCAGTCAGTACTCAGCTTCCTGGCAGCAGCCAGAGACACACAACGGCCTAGTCAAGACCAACAGAACTGCCCAGGTGAGCCTGGCCAACTGCCAACACGTGAGTCACTAAGTTTATGAGCTTCTGGGGCGCCTGGGGGGCTCAGCCGTTGAGCACCTGCCTTTGGCCCAGGGCGTGACGCCAAGGTCCGGGGATCGAGTCCCACGTGAGGCTCCCTGCATGGAGCCTGCTTCTCCCTCTGCCTGTGTCTCCGCCTCTCTCTCTCTATGGCTCTCATGAATAAATAAATAAAATATTAAAAAAAAAAAAGGAATGTGGCAGGGATAATGGACTCACTCAAAGGCAAGTCTCAGTAGTGTGAACAACACTGACCCTTCCTCTTTACTAATCGAGGAGAGGGCAAAACCGTGAGTCCGGGGGCAAACTGTGGCCAAAGAAGTTCGACGTGAGATAGAGCGTTGGATCTGGAGTGTCATCCAGCACCACGGATGACAGGGGACACACGGAGAAGGCGAGAGTTTCTTCCTTTAGGAGCGGAGCCAAAACTAGAGTCCTGGCCTGTTACCTTCTATGCTCCATTAGGAAAGATTTCTACCCCCACGGGGAAGGGTGACGCACGCTGCCCCAGGGAGCCTCACATGTGGCCACTGCGGTGCCAGCCACGGGGCCCGGGGCCTCTCCTCTCGGTGGCACAATCAAATCAGAATCCAAGGCGGCCAAGACTCTTGGAAACGCAGTCACCAATCCGGGGCAGTGAGAGATGAGAGCCATCTGATGCACGTTTGTGGACATGGTGAGAACCATCAGCTTTCGTAAAACCTCCAAAAAGTTTCCAAGCTTGTGAACAAAACTGGTCTGCGCTGCTCAAATGGGATTTGAAACTATCTTCGTAGAAACAACGTAAGAGGCTTGTCTCCCTCTCCTGCATATCAGACTCTGAAAGAGTCTTGGTAATTGTCACGGGTTTACAACCCAGGTTCCCAGATTGTCCAGATTCATGAAGCCTTTATTTTTTTTTAATTTTTCTTTTTAAGATTTTATTTATTCCTGAGAGACACAGAGAGAGAGAGAGGCAGAGACCCAGGCAGAGGGAGAAGCTGGCTCCCTGCGGAGAGCCCGATGCAGGACTCGATCCCGGGACCCCAGGGTCACGCCCTGAGCCCAAGGCAGATGCCCAACCGCTGAGCCATACAGGGGCCCCGGTTCATGGAGCCTTTAGTGTGACAGTAAATTTTCTTACGACACTCTGAGCCTAAAAAAAATAGCTTATAGTTCTGTCTATTAAGTAGTTGGATCCAGACAGCTTAATAAGTATTTATTCCTTAACTTAGTAGCCGTTTGAAAAAATAAATAATATTCTAAGTGTCACTATTAAACGACTATGACCACGTGTAACAGGACCTGTGACCCTGCACGTCTTCTCCATCTCGGGGCTCAAATAAGACATCGCCACTTCCATTCCCTGTTCTACTTGGATCGCCGAGGGGCACTTGCGTTTTGTCACAGCAAATGTTGAAAATTTAGCTTCACAGACGTGCGATATTGTCAAACGGGATGGGCACGATCTGAGGTTAAAATCCGAAACCCCTGGGCTGCCTCGCACGCGTAATCCAGCCAGCGCCCGGCGGGTGACGCCGAATTTTCCTTGACATCTTCTAGTAGCTGGTGGCGCCCCTGGCAAGTCCTGGCGGTAAGTTTCCCAGCCAGGGATTGGTGTTTATCTAGTACACGACGCTGCACTTAGGGCAAGGTTTGCAATTAACAGTGGAAGGTGCAAATCCACATTCGTAAAAAACCTCTGACTTGGTTCTCGGATTTTGGCTTTTTGTCAGATATGATTAGTCTTTTTTTCTTTTTTTTTCCTAGAAATATGACTACACCGGTACGAGGAATGCCCGTTTGGCCATGTTCTTACTGTTTGCTTAGGTTTGCATTATGATAGTTTCCTTCAACCCAAAGTTTCTTTGCAGGCGTATTTTTCAGCCTCTTGCCAGTTAGGTGATGATAAAGTGCAGTTTAAAGCTTGTACTGTGATGTGCAATATCAGCTTCAGGGGGCCCTGATAATTGAGGTATTACGTGAAGTGCAGGCGGTGTACGGCGTGAGGGAATGCCAACAGCTCCCCCGCAACACGGCCGGGCCACCTTCATGACCCTCTCGGGTTTGAACTGAGCACTGGCACAGACGCCAGCCGTAGACTAAGCGTTGGTCCTGCTGTGGCTGCGTGCACTGGGATGACGCACGTAACTAAGAACCAGGATGGCATATGGCTCAAGTTCAGTAAATCCCAATATTATCATTATCCTAGAGCCCTCGGTGCTAACAGAATCCCCAAAATAGCCCCTTGCCTTGTGGCTTTAAAATGGTTGTTTAAGGACTTATTCATTCATCAGAGAGAGAGAGAGAGAGAGCAGGAGCAGGGGGGAGGGCGGAGGGAGAGAGAGAGAATCCCAAGCAGGCTCCCATCAGCATGGAGCTTGACGCGGGCTCCATCCTACAGTCCTGAGATCAGGGCCTGAGCTGAAACTGAGAGTTGGTCACTCAACCAACTGAGACACCCAGTGCCCCTGCTGTGTGGCTTTTGAAGCGTGGAATCGCTGCCCGGCAATTCTTGGGCTGCCACGAAGACTCTAGTCCCAAGTCTGGTGTCCAGGGATGGATTTGGAGCTTGAATAATGAGTAGCCAAGGCCTCACGGGGGGTGGGGGGGTCATCCATGGTCAGCTCTCAGCTGGTGGACCCTGGCTGTCCGACCACGGCTTCATTTCAACCCTTGTCAAGAAACCCAGAATATGTGGCCTGGTTATGAGGAAATCTAGCTATAGTTGCTCTGTGCGAGAGAGAAAAGCTACCTAAATAAGTCAGCAGAAACTGAGTACAAATCCTTTTCAGGTTCGGTTGATAAATACCAGTAGGCCTGAGGTAACCTACATTTTTACTTATCTCAGGAGAAGAAAGTTACAGCAAAGACATGATGCCCCTGAAATCTACAGATACTAAGTCAACGTGATGAGAATTTCCTCGTTCTGGTTTGTGGGCATAACTTCTTGCTTGCAAATCTTTAGAAAAATAATCATTCTGAGTGTTCATTGTGAAGATTCAGACGAATCCCTTAGCTTCATAGTTGTTAGTCAGGATTTCTTAAATAACATCACTCTGACTAGCAGTTACTATGCACACTAAGCACTGCAGGCTGGTGCAGTCAAGGAGAAACCGTTAACGAGCAAAGAGCGTCATGTGAACCATGGATGGTTTTACATCGGGATGGTGGATGGAAGGGGCACACGAGGATCTTGACATCTAATAAAAGGAGAATCAGAAATTCAGATAAATTATTTTCTCATTTGCACGGTGCTCACCAAGTCCATGAATTCACATGCCAAGAATGTACCATATAAATGCTGCTAATTAACAACTAAAGCATTTACAAGAAAATGTTGGCAGATAGACTAATTTTTAACACATGAATTATTTTGTAATTTATTTCAAATTATAATACTTTGCATCTGGATTTAAAGTTCTTAATTGCAAAGCCCCCATTTGATAGCATTCTTATTGTTACAACAGTTCCCTTTTTTAGTGCCTTACATAGACATTTTATAAATAAGAACTAGCAGCTTATAAGAATGGAAAAAATAGCATCAGATGGTGGTCCTATATTTTCTATGTCAAGGAAAGCTAAGTAATATAGTCTTCCTCTGGATTTCTCTATGGTCCTAAATATTTAGTTTCAAATTTTTCAAAATCTCTCGTGTAGTAGATACGTAGAGTTAAGATTCTAATTGCAGACTTAAGATTCTAAAAGTACTGACATTAAATCAATTTGCCATATTAACTGTTCCCATAATACCATTCATTGTTCTAACCTTAAGAAATGGCATCTACGATAGTCCTGCTTTGGTTAGCACCTACTTGTAGCAGGTATGGACATTTTATTAGAAGTCCAATTAAAATCTTGATTAAAGCATTAATATTTGCTTTAATTAATACTTGTAGGAATATTTTAAAGGACTATAAATCTTTAATAGCATAAATCTACCTACTTATGTCATCTCAACCCAGTCAAAAAACAAAAAAACAAACAACAACAACAAAAAAAACACCTTCCATGGTTCTTCCAAATAATGAATGGTGTATATAATTCAACTTGCGTAGCACTTAAAACTTAGATGATTAAAGTAGCACATCTAGAGTAACTGGTCAAACATTTCACAGGACATGGTGCAAATTCATAGGTCAACAGGAGTTAACGGATATGTGCACACATGGGGGCCGAGTATTCGGTTATCACGTGTCCAAGGAGAAGCAGCTCACTCTGGATTATGCTCATTGTTGGGATTCGGGCCCAGAACCGGGACTGTCATGCTCTTCAAACGTCCTGCCTTTCTTTGGATTTAGGTTGGAGCCGTGTGACTACATACATAGTCAATAGGATGTGAGTGACCAGATCAGCCACATCAGGCCAGGCCATAAAGTCACCTTCTATGTTCCTCTCTGCTTCTTCCTTCTCTTCCTTTGCAAATTTCTGCTTGGGACCGAGCTCCTAGGATCCATAGCTGGTGGGCACGGGACAGGGAAGAGGGAGGAGGGCCGTGTGCCAAACACTCTTCATTTGTCCCATGTCCATCCTTCTCTGCCCTGATCTTTATGAGACCATATTAGCCCCCTACACTCTGGTCCCTGGAGGGACGGGGAAGGCGGAGTACCTGCCCCCCACTCCCCGGACGATTATGGGGTGGCTCCAGCCTCACTCATCACTCAGTCCCCACCCTCGGCCACTGCTCCACACACAGCCCGGGGGCTGTCACCTGCCCTTCCCCTCCCGGGTAGATCTGCCATCTTCTTGGTTCTCCTAACCGGCTCATCCCACCCACAGAACCCACTGAAATATCCGGCCTTTCCCCACAGGGGCTGATGCGGTCTACACATAGCGAGCAAGGCTACCGTCTTGCTCAGGGGCTCAGGAAAAGCCGAGGCCCGCCGGGGCGGCACCACCACGCCAAGGGACCCAACTGAGGAACTGAGGGTCTCCTCCGGCTCGGGCTCCAGGCAGGGGCAGCCCACCTGCTGGCTGGCAGAAGTGCCCTTGCCCAGCCCCCCAGGGCTCCAGGGCATCTGCAGGCCAAGGGGCCCCCGGGATAGGAGGGGGGACGAGGCTCAGATGAACAGAAGCCAGCGCTCTTGACACCTCGCACCACCTAGGTAATGCTGAGCCTGGAAGATACTCTCCCCTAGTCAGGTGGCGTGGGAAAAGTCTCTGAGTAAGGAATGTGCCCTAACAAAACAAATAACCACCTTGAAATGGATTTTAGAGTTCGCTGGTCATATGCCAAACCGTCTGTGCACGTGTGCGTGTGCGTGTGCGTGTGTGTAAGAACATCACTTTCAAATGCATATTTCAGAGTTCATAAAAAAATAACTGATCCAATATTCAAAAATTTAGGAAAAAAAATGTGAGCAAGCTTGGCCATCTGTTCATACAAGTAATTCATAAAACATCAATTCCAGATGGATATTTAAACCTTAGACATTCACTTTTTCTACCCTTTTGTGCCTCATTGTTTTCATTTTACCAAATAGTCTTTTAGTTTGGATGTAAAACCACTTCCCCTCTCAACATTTATTTTTTTTATACAAAGAAGTCCTGTTAACCCTTGACTCGCAAGGGTTGACTAGAAGATGCGCTTTACTACCATCGTTTAGTCCTTTACATGGTGACGCAGAATGTGTAAGCTGCTCCCGTGGTTCACACACTGGCCAGGTGATTATCGCGAGCCAGTACTCTGCGGCTTATCTAGGCGCGCTACTTTTTTTTATTTTTATTTCTAAAGAGTCATATGTCTTGCAAATGTAACAGTGTATGCTGGACTGTCCAAAGACATGTATAGGTTTAAAGTTGTGGAACAGGTAGGTATGTTTTCCATCATCTTCACACTTTTACCAGTGTTTCTTTGGTTATATTTTCACGGCACTGCTCAGGAAAGCTTTTACTAGCGGATAGTTTGCACCTTTCTTTATACATATATATATACATATATATGTATATATATATATAAAGCAATGCATTAAAATAAACAAATTTTAAAGTCATAGTTTACTAAGGGAAAAATTTATTTTCTAATTCTGTGTTTTATATTGAAATAGCTATGTCAAATTTAACTTTACTTAATATGAAGATGTCCAAATAAAGACATTTGAAAGATTTATCTTAGGGTTATTTTACATTCCCGGTATGCCGTAAGTAAATTATTTCTCCAACAACTTGCTGGCTTAGCAATACTTCATTTTTACACTAAGGTTTAGCCACCCAGAAAAGATTTTATAGAATTTAATGTAGAATTGAATAAGATATTTGTAATACCCTGCTTGAGTTTGTCTTTGGTATTTCAGTAGAGAAACAGTGATTTCCAAATGACATTCATTTCAATGAGCTACAGAATTCTTTTGCTTAAGGTCATTTTATGACACCTGTCCCAACCTACTTTTATCTGTCCATGGCGCTGTGGGGGTGTTACCCGAGTGAAGCATACTTATCAGTGAGACAAGGACCTGTCCCCCCAAAAAATAAAAAATAAAAATATACAATCAAATTTGTGCTATGAAATCCAAAATAGCTAAGATTTTCATGCCTTCTCTTTTTTGGCACTTTAAAGATACATTTTTCTCTGAAATTAATACAAAAAAAATACTTCATCAGTTACAAAGAAAATGGGAGGTAATTATTTGCTGCTCCTAAGATTTTGTCTAACTGCATTATGTAAATACACATAAAATTTCATGTTAATAAATTCAATAATTATATCTAGATTCGATTTCAGAAATTTGGTCTACCTCTCAGCTAACAATTCATATTAACTGTGGTACAGATGAAAATACCATAAATTCTAGGTGATCAACACACACACACATATAATAGGTGTGTTCATATCTTCATTAAACAATGATTAATCATTAGCCCATGTTTTTAACCAATGAAGATCACAAACTCTTCAGGGAGACTGTGCACAAACCCTGAACTTAAATACTTCTGCTATGCTAAATATGCTTGCAAATTAGAATATTCTGATACAAAATGTTGTGCTTGTGAGGTCTGGGCATTAGAAGTGGTTTTGTTGTTATATGGGCTTCTGCAGAGCTGTGGGCTGTTAACAGAACATAATCAATGCAGGGTGCTGCTAAACACAGGACAAACCCCTCTTTGGAAAACAAAACACCCTTGGTTCTGGTTTAAAACAAAAATATCTTGATACATTCATGAAAGGAGCAGACATAAAAGGGCAAAAGGCAATAACAATTTCATAGATGGAAACAATCAAGAAAACACTAGTAAAGGACATTAGGGGCGTTGGAAATATGCTCCCCACTTGTAGTTACTAGCATAGAAGACAATCGTCATCACCCACAAATCAATCCAGTGTCACATCACTGCCAGGGTTGGAAGCTGTCAGCCTATCTCTAGATATGTTTAGGAGGCACCACATTTTCCCCTTCTCATTGAAATTCACTTCCTAAATCTTTTCCTATCTGGCAAAATTTATTTTAATCCATATGCCCGAAGCCTCATGTTAATTCACCATGCAAATATGATCTGATGGAGCCTTCATTTTAAATAGACGAAATAATGTTGAATATTTACACAGGCCTTGAAATACACATTTTAAAGCCAGCAGTACCTTGATTATTCCACTTAACAGAGGATAGCCTGAGGAAGTAAATAGAAGGGAGGGGCAAATTAACACGAATCCACATGTAATATTGGGGCCGGGGTTATAACAGTTAAAAGTGATTCTTTTAAAAAAAAGTTCAAAATACTCTGGGCACCTGGCTGGCTCGGTAAAGCATGCGACTCCTGGTCTCAAGGTTGTGAGTTTGAGCCCCAGGTTGGGCGTAGAAATTACTTAAAAATAAAATTGAAAAGAAAAAAGTTCAAAATTCTAACCCCAATGGTGATAACTCCGAATTCAGCTGTAAGGAAGAACTCAGACAGCCAGCATGAAAGACAGAGCATTTGGTTCGGTATGTAGGAATATAATCCCCATCGGAATTACCTTGTATGGAGAAATGGAAGCGGAAAATTATAGTTTGTTATTTATTATTTTCTAGACAATAAGAGAAGACTGGAAATGTTTTCAGTTTTGAAATATAATAAACAGACAAATGTGTAATTATACTAGGACAAGGGTGAAGAACTTGTACTGTGGTAGCAGAAAGAGAAGGGGAAATACAATATAAGATGAAATGCGACATTATCAGTAAAGCTGTGTGAAGACCAGGGGGGCGCGGACAAGGAATAAAAGGCAGCAGACTGAGGGGACCGGGGTGCACTCACATATCCTGGGAATACGGCCATTTCACAGAGGACGACTTAGAGAGCTCATTTTACTTTGTGCTTAGGAATTCGAATACATATCCTTTTATCCCCTAAAATTCCTAATTTCTGCCAACTTCTGACGTGGGATAGTAAATGGTGGTGACGTGGCACCGTTTAAAAGAGAAGCTCAGTAGTTAGGCCACAGATGCTCTGAGGTGGGGTCAAGTTCACGGGCAGAGAGAAGGGAACAGGAAAGAGAAGCGGAGCTGAAGCCACCACCTGCAGTCCGTGGGGAGAGCCCAAGGCCACCGAGGACTCCTTTCACCCCTGAGAAGAAAAGCCCCACGGCCAAGGCCAAAGCACCCGACTTGGGCTGGAGAAGGCAGCCGGGCGGCTCTCCCTCCGCCTGCAGAGCATGTATGCTGCCTTGTTGAGAACCAAGAATAAAATGAGTTATTCTCAAGGTGTTTAAATGGCCTACGAGCAAAGATAATGAGAGGAATAATTATACACCTGAGAGGGAGAAGGGACAGAGTGTGATGAGCAGCTGTCTGGACACGTTCCTTTTGGCCTGATATTATCAACCTCAGCTCAGTCGCGTGGGGCCTACCAGTCAAACCAGTACCCCATGCCTTGCTTGTCTGGGAGCTTCTACTTTGTGTCCATCTTTGGCTTCTTCCTCCTATGAAGCAGCCCTCGTAACCTTCCCCCGCTGCATGGATTGCCAAAACAAGAGGAGCCCATGATGGAAAGATTATGCGTGGCTATCGGGAAAGCTTTCTTACAAGCAAAGCACTAGGATATGGAAAAAGTTTGAGTAACAGGAAAACAAAGGGCTGCATTTAGATGCGGGTGATTTATATTCAAAGTGTTGGAGGAAAACACAGCATGGTGGGCTAGCCTGGAGATAGAGAGTACGACAGCTGAGGTCTTATGAAAGGAACCCAAAGAACATTTTAGAAGACTTCTTAGAAGCTTCAAAAATATGAAAGCAGGGGCACCTGGGTGACTCAGTCAGTTAAGCATCTACCTTTGGGTCCCAGGTCCTGGGATTGAACCCCATATTGGACTCCCTCCTAAGCAGGGAGGCTGCTTATCCCTTCCCTTCTGCCTCTCTGTCTGGCTCATGCTCTCTCTCTCTCTCTCTCTCTCAAATAAATAAAATCAAAGAAAAGAAGAAAAGAAAAGAAAAGAAAAGAAAAGAAAAGAAAAGAAAAGAAAAGAAAAGAAAGAAGAGAGATAGAGAGAAAGAAAGAAAGAAAGAAAGAAAGAAAGAAAGAAAGAAAGAAAGACCTGCAAAAACTGGAATTAGAAAATAACAAGGGGACCAAGTCCTTAGACGAATAGTCAGTAGGAACAGAGTTAAACAACCAGCTACAATAGAGATAAAGATAAATAACGGCAAGGAAATAACACATAACAGCCAAATCAAAATTCCAATTGTAGTAAGCACTTGACATTATGACAGACAACAAGAATAGAGGATAGAGGAATAGAGGCAATAATCAAAGACATGCTTTCCTGCACTTAAAAACAGAAAGCAAAATTAGTTTTTAAATGTCTCTTAAATACATCCTTTTGAAACAAAAGGGTGAAGAGATATCCTAAAAAGATCCAGGAAAGAAATAATAATTAAAAAAAAAAAAAACCACCACCAAAAAGCCATCTACCTACTGTGGAAAACTGAAAAAATGGCCACTATTACCCACTCCTCCCCTTGTCTTTTGCAAGGTACTTTGTAGTTCCTCCCATCAAGAGGTAAGAGTCCATTTTCCATCCCTTGAATCGGGTCTGGGTCTGTGACTTACCTTTCTCATTACGAATGTCAGGAAAAAGAAAAGAAGAAGAAGAAGAAGAAGAAGAAGAAGAAGAAGAAGAAGAAGAAGAAGAAGAAGAAGAAGGAGGAGGAGGAGGAGGAGGAGGAGGAGGAGGAGGAGGAGGAGGAGGAGGAGGAGGAGGAGAAGGAGAAGGAGGAGGAGAAGGAGAAGAAGAAGGAGGAGGAGGAGGAGGAGGAGGAGGAGGAGGAGAAAAAGATTGCCAGAAACGTCAGAAAGAGCTGTGTACCAGTTCCAAGCCTCTCTTGGAAGCCTGCGTTTGGACAAGCCATGCCAGCCCGGAGACAGAGGGAGCACCCAGGTCATCAGAGTCCAGCCAGCCTTGCCCAGGCCTTAAGTGCAGGAGATCTCAACTAAAATCAGCAGAAGGATCTCTCTACCCTACGGTGGACCACAGAGGCAGGAGAGAGTCCAGCCAAGACCAGATCAACACGTAGACTACCCAATGAAAGGATTTCTGTTGTGAGCCACTGAGTTTTGGAAAGTTTTGTTACACAGCACTAGCTAACTAATTTACCTGAAGAGGAACAAAAAAATTGTAACATATGCACATGGACACACACGCACACACACACAGAGAGATGCAAGTACACATACACATCTACAAAAACATGAAAAATGTTGAAATATTGAAAGTGCCTTTAAAGGAAATAAGCAAAACCCTAATACTCCAATAGATATTTTGGCAGAGGTCTCTTTAGACAATTCACAGAAAAAAATACATATGAACGTCAACCATCTACTCAACTCTATTGGTAAACAAATTAAGGCAAAGAAATGCCGTTGTTACCATATTAAACTGACAACAAAATCTAAGATTCATATAAACGCTGAGGTTGGCGTGGGCAGGCAACCACACAAGCACACTCCTGGGGAGAGGTAAAAGGGCACAGCCATTCTCATCGGTCTCACTTTACATCTTCAGCCTACAAATGCTCACACTCATGTTTTAGTTCTGTGAGTGCAGCTTTTCAAAATAAAACACGTGGAAAACAACCCAAAAACCTGGCACCAAAAAAGTCTTCATGCTCACCTATTGATTCTACTTCTTAGATGTTATCTCAGTGAAATATCTCTAAATGTGAACAAAATTTGATAACAAGAATTTCAACAATGAGGGAGTGACTAAGTAAATTAGGGTATAGCCTTATAATAGCCTTATAATCTAAAAATTATGTGGTCATTACAAAAACCACATGTAAAGAATACTCACCAAAATGAGATAGCATGGCAACATAAAGAGAAAAACCCGATACCAAATTTTAGGTGTACACAGAAGGACTATAATTTAATAGAATTATATGTTTGAAGGCATATTTAAGACTGAAAGGAAATGCAAAAGCCATGGTAAGTAATCTTTATACCCTTAGGATCAGGATTATGGGTGATATATCACACACACGCACACACACACCGTTTTCAAACTTCCTACAGTAACCATACATTAATTTTATAACTACAACCAATAAATTCACTTTTTTAATGATTGGTTTTGGTTGTGAGTGAATTTAGAGGTCAATTCCTGGTCAGGTGCATTTTATGATCTTTTCATCAGTGATGACACGTTGGACAGTATATAAACTTAACAGCTTTGGGTCTTCTACTGAAACAGAAGACTTTATGAATTCAGAATGACATTGCTAAATGCTGAGGTGATCAGAAACAAAAAAGATGAGATGCGGGGCTCCCTGGGTGGCTCAGCGGTTTAGCGCCTGCCTTTGGCCCAGGGTGTGGTCCTGGAGTCTTGGGATCGAGTTCCACATGGGGCTCCCTGCATGGGGCCTGCTTCTCCCTCTGCCTGTGTCTCTGCCTCTCTCTCTCTATCTCTCTCTCTGTCTCTCATGAATAAATAAATAAAATCTTAAAAAAAAAAAAAAAGAATGAGATGCCAAAGGGACCTCTGATGGGTCATTTACAGAGGATTACAGAGGATAGGTAAATCACACAACATAATAGACAATGGGTACAGGTGTGTCTCAAATAGATCCAGGAGTTAGTAAACCAGAAAGCGAACATGAATTTGAAAGCTGTGTGTAAAATCAAGTGCATTATTGAAACCTAAATCGACAAGTAAAACATGAGATTAATTCCACCCCCCACCCTACTGGTCATTATAGGCTTTTATGAATATCATCTACAGTTTCTATAGTTACAATTCAAGAAGAAAGAATCAAAAGAAAACATTATAAATAATAGTGTTTCTTCAGAAATGAGATCATGGAGCTCCTCCCACCACCAAAACCAAAACTAAAGCAATCCTTTATTTTTTATTTCTTTAAAATAATTTTATTCTTTAAATAAATTTCTTTATTTCTTTAAAAATCCTTTATTTCCCAAGATTTAAATCTTGGGATAGATGATAAGTAATTACCATGTAGCTGGGAATGGCCAGGTGGTCTCCATGTCTACTAATAAAATGCCCCCCCAAAGGGCAACCCCAGTGCTCAGAGGTTTAACACCTGCCTTGGGTCCAGGGCGTGACCCTGGGGTCCCGGGATGGAGTCCCGTGTCGGGCTCCCTGCATGGAGCCTGCTTCTCCCTCTGCCTGTGTCTCTGCCTCTCTCTCTCTCTCTGTGCCTCTCATGAATAAATAAAACCCTTTAAAAAAATGCCCCCCAAAAGTATGAGTAAATCATGTGATAATCACATCATCTCCCCCTTCTCACCACCTCTAACCCCTTACCTGGCCCCAAACAGATGCATTTTTATATTGAACATGTTCCCCAGCATACAGATGTGAAAAGGCAATAAAAAAGAATAAAGGAATGGAGGGGGAGAGAAATAAGAGAGAGAGAGAGAGAAGTTGGAGGAGTAAGGAAGGGAAAAAGAAAGGGAGGGTCTAGGGAGAGGAGGAGGGAAGATGGGACAAACTTGGAAAGATCCGAAGTAGGAAGCAAGGTGCTCATCTGGAAAGACAGAGGAACACGCACCTGGTTTTGAATCCTAGCCAGTCTTGTGGCTCACAGTGCCTCAGTTTCTCATCCCTAAATTAAGGAATATGCTCTCAATAAATTCAAGGAGAAAGTGGTAGCAGTTAGACAAAGAGAAACTATATTTGTACAAATGGTGGCCCGGAATAAGAAAAGAGAGCAAATAGGACAGAGAAAGAAAGAAAGCAGGGAGAGAGCGAGGCAGGGCAGGAGGAGAGTGTAATACAAGAAAATGCTTGAGAAATAAAGGAACCGATTGAAAGCACACGCTGGACACCAGATATAAATGTGATATATAACAACAAACATGAAGTGAGTAGACTTCCACGATAAAGAACAATCCTTTGGGCATCCGGCCAGGAGAAAGAGAGACATTTATCTTGAAGGGAAAGACATCAGCTAACCTTGGGCTGCTCCCCAGCAACGTTCAACACTGAGACGTGGCACGAGGAGTCAAGCCCTCAAAGAAACTCAAGAGACAAATAAAAACCCTGAGCAAAATGAGAGCGGGGACCCCTGGCTGCATTTGCAGGAGGAACGGGAGGGAGTTAGGGAGTTAGGGGCACCGGGAGAACTCGCCAGAACAGAAGGGAAGCGCCTGTCCCGCAACAGGTAGAAAGACAGGAGGCGAGTGCCTGACTGCCTCACCTCTCACGGCTCGGGCAAAAACATAAAATTTAAATCTGGTAAAGGAGAAAGGAAAAGAAACGTAAGCATATTAAACAGCATAAAGGTAAATAGAGAATAGCTAAAAATATATAGTATAATCAACTAAAATAAGGTGTAGAAGGAAGGAGCACAGGAAGGGGAATGACAGTTACTTCTTGGTGAGTCTTGGGGGCAGAAATAGATACTGCCTAAAGAAACATCATTAACTAAATATATCTATGAAGCTATAGTTACAAAGGTTGTTACTAAAAGAGTTACACCATAAAAGATAGGAGCTTTGCAAATAAGAGGGAAAAGCATACAGTTAAACCAAGACCATCTAATAAGAAATTAAGAAATAAAAGAATAACATAAAATATGATCACAGAATTAAGATTAACCACATCTATTTTATAAGTAAGCATATTTGCAGTATATTAAGAAACCCAAACAAAAAGATCCCCAGACTGGCTCCCAGAGGGGAAAAAACAAAAAATGGTACGTTCTTACATTATTTAAGAAGCACCTAAAATAAAGTGACTCAGAAAAATTGAAAATAAAAGATTGGGCAAAGACCTACCAGGTGAGACCCAATCAAATGTTGTAATTCTGGATTTTTAAAAAGATTTTATTTATTTATTTCAGAGAAAGAGAGAGCATGCACACGAGTAGAGGGAGGGACAGATGGAGAGGGAGAAGCAGCCCCCCCCCCAGCAGGGAGCCTGATGTGGGACTCGATCCCAGGACCCTGAGGTCATGACCTGAGCCAAAGACAGATGCTTAACCGACTGAGCCACCCAGGCACCCCTAAACCTTGGAATTCTGATCTAAATTTCAGATACATTTAATTCAAAGCAATTTGCTTCCAATAAGAGAAAGCTACTCTAAAACTGAGGAGACTATGATCCACACGAGCATCTAACAGTTATAAATATGGCATCACCGTTTGTACAGCAAAACCGTATGACGTACAAAGTATAAGAAATACAGGAGTCTTGAAATTTATCTCTTTTGGCAGAAGGATGATCACATGGACAAAAAATAAGAATAAAATCACAAGACTCTTATAACTGACTTATAAATGTAATTCCATATCTTAAAAGATGCAAGTTCTTTCCATATCCATGGAATATTCTGATCATTAATTAAACAGGAAATAAAGCTTCCATCAGAAGTGAAATAAAAAATAACTTCTGCTCACAATGCAATAAAAATTAAAATCTACAACAAAACCGGAAGATGAAGGAACCCTACCATCTGAAAATTTTTAAGCCTTCAAAATAAACTTTGTGTCAAAAATAAAATTAAGACCAAGAATACAGAATATGCACAAAATAGCAAAAATGGAATGCTGTAGATCAGAAACTCTGGGATACAGCTGTGATGGGCTCAGAGGAAATTTCACAGATTACACTACTTATATTAATAAATAAGAGACAAAGAGTCTGTTTTTCAAGTCAAGAAATCTAAGGCCATTATATGAGATTAAACCCTTAGCTCACCAAAATAAAGAGGAAAAAATAATCAAGAATATAGAAATAACCATGCATTTTTTCAGGGACTATGTGAATCATAAAAAAATACTGTGCTCCAAAATATTATAATAAATGCAAAAACCTAAATGAATGGATGACGTTTATTTCATACGTTACCAATGACCACAAATGACACCGCAGAGTGTTTCCAAAGAAGAGCCCCTCCCATAACGCACCATCGGTTTCACACTCGAGAATTCTGCAAATCCTTAAAGGAACGGATCGTTTCAATGCTATTTACAATGCAGATAGAAAATGAGGGGCCGCTTTTGATTCCTTCTAAGAAGCCGGCATGACATCGACACCGACATCTGAACGAGGCAACACATCTACACAAAAGGAAACCACAGACGACCGTTCACTTACGTTCTTAGTGCAAAAAATCTCAAATATGCACCAGCTCAATTATGCAGCACAATGGAGCTCGCAACAAGTGTGCAAGGAGCGCTCAACATCATCAAATATGTCAATATGATTCTTCATATTAGTAAGTAAAAGAGAAACTTTGTTGTCTATCAATGCTGAGAAAGAATGGGACAAAATTTAGTAAAATCTCAAATTCATCCGTGTTTTAAAATTTCCTAAGACATTTGATAAAATAGAAAAATGTGGAGATATCACCAATATCACGATAATGAGTAAGATAAGGAGCATTTACGGAGTGCGCTTCGGGTGCCTGCTGTGCTGTCAGTGGACGTGTGCACCTACTCAGAATTGTTCTTTTTCCCTTCTTCTTCTAAAGTCATGGTTAAGCGAGGCAATGAATCAAGGCGGGGGCAGCGGGTAGAGCGATGCTGCGGGACTCTTGATTTATGCTGAAAGTTGAAGGAATCATCTAGATGCCAAACTAACAGAGGAAGCAGCCTCCAAAGTCCACCGTCCAGGATTCTTTCAGCCGTCGTGACAGGACACCTGAGGGACTGTGTGTAAAGCACTCTGCTTTATCTAATAACTGGCGTGTGACACGTCGGAGAGCAGACACATTCATTCAGTGTGCAAATATTTATCGGGTGCCTGCTGGGTGCCAGATGCTCTTCCAGGGGTTAGAGATAAACCAGTACCGATAAATTACCTTCATGCAGCTCACTTTCTGGTCCTGCACCGAAAAGCAGGAGGAACTTAGCAACATAAAGTCTCTTTATTGGTGGTAAAGACGCCCCAGATCTCAGGTACTGAGTAAAATAACAACAAAAACGTGGGCCTTTCCTGTGAGGAGCCCACAGTGTCCACAAAGTCGTGAAGGTGGTCTGGGAACCAGCAACCTGCAACCACCTCAGCCACGTTCCATGTCCTTGGAAGGTCATCAAGCGAAAATGTGAGAGGAACACGTCCTTAGAGGCTAAAGAGCTTGGGATACGCTCATCTACACAGCACGTTCACTTTAATATTGGGTGGGGGGGGGGGGAGAATGACATTTAAAAAAAAACATAAAATCTATTTTCCGTTCACCTTGAAAATGTGAATTGAAACTCAAGAGCCAAGAAACACATAAGAACAATATATTATGACCTTGAGAAAAAAAATAGGTGGCATTGCCTCCAAAAAGCATCTATGGTGTGGAAAGTACTTTCCAGTGTCCAAGTTCTTCACGTTCATTATGACCTCATGGCACAAGGACACCCTCAGGGTGTTCAGCAACCAGGATGTTGCCTGATTTTTAGAGGGATTTTTTTTTTCCATCTTCCTGGAAAATCACTTTAATAATACAAAGATTTTAAAAGGCAAAACAGAGCCACCCTACGGTTTCCACATGACTCACTGCCAAAAAGTTAGAAGACAGCCCTGTGATCATTTTAAAGAGGAAAAACAGCAGATTCTATCTTAGTCTCACAGTATCAATTCGGGTCAAAATGACTAAAAACCTCACTGGGAGGAGTTGGCATCACTATTTCCAAAACCAAAATAATTATCAACAAGTATTTACACCTGGGGGGAAATTCTTAAACTGTGCTCTATCTAGTTCACAAAGACAAGCGATTCCTACGGTGAGATTGTAGGAGGCAAAAGCGTCCAAGAACAGGCAATCCCAGCACAGTTTTCTGCATGATCCAGGGCGCGCCTATGTAATCGTCTCCTCCAGCCGAGCTCGCCGCCCTTGTGACAATAATGACGTCAAAATTAATTCTGCTCTAGGACCATTGGGACAGATTTCAAAAATCCCTCCTCCAAACTCAACAGTGTCTTCAGCCAGGCAGACGGCTCACAGAGGACCAGATAACAAAACACACTGTGGGGTGTGCCAGGTGGCCTGGTGGTGGCCTGGGGTTCAGGCAGCCTCGAGCCCTGGAGGCCAGGGTTTCGGCAGAGGCCGGTGCGCTGTGCCATCCGGTGAACCCAGGGAGGTCCACCATCATCGCTTCCGGGACCCCGACTTCCCTCCTTTGTTAGCACCGCTCGGAGGGAGAGCAGGGCTTACCCCCTGTGCAGGTTACCTAGTAACGCGTACAGGCAAGGCCGTCAGACCTCCAGAGGGGGAGGCAGGGGCGCCGGGGCGCGCAGTCGTTAGGCGTCCAACTCTCGGTTGAGGCTCAGGTCACAATCTCACGGTTGCAAGACTGAGCCCCAAGCAGTCGGGCTCTGCACTGGGCTGGAAGCCCGTTGAGACCCCCCTCTCTCCTCGTCCTCTGCCCTTCTCCTGTCTGCCCCCCACCCCAGCTCACGCTCTCTCCCCCTCTCTAAAAAACAAGTGGAGACATCCTATGCCTCTCTGTCTTCTTTCTCCTTTCTGTGTTCCTCAACTGCCTTACCTGTCCGTGGACCTTCATTCTAACCAAGCTCACCTCGCTTATCCCTTTGTTCCGTCTCTGAGTCCTACGTGAAGACCCTACCGAGGTGGAGGCAGGCAGGGAGGTAGGAGCCGGGTGGGAGAGGGTGGCTGATGGGGAGACATGTCTTGACCTGCCTCTGCTTCTACTGCCCAGTTATTCTCTGTCCTTCCAACAACCCTACATCCGCCCTACTGGGTCAAGGCAATGCCACTGCTCTGTACCGTCTCGCCATCTTCCAGGAGCAGGCTCAGTGGGCCACTAGATGTCAACAATCCCCTCTAGGGTGATCTCTCAAACGGCTCAGCTCATCTACAAGAACGTGCCCATGGAAGAGAACTGTCCTACCCAACCAAGAGCTGGGCCCAGTTAGTGTTCCAAGGAACACAGGCTTTTTTCCTCAACTATAATTTAATCTTTTCCCCTAAACCAGAGAGACTAATAACAGAGCAAGGTCAAAGACAGGGAGGTGGGCATTTGGGAGAATTTTGTTCAGATCTAGGGGAATAAGAGCAAGGGGTGGGAGGTGCAGTCATAATCCTCAGGCCTTGGTTTGGGTAAGCACCCCTTTCACTAAAAAAGAGAGGTGACTTAAACATCTTGATAGCAAAATCTCTTTAAAATACCAGTAGGCTGGGATCCCTGGGTGGCTCAGCGGTTTGGCGCTTGCCTTTGGCCCAGAGCATGATCCTGGAGTCCCAGGATCGAGTCCCACGTCGGGTTCCCAGCATGGAGCCTGCTTCTCCCTCCTCCTGTGTCTCCACCTCTCTGTCTCTCTCTAGGTCTATCACAAATAAATAAATATAAAATAAAAATAATAAAAATAAAATAAAATAGGCTTTAGGTAGTTTTATTTAAATGGAAGGCAGTAGCTTCACGGATGCATGACTCCCCCTGGCTCAGCAAGGAAGGCTGCTCCCTCTCCTTTAGCTGAAACAATGGGCTTGAATTGAAACAAACTGAAATTCCTGGTTCTTGATCCCTGAATAACTAAGTCCTCCTTAGGCCTCAATGGACCCATGTGCAAAATGGGACCGATGATAAAATAAAATTAACACCTCGGCTGCTGCTGCTGCTGCTGCTGCTTCTTTTTCTTCTTCGTAAGGGATTAATGAACTAACGCATATGAAAGGACTTAATCCATGGAAAAACAAGAAGCAGATGTTTGTTACTATTTCTCAGAGAAACTCAGAATGAACACCGTAAAATGAGTTTAGTAAATACAGAAGCTGAGAACATGTTCTCGAATACTCTCTGAATATCCGTTAAAGTGACTGTGGTCTTTCAAGCAGAATTTATCAAATTGCACCGGAATGCCCAGGTCACACACTCTCTCCCAGCGTCCCACCCCCCTCCATGTACCAGCAGCAGTGGTCCCCGCCCTGACTGCCACAGAGTGCTTCCCGACAGCATCACCCCACACACTCCCTGTTTCCTCCTTCATTCTCTCATTAACTGTGAACCATGTGCTCACTGACCTTCTCTCCTCTTCATCCTCTAATCCTACCTCTTGTCTTTTCATCAGCCTGTTTGATTGACTTGGGGGTTTTAGCTTTTAGTTAAAGCGTCCGTTTTGATTCTTAATCAAAGCAACATATTGCAATCTGTTTATCGAGCACACAGAGGAATGCTCACATGAGTCACATGGCTCCACATCCAGTGAAATTACATCCTAGTTTAATAGCAGAGCGAGGCATTCACAGTGCCAGAGTAAGCATATCACTTAGCAATGCCAAACACTGAGATTCAGAAATGCTTTTCAGGGCGTTATTTGAATTTTTAGGCTATTAGGCAAACATTTACATTAAGTGGGAACATGGGGATAGCTGCCTAACTTTTTCAATCTTAATCTAGATTTTAAATGCCATGTGCACACAGCAGAAAACCTGCAAAATGAAGAGTGACAGCTGACAGAAATGAGAAAAAAAAAAAAAAGATGGCATGTAGAACTTGTGAGAAAATCACTAGACAAAACCTTCCCGCTAAAGTGTTAGAATTGAGATGCTCTTATATGTTGCAAGTTAACAGAAGAGAAAGGAATATGTTCAGTTTAAAAAGTTCACGATCTTCCACCCTTTGAGTGTGGGCTGTACCAACTGACTGGTTTTCAAAAAGTTTATCGTTGAGGGGCAGAGAGGACAGAGTGACTTTCGGTGAGAAACCTGACAAACATGACCGCAAGCCAACCAGTCAAGGTCACCATCCACACGGACCCCACTGACAGCACGTACCCCTGATATGATGGGATGATGGTAGCGCTTCATCTAGATGGACTTCCCCTCAAAAAAAACCACAATCTCGGTCCACCCTACAGAAGAACAGCAGGCAAACCCAAATGGAGGGACATATTAGAAGATACCTGACCAATAATCCACCAATTCAAGGTCATCAGAAACAGGGGAAGTCGGGGAAACCGTCACAGCCAAGAGGAGCCTAAGGACACCACAACTAAACATAATATGGGACCCTGGAGAGGTTCTTGGAACCGAAAAAGAATATTAAGGGAAAACTAGTGGAATTTTAGTAAAACGTGAAGCTTAGTCAATAATCAGGTGCCAACATTTCTTTCTGTTATAACAGGTATACTGTAGTAAATACGAGATGTTAACAAGGGAAGCTGGATGTGGGGTGTACAAGAACTCTCTGCACTACCTCTGCAACTCTTCTGGAAACATAAAGCTATTCTAAGATTAAAAATCTATCAAAATTTCAAAGATCACCAACACTGGAAAAACTAAAATAGTTGCTTTCTTTTTTTTTTTTAATTTATTTTTAAGCAACCTCTATACCCAGCATGGGGCTCAAAATTACAACCCTAAGATTGAGAGTCCCATTCTCTACTGATTATGCCAACCAGGTGTCCCAAACAATCAGAAGCATTTTGTAGGGCTGGAATAAATAACAGGTAAATTATGTCCTGCTGTTGTTTTGTTTCTGTATCCTCAAATTCCAGATCAGGCCTCATTTTCTTCTTCTTCTCGTCTTCGTTTGCACCCTGGTGCGAGGCGGCGTCTTCTGCTGCCACCAGACAGGCCTCCGTCTGTATCTAGCCAGCTGTCACTCACAGGACCCTAAACTCAGTCCCTTTCCTGATTCCCTCACTTTGACCTTCCCTCTCTTCCCCGGGTAAGAGCTGATGTTAATGTATCAACAGCTCTGAAGTCAGATCCACGATGCTACCTGGAATAATGTTTAAAGGCAAAGAAGTGAATTGAATGTGGAAAGGCCCATAAATTTGGGGGACAAAGCAAGATTCTCTGGATTTTTTTTTTCATCATGCCCAGGGAATGTTAAAGAGCTCACTCTTCACCAAGACATCTGGTTGGAATTTATGAACTAAATCTCAGTATCCTTGCCAGACTTTAAATGGAAGTGCCAACGAAAAGGCTTTTGTTTCGTAGGTATCCACTTTCAGTCCAGCAGTACTTGCTGTAGACAGAACTGTGTCCCCCACAAAAGTCATCGTTCAAGCCCCCATCACCAGTGAGGCTATACTTGGAAATAAGAGCTTTAGGAGGTATTAAGGGGAAAGGCCACAAAGATAGGGCCCTAAGCTGAAAGAAATGTGACCATATAAGACGACAGTCCTCCATGGAGAACATGGGAAGAAGGGGACCTTCTGCAAGCCAGAAAGGGAGCCACACCAGAAACAGAGTCAGCCGGCACCTTGACCCTACATTTCCCAGCCTCCAGGACTATGAGAAATACATGCCTGTTGGTGAAACCCCCCAGTCCGTGTGTTTAGCTACAGCAGCCCAAATGACTAATATAGTTCTTTATCAAAGAAAAAGTGGTTTTAGAATACAGCACCAAACACAGTTATGCCATATAAAATGATATGTGGGTTGAAAAGGTCAGTTTGTCAATATTGATAGAAATATATTTGGGAGGAAAATATAAAAAGTGTCTATTATTCCCCTTTCCAGAAGATGCCTTTAACCAGATAAATGCAGAAAGATGTTTTTCTTCTTCAAGAATGTCAGTGGTGCTACTTTTCACAGACTCACTATCTCTACATTTCAATATTCATGCGTTACATGACCCCCAGATGGATGCCCTAGTAATAAGTGTCCTTCCACTTCTACACAAGATTTGTCCATATTTGTCCAAGGGAAATAATTATATATGACTTTACCTTTTTTTATGCCGTGGGTCTTTAAGAGGGCTCTGTGTGGAAGCATTTTGAGTCTCTTCTACCTAAATTCAATGAACATTCTTCCAAATTTCATAAATGTGGCCATCTTTCAAGAACAGCAGAAGATTGCTTGAGTTTGTCAATAATCAAAAGAATTGGAACATAAGGTCAACCTCCTCAATCATGAGCAGGTGATGATGTTAATCTCAAGACTTGGTTTGTTTCTATCTTCTCAAAATAAAAGGCCAGGCAGTGTTTCCATGGCCTCTCACAGTGGCTTTCTTCATATTTACCAAATCATTCTAACTCACAGAAGATGAGGCCTGCTACACATGAGTTAAGATCACAAATTAAAAAAAAAAAAAAAAAGGTACAGTTAAGCAAAACCTTTAATTTGCTAACAGTGTTCTATTTTTTCCTCTTTAGCTCTGATGGTTGAAATAGTTTCACAAAGAATATTCATGCTGAGAGAGAAAGACGCCAACTCAGAACTGGAGAATGTCCTCTGGTTCACTACCACTTAGAGAAGAGAGAAAAGATCCCTGGACCTCAGGAGCCAGGACTTCGGGGCTCAGTCCACCAGCTTTATGACTGTGGGGGTTTGGAGTGTGTGATGACTAAGGTACCTACAGCTCTAACAACTAAAAATCTCAAACTAATCCAAAGTTCTGATTTGAAACTTCTGTGAGAAGCAGAGAAATTCTTCAGGGTGGGCTGTTTCCAAGTTTTTAAGTTGGTGGCACAGGAGCTAAACTGGGGGATCATCAATAACCTCAATGTAGGCCTTCGGGTCTAACAGTTTAAAAGCAGGCCGGCCTGTGCAGAAATACAGGCTTAGCACCCCTATGCTGTAAGCAGTACAACTCTTGCCTTCCATCATATAGTACTCTGGAGGAGACTAGATAACTGGAAAGTCTAGCTTAGCTATTCCGTGCTAAAAATCTTAAAAACAGAAACAAAAACAAACAAACAAACAGGGATCCCTGGGTGGCGCAGCAGTTTAGCGCCTGCCTTTGGCCCAGGGCGCGATCCTGGAGACCCCGGATCGAGTCCCACATCGGGTTCTCGGTGCATGGAGCCTGCTTCTCCCTCTGCCTGTGTCTCTGCCTCTCTCTCTCTCTCTCTCTCTCTCTCTCTGTGTGTGACTATCATAAATAAATAAAAATTAAAAACAAAAAACAAAAAACCAACCAAACAAACAAAAAAACCCCCACCATATGTAGAGACAGACAGACAGACAACAAAAACAGAGACAAAGAGCAGATGCTTTGTTCAAGTGTACGGGAGCGCAAATCCTGGAAGTATCTCAATAGTCCTTCCATCAATTTTCTCAAAGGAAGCAACATTTCAAAGAACCCCCCTTTCATTTGATACTGTGGTAGATGCCATGTTTGAGGGAACTGCGTGTAAAGTAGGGCAGGTTTTCACTGGTCAATCAAGAGGGACTTTCGAGAACACCTTGAATCAGTACTTAGTCTTTCTCTGCCTTCCACCATAAAGCCCTTCGTTTAGAAACACTGCTAGTGACAGCTGACATTTATGGAGTCCTACTGCATGCACCCCTCTGCTAAATGCATTACATGCACAGTCTCATCTAATCCTCCAAAACCCTACGACACAGTTACTGCTATTATTATCCCCTTTTGACAATCGAGAAAACTAGGGCACCATGATGTTAAAAAGCAGGCCCAAAGTTACAAAAACAATTAAGAGACTCAAAACCCAACCCTTGGGCTTATTAAACCATGCTCTTGCCTTACATCATGCTTCTTGGAAGAAACAGGAGACCCTGGTTCTAGGCAGGGCTCAGCCACTGTCTCTGGGAGCTTGGCTCCCTCATCTCCTCTTTCAGTAAAGAGGGCTGGTCCAGAAGGTCTTTAACATGTATGTTAAATGACCATGAATAGCCCCTCCCCCAACCCAAGAGGAGCCCATCCTAGATGGCGGAGTCCACAGGATCTATTTTTGCTAACTAAATATTGTGTGGCACACGCAGCAATTCTGAACACTCTGCATGTGGGTTTGCAGTTAGTCATTTGGGTTCACTAAGTCCTGAGTATGATATTCATTCAACAACCACATGTGAATGGATGGAATAAGCTACAGAACCCAAGGAGGGACAATTGGTTCATAGTTTATACAACCGTATACCCTAGGAAACATCTACACCACCTGCAAGGCCATGTAGTACACTGTTGGCCATGAGCAAACTCCTATAAAGTGAGTCATTTCTTCATCTTCTGCCCCTGTTTTATATTGCACATTTTAGGGAATATTAAGGAAAAACTGGGGGAAAGGTGCAATCAACAGCAGATCCCGTAAAGAATCAGAACATGAAGTAAGTGCACTGTTAGGAAACAGAAGGCATGAACCTACTTTCTGTTGAGAGAAAACCCACTTGTAGGATATATATATATATATACACACACACATTTAAATGATATATATATATATATATATAAAATAAAATACAAAATACAAAAACATTCATCCTACAAGGTTTGTGTGAAGCAGTGAGGCAGACACTAGGAATCACCTGTAAGTTATAGCTCCCAGCCTGGAGGAGCTTATAGCGTACTGGAGAATAAAAGCACATAAATCACAATCCAGTGTGGAAAACCCATCTCTAAAGGTCCTGTGAGAGTAGTAAAAATGGGTACTTCAGTGTGGTGAACAGGAGTAGACAGTGAGGGTTGCATGAGGGAGGTTTCTAGAAGAAGCGGGCATGTGGCTGTTACCTATGATGCGGCTCCTGCCTCCCCAGACTCTGCTAAATGAATCAGCTCAAGTGCTTCCCGCTGTGTGAACCCCTCTTTGATCTCCTGGATCTTTCCCTTCTCTGAAAACCTGTGACCTTGAGTCACTGTAAATATCTTCCCTTACTCTCCGACAGCTTCTTTTTTGCACGTATCTTGCCAGCAGGATTTTAATTACCAATGTCCATATTTTAGCATTTTTTTCTCGCTATCTCTGTACTTTCGCAGATGCGCTGGGATACATAGATAGAGGTCTACCTATCTCTTCTACTACGAAGTGGGATTAGAACACACACATGCTCTGTAACCTGCTCTTTGTCCTCAACAACGAGTTGCGGAAATTTTTCGAGTCAACACATTTCGTTGGCTTCACAGTACTCACTGCATAACCATTCACCAGTCCTTACGGATGAGCATTTAGGTCTTTTTCACTATTTCTCTGCCACAAACAAGGCTGAAACCAATATCCTCATACATACATCACTTTAGACTTGTGTAATTATATCCTTAGAGTAAACCTCTTGGGGTGTGATTGCCAAGACAAAGAGCTGAACATATTTCATTTTATATTCAGGTAAACATTTTCTAGACCACTCTCTGAAAACACAGTATCAATTTATAGGCCCCAAATCTTCTTCCCGGAACCACTCCCCCACCATACCCCGGTCTTTGAGACTGATTCACTATTTTGTCTCCTAGAAGGACAAAAAACCGGCAGCCTACAGTCTTGCATCTTTGCCTTAAGAGCCTGTGTGTGTGTGTGTATGAGAGAGAGGGAGAGGGATGGAAGCTTTCGAAAGCCAATGTCAATTAGAATTCTTCCTTCCGTGTCTCGTTATTGCCACAAGTAAACGTTTCATACCTCACTCTTAACATTGCCAATAAAACATGGAGAGACACCTAATCTCCCCACTAACCAAAGGAATGTAAATAAAATAATAGTGACTTCTTTGGGGGTTTGTTGTTGTTGTTGTCATTTTGGGGTGAAGGCAAAGGGCCGTCCTCTTTGCTGTTGCTGGCTGTGAGAAAAAGAAAGGCACCTATGCCCGTGTTCTGGCTCTCCTTCCTCAGTGTATTAGCACTTCCAGAACAAACTCAGAGACCAGGGTGCCAGCCATGTTCCCAATATGTGAGTCACAGAGCACGAAGAGGTTTTCAGTTGAGTTTTATATTTTTATTTCTATTTCGCTTGCGGTTCTATTATACACAAATGTCCTTTACCAAATGCATCTTGTATTTATTTATTTATTTTCTTTTTAAAATATGTATATTTTTTTATTGGAGCTCGATTTGCCAACATATAACACCCAGTGCTCATCCCGTCAAGTGCCCCCCTCAGTGCCCGTCACCGAGTCACCCCATCCCCCCTGCCCACCTCCCCTTCCACCACCCCTAGTTCGTTTCCCAGAGTTAGGAGTCTCTCATGGTTTGGCTCCCTCTCTGATTTTTCCCGCTCATTTTCTCTCCTTTCCCCTATAATCCCTTTTACTATTTTTCATATTCCCCATATGAGTGAAACCATATAATGATCGTCCTATTAAGGTAAATACATAGTAATTAATATGTTTATGATGAGTGCGATGCAAACCAGACAGTCTCCACCTGCCTACCTATCTATCTAACATCTCTACCTGGAGACGAGAGAGGTATGAGGCCACGAGATGAGACTATCTACAAACAGCTCTCACGGTAACATCGGGGATCCATTTCTTACCCTCCGCAGAGACACAAATGGGGCTCAAGAAGTTTCATCACCCCCCTCCCAAAGCTGGTGAAATAAAGTGCCCCCTGTTGAAGCCAATGGCCGGAACTGGCATTGTTTCTAAATCCTGCTTCCTCTACTTGGCAAAGAGTGAGTCTGTTAAAATATTAAGATCCAGTAAGTGGTATCATGCTTTCCCCTGCCACCTGCAGCTGGTTACGCGATCTTTGAACTAAATGCACCTCTCAGCTTATTACGATGATCAAGCAGCAACCATGTCACTCGGGCCACACAGAGCATAAGTTCTGTTAGCACAGCATGATAATGTAGACTGGATAAAATAAATATTATGACACTAAATGCACACATTTTACAAGCAGTCAATCATTCACTTAATTTCCTTTCTAAATGTATTGTTCAATGTTACTATACACACGCTGGGCGCTATGGAGAATGGAATACTAAGGAGCCAGCCCTGCCCCCGAGTGCCAAGGTAAACATGCGTGCACAATCACAGAAGCACAGAATAGATAAAGCGCTGCGGCAGTCGCAAGGTGGAGAGGATGACACACATGCTGGAGTGTTCAAAGATGACTTGGTAGACAAGAGTCCTTTAGATTAGACTTGGAGAGCAAGAGGAGCTTCTCCATGTAGAAAACAGAGAAGGGACATTTCTAGATGAGAAAGGAGTGTCTTCAGCTCAGGAACTAAGACGGGACTCCTGGTTTGTGCTGGAAAAACAAGGATAACTCCTTGGCAGGAGCACGGAAGTGATCAGAAGCAAGGAAGTAGGCTCACGTTTGGCAGCTTGGTTGTGGTTAGCCTGGATAAGAAGTGACCACCATGCTGGGAGCATGAACGTCACTCTGCTGGCGACCGGGAGCTGCCAGAGAGGCTCCTAAGAAGCATGCTCAGAGTTGTGTAGGAGGGTGCAGAAAAGGTGAAAGTCTAAGTGTTTTAGCAAAGATCATACACAAAATTATTTTTTTTAAGATTTTACTTATTTATCCATGAGAGACACAGAAGAGAGAGAGAGAGAGGTAGAGACACAGGCAGAGGGAGAAGCAGGCTCCATGCAGGGAGCCCGACGTGGGACTCGATCCCGGGTCTCCAGGATCACGCCCTGGGCCAAAGGCAGGCACTAAACCGCTGAGCCACCCAGGGATCCCCCCATACACGAAATTAAGTGTGGTTCTCTTTATACTTCAAGACTCTTGATTCAACAAATTGAGTATTAATTGATGGATGTACAATTGACAGAATTGGTGGTGGCAGCGACTGCTAGTTGATGCTCGGTACCTACTCATTCCTTTCTTGTTAAAAAACATTCCCAAAATTCAGTTGGTCACAGGCTGGCCAGAATGAAAACTACATAGTCTTTAGCTTGCCCTGATGCTAAATGGCCTCTAGATAGACATTTTTAGACATTTCTAGAGGGATGTGCTTTCCTTTCTTTTGCCTTCTTCCTGGCTGGCATATGGATGTGATGTCTGGAGGTGAAGCAGCCATTCTGGGCAATGAGATGAACCTGGGAATGGAGGTCACATATTTCAGGACAATAAGAGAGGGAAGAGCCTGAACTCTGACACATGGAACCCCTTCACAGCTCAGGAGCATCATCTCTGACACTTCTATGAAGAAAAGAAACTCCTATCTCTTCTGAGTTCCAGATAGTCTGGGTATCCACCACCGGCATCTAAAGCAAACCTTATCTGACATGGTTAGGAAGTAACGCAAGGAGCTTTCTTTAGCTCCATGTCCAGCAAATCTCTTAGTTTCACCTTACATGGGAGCTCAAAGAATTCTGTAGGGGCTGGGGCAAGTCCCTAATGGACCATCTAATCAAACCTGAGAAACTGCATCCAACAACCGGAGAAAACATATTCTTTTCCAGCACAAATGACACAATTGTAAAAATTAACCACACACTTGGCCGAAATTCAAGTCTCAGCAAATGCTGAAAGGATGAATTCATAACTTCTCTATATTTTCTAGTCACAAGGCAATTAAGCTAGAAATCAGAAACACAGGGACAATCCTGATATACAGTTTAAAAATCAATGGCATGAGGATCTGTTAATTTCTATTTCCCCATTGGATTGTAAGCTACGTAACAGAAATTGACAGATCAAGGTGACCAAAAAAGAGGGGAAAGTTTTTTAATGATGTAAATATAAATTTTTAAAGTTAATAAGCTTGACTTAAAATGAAAACAAAGGATATGAACATATAATTCCCAAGCACAGAGAACTACCAATGGTCAGTAAGCATAGAAAGTGAAGCCCAACCTTACTAGTAATCAGGGAAATGCAAATCAAAGTAACAAGGTTTCACTTTTATGCAACATTAATCATTAATTTCTTAATAATTAATACTTGGTAATTTCCCATGTTGGTCAGAATAGGGAAATGGCCCCTGTCCTACAATGCTGATAGGAAGGTCATACTCACAGGGTGCTGACAGTGGGCAATTTGGAAGTATTTTTCAAAACTGTAATGGTGCACACTCCATAACCCAACACGTCCGCAGCTGACCCCACTCTACAGTAATACACCCAATGCGTGTACAGGGTTCACTGTAGTGTGTTTACCCCAGTGAAAGTTTATCAACTACCTAAATGTCCCTCCACAGGAAAACTGTTACATAAATTGTTGGATTCATTGTGAAGAATATACGCATCGGTTAAAAAAAATAATAGAGGGTCACATGTCAAGTGAAAGAAACCACAGAACAAGGCAGGCAGTAGGGAAAGAGAAATACTATAGATACACAGAATTCATGTATACATGTACATGCATTCTTCAGAAAGTCTTAGAAGGTGATGGACAGTCTTAACAGGGATCACCCGGATTGTGCTAATGAACGGGGAGTGGGCCCAGGGAGGTAGATAAAAGGAGGGATTACCCACTTTTCATTCCACTGGTTTCTTTCCTATCTGAATCATTTAAAATCTAACATACATTTTAACAATATTGCATTTTCCTGAATTATTTGTGTGATTCAAAGCAGTCTAGTAAATCCTTAGACTTACCCCGAATCCCATAGTGATGTGGGGCGGCTCATGGACCAGTAGTGTTTGGGCTCCTTCACTGACGGGGAGGCATCCCTCCCTTTATCCCAAACTGATTCAAATGTAATCCTGTAGATCTTGGCACAACTTAAGCTGAGGCACCTCAGAGTAAGACACATTTTTCTAGACCGCTCATTCTTGGGGCAGTTTGAGGAGGAAACGGGCCAATGCCTCTTGAGCACCTTGCAAGGGGCCTGGCGCCCGAGTGCGCACCAAGTGGCAGCTCCTATCTCTGTGAGGATGCGCCGAAGCAGCCGCTGTGACACACCTGGTGTGACACACCTGATAGTCACCGTGCCCCCTCCCAGGTCATCGGCGGCTCGGCCGTGGGCACCGCCAGCAGGTGCGTCCGGCCGAGTGCCCCGACTTCTCCTTGGCCTCCTGCTCCGCCAGGCCCCCAGCCATCCTGGAGCGTGGTCCAGGATCTCCCTCCCGTCCTGGAAATGACACGCTGCGATTCGCTCAAAGTAAACGCGCGTCTCATCCACGACGTCACTTCCACGGCTGTTTACTGTGCAGTCAAGTCCGCTTGAAGCCGTATCTGGACGTCACTAGACTGGACGCCACTAGAGCAACAGAGTCGCTGCACTGAGGGCTCAACGGATTTGCTACACGAAAGTCACAAAGACAACAACCGTGTGCCCTCATCACGGGATAGGCCCTTTGCTGGCCCCGCTAGGTTCAGACCAGACTTCTGGAAGAGACTCCGCTACCAGACTGACAGCGCGGGAGTGAGCCCTCTCCTGTCTGAAGAGCTAGAAACACCCAGACCCCTGCTTGGTAAGGAGCGCCGCGTTTCTTTTCGCATCACACGGCTGTACCCGTGTATAGTTGGCGCCTTGTCTCCAAGTGACAAACGAAAATGCCTTAAACCACAGCCAATGTTCTCTTAGTCCTTCGTGGGACTAGTGATCTTCCGCGAGCGTGGAGCTGCTGGGAAATGGTTTCAATACAGAACACGCGGCGCAGAGACAGTCTCCGTGTAAGCATTTCTCTCCTTACGCTCAAGGAAACCTTATTCTATCTTGTTGAAAACTGGCCCAATTTTGTACCAACCTTTTGCTGTACTAGTGCCATAAAAATTTAAAATGCTCAGCATCTGCTCAAGGTTTAACTGCTAAAAACCTGTTATTGACCATGTATCAAAATCTGATGAAGAATATTTTTCAAGCCACCCAAACTAAAATATACACTAGCTACCAAGACGTTCAGCTGCAAATTAACGACACTAATGTATACGATTATTATCATATTTAGCCTTTCTTTTAAGTATTCTCTGGAATTTATTTTGGCCTACAAACGTATTTCAATTTTTGATAAGGCCAAAGTACTATATGTGCAGTTCTATGTCAAACATACTGTTTTTATTTTATGTATTTATTTGTTCGCTTCTATTCGCCCACACTTTGACCCTATTTAAAATACATTTAATGAAGGTTATGGCCGCATCATCATCCAACGGCAGCTTCATATCCCTACAGTCCTCAGTCCCACCGAAGACTCTTGGAAACGACAGTGGAAGTGGTTTTCCCTGACCAAACGTAACATTCCTTGTACCTTTTGCCTTGTACACTCTCCTGTACTATTTAATAAAAGAGTTACTTAGGGAGGCAGGGACAGCGTACAAACCAAGGTCTTGGAGTCTCTATGCGTCCTTTACTTTCAGTAACTAATACGTCCTATTTTCTATGCATCAAAAGAAGAGTGGTCGTGGCCGCCTTGATCTGGGAAGGACATACACATGACTCCAGACCAACAGCATTTGTCTAATGCTCACTATTAGTGTTCTTGAAATGCTTGTACCTCTAAACTAAAATACATTTCCCATTTAGAAAGAGAAAATTCTACTTATCTCTCCTTTTTCCTTCTTCTGTTTCTTTATTTCCAAGGTAACGGAGCCCTTCCTGGGGATTCACAACCAGCCAGAGAGACTCGTTCTCCATATCCCTTCCCGCCAGTGATGAACCTCAGGAGATGGCCAGTGCCTAGTTACGGCTTAATTACAGTTCCTCTGGTTGTTAACTAAGAACTCAAGCTGCTTGGAAAAATCTTCTCCCTCAAGCAAGATGACTTGCCATTAGTAAAACAATCAGCAGTAATTAAAAACCTCATTTTCAAATATAGTTCATAAGTTTTACATCAAGAAAATTGTTTCTCATCTAATTCTCTTTTAAAATGTTGCCCTGAGCAAAATAAAAGGCCCTCTTTAAAAAAAAAAAAAAAAAACTAAAACCAAACCAAAAAAAAAAAAAAAAAAAGCCAAAATATAATCGCTGTTTTTTCAAAAACAAAACTGCCCCAATGTTTATGATTCCAAATAAAGGATTTTTTGTCTTGCTGACAAAAATACCTAATATACTTAATCATGAATATTGCAAATATTTTGGCAGAGACCAAATAGGTGGTATAATTATCTTCTATTTAAGCTTGTGCACACTGCTGGGGATTTACCCCAAAGATACAGATGCAGTGAAACGCCGGGACACCTGCACCCCGATGTTTCTAGCAGCAATGTCCACAATAGCCAAACTGTGGAAGGAGCCTTGGTGTCCATCGAAAGATGAATGGATAAAGAAGATGTGGTCTATGTATACAATGGAATATTCCTCAGCCATTAGAAACGACAAATACCCACCATTTGCTGCGACGTGGATGGAGCTGGAGGGTATGATGCTGAGTGAAATAAGTCAGTTGGAGAAGGACAAACATTATATGGTCTCATTCATTTGGGGATAATAAAAAATAGTGAAAGGGAATAAAGGGAAAAGGAGAAAAAATGAGTGGGAAATATCAGAAAGGGAGACAGAGCATGAGAGACTCCTAATTCTGGGAAACGAACTAGGGATGGTGGAAGGGGAGGAGGGCAGAGGGTGGGGGTGACTGGGTGATGGGCACTGAGGATGGGCACTTGACGGGATGAGCACTGGGTGTTATTCTGCCAACACTGGGTGTTGGCAAATTGAACACCAATAAAAAATAAATTAAAAATAAATAAATAAACTTGTGCACTGATACTCAATGAGCAATCAAAATGTGTATGCATTCCCCTAAATCACTTTGTGGTTGTTTTCTTAAGATTTTATTGATTTATTTGCGGGGGTGGAGAGCAGAGGCAGAGGGAGAAGCAGACTCATCCACTGAGTCGAAGTGGAGCCCAGTGGGGCTTGATCCCAGATCTCTGGGATCATGACCTGAGCCGAAGGCTGACGCTTAACGGACTGAGCCACCCAGGTGCCCCCACTAAAATCACTTTAAATGGATTTAACATTCTGCTTGAGTTCACATACTTCATACTCTTAAACTATTTAAAAAGTGGTTGTGCAAAATCTTTGAACAGAGTAAAATTTAACTTCTCCAAATTGCAAAATACAAAAAAAATAAAGAGAGAGAAAACAGAAATGTTTGATTTAATCAAATAGAATCAAATAGAAAAATGGGCACAATTTTTGAAACAAATCAGGTGAACCAAAACAGATGGCAAAGGCTTTTAAGTAAATGGCACCTGCGCCAAATTTATTTTCAAACAAGATGGGAAAAGTAGAGAAACACCCCAAATGTGATGGAATTCTGTGCACCAGGAGACACATTTCAAGAACACAACTGGAGTTAACAGGAAACACTAGAGGGCGGAGTTGCATAGTGAAGCTCTTCTGACATTTAACTATAAATCTTAACTCCCCATGAAATGACCATCACTTTTCTCCTGAATAAAGGATTCTTCATAACCCACTTTGCTTATGGCCTCTGAAAGCCAAGGGTTGTAAGTTATGGATGACACTTCCCATCAAATTTGGGGAACTGATTATTCCATTTTGGTTGACTAAGTACCACAAGCTCAAACAAAATGTCTTCATATTATTAAAAGTTTTCTGAAGAGAAGGAAGGAGTGTTCACCCTTCAAAACTCCTTTATATTCATATTCTCTGTCGATGGCAGAGATTTAAAAAGATGGGCTGCCCAGCATCCCACCGCACTGATTAATGGAAACCATTTATTCCAAGCCTAGATGTCAGTTTCGGTAGCTCCAGAAGCAACATAAAAAGTCATTTCCCATCTTCAAGTCAATGCATGACTTTCGTAGTGGGCAAGTCACGTCTAGTATCTCCCAATCATGTTACCTTGAAAGTCACAGCCTCAAACATTCATTCTCCAAATAGCTAAGTTTTCTAGATGACATTTAATGAGATGATGGAGCTTCTCTTCAAAACAATCCACCTCAGAAACTGTATGTTTTTCAAAACCAGGAGAAAATCAGCCCGATATTCACTTTTTACTTGTTTTATTATCACTATACTTATAAAAGTCATTATTAGAAATAATTATAATCCAGGGGTGCCTGTCTGGTTCATTCGGTGAAACATATGACTCTAGATCTCAGGGTTGTGAGTTCGAGCCTCATGCTGGGCATAGAGATTACTTTTAAAAAATAATTGTAATCCAAAATAATTTGGATTTCTCATAAGTCTTGGGTTTTATTGTAAAATCTTAACCCCTTGATAATTCTGTAGATTGAACAGTGAATAACTCAGGAAGAACAAATTGAGCATCTGTGACTCTAAAACACAGCTTCACTATTCTTCTTCTCTTATCTATCTGATTGTACTTTTTCCTTGCTTCTAAAACCAATGTATTGAATCTTTACCATAATAACCTGGATATTACAATGGATTAAGGAAACTGGCCACTATCAAGGCTTTTAATATATTGATGCAAATCATAAAACTATAGGCTATAAATAACAACCTTTCCAGTTCATAGAAAAACTAAAACCGAGAATGAAATGTGTTTCAGCAGGAGAACTAGTCACAGTGAATATTCACTAGCATACCCTATTTCTAGAAAGACATAAATTTAAAAATTCTGAGAATCAAAGTCAAAGATCATGGATTGGTAAGCATTCTTTGACCCACCTACCTAAAAATTTAACCACCCTTTCCGAGGATTTAATATCTCTCCTTCTTTGCCCAACATTTTTTCCTTAGGACTCACCACCAATTAATTTGCTTATTATTTTAGTTGGAATTTATGTATTTATCCCTTTCTGAATTGTATGCTTTCTGAAGGCAGGGATTTTCTCTCTCTTGTTTCCTGTTTTGTTCATCCCCAGCCACTGGAAGACTCCAGTTAGTAAATATTTGTTGTATTATTTAGAGAATGAATAAACAACAAATACAGAATATGGCAGAATCCTCTGTGTTCCAGCTCTTGTTCTAACAAGGTTAGAAGTCGGGGATTAGTAAGGCACCATCACATGCCAAGAACTCTGAAAATGTTTCTTGATTCCCAACAACCTGATAAAATTAATACATATGGCATCACTGCCGGCCACACAGCTGTGTGAGTGGTTGGGCTAAAATTTGGGCTCTGGTCTACATATTGCTGAAGTCCATGCTTTTTTTCTCCTAATATCACACTGACCCTCATATAATCTGAACCCCTCCGGAAGATGTGTAACAAATTTTTTAAAGTATGGGCTTAAGTTACAAAAGCTAATTTGTCAACATACTCATCATACTCAGGAGGCTCTCTGGAGAGCTGGAAGAAGCAGCTGAATATTTATGAATGGCAATAACCATCTCCTACTTATTGGAAAGCACAGAGGCCCACCACTCCTCAATTACCCACACCAAGTCTCAGGTGATTGGGGAAAAAGAAGATAATGAAAAATCACACAGTTCCTTCATGATTATGGGAGAGGACAACTGTACAAATACACGGGTTAACGGAATATTTGATTAGGGATTTGAAACACATAATCTCATTCAGCACATAATCACCATGATTGAGGAATCACAGACTCTCCCTAAATTGATGACTTCACAAGGAAGCTAGCTCAACAATATTTATTGATTTTCATAAGGCTCAGTTCCAGGAATAATCATAAGCAGGTCCAGGTTCCCTTAGCCGCCAGCAATCCAGCTATATATGTGCTGTCTGCAAGGATACACTTTAGGTTCAAAGACCAAATAGGGTGAAAGTAAAAGGATGAAAGAGGATATATATCCAAGCAGTAACCAAAAGAGAGTGGGAGCGGCTATACCACTCTAGTGGTTGTTACCACAATATCAAACAAAACAACTTTAAGATAGAAACTGTTACTAGAGACAAAGGACTTTTTGTCATCATAAAACAGTCAATCCCTCAAGAAGATATAAAACTCCTAAACATATTTGCTTCTAATAACAGAGCCCTAAAATACAAAAAGCAGAAACTGACAGGAGAGATAATAATAGTTGGAGATTTCAATACCCCACTTTCAACCAGACAGAAGATCAACCGAAGATAGGAGCCTTGAACAATACTATCAATCAACTACACCAAGAACACGTTTATAAAGCACACCACTCAACCACAGCAGACTGGCATTCTTTTCAGAAGTACACGGAACATTCTCCTGGACGGATCATGTATTGGGCAAAAATCCCCTCCCCGAAGTACTTTGGGCCATGTATGTTTCGGAATTTAGAACTGTCCAGATTCTTAAAATGTGATATGGTACATTTTCAACATAAATGGAACATCCCACATCCTCAGCAAGGTCTAGGCCAACATCGTATTAACTAACCATAATATGTCTATGGCAAAACACGTGAATATTGGCCTTAACTGGTAGCAAGTTAAGGCCAAGTCGATTCAGATATTCTGTTATCAAATAAATTACAAAAAAAAAAAAAGAAATTAAAGCACCTATTGCTTCAACTTTCAAACATCTTTCAAATGGATCCACTTTCCCTCATCTCTGCTGCCATCATGACGTACTGTCAGGTCCTTCCCATCTACTCGCCTAGGAATCTAGCAGCATTCCTGCCCCAGCCCATCCTCTCTCCAATCCAATCTCCACAAAGCAATCAAAGACATCTATTATTACTGCTAGATTATTCCTCTGCCTGAGACTTTCCAATGTCTTCTCCTTGCTCTTAGAATGAAATATGAATTTCTCACGAGAGCCTGCATGGTGAGGTGCACCTCTGCTTCCCCAACGGCATCACTTGCTCCTCCTCAGTCATGGTCCTCTTTTCATTCCCTCAGAGAACACACCGAGCTCTTTCCTACTCTCTTGAATCTTTGCTTTAGCTGCTTTCCCCTTCAGCACGCTCTTCAAAAAGTTTTTCAAAGGTGGGATTATCATCAACCTTTAGGTCTAAGCTCAGATGTCACCTCCTCAGAAAGACTTTCTCGACCCCTTCTACTACACCTGGATAGACTTAGACATCCCCATAATCTTTTTTCTAATAAAATGTATTTTGGAGTATTTTTAGGCTTACGTTAAAGTTACAAAGGTAGCATAGAGAGTTCTTACGTACCCTGCACTCAGTTTCCCTCATTGTTAGCATCTTACATTGCTATGATACATTTGTCACAACGAAGACACTAACATTGGTGTGTTACTATTAACTGACAAGCTCCTCACTTTCCTAGGATTGCACTAGTTCTTCTCCAGTGTCCTTTTTTTTCTGTTCTAGCCACCCATCCAGGATACCACAACATTACATTTAGTCATGATATTTCTTTAGCTCCCTCTGGTCTGTGACAGTTTCTCAGACTTTCCTTGTTTTTCCTTCACAGTGTGGAAGAGCCTTGGTCAGGTATTTGAGAAGAAGACCATAGAGGTTAAGTAGTCTCATCTCATTGTAACAGATGTTATGTTATGAATATGACTTACCATGGAAAATGTTAAACTTGATTACCTGGCTAATTTGTAGTATTTGTCAGGCTTTTCTACTGGAAGGCCACTCCCCTGCCTCCTTCCACCTTGTCACCTATTCTTGGGAAACAAGTCACTAAGTACATCCCACACCCAGGAGAGTGGAACTCCTGGAGCACAACTCTGTTGTATGATATGAAAAAAAAAAAAAAAAAAAATATATATATATATATATATATATATATATATTTGGAATTCTTCAGTTAAGGAGATTTGTCTCTTCTCCCTCACTCATTCAATCATGTTTTACATCTATGCACTCGTGCATGTTAATGTTACAGTTTGAGTTATAATCCAATATTACATTATTTATGTCATTGCTTCAAAGTGTTCCAGATTTAGCCTTTTCAGGTTGGCTTTTAAGTTGCCTCGTTATGCCTCCACCCTTTTGTTCTGAGCACTTCTTTACTTTCTGGTACAAGATACTCCAGCCTTATCTTGGGTAAGAACAGCATTTTGTATGTGACTGGTTCCCTTTATTGGAAAATGGTATTAGAAACCAAGATCTGCTGCCAGGTGAGTTTACTATCACTGGAGTGTCACTACCATTAGGCCCTCTCACCAGACAGAGCTGGGAAATGGATGTGTGCGTACTAACCCATGCCTAAGCACATATCTTTTTTTTAATTTATTTTTATTTTTATTTATTCATGATAGTCACAGAGAGAGAGAGAGAGGCAGAGACATAGGCAGAGGGAAAAGCAGGCTCCATGCACCGGGAGCCCAATGTGGGACTCGATCCCGGGTCTCCAGGATCGCACCCTGGGCCAAAGGCAGGCGCCAAACCGCTGCACCACCCAGGGATCCCCCCTAAGTGCATATCTATTAATATTTGTACCTATCTTAAGCAAAACATGAATTTATACTAATGTCTCCAACTCTAATCCAGTACCACATGGCTCATTCTAGCATGTCCTGTTTTAACCACAGGAGAAGTTTATTTCCAGGAGAAGTATTAACATGATCTCTAATTACCTAGTTTTCAAATTCTATATGCTTACTTGTTTACAGTCTGTCCCTCACCATCAAGGGTTTAGAATAAGAAGCAGAGGTTTACCTAACTGTGTAGCTCTAGGGCCTAGAACAGTGCCTGCTACATAACAGTGGTCAATTTGTTGAATGAGTGAAAAAATGATCAACAGAAAAGTATTGATTGTGTAATTTTCAGTAGAAAATAACAAAGATGAAGTGTTTTTAGGCTAACCTCCGAAAATAATCTTTTAGGCCAAAAACAAGCACGTATTAATCCATCGCTGTGCCCTGTTGTATTAATAATCTCCATGTATTCATCACCACTTAGCAGTGGTTTTCCCTACAAGCAACTCAAGGAATGGTTGTTTTCCCTCTAAAGTTTGCTGTCGTAGAGCTTAATCAGGTCCAGAATGAAAGTAGCATATTTCTATCTCAAATTTCCTTTTCTGTAACAACAGTAGGGTGCAGACCAGAGAGAAGAGGCAGGCAGGAGGTAGGGAGATGAGTCACCCATTGTTACATGTTTCACCAAATTACTCAAACAGTTTTCAATATCCAAGAGTCTTTCCCTCCATAGTCTAAGAATCATATGTCTTCTTCCAAAGCTACCCAACAAATTCTGGCACAATTACTGATAATCTTGTTGGCTTAGCATTTTTTCACTTCTTTATACTACTTCTCAAATTGCTGAGAAGTCTTGTCTGGATCCGAAAATGAATTCAATAGAAACTATAGGAGTAGGACTGAGACTCCACCACGAAAGGTAAAGGAACACAGTTTCAGAAGGGATGAAAAAGGTGATTTTACGTTCAAGATTTTCTTTCAGTTTCCATATATGAGCTTGGGCATGCTTGGTCCTAGAGGAAACAATGTAAGGATCAATAATCTTTCCTCTCTAAAAGGACTGGAAAACCCCCCATCTACTTGTTCCCACTTAAAAAAAAATAAGGGGAAGATGTTGTCAAGAAAAGGAAGAAAAAGATGGAATGAGTATAAAATAAATATTTACTGAATACTGAATATATTCCTAGTAAATCTTACACTGTGTTCTATTTCACTATAAACTTTTAAAGTTATTTTTTCTTTAAACTAAAGAGAGATTCCTCTTACATACATATTTATGCAAAAAAATTGCAAATGTAACATAGAAAAAGTTAATACTGGGGAGGTAGCAGGGGGGAGAGGAAAAAGCAAAAGTATTTTCTATGGTTTCTGGAATATTCTCTCACAAGAATATAAGTAAGATTCCCTGATACTTGCAAGAAATGTTATCATTCCTAAAAATCTTTTTTTAACAGGCCGAACAAACCAAGGCGAGCCTGTATAAATATCTTGAAATAGTTCCTTGTTTATTTGAACTATAATGTAACTCAGAGTCATGACCCAAATGAGTGTCATGGCACAAGTGCAAGTCCATATATAACAAAGGAGTGCCTGAGGGTTCCTGTAATAAGAGCTAGATGCATAGGGGAGGCCCCCCTGCGCCCGAATTAAGCTTTGGCCACTTGCACATAATTAGCATACCAAAATGAGAAACAAAACCAAAAGGCACATTAAGAGAAGGACTACTAAGAGAAGGATAAGGATACACTGCCCAAGTGTTATCAAGGTGAACGGTCTTGAAGAGATAAAACCTAGAGAGAGAGAGAGAGAGCAGGTTTTTAGACAGGAGTTTCTGGAGCAAAGTATCCCTAAAAGGAAGGATGGAATAAGAAATGTCTCCTCAGTAGATTTTCTTATTGACGTTGCCTACAGAGAAATGCTTCCAGGTTTCTGTCCTGTCTTCCCACGTGACTGCTTCCTGCTGAGGTCGTCTACCCGTACTTACATGGGACTTTGCTCAGCTAAATCATGTAGAACAGCTGTTGAATTAGAAATTATGCTCACAGGGAAGATCCTGTCAAATATTCAAGGATACAGAAAGCACAAGCCACAGCGCAGTTTTTCCTGGAAACACCTCTGAGTCCAGCATCCATTGTAATTGTAGGTGACCATCTCCTGTGGGTCCACTCCCTACTGCCCTCAAGGGTCAGAAGCACACTCGCTTTGCCCTCAGTTACACCACATTCTCCTCTTACAAGGTCCAAAAATAGAAGGAAGTTGACTTTATCAGTCACATCACAGCAAAGCCACATGCCAAGCAGGAAACGAGCAAGGAAGAAATAGTCTGTTCTCTTGCTACATCTCCCTGTGCTGGAGTATTGTTATCACCAGTGGAAAAGCACTTTTGAAGTTATGTTACAACTGTACAATCTGTCAAAAAAAAAAAAAACAAAACAAAAGAAAAAAAGACACCTTGTTTTCAATCTGGTGACAGATTCCACACCAAAAAAGCTATACCCAATAGACATTCTTACAGACATCCTATACCTATGATCATACAGCAAAATTTCCAACAAATTTTTTAAATTCTCTGAACAAACCCTAGATGAAATCCTTCAACCAGTGACAACCTCAAGAAAGCAAGTGTGTCACACATGGGTAATTTCACATTCACAGAGTCTTTTTTCATGACATTTGATTTTGTGAAAAGAGCAGACATGTCTCTCTGGAACCTTTTTTTTTTTTTTTTAATTTTAGGTTTTTAAAAATAGATCCTTCTATTACCCTTAAGACTTTCTCCAGTGGTCTGAAGAACTGAACATATTTGCCCAAGCACACTGGAAACAGAATTATTAGAAGAGCAATTTAAGAACAAGTTGGGAACTAACAGCCAGTAGATGGCTGATGTGTGAGCAATGAACGCAACTCATTTTCCTTAAGACATATTCTCACTGCACAAATATGAACATGACCCTCATGGTTCTGTTTGTCTTACAAGATGCTCACTTATTCATTCATTCATGCATTCATTCCACAAGTACTCACTGAATGACCACAGAGTGACCAAGAAAGAGACGTTTTCCCAAGCTGTGTCGAACTGTGCTACGGAATTTGTTCTAAAACTCTTCCCACTCACTGATAAGCTTGCCCTCCCAGAAGGTAAGCTTGGAAACCCCAATCAAACTAAATATCATCCTAAGACATTCAAAACGGGGTATTCTGAGCATACCTGTTGAGTTGCAGACAGCCTGGGAGGACTTGCTTTAGGAATGGATCACGAATACTCTAAAATGCATTCTACAACTTAAGGAGATAAGAAGGTGGCCTATTCCAGGGATGCAAGGGGCTAATTCTGGGATGTCTCTATCTTCTGCTTCTAACTTAACTAAAGCTGCTCCTGGGAATGGAGGATGTGAGTCTGATACAACCAAGAAACAGTTTGGAAGAAGTTCACAGCGTTTTGTTATGGAGCTATCGTACCACCAATTTCTAAATGAGATAGGTTTATGATGATTTCACTCAAAATTACAAAGAAACACATAAAATCTTGGAAAACTTCACCCATTTCATTTTCTAAGAGGTCAGAAGGCACCTAAGTCCATATCAATACTCAATTTGTTAATTTTTTTAAAAGATTTTATTTATTATTCTTGAGAGAGAGGGAGAGAGAGAGAGAGGCAGAGACACAGGCAGAGGGAGAAGCAGGCTCCATGCAGGGAGCCCGACGTGGGACTCAACCCCGGAACACCAGGATCAGGCCCTGGGCTGAAGGCAGCACTAAACAGCTGAGCCACCCGGGCTGCCCCTCAATTTGTTTAAATCAGGGGTTGGCAAGCTATTGCCAAATCCACGTTGGCCCAATCCAGCTCACCACCTCATTTTGTGTTGCCCACGAGTTTTAGATTTTAGACGGTTGGGGTTAAACGGGAGGAGACAGAAGGAGGATATAATTTCCTGACACGTTAAGGTTATACAAAATGCAAACTTCAGGGTCTACTAAGTGAAGACCAACTGGAACACAGACACACTCATTCCTTCATACAAGGTGTATGACTGCTTTCATGCTAGGACAGTAACTACAGTATTTTAGGCCCTCAAAGCCTAAAATATTTACTCTCTGGCCCTTGATAGAACAGATTTGCTTAAAAAAAAAAAAAAAAAAAGAACAGATTTGCTGACCTCTAGTCTATATAACAAGATAAATGTCATCAAGCGAAGACATTCTGTAGCCACAGCAAGGTTCCTCTACACAACCACTACCAAATTTTCTTGCCACCGTAACTTGCTTTGACCAAAAAGTCTGCCCAGTCCTATCCCAGTGGGGGTCGAGTTTCTTTCTTCTACAGGCAACTGGGTGGAGTAAAGAAGAGAAAGGTATCAAAATGGAAATACACCTAAGAAAAGGTAGGGTTGTAGAAAAGCAGATGCATGTGGAAGACAGTCCTGGAGAGCATCACCCATCTGGGCAACACCATCCCCAATCCTCTTTCAATAAAAGGTAGAGGCCGACACCCTCACATGATGCCTAAATGGACCTCATCTCCTTTTACTATCATCTCAGAATAGTCTGGCCTTGAGACAAATTGTAAAATCCCTGTACATGTGGCCTATACAATAAATAAGATGGCTTATAAGTAGTACACAAGGTGTAATTTACATATTTTATTCAGCAGAGAACCATTAATCTGTTCTAGTGAGTAAAATGAAGATTCATGTGTTTTGAGAATTAGTAAGCAAATGAAACAAAAATAATTTCAAAGGCGAGCAAATTGCCTCATGATGTGTTCTTTGTTTATTTTGACATTTTAAATTACCTATAAAATATGCCAACATATGCATTTAAATATTCCATTTTAATGCTGTTTCTCAGTTGTTCAGGCATGGTAATGAAAAGCTTCTCCTCAGCTTACCATTTGCTAGCAAGCCTACAGAGAACGTCAGTAAGAGCAACAGTCAGGGAAAAGGAGGAGAGGGGCGGCTCACCACACCAGCCAGATTGTATGTATGCGGACATTTTTAAGCCATAAAAGGCAAATGCCTTGAAGTATCTCAAATGGCAGCATGCATTACAGATAAAGTTCATGCTCTGATGTTTTCTTATTACATTTTCAAAATCACAGTCGGTTTTCTATAACAACTTGCTGCCTTCTGGTGTATGGGCTATATCGTGAGAACACAGGACTTCTGAGGGTAGACCGCCCCTTTCACGACACAGCCTCACTCAGAGAAGATAGTGACTACGGGGTTCCTAGAGCAGCTAAGGTTCTATAAACACTTTACGAATGAGGTCCAGAACATTAGCCAAGAGGAACCCGCCTGGTGCCAACTTCCTCTCTAATCTGGAACTGTCACGATGAGCCCCAGGGTTTTAAGAATATGGATAAAAAGGAAAAACACTCTCAGGTCGTTCTTCCTCCTAGGAGACCTTCCAGTCATTCTTACTGCTATGAGAACACCTGTTGCCGACAACGCACTGTACGTGTTGAAAGGAAAAGCCATAAGGGGAAGGCTGATAAAAATGTTACAGGCCAGTAAAAACGTCCAGGGGCCTAATATTCGCAAAGATATACGGCCCGCTTGCAGCTCTCGATGCCATCCAAGGCAAGTTCTTGGGTGCTCTAAGTAAGGGAGGAAGAAGGAACGCTGATGGACGCCGCTATTCACTCTGACTGATGCTCTGCCAACTGTCTGAGCCTCTTTGGGATCACCCCCCAGGGATCTCTGGGGCTTCTCCAATCTTCTCCTACTCACACACACACATCCCACTCAGCAGGGGGATTTCCAAAGTGTAAACAAATGATGCTTCAGAAGCTGAACAGCACTGCTCTGTGTGTGGCCACCTGTGAGCTGAACAAACAAGTAATAAGCATCAGAGCCAACGTTAAATGGCACCTGCTATGTGCTGGGCCTTACCCCAACCACTTTGCATTTATTAGGCGTCTAGTCCCCAAAACAATGGATAAAATAGGTGCCATTAAGGTCTTTTGAAGATGAGTTAACTGAGGGACTCCTGGATGGCTCAGCAGGTAGAGCCTGCGACTCTTGATCTCAGAGTCATGAGTTCCAGCCCCATGTTGGGTTTCGAGATCACTTTTAAACACCGAGGCACAAAGAGTTAAGTGAGCTGTGCAAGGTAATACAGCAAGCACCTTCCAACTACAGTGTACTCTCCTATGCTGAGGCAGTGCACTCAGTCCTTCCAGCACAAGTCTTAAGCTTCCCATACAACATGTCACCAAATAAATGATATCTCTTCAAACATCTATATTTCTCGAAAAAAAAGTACTGAAAGCATTCAAAATATAGCTTGGATATAGCTTAATTAGTCAATGTCACCAACATCTCCAGAAAAACTTGATTTTATGTATTCTTAGATTCTACTAACTTCATACCATACTATGAGATTCAAAACAGAACTAGCTTTTACTCTTGAAATATTATTAGTGCACCATCTTGAATATGTTAATCAATAAAATAGATCCTGCAAGTAGGTAGGAGGGTAAATGCATGTTAATTACTTGGAATGTCTTAATTAACTCCTGCTGCTAATGACACAGCAATTAAGGTTTAAATATGTTTAGAGGATACATCGGTTTTCTACTGGGTCACGTTGCTGAACATCACTGAAATCTGATGGAATGGGGTGTTTTAGACCCACATTCTCAAAGAACTCTAATCTCAATGAGAAAAACAAGTAAAACTAAAGTTTTGGACTCTTTGCAGCACGTTGCCCTCACACACACTCCTGCTTCCTGGTTAGCTGCTCCTTTCCCTCCTCTGTCCCCACATCCCCCTGAGCACCCGGAGGTACCTCAGGGTAGTAATCACTCCTGAAGGCGCTTGAGGCTACGCATCAAACACCACTGATGAAATCAACCTCCCATACTTTTTTTTTTTTTTTTTTTTTGAAGCTTTCTTTATTTCTGAGCCCTGGGAGGGAAGTTATGGTGGCGTCTGTTGACCTACCTTACAAGTACTCAATGCAGAGACCAGGGTAGGCCGATGGAGCTATTTTTAGAAGCTATCTCCTATTGTGGATTAAAGATAGCCACTCTCTTTAAAAGAAGGACCGATTCCAAAGGTGAAATCTATTTTCCCTTCTCTTCAATGTGGGCTGGCCCTGTGATTTGCTTCAGTCGAGAGAATGCAGCATACATGACACTGTGCCACTTCCAAGATCGGGCCTTAAGAGAGCTGTATGTACTTGGAACTCAACCAAAATATTGTGAAAAATCTGAGTCACGTGGAAAGAGAACTGAGGCACCTCAACCACAGCCCCAGTTGAGCATCCAGCCAACAGCAGCAAGAGCAAGTCATGCGAGTGAGCCATCTTGGATGCTCCCATCTAGTCAAACCTCTGGATAACTACAGTTCCAGACGGACATCGTATACGGAGAAGAACCTTCCTTCCAGCTGACCTCAATTAACCCAGGCTCTGCAGAGATGGAAACCGATTGCTGTTTAAACTACTAAGGATTTGGAGCAGTTTGTTATACGACAATAAACAGTCAAAGCCTCTCTAGATCATCTTGGAGACCCAGGCTAAAACCAGCTCCTGACTGGCTCAGTGCTGCACAGGACGAGCCATGATAGGCCCAGAAATGGCTATGATGCAACTGAGAACAACTTTTTACTATGGGGCATGGACCTCGGAGCCAGACCGACTACATTTGAATCCTGGCTTTGCCTTTGACTGGATATATCCCTAGTAGAAGTTATGCAACTTTCCTGTGCCTACCTCAGTTTCCATTTGTGTAAAATAGTGATTATACTGTTCCCTACACCTCGTAGGTTTGTTATGAAGATTAACCATCAGTATCAGCATATGTAAAGCACTTAGAACAGTGCCTGGCACAGCTTAAGTGTTCAGCAAGTGTTCTCTATTAATATTATTATTTATTCTCTCTTCTGTTCTCCATCCAAGGAACCACCCACTCACAGCTATGGAGGGCTCTATACTTAGGGCAGAGGGATGGGGAAAGTGAACGGGAGTGCCAAAACATACTTCCCTTTTGATCCTACACCAGGAAGAAATGGATTCCTGCCAGGTCATAAAAGCATCAATGTGATAAATGCTAAATCTGATCGGCCTCACAACAGCAAGGGAGAAAAACCAAAAATGAGAGTAAGCGTTCAGTTTGCAGGTCATCCATAACGGAAATGTCACGTAACTAATGAAACTTTATCTGAGAATAAATTGCTCCTGGGTAGAAGAATCCATACTCCAGGAACCTCCTAACTGATTTCCACCCATTAAGAGTACTGAGCGTCTTATGCACTTAGTCCTGGAAAGTTATTTTCTTGGGCATGATCTGAGCTATCATCATCACATTAATAGCAACTTTGTTTCCAATTATTATTTTGTACTTCACTCTCACAAACAGGTCACGTTACAGATCATGGCCGTATTTGCCTATGTCATAATAAAATTAATTCAGTGTATTAGCCACACTGGGTTAGTTTTGGGGTTTTGGTTGTTTTTTTTTTAATTTCTTTAGTTTTTTGGTCATATCATAAAACACATTTTAGGGAACTGCTCTTGTTAAAATGACATTGAACGGTTTGTTTTATGAATGAAGCAAAACATAGTAGAAATCAATTCATTTTGCTATAGAATTAGTAAACAATACTTTTTGCCCCAGCCCTTTGTTTCTTCTTTATTTTGAAATTATATCACGGACCTACTTCTGCTTACTTCAAAACTAATCACCTCACATGAGTTAATATATAGTTGCCATAAGTGTCTGAAATACTTGGTATTCCATTTGAGCTCTTGAATTATCTGGCTATAGTGCTTCTCATGCGGCTTTTCACTGGAGTCCCAAATCTTCCTTTTTCTCATCCCCCCATGTTTCTAGTCATAGAATTATTGTAAATCCAATGATACTACTCTTATCATTTATCTGGACGTGGTTCTGTCTGCTTTCAAGACAACTGTGATAGATCCATAAATTGATACCCAAGTAGTTCAATCAATTAGAAGTCCTGGGAACATGTGCCAGGTTTGTGCCTATCTCCAGCATGATAGCATCATTCATCCACATTAGTTAGTCTTCTTTCCAAATTATTTATAAGCTTTTGGTCAACTTGGAAAAAAAATGCATATTTTCATTTCATGCCTGCTAATCATGCTTTAAATGATGACTATCAGAGATGCAAATTAATTGCAAGCCATATGAAGGATGCACAAATTAAAACCTATGAAATCTAAACTATTAATGCAATAGTAATTCAGCTTCCAGGCTCCTCTGAAATCACCAGGTTTCACCTATTTTTACATTACTCAATGCAAACTACATTTGTTAATTTAAACAAAAACAGGGAACACTAGATTTTATGACTTTCTTACCCTCCTAGCTTTTCAATCCCCTTCCTTCCCTTTCTTCCATCGTCTCCTTTGTCTCTGGTTTGAACCTACTCTTTTATGTCTGCTTAACTTCAGCCCCATGTCACTACCAGATCTTATCAATTATACACTATTCTGCTTTAATTAATATGTCATTCTTAACACTTTGAATTTTATATCCCACCAGTCTCTTCAAAGAGCCTGAATCAGTTCCACTATGAAAAAAACCAAAGCTTATATTTTCGAGGGCATTCGTAAGGTTATGGGTATTGTGTTTTATACGACTATACATAAAAAGTTTAAGGATATACACAATTTCAGTGATTTTATTGAAACTGTTGGAAATACTTCTGCATCCACTATGTAGCAAAGGATGAAAGTAGCCAAAGCTTCTAAGCATGTCATCATATGAGAAGAGAGCCTATTTCAGTGAAAAAAAGTTTTCAGATAAAGCTAATAGATTCAACTGAAGTTTCCAGACTAGTAAAGTCCTGCTTCACTTGCATGTATTTTCCATAAGTGGATCCCATTCTGGGCTTCAATGTTAAATCAAACAAAATATTATTATTAAAATAAATTGTGTGGCATTTCTAATTAATAAAATTAATGTAATTGAACTACAAGACGGTTTACCAACTTTGCCCTTTTAGAAACAAAATGGGTATAATTTCATCAAAAAGCAACAAACTAGTAAGGGAAACCATTTGAATAAAATGTTTCTAGAGTTTCTCAGATAAAAATATCACAGATTTCTCAAAGCACAACTCAACAAATCCTAAATCTTTGATTTGCATAAAATGTTTTTAAGGAGCATATGTAAATATCCTTGGTAATAACTAAACTCAAGTGCACACACATGTTTAGCAAAATCATTTCAGGAAAAAAAAAATGTCACAAATGTTTACCTGGCAAGGTTGTTTCATTTTAATGGCTATGACATGGTATCTGTAACAGCAGAGCTCGCAGGTCCAGGAACCTCTCTCACTGATCCACTTTAGCAGACACAGCTGATGCGTGTACCGAACTGACCCATCACATCGGCAGGGATTTAACAACTCCCCCTGGGAAGAAAAAAGCTCATGTGAATATTTATATCTGTGTCTCTATTAAACACACACACACACACACACACACACACACACTTGCTTTTGCTTTTAAAAGCCGTTTACCCAGAAGGATACAGCATCAAACTACCCTAAAAAATGAAATTAAATTTTTATACCTTTGATGGGAAGGAAACTAAAGTCTTAAAAGTATTTCAAAGATATTGCTTAGAGTCATGACATAAATGTTGTACCGACATACCAAATGTCTGCAAGATATAGCTCCCAATACCCTTGGGGGAAAGCTGTACTATTAAATCTCTTTAATAACTTTTAAGTGGATGGTCAGATGCATTTCCTCTGCAGTTATTCTTAATCATTGCTAAAGAAGAAATGCCTGGCATCCCAGAAAGTAGCTTCCAATAGCATTATGCTTTTATTTTCTTCTAAATGTAGCATCATAAATATTGACTTGGGGCACTATATTCCTGAAAGCCTGCATATTCTTACGCAATTTCCTTACTTTTAAAAATATTAAACCTCATGTTTCCTCAGACCACACACTTTGCGGGAGATAGGTTATGCTGTTGTCTCCACGATTATTACTTCTTGTGCAAGTCTGCATGCACCTCTAAGGGGAGTTTTTAATTACTAACGGAATACAAAACGCATTATTTCTTGTGCAAGTTTGCATGCACCTCTAAGGGGAGTTTGCATGCACCTGTAAGGGGAGTTTTTAATTACTAACGGAACGCAAAACGCATTACTTCTCGTGCAAGTTTGCATGCACCTCCAAGGGGAGTTTTTGATGACTAACAAAATACAAAACGCATATAGTTAGCCAAACAGCCTTTCTTTCACAAGGTCAAAGTACATCCCTAGTCTTCTTGTAAAAAACGGTGACGAGCTCTTCGCGTCGGTGAGATTAGGTCAGCCCAGTGTGCAATGTGCAAAGAGCCTGCCCTTTTTGGTTCCGACATGACTCATGCTCAGTTTGCAGTCTAAGGCTACCTGCCTCGGGATGCATTTGGAGAGAAAAGGGATGTCGATCACTTTCCGTCCATAAAGCAAAGGCCACTTAGCAGCTGGCCAAGGAGATGCTTAGGGCAGTGCGGTTCAAGCACCTGAGGAATGCAGAGCTGCGAAACCAGGTGGGGGCGGGGGGGGGCGGGGAGGAAGGAGGGAAGGAAAGTGCGGCTCGGGGCGGGCGCTGTCCGCGGTGCTGAAGGCCGGGCCGCCCCGGGCCTTACCTGCTCGGCGCCCTGGAAGCAGATCTTGCAGATGGGCTGGTGGTGCTGGTGCGGGAGCCCCGCGCGCCGCTCGCCCCCGCCGCTGCTGCTGCTGCGGCTGCTGCACACCGAGCGCGTCTCGGGCGGCTCGCCCTCGGGCTCCGCGGGGACGCCCCGGCCCGCCGCCCCCGCCCCCGCCCCCGCCCCCGCCCCGGGGTCCCCGGCCGCCGCCCCCTCCGGGCCCGCGGGCAGCTCGGGGGGCGCGGGCGGCGGCGGCAGGTGGCGGGCGGGCGCGGGGGCCGCGGCGGGCTCCCCGGGCTCCCCGGGCTCCCCGGGCGGGGGCGGGGGCGGGGGCGGGGGCGGCCCGGGGTCCCCGCCGCCCGTCCTGCCGCCGAGGCCGCCCTCGGGGCTCATGCTGGGGCCGCCGCCGCCCTCTGAGCCCCGCCGGCCGGCAGGCTCGGGCAGCAGCCGCAGGGCCCCGGGGGGCGGGAGGCCGGGGGGCTGCGGAGGGCGCCGGGGCCGGGGCGGGGCGGGATGCGGGGCGCGGGGGCGCGCGGGGACGCGGGGGGACGCGGGGGGACGCGGGGGGACGCGGGGGCCCGGCGGCGGCGGCACAGGCTGCTGCTCCTCGGAGCCGCCGGCTCGGCTCTGATGGAGGCGGCGCCCGATTCGGCTGCGCGTGAGAGCCGCGCCGCGGGGGGGCGGGGAGCAGGGGAGGGAGGAGAGGATGGAGGGAGGAGAGGATGGAGGGAGGGGGATGGAGGGAGGGGGAGGATGGAGGGAGGGGGAGGATGGAGGGAGGGAGGGGGATGGAGGGAGGGGGATGGAGGGAGGGGGAGGATGGAGGGAGGGAGGGGGATGGAGGGAGGGAGGGGGATGGAGGGAGGGGGAGGATGGAGGGAGGGGGAGGATGGAGGGAGGGGGAGGATGGAGGGAGGGGGATGGAGGGAGGGAGGAGAGGATGGAGGGAGGGGAGGATGGAGCCCCGCCGCGGGGGGTACCCGGGGGGAGGGGGGAGCCGCGGGGGATGGAGGCGCCGCGGGTGGCAGGGGGAGGGGCGGGGGATGGAGACCGGAGCCGCGGGGAGGGGGACGGGGACGGGGACGGGGACCGGGACGGGGACGGGGACCGGGACGAGGACGGGGAGGGGGAGGCGGGGAGGAGCGCAGGGGGCGTCCCGGGGGCGGCGGCGGGCGCGGGCGCGGGCTGGGCGCCGAGACGCGGGGCGGGAACCCAGGGAGGGGAGGTCCCCGCCGCCTCCGCGGACCCGCCCGGGCGGCTCACGTCGGTCCCGTCTCCGAGGCGGAGGGCGCGGCGGCCGCGGGCGGGACCGTTAGGGCGGGGGCGGGGGCTGCGAGGGCTGCGAGGGCTGCGAGGGCTGCGGGGCTGCGGGCGCGCGGGGCGGGGGCGCGGGCGGGGGCGCGGCGGGGAAGGGCGCGCGAGCCGGGGCGCCGCAGCCTCCTCCCCCTCCCCTTCCCTTCCTCCTCCTCCTCCTCCCTCCTCCTCCTCCCCCGCCGCCCCGGGGTCAAGGGCACCGTCCCCGGCCCTCCCGAGCCCCGACTCCTCCTGCGCTCGTCGCCCCTCGGTGCTGCGGCCAGGACCCGGGGGCGCCGGCACCCTCGGACCGCCCCGGGCCGGGACCCCCGCGAGGCCCTTCCCCAGGGACCGACGAGCGCCCCGAGGCCGCGCCCCGCACCCTGCACCCCGCACCCCGCACCCCGCACCCCGCACCCTGCACCCCGCACCCCCGCCTCCGGGCCCCCCGTGGGCAGGCAGCGTCCCCTCCAGGGAGCGGACCGAGCGGCACCTGCTGCGGCCTCCAAACCCGCCGGCGCCGCCCCCGTGCAGGGCGACGTGCCCCCAAGTCACTGCTGCTTCTCATTCTTCTAACAACGTCTTTGGCACAGTCGCTCTCCGGCGGCACTTAGGCTGCATTTCCCAGCTGAAGACCCAGGATCCGATGGGCAGCAACTCGTTCAAGGTCACCCGGCTGCCAGCAGACAACTTCTGGGCTCCCTGACTCCAGATTCTCCAGCTCAGACACCCAATGATTTTTTTTTCTCCCCCAGTCCTCTGTCGTGTCTCCTAAAACATGGTATGTTTTATGGCACCGACTCCCATTAGTGGATGATCTGAAACGACTGAGATAAACTACGGGCTTAAATTAATTTGTCTGTTATACGTTTTGGCAGTAAAGAGTATATTTGGTTTAAAACACACGCGCACACACACACACACACACACACACACACAAAGAGCAGTCCTGCTTCTTTTGACATTAACTGGTTTGGCTGCAAAGCAGAGAAAAGAAGGTAGTAAAAAGGAGTTCAGAAAATGCTTTGTCACAAATGGTCCTGAATGAAATAGTTCCCAGGAATGTCCTCTAATGCTCAGCCTGCCTAAGACTAGCTTATTTTTGGTAGCAGAGAGGCAGCCAGCAAGCATATTTTTAAAATAATAATCCCTGAATGCCCTCGGAACTTATCACATTGAAGAAATGTGGTTGTGGATATGCTTTCATTTTCAGCCTGCACCTGTCAAAATGACATTGCCGTGTGTGTACACTGCCACGGTCTCAAGATAGTCCTAAGCCTTGATCCTAAGTTAATGAATTAAAAGCTGCCTATATTGTCTTTAAAAAGAATAAAACTAAATAATTCAATTTATAACAAGTAAATTTCTGCCAAGTATGATAAAGTCCATTATTATTTAAAGGACAGCATAAAAGCTGTGGGTTGTGTATAAACACTGTGGAAAGATTTAGGCAGCAGAGTAGCACGGATAAAGGAGGAAACAGCCAGAGTGCTTGATGAGTCCTCTCAATTGATTGTTTCTGAAAAAAATAATTCCAGTAAGAGAAAATTAACTTTCATTGAGACACTGAGTGGCCACGTAAGAGCATTATTTTTTGTAGGTTCTATGACCTCCAAAGCTGACCCTTCCCTGAAAAAGGGACATTTGTTACTGATCTTTCTTCAGTTAACTGAGTGAATCTTTTTTTTTTAATTTTTTTTTAACTGAGTGAATCTTAAACGGATCAAGGAAAAACACCTTTGTAACTCTAAATGCATCCTTTCCTATAAAAATAGAGAAAACATCAGGGAGCACAGAAAGGATGAACCACTCTAGCTGCTGGCATCCGAGTGAAAGAGATGATAGAGACACAGACATCTGATAAACAACATCAGGGCACAGCAGCCACTGACAGGCATCCAGTAGCCAAAATGCATCTACCAACTGAAAAATGAATGAGAGGAGAGGCAGTTCTATCAATCCGAGCAAATACTGAAAGGCACATCCAACCAGCGTCAGCCTAGAGAAGAAAGATATAAATAACTTAACAAATGCTTGAAGAGTGTCCCTGTCTCCCTCCCCTCACATGCATGTGGAGTGAAATGGATCCTTCACCAAAACAGGTCTTTCATTATGAAGTTGCAAACCCTTTAGATACCGGGAGTTTCTTGAGCAGAGTCTAAAAATGAAGGATAGATAGGAGGGGCCCAGGCAAGCATGTCCCAAAAGTTACGTGGTGATATTAGCGGATATCTTTAAGAATTCTCCTTGAACTTCCCTTGTTACCCCATCCTGAACCTGTCCTATGGGGTCACTTCAGGGATTTTAGATAGAAAACAATTCAGGCTACACTAGGTCACGATGGGTTCCATGACCTTGAAGCTAGATAATGTGTGATGACTTTGAAATGCCCTTCCATAGGAGGGTTAGCGATTGGAGAGTTAGCCTGGAGAGCGCTTCAGAATTGCTTCTCAGTTCTTTTACATTAAACCCTTTGAGGTGTTCCAGAATTGTACACTTGGCACCTTGGGGTACACTCATTTGTTTTGTTTTGTTTTGTTTTGTTTTGGGGGGGTGGGGGTTAGCTTTTCTCTCCTTTAAATTCCCTTTGTGTTTCTTACTTGTGCCATGAATCCTGACATTTAGTTTAAGACAGTCTTGCGTTTTCACAAAATTATTTAATGGAGACATTTTTCTCTTTCCCAAACTGATGAAGAATGCTCTTTGAGATGCCATATTTGTAAATATAAATTCATAGCAAATATTCATTATACATATTGAATAATTTAGTGATTATAAGATGAATAAATATATGCAAGATGCATGGTGGTTACATATTTTTGAAAAATGTTTTAGAGAATATTTACTTGTCTGGGGCGCGCTAATTTGTCACCGTGGTCAATGAGTACAATACACAGAATTCTCAATTGCCTTCAAATACTTAAGAGAAAAGAACTCTATGTTATAGAGCAATTAGGTTATGTTGTCTGGGTGGGAGGGTGACTTTTAAAAGAGGATAGTGAAGTGCAATGTGTGTATTGTGAGTATCCAGTGCAGAGTGTAGCTTTGTTGTACATTAATACAAAAATAGCTTCAGTATCAGACAAAACGCTGTATGCAGACCAGTCCACAATTTATTTCTCCTATTCTCTCCTCTCCCTAGGACCTCACATTCACGTATCAAAGTGTCTCCTTGACTGCTCTCCTTAGACGCTGAAGAGCCATTTCAAACTAATCCAGTCCAAAAGCAAACAACATCCCAAACCTGCTCATTTCCCAAATCTTCATGCCAGTAAGCGAGTCATTCATTCGCCCAGTTACTTAAGTCAAAATCCTTGGAGTCATCCTTGACTTTTTCACATCATACATTCAGTGTATCAAGAAATTCTTTCAGATGTACTTTCAAAATACACTGCAAATCTCACTACTACTTTTCACCATCCCAATTTCACCACCATCCCAATTCAAACCACCATCACGGTGCTCCAGGAAGGTCAAAGTAGCCTCTCTTGGTTGCTCCTTACTCTTGACTCCATCCCCTGCAGCAGCTGCGGTGATCCAATTCAAATGTAGGCCTGATCACGCAGACCCCCGCCCAGGACCCACCAGTGGCTTCCCATCGTACTTTGTGCAACATCGAGAACCTCAGCGTGCCGGCCAAGTCTTCGGTCTCGCTAGCTTCTGGCTACATCTCTGAAGACGTGTCCATACCTACCCTCCTACCCCAGCCCCCCTCCCTGTCATTCATTCCTACTACACTGAGCTTACAAATTTACCACTTCCCAAGTACACTCCTTCTTCACTCCTCTCTTCAGTCAGTACAGCTCTCTCTCTCACTTCACTCAATGACCGCTCAGACGCACCTCATCCCAAGACCTTCCTTAGCCTTCCTATCAGAGATGGAATCCTCCGCTGCCATTTTAACTCTAACCCTTGCCTAGTTTTATTCTTTTTCATATTTCCATTCAGCATTATATGCAGGCATACCTTGGTGTACCGCATTCACTTCGCTGTGCTTCACAGATAGTGTGTTTTTTACAAATTGAAGGGCTGTGGAAACCTTGCATAGCACACGTCTGTTGGCACCATTTTTCCAATAGCAGTAGCATTTTTGTTACATTTCGGTAATTCTCACAATATTTTGAACTTTTTTTTTTATCACTACTGTGTTTGTTACGGTGATCAGTGATTACAACTCACTGAAAGCTCAGATGATAGTTAACATTTTTGAGCAATAAAGTAGTTTTTAATTAAGGTATGTACTTTTTTTTTAGACGTAATGCTATCGCATGCTTAATAGGCCACAGTATAGTGTGAGCATAGCTATTATATGCACTGGGAAACCAAAAAACTCACTGGGCTCACTGTATTATGACGTTTGCTTTATCATGGTGGTCCGGATCCAAACCCACGATATCTCTGAGATGTGCCTGCATTTACATATTGTGTGTATTTTGTTTGCTTCTTTTCTTATCTTATATCTTCTACCTAAACACTGGCTCCATTGGAGACTTCTGTTCACTGTTCTGTCCCCCATGCCTAAAACAGTGCCTGGTTCAGTAGTGTTCATAGAATGCTATTTATTGAACAAATAGATGAATAATTCAGTCAACCAAGCAGGTAATCACTAACCAGCCTCTGTCTTTAAGGCACTGTGCATCTGGTTAAACCATAGTTCCCAGGTGGAATTGCAATCTGTAGGACAATGAAGGATATCATGCACTATATATGTAGTATATTTTTTTCTATTGCTTAACCAAATTAACTAAAATTATGCTATTCTCTTAGCAATTTGTAGCTGTTTAGTCATTTTCTACCCTATAGAAGTGAAATCAAAGTCTTGATTGACCTTTGATGGTGAGCAGATTACATGACCCCAAAATATGTCATTTTGGTATGTACATTATTATGGGGTGAAGGTAGACGAGACCCAGCAGATTCAAGAAAAACTTTTCTCTCCCTTAACTACCTAAAGAATTTAGGTAAGGGGCACAGCCTAGAAAAAGAACTATCACCAGAGATAATTTTATCTAAAAGTTAGGTGGCAAGGCAAACATCTAATTACAAAACATCTACTCTTCATATTGTCCTGTCAATTGCCCTCATTCCTTCTGACTCCTCAGGCCCCTATCCCATTCCCTAACTCAGGATGGCCTGGTAGCCACACTGCTTCACTTGCCTTTGGGTATCCTGTTTTATGAGGTTCCCATACTTACATAATAAACAAAACAAAATAATAAACAAAACAAAAACAAATTTATGTTTTTTTCCTATTAATCTGTCTCATCTTACTTTAACCAATAGACCAGCCAAAAGAACCTAGAAGGGTAGAAGAAAAAATATTGCCACCCTACACCTTGCTTTTGTATTCAATGAAGATGTCAGTAATTTGAAAATGCATGTCACTGGTCTTAAAGGAAAGTGAAGGGGTATGGATGGATGGGTCTCCACATTTGACCAATCTAACGGATCACCCATGATGGACCCTATATGATTTTACACAACACTGCATTCTAGCATTTCTCAATTCTACCCATAAGTTTGGTCCCATACTTTCCTTCAAGTCTTTCTATCTCTGTCACTTTCATCTCTCCATCATTCTCTGTTCCCACTGGCTATTCCACTCCTAAACTATTCCAAATCTACACTGACTGGCCAGTCATCCCTCTACCTTTCCTAGGTGCCTTGATCTTCATTTAACCTCCCTTCACCCGTCATCTCTCCCAGAACTTGGTATCTTCTCTGGACACTCATGGATATCTAAATTCTACATACAAAATCATCAAAGTAATGGAATAATTAATTTCCTAGTTTCTACCCAAAACACTTCCTATATCTTCTCCCAATACTCTGAAACCTTCAAAACAATAAAATATTAAAGGCATGTGTGATTTTTTTAAAGAATCATATTGCATTTTTAAAATTACAAAAAACCCCACACACATTATTTTCTGTCTTAGTCTCACTACCTTGAAACTTGGTAATGCAAAAGGGATTTTTACCAGATAAGTTGAAGGCAGAGAAATCTGTGGGATAATTATGTATACTGAATATCCTAAGGCTGACTGAGATCTAGAATGCAGTCAAATCAACATGACCCAGTAGGGTCACCCAAGCTTTAGAAGGACCTGAAATAAAGCCAGCCTTGATTCCCCTCAGCTGAAAATCATCTATTTTTATACCAAACTTGCATATTAAATTAGATAGATTTTTATGACCTTTTTCACATTATGCCTTGCATTGCGGTTAGGTATGTACACTTATCTGGATTTTTTTCACTCTTGCGCTAGATTGTAAGCTATTTGGAATTCAAATCTGTCTGTTTAAATGGAGTTTCTCTGAAGCATGTACTATGATGGCTGATATTAGTGGGAACACAATAAATGTGGATCAAATAAGCAAATTTTAACTGAAATCTCACTTCTGTTAAAAGTATTATTTACTTTTTCTAAAGTTTTTGATAGAGTTCCCTAAATAAAAGGTAGCTATGCTTCTGTGATGTTTGGATGGAGAGCAGAAAATTAGTTTGCTAGAAAGACAAATTCTTCTAGACAGACTTTCATCAGAGTCCCTAAGGATCAATCTAAGATTAATAAGTATGGTGAGGGGCACCTGGCTGGCTCAGTTGGTAAAGCATGCAACTTTTGGTCTTGGGGTTATGAGACCGAGCCCCATATGGGGTGTACGGATTACTTAAAGATAAAATCTTTTTAAAAATTGAATTAAGTACAGCGAAACACTCCCGTTTCCTTTTCCTCCTCCCTTTTCCCTGCCCACTCTCCCTCAGGACACTTCTCTTACCACCTGGGCCACCACGTGGTCAGTTCAACACCAGTCTGAGAAGAGTGGAGCCATGAGGCCAGAATCATCAAGGATACTATCCTGGAGCTCGGCTTCAACTGGGTACTGACCTGAACCCTGGTTGCTCTGGCCATAAAAATCCTTGGGCCTCTGCCTCCATGAGGAGAACTGGTCTGCTCTTATTCCCTTTAGAGGGTCCTTGTTCAGAAAAGAGGAGGAGGCCCCTCCGTGCTTACACCAGATCATAAATCCCATGTCCCGCCTCCAACCCTACCATGACCTACCCCTTTTCCAGACTTTAAAAGTTTCCAAAAATGACCTGAGAGACTCAGCCTGGCCAATCACCAAAGGTAGACTTTGGCAGGAATGACATGGCTGGTATGGCCAAATTGCTACTCCTCGAGGGAAGAGAAATGTTTCCAGGGACATGACTTTTGACTGATACAAACAGATGCTAACCCTCCCCCCATCTTGGAATTTGACTTTTAGCCCATTGGATTTACAGTACTTGTCAGCTCCTACCCTCCTGCCCAGCAGAACGCTCAAACTTAGCCCCTCCCGGCTAAACCGACAAGGTGACATTGCACTCCAAAAGATACTGAAATGCAAAACCTAGAGTAAGAAGGTTTCTTAAATGCAGGAAGTTGTGAATAGGTGGACTAGGTTAATACAGTTAAAAAATAATTTTTGATGCTATAAGCGTGAGCTCCATGTGCTGGCAGGGGGGTTAAGTGAGTGGGGGAATTGGAGGATCCCACAAATGATAGGCATTATCAAAAAGAGATTGAGTGCAAACCATAAAACACCATATTTTGTAAAATCAACAATTACCAAGTGACAATTTTTTGGGTAACAGACTTTGAGAGATGAATGGACCTGACTTCAAAAGAGCCATAGTCCAAGTAAAAAGACAGGCATATAGACATGAACATGTTGTGCAGATTAAGAGTTACAGGAGGAAGATTAAAATCACAATGGAACTACACATATAAACTATTCTGCAGGAGAAACATGATTATCGTAAGAAAAAGTTTCTCCGAGCGAGTCATTTGAACTGGGCTTTGCAGGCTAGATAGGAGTATGCCGGCTTTGCCTCCAGCTCAGCAACTCACAAAATCAAGAGGCGAGAGAAACTGCTGTGGGTATTAGACTCACGTATGAGGACTGCAGGGACGAGGAAGGGTGACTGAGGGTACAACTCAAGTTCATAAGAAATAAAGGCAGTGATAAGCAGGATAAAAGTGAACATGGTACATAGTGAAATAGTGGAAGAACAATGTCACTACAGAAGACGGTAGACCACTCAATTACTGAGAAGTCACTATTCCGTCCAATGCGACCTCGAACCACCTGAGAACGAGGAAATAAACAAATCGGCCCCCAGAAGACCATTGCAGCCCACCCCACGCGCTTTACTTTCCTATCAAGCGAAACCACTAGATCTGTTATATTTGATCTTAAATATAATCCTAATATCTCTGCTCGCCTTCCCTATCCACAGCAAATTACAAATAATGAATCTAGAAACGTAAGCAGAGTAGGAGTTTTGCAAAACAGCAGCTAATGTTCCAGGTCTCCTCCCAAAGAAGCAGAGCCAGTGATTTAAGAGTCTTAGCTGGGGTGGAGGGGGGGACCCTTGCTGGCTCAGTCGGAAGAGTATGTCACTCTTGATTTCGGGGTTGTGCGTTCCAGCCCCATGTTGGATGTAGAGATTACCAAAAAACAAATAAACTACTTTTAAAAATAAAGTATTATAAAAATAAATAAAAACCTTAGCAGTAAGAGTTCATTTAAGAGCAAACAACTCTATAGGCAGTTTACTAAGCCACTGGAAGTACGCTCGCCTTGTAGCTTTGCATAATCACTGGTGTTTACAATGAAGGGCATGGCACGAGTCTCCAAGAAAAGTTTACAGCCTGGGCAATCTGCAAAGAATGCTGAGGCAAGTGTTCAGAAGATTCCAATATTGTTGATGACAATTTAATTTAAAGATTATTGTCAAATTTTTTAAAACAATATTGTTGATAATTACGAATTTCCAATATTGTCCATCATTGTTAATTATTAATTACGGATTATTGTTTCCCAATTTTGTGTATTACAAACCTGTTAAATCGTTATTGTTAATTACAAATTTCTACCACTTAAAGTAACCAGATTTAAAAAGTTTTGTTTATTTTAGATAGTGGAGGGGTTGCAGAGGGAGAGGGAGAGAGAGTCTCAAGCCAACTCAGAGCTGGACACAGGGCTCGATCTCAAGACCCTGAGATCATGACCTGAGCCAAAAGCAAGGGTCAGATGCTTAACCAACCGCACCACCCAGGCGTCCCTAAAAACTTTCCTTACAGTCCTCTGGGCAGCCCTCTGAGACCCCCTCCCAGGTGGGGCAGGGATCACGCAGGTCCCTAGCGAGCCTGGGCCGCAGCCCTCTCCTCTTACTCTCTCTACTTGTCTCTCTCCACCAACAGATCAGAAGTTATTGAAGCCAGATCATTTATGTACATGTGAAATGTATGGTTTGCTCCCAGTCCTAAGTACAAATGCGTTGGTATTAATGGGTAGCCCAAAAAATTTATATAAAGAACAAAAGAAATGAAGTGATTTTTAGCACTTTTAAAGATCTATGTTAAAAATGAATGAACCTTTAACTACATGAACAATTCTCTTGCACTTAACCAACGATAACTAAGAGTGATGGATCGTTTACTGGGTCAGGAACCATTCCAAGCGCTGAGCACGTGTTAATTTATTTCATCTTCTCCACGGTGCTGTGGAGCAGGTGCGGTTATCCTCACTCTCCTGATGGGAGAGGAAAGCCGGAGAAGGTGAGTGGTGCCCGTTCAGGCAACTAGTCAGCGGCAGCAGACCATCCCCTGACCTACTCGCCTGATGCCTCCGGTGCTATCTAACTGATAGCAGACCAAAAAAGAAACTCCTGCTCCTAGAGGTGGCCTTCTCCTTAAAAAAAAAAAAAAAAGAATCCTTAGTTTTTAACCACTCTTCTGTGAGTTGGACATTTCTGGATTCCATATACACGTGAGACCGTACGGTATTTGTCTTCCTCTGGCTTATCGCACTTGGCGTCATATCCTCCAAGTCCATCCATGTTGCTCCAAGTGGCAGGATTTCTTTCTTTTTTTTAGGCTAAATGATATTCTACTGTGTATATAGAGCACATTTTCTCCATCCATGTATATATCTCAGCTATTGTAAATAATGCTGCAGCGAACATGGGAGTGTAGTGTCAAAAGGTAAGTGGAGGCATATTAAAAATGTTAAGTTTGAGCGAAAATCGATGCTACCCTGGTAGCACCCAATGCAGCAGATGGAAAGGAGCTCTGAGCAGCTCTGAGCAGCCGTACAAAACGAAAGCCTTGGCAGAAGAGAACGGGAGCAAGGAAGTTACACTGAGCAAAAAAGTGGGTTGGTTATTGCAAGGTCACTTTCCCTTCGGGCTGGCGGGGGTCCATGAGGCAGATGACTGGTGCTGGTCGGGAGACTCCTGACTGACAGGTTCAGATTCCACTTCTGGGAGAACAGAAACCATAATTAAGTCTTGGATTGGTAATGTGGTGGTTAGCAGAGGAGTCCCCACTGGGGGCCTGATGTCTTGTTTCTGATAGAGGTAAACTTGACTTTCTTTTTTTTTTTAATAAATTTATTTTTTATTGGTGTTCAATTTGCCAACATACAGAATAACACCCAGTGCTCATCCCATCAAGTGCCCCCTCAGTGCCCATCACCCAGTCACCCCCACCCCCCGCCCTCCTCCCCTTCCATCACCCCTAGTTCGTTTCCCAGAGTCAGGAGTCTTCATGTTCTGTCTCCCTTTCTGATATTTCCCACACATTTCTTCTCCCTTCCCTTATATTCCCTTTCACTATTATTTATATTCCCCAAATGAATGAGAACATATAATGTTTGTCCTTCTCCGAATGACTTACTTCCCTCAGCATAATACCCTCCAGTTCCATCCACGTTGAAGCAAATGGTGGGTATTCCACGCTTTCACGTCTCTGCTCCTGAGTAGCAGGGGGTGAGGACAGGGCACCGGGGAGGTAGGAGTATTATGGGCCCGACCTTTGGAGATTGAAAACCTGAAGTATCAGGGCCATACTCTTTCAAAGTTGTGTTTTGACGACCAGTGGCAGGGAGAAAATAACAGAAGTGAAGGGTCATTGAGTTGAGTAAGTATGACACCCTCCTAGGCTCTCAGCTGTGTACCGCCTTAAACAAATATCCAGGTGTAAAAGGCTGGTTCACTTTCACGTTTCAGAGAATAATTCATTTATAAATCATGACTGAGAAATGGCGGCACAAGCCTAAAACCCACCCTAATTCTGTGGATCTCCACCAGGAGCGACTTTGCCCACTTGTGTCTCCTCCCATCCCAGGGGATACTTGTCCATTCTGGAGACTCTAGAGCCGGCTTTCAGGCAACCAGGTTGAGCAATGGCAACTTGCTCCAGGCAAAAGGGCCCACAGCGATCCCTGAGCTGAATACAGACAGCCCATCAGGCAACCCACCCAAGATACCCACAGGCCTTGACTAAATAATGGGTTACTTACAACCAGGCACAACCACCAAAAAAAGCAAACTGCATTCTCATTCCTCTTGACCTTTCTGCTTTAAATACAGCCTCTCTGGGCACCTGGGTCGCTCAGTGACTGAGTGTCTTTCTTTGACTCAAGTCTTGATTCCAGGGTCCTGGGATCGAGTCCCGCATTGGGCTCCCTGCAGGGAGCCTGCTTCTCCCTCTGCCTGTGTCTCTGCCTCCCTCTCTCTGTCTCTCCTGAATAAAAAAATCAAATCTTTAAAGATAAGCACATCCATCCATCCATCGAGCCTCTCCTCTGCTCTGCTGGCCTGCCCACTGCCCCCTTGTGGTGTGCTCCGTGAACGTCTATCTCCTTTGTCCTGCCTCTGCTGAATCCTTTCACCACCCTTGCTGCAGGCTTCCAACCTTCTGGGTCTCCACACACTTGCAGGCCCCTGTCTGATCACCCCACAGAGATGAGATGAGGGTGTCCCAATCAGTGGGCAGTGCTTCTGGAGAGGAGTTGGGCTGCGAACCACGGTGCTGCTGAATCGCCTACCATACACAGAATAGCTCCCTCAAAAAAACCTGTCTGGCCCCAGACGTCAATAATGCCAAGGTCCCATCCCAAATAACTGCAAAACTCTTCTGGAAGTATGAGTATAGGAGAAATAGTTAAAATTTTTAAAAAGCAGCACTGAAAAGGAAATTATAAACTATTCAAACAAGGATATTATGAAAAGTTTTAGAAGTAAAAAAAAAATGAGTAGTTAAGTATTAAAGTTCCTTCTTTTTTTAATTCTGAAAGAAGTAGAAACAATTACGAAAGAAGGACAGGGTCCAAAGACATTAGCCTTTGCATAATACAAGAACACAGGCTTAAAGAGCTAATTTAAAATAGATTGAAAGTAATGCATGGGCGAAAGGTAACTCCTCACAAACTGTTGAAAGTCACTTTTGGCTTAATGTTTCATCTTTTCCAGTGCTCAGTGAACAAACTTCCCACCGATTTCAAAGACTATTTTGGTTCTGACATTAGCTTCATGGAAGCTAAGAATTAGATGTGAAGAATTATGAACTCACAATAATATAGACTTCAAAACTCCGAAAATAGAAAGATATGCTTCTCTAATTCATCCTGAAATTCATGTACTAAACAGTAAGTATTTTGATGAAAGCGATGGGAATGACACCTGCATTTCTAAGAGAGGCAATAGTGATGAAAAGGAAAAATGTGACTGGTAGAGGAAAATGTAATCCTCATAGGGTGGGTTTAGGAACAAAAACACTTAGAAAGAAATCCCTAATCTCCAGATGTCATATTAGTAACTCTTAAGACAAAAAGAAAAAAAACTTAATAACATTGATAATATTTTTTTCAGATTTTCTATAAGAAGGGAAGACAAACATGCCACCCCAAAACATATGCCTCTTTGGCCTAAAGATTATTTTGAACTGATTATTTTTAAAAAGAAAAAGCAGCCACAGCAAAAGCCCTGGAAAATAAAGAGGTTACCCTCATTTAGGGGCCTTTATATTTCAGAGGGAAATCTGCAGGCGTAAGGGTGTTTCCCTCTGGTACCAGGAGGATGACTCTAAAGCCCATGGAGAATCTCGTCAATGGAGAAGGCTTCAGTTTAGATGAACATAACAAACCTCACCGTATTTCCCGAGCTTTCCCTGGGCACCTCCCCCCAGCATCATTCTGTCTTTAGCTTTCAGGTGATGTTTTAGGGGAGGGAGGTGTCTCCCATGTATCTACAGGATTAACCTTCTGTTTGTTTTTCTCCTGTTACGCTTTTATTACAGGGAGGGGGGAGGTTCTCAGCCAAGAACCTAGAAGAGCAGAGGGAAATTTATCTTTCCTTCCCTACATATGTTATTTGTTGAAATTTTGAAAAATACAGAAAATAAAATAGAAAAAACAGTGATGTGATGGCTGCTTCTATTACTCAGGCTTAATAAACATGCCTTTGCAGTGTTAGAGCTTTTCTGTCCACCCCAGAAACCCCTTCCCAGGAGAGGCGTTCGGTAGGAGCAGGAAAAGAGGCAAACTCTCCACTGTAGGAACAATGCGGGAGGGGGTGGGAGTCAAAGAGGGGTCCCCCAAAGAGGGGTCCCTGCTAAGGGAGAAAAGTTAGGGTATGCAAATTAACACTTCCTTTTTGTTTCATCAGTGCTTCTCCCTGAAGGGCTGGAAGGCATCAGAGCTCTTCCCCAACACCCTTGGGAAAGAAAGACAAAGAGGGATTTCGGTGTGGGGCAGGGGTGGAGGGGTGAGGACCAGACACCGGGCGTTCATAATAGGAACACCTATTAGCAGAATATGAAATCTCCACGGGCTGGTCTTGGGGAATGCGTACTCATCAGAAAGATTTCCTTTAGTGAATCAACTAGGCTCTGTCGTCCTCCCAAACATTATGGCTCAGCCAAGGGAAGTCTACTCTACAGACAGTATATTTTGATCATTTCCTCATATTCCTCTAAGATATGAGGTGAGATTGAGGGTGAGATTGATGAGAGTGCAAAAGGCAAGGGGACAGCCCACATACCACCCAGCTCCCGCCACAGGTGCAGTAACGAGGCACATTCCTCAGGCACTGGTGACTGCCCAAGAACAAAGGGCAGGGAAGAAACAAATGGTCAACTGATAAAGATCACAGTCCTCAGGACACGAAACTCCACCACAGTTTGTAACTGTCTTAATGATTTACAAGTAAAACACAAGCTTAATAATAGCCGGACCTCCAGGAACCTAGAGACTCAACTTCCTGGAGCCCTAAAATCAAGTTCCCCTCCATAGGCTAGAAAACCCTATATAATCAGTCACTCCTCACGATACCAGCACCATTCTTTCGGCCCACGGGTCCTGTCCCTGTGCTGTAGTAAAAGCACCATTTTTCCTCATAAACCATCTCAAGGATTCCTTCTTGACCGTTGCACCCGACGACCCCACATCATCAAGATGACACTAAACCATGTGGAGGTCCCATTTATTTTCTCCAAGGACATTTAGAGTATTGTTCATTCTTCTCATTTTTTTCTGTGTTTGTCATTGTTGTTTATTTGGGTTTTTATACTTCAATAATAGTTGTATGAGCAAAAATAGAGATTTTTGCTAGAAAAGCAAATAGAAAAATAATTTTTCTTTGTGTTTTCTGATTATTTCCTAAAGAAGAATCACTATATGAGAACCAACAGGCCAAGCAACATGGAACAGAAGCCGCTCTTGTATTAATGATGGAGACAGTACAAACGTAAAACCAAGCTACAGTCACTCTTTTGAAACAGCAAAATAAGTAAGAGTCCTAACTTTGGGAGGGTCACACTGTTAATTCCGTAACAGCAGTTACGGTGCCATTGCCGTTGCTGTGCAGCGCTTCAGCTGCCTTTGCGCTTGACACATTTGCTCATGACGTGATCAGTTCCACGTCCTGAGCGTTCACATCGTTTGCCTTAACTTCCTTTTCTGCATCCTCCTCTTATGCAGTTGGAGTCTCTATTTTTCTGGACTGTTCTAGGCAGCTTCACCTTGAACTTTGAAATTCTCAGCCGCTGCTAGATGCGCTTTCTGACCCTGGCTTCTTCCCCCCAAATTATGTAGGTGTCTAAAGCTGGGCTCCTGTAGACATGTGGCCTTGTGATGACCAAGAGAACGTTCTAAGACTTCTGGATGGTGACTCTAGCAACCTGTGTAAACCGTTGCGGACTTAGTTTGGAAATGGCCTTCCGCTGACTTCTTTTCACCCTGACTTCGTTGCTCTCCTTTTCCTGGCAGGTTCCTCCATTTCAGGTGCTAGTCCCCGCCGGGCCTGCGATGTGCTTGCCTGTAGGGGTCCTGTTTCTCCTCCGCTGATACTGCTTCACCCATGTCAGATGCTGATCTTACCCTGCAGGCTGGCGCCGTGGCAACCGTTGGCTCTGGGATGGGGACAGTGTTGGGCGGGGGGGGGGGGGGGGGGGGGGGGGGGGCCTACAGACCCAGGATGGCAGCAGGAAGAGTGCCAAGGCTTATGGACACAACTTTTGGTACCATAGCCAAATGGCGTTCTAGAAGGAGACCTAAAATTACATTAAACGTCTCTTTCCAAAATACCTTGGATATAATTCTTTTTAAAACCGTAGGCGTTAATTCCTATTTTGAATGTGCTTAATTTATTTAATTGTTTAGGTGTCCATTGTTTTCCATAGGAGGCTTCTACTAACACATTTTGTTTGAATATTTCCATACAGAAGGTCTCTGGAAGTAGAAATCTAAAATAAAAAATAGATGGCACGGTTTAAATTTTGATAGGTGCTGCCCCAATACATTGCAAACTGGTTCATTAATTTATCTTCCACCTGTTTTCCTTCACCTCACAAAGAAGAGGACCTAATCCAGCTCTTGAATATTTGAAATTATAATGTGGACAGAGAGAGCACCTAACCAGTCTTCTGGTTTTTATCTGCATTTTCCTGATGACCAGTGGCATTGTGTTACTTTCTGTTTATTATTCATTTTTCTCCTTTTCTGTGAATAGCCTACTTATATCTTTTGAATATTTTTAAAAATGTTTAGTTTTCTTATAGGTGTCTTTTAAGGGTAATTTGTATACGTTGGTCACTAATCCCTAATGCTACATGCGTAGCAAATATTTTTTTGCTCTCTCTTTGTGAGCTTTCCCCCCTTACGTTGTTAGCCTCTATTATTTGAGGTTTCTTCCCTCATCTTGTATTTCCTTAGAAAACCCTTTTTCGTATAGATTTTCAAAGATAATGATGCAGAGTTTCACATTTTATTTGAAAAATATTTATAATTATGTCCTTAAGCCTAATAGTTTATTTGTGCTGTCTCACTTGTGACTTCTCAAAAACTGAAGTTTTGATTCAATTAACTTTATTTTTGTGGTTGTTGCTGTATTTTGAAAACTATAAATAATTTTTGAAAGTATTGCCATAGCAGAAATCCACTGCTTTCATTCAATTCTACAATGTAATTTCTGTTTTATTTTTTTATTTCACTTAGATAGTATTTTTTAATAGTTCAAAAATTTTCAAAGACCATATATTTAAGAGAAGAGCATACCTTTTTATGATTTATTTTTGCTTTTATATCATTGTGGACTGAGGACGTGGTTTCTTTGCTTTGGAAGACTTAAGATTTTCTTTGTAACCCGGTACTTGTGGTGAACATTTGTAATTTTTCCATAAGTGCTTGAAAAGATTTCAAGTTCTTATTTTGTTTGGTACAAAGTCATGTATATGCTGACAATTGTTCTCTACTTGACATGCTGATTTTCAAGATAGCTCTGAAAATCCCCCAGTAAGTCTGTTGGATTTGTATTCATTTAGTTTTATATTGAAACTCTCTGAACATGCTGATGATTATTTATTGAGCTTTTTCATTATTATGTTTATATGATATACATTTATATTTTATTTTTAAAGTTTTATATCTTTTAATATAACAGATATGTATGTAATGTTTACATAAACATGCACACATTATGTAATATAATTATAATAATAATTTAGCTCTTTCTGTTGCCTAATTTAGTCTGGAAGGATCTTTGTTTGGTTCATGTTTTCCATTCAACACAGCAGTTGGTGCTGAACGGAGTAGAGGGAGGGTGAGGGCTGGAGGGAGGGGAGGCAGGCAAGGTGGAGAGGAGAGGCATGCGGACAGACAGACCCACAGACACAGGGCTGGACCGGCTCTCCACGTGCGTGGATGTGAGCTCTCCACGTCCCTCAGGGGGTCTTGGAGACGTGGGCTCCTGGGGCACCTTGGATGCTTCGGAGCTCTGCGCCGACGGCCCAGCCCCAGAGCTCCCACCTATACCAGCAGCCTGAGAATGTGTTCCAGGGCGGCTTGTCTCTCTGAGTAGGGACAAGAGCGCTCCTGTCCGGCTGCTGCCGTGTGTCACGTGGCACGCCACCACCGCCCCTGCTTCCTCCTGTGCCCGCTGACCTCTTGGAGCTCAAGTTCCAGTGCGGGAAGGTGTGGGTTGGGCGTTCTCAGCTCTGTCAGCACTCACGTTCCAGAATTCCCTGTCCTGTTACGCCGCGGGCACCCCCACGGGCCTTCCAGTGTCGCATGAGTTTGCTTGCATATTTGCTACGTTTTTATAGGGTTGGAAAAGAGAAAGTCTTTATTAGGTCACTCCTTGTCATTTATAAACTGGACCAGAATTCAAAAGCTCTTTATATAAAAAGAAGTTTGCCTCTGTTCAGATTTGGGCTCTGTCACTTAGCAGCTGGACGACCTGGACAAAATCCTGGGCCTTAGTTTCCTCATCTGTAAAATGTGGATAAAAGTACAGGGTCGTGTCATAGAGACATCTAGGACACCCCGGAAACGCCAGCTGTTATTGTTCTGTTTGTCATACGTACTGTAAGTTTTTCTTGTTATACCGTCTGCTTGTACGTGTGTAAATATAGGAGCATGTTCATGTATCTTTACGCTTTTCGATGAGAGCGAGAACTTACACAGTGCTTACCCCGTAGGTACCTATTTTAGCCCTTCACGTATATCGATTTATGGTTCTGGAGGAGAAATCACAAATGGCAACTAGAAATTATTCTTAACTGGTAATGAAAACACAACCTAAGAAAATTTCTGGGGTGCATTTCCCACTTAGGTCTCCTAAATTAGCTATTGTTGGTGTCTTAAAAATGTTTTAGTTTCTGTTCATTTATTTTGCATCAGGTGTCCGCACTGAGCAGAGCGTCAGGCAGAGGTGTCGGGAGCTGCTAGTTTATTAGGAATTAGCATTCCCAGGAGTTGGGGTGAGGCCCAGGGCCGCCGGCCGAGGCTGCGGAAGCGGCTGCCTGCACGTGGGCAAGCTGCACCCACCTGGTCTTTCCAGGGGAGGGAAGGGCGAGGAGAGGGAAACAGTTTCTCTACCAGCTTCCAGCTTCTCCTTCCACTCTGGGATATTAGCCCCTCAGCTCCCAGCCTGGGCAGAAATCCAGGTCAATACGTTGGCCTCTCTCCAGGAGCTTGGCCCCTTCCTTCCAAGCCGCTTCCACGGCCGCTGAGTCCTTCAAACAGCCCCTCTTCTTCGCTGCAACCAGCTGTGGCCGCTCCCGCCGGGGACAGCTCGGCCACAAACTCTACCTCTGAGGTCAGAAGTAACAGCTCACCTGTATGTTTTGACGTGTGATTTTCCTTTCATTGCCCCCCCCCCCGCCCCACAAGGAATCAATAGTCTTAGTCTTGGTTACCTCTGCACCTAAGACTCATTAAGAAGTAGTTTGGTCCGTTTTTGACTTGGTTTTCCATCGCTTCATAACAAGTTCTGTAAAACCGAGCAGATTCGAACAGCTCGGCCTATGTCACCATCTCCGTGGGTCGGGAACCCCCGGGGCGGCCCAGCCGCGCTCGGGCTCAGCCCGTCTCCCAGGACACAGTCAAGGTGTCAGTGAGCTGGGAGCTCCCTCCAGGTTCAGGTGGGGCAGGATCTGCCTGCAAGCCCCGGGGCAGGGGTCCACGTTTCCACCGAATGTGGAACCGAGAGGGACTCAGCTCCTGGCCTGAGACGCCTCCTGTTCCTCGGGGTGGGGGGGCAGCTTGGCCCGGCAGCCTGGGTCCCTAAGTGAGCAGGGGACAAGCGCCGGGCGGCCGGGTCCAACAAGCAGCCAGTCGGCCTTTGGGACCTGGGCGACGTAGGGCTAGGCCTTCACTTTTATCGTGTTCTATTTATGAGAAACACGTCTCGAAGTCCAGCCCGCACTCCAAGGTGTTTCCTGTTTTTAGTGATGAAGGTTCTCCTTTGGCCAAGCCGGTGCCCCCGTACAGGCCGAGGCGCACAGGCACCCCGAGGCTCCGCTCCAGGCCGCACCCAGTCCCCGGGCCCAGGCCGCGAGCTCTGGGCCTACCCGGCCACCAGGCCTCCTCGCCCAGCGGGGCCTCCGCGGAGGTGCCCGAGCTCAGCCTCCGCCCGGGGCTCCTGGGGCCCCAGAGCTCGCAGTTGCCGCGTCGAGGCCTAGACGGCCCTGGGCCTTGCTGTCCGCGGCCACCGCTGTCCCCATCGCGGGCGGCCCGTGGCCTCTGCACAGCCACCTCTCCTCGCGGTTCCCCGCGCCCCTCGTACTGTACTTCTGTCCTCTCCCTGCGTATTCCGAGGTATTTGTGTTCTCTCTCACTGGTGTTTGTCTGCAGCAGCAATTAGTCTTCCAGCGACGCTCTTACCTCCATAATTTCATCTTGGCATCGTGTTCATTCCTCCCCACCGCATCCAGTTATCTTTTATTTCCACCCACCTCTCGGGTACATGCCTACCCGGACAACGCTGGGACTTTCTTTCTTTCTTTTTATTTATTTATTTATTTATTTATTTATTTATTTATTTATTTATTTATATTTTTTTAGCACTGGGACTTTCATCTTGTCATCAGTCTCTTATTTCACAGCATTCACGTGCTGCCGCACTTTATTGAGCATGGAAGCAAATGTTTCCCCAAGGTAATCTCTGTTTTTCACGGTAAATATTTTTTAAAAGATTCTACTTATTTCAGAGAGAGAGAGAGAGAACACTCGAGAGAAGGGGGAGGAGCAAAGGGAGAGGGAGAGAGAGGCTCCAGGGGACCTCTCACCGGAGCCTGGAGGCCGACGCAGGGCTGGATCTCGTGACCCTGAGGTCATGGCCTGAGCCGAAACCCAGAGTCCGACGCTCAACTGATGGAGTCACCAGGTGCTCCACAGTAAATATTTTCAAATGGAGACTCATTTCCTGTGTCTTAAGTGCTCTGTTCTTTATCCTCTAAAATGTCAGTAGAACTTTCTCAGAGATCAACTCTTTGTGGTCAGATTCTACTTGAGTGTGCTCATGCCCACTGGCCGATGCTAGAATCTTCTTGGATTTCACCCAGGAAGCATGCTGGCACGCACGGTTCCCAGCAGACAGTTTTTAAAATTCAGATTAAATCAAAACTCTCAGAACAAAATAGTGTTGACTCCCAGACAGGGAACTTCAAAGGTAGAACAGGTTGCTTATAAAATAAATTAATGGGGGCACCTGGGTGTCTCAGTCAGGTTAGCGCCTGCCTTTGGCTCAGGTCATGATCCCAGGGTTCTGGGATCCAGCCCCACGTCGGGCTTCTCCCTCTCCCGCTTTTCCTTCCCCTGCTTGTGGTTTCTCTCTCTTTCTCTTTCTCTGTCAAATAAATAAATAAATAAAATCATTTAAAAAATAAATCAATGATATAAAAAAATTCCACCACAACATGATCAAAGTCAACCGATAAATAGGAAACTGCAAAAAAATATTGGCCATATTCATGTAAAAGTTAATGTCTCTAACTATATAAATAGATATATGATGGTTACTATAAATATTATTGATTTATTATAAATTTTTAATAACAAAACAATAATCCTAGGCACACAGAAAAAGTTCATGAATAGGTAAATTCTCAGAAAAGAAATAGGAATATCTTTATACTTAGGAAAAGATAGTGACCCCAAAATAAGACACTTGCAAATGAAAACTACAGTAAGATACCATTTCTCACCTATCGTATTGGCAAGATTCTGTAAGACACTGAGCTTATTGGAAAAATAAGCACATGATACATTGTTATCGGTGGTACAATTTTTTTATGATCTCTATAAAATTTATCAGTAGATATTAAAATTCAAAATGTGTGTATCTCCGCAATTCTGTTCGAGTGTTTTTATCCTACAGGTACGCCTGTACCTAGACAGTGTGGTCGACTACTAATTGTGGCACGTTCTATGGTAGCTAAAGATTAAAACTTAAACATCCGTCAATAAGAAAATGATAAAACATCTTATAATGGAATCCTAGGCAACGTCGAAAACAATGAGGAAGTGCCAGGCATTGTAACATAGAACGATGGCCAGCGTACGCTGGATACGGTGGGAAAAGGAAAGAGGGTGCTTGAGAGCGTGTGTATCATGTTATCGCCCGAACGAGAGGAAGAAAACAGAGGCACCTACCTGACGCTCGTGTGTGCCTTGAGGATCTCTACAGAGGGACAAGAAACAACTCAGATTGTTAACTCTGGGAAAAAGCCCTGTGGGACCGGTGGGCAAAGTACAATATAGGGCTCCTTTTCTCTATATATCCTTTGTAACATTTGATGTTTGACCATATGCATAATTTCAAAAATATAATAATTACAGTTTTGATGAGGGTACGTGATACAGTTACCTATTTTTTATGCCCAAGTTTTGTTTCAACTGTTTTGCTTGCCTATTTTAACGGTAAAAATTGAGGCAGGAATAATATGGCCTTTACAGTCTCACAGGTCTTGATCCTGAGATTCTCAGGTAATTTTGTAAACCGAAGAAAGTCTATTTAAACAAAAAAAATATGGAAGCAACAGTGTCTGCAGAGGTAACTTGACAGTAAAGTCATTGGGTAGTAAAATAGTTCTGAGTAATAAAGGGCTGATGCTCAATGGTGGTCCTTTGAAATTAAACTTCATTTAGAACTTGAACCGATTCCATTAAAAGAGTCTGTTCAATCAAGAGGATATAAGCCCAGGCCTCCATATGTGTGGACCCACAGAGCACATATGGTACATTCTTTGGCTTCCTCACAAGATATCAGGCCTTTGATCTTTCCTCTGAAATAATTTCACCTGGGTTGATGATTTCACATGAAAAAAATAATCTTGGTCTTAATCTTGCATTTTCTTTCTTTTCTTCCTCTTTACCAGTTAAAATTAATTGCCTTTTTTTTTTCCCCATCCAAATAGGAATTTTCTCTTTATTCAGATTTCTGGACTGAGTTCCCAGTGTGCAGTTATCTAGAGCAGTCTTTAAAATGGTACACCAAGATTTTGAGAGAATTGGAATTTTATGAGTAAGTGTGGCTGCTTCATTTGTAATATTACATTCAGGAAAAAATTAAAAGGCCTTCAAATCATTTTTCTCTCTAACAGACCAAGAATCAACCGAGTTAAAAAACAGGCAGGCACACCTTGTGTCTAACGGGGTGGCCAAGTTCAGATGGTTGAGAAATGTTTTCACTCGGAATAAGTGAAACAGTATGGGTCATAAATTTATAATTGTTGAAGAAGGAATTCAAGTTCAGGAGGAGGGCATTCAACCAGTCCCTCTACCCCTGTGCGGATTGAAATCTTCCACTCTTAAAAAAGTGTCAAGCGTTGTTTACCCCAGGTCACCTAGATTTGTAGTCCCCTCACTTCTCCTGATGCCTCCTCCTCGTCCCTTTCTCCAGGAAGCAGGAGGAGCAGGTGAGGCTGCTCCATGAGAGATTCCCAGGACGATCTCATTCATTCAACATATATTTCCTGAAGCTTTCCGTGGGTGGCTTCCAGACTCTGCTCTAAGCTTGCCAACCACAGTGTAGACAAGAAGCTCCTGCCTTCATGAGTCTAAATCCTAGAAAGGAGGACAGTGACTAAGGAAATCTTCATACGTAATTTCAGCTGGTGATAGCTGTCTGTCTCCATCGCCGTTCAACCCCAAAGTTTAGTAACATAACATGGCAACCACTTATTTTCTTATGATTCTGGGCACTGGCAATTTGGGCTGGGCTCAGCTAGGAACAGTCCAAACTGTTCCAAACCACGTCAGCTGGGTTCGTGTATTTACTTGCAGTTAGTTGGAAAATCGCCTATAGGCTGGTTGGTCCCAGAGAGCCCCTTCCCAAGTGTGCCCGTTGGCGGGGCTGGAGGCTGGGACACCTCAGTCCTCACCACCTGGCCTCTCCAGCAGGCAGCTCAGCTCTCAGAATTCTAAGCTCAGCAAGTGAGAGGCAAGACAGAGGAATTTTAAATCTATGCCTGTGTCATATTTGTTATTCTTCTATTAGCCAAACGAGTCAAAGTCACTAAGAAAGGCGACTGAACAAAGGCACGAACACAAACAGGAAAACTGTTGTACCTATTTCTGCAAAATATATATGTATACAGATATAAAGCATAATATAAATATTATTATATAATATATATGATATCACATATCACATTTTTTCTACAAAGCACATTGACTGGGTTCAAGCATATATTTTATGATGATATTTTATGATCATATATATATATGATCATAAAATACCAAAGATCCTAGATTTAGGCATTTTCATGCAAGTGCAAAGCACAGGCTCTCACGAGGGCCTCCTTACATTTTGCTTCTACATGTCTCAAAGTCTATTTTTTTTCAAAGTCTATTTTTTTAAAGGAAAGTTTTCTTGCCCATCAGAAACGTTGCCTTAAATAAAATTACACAGTGATTATTATCATTATTGCCAGCATGATTCAGGGCGTGCCAGGGAGTTTAATATGCCAGTGTGCTATGGGGATCCCTAAATGGGGACTCTCTCTAGTATTTCACAGACTTTTTTGATGCTACCCAATTCTGACAATTGTTGCTGTCAAGATGTGGACCCAGTATAGCTAGATCTCCTAGGCTTTCAAAGGAAGCAAGAAAGTCTTTTTTTTTTTTTAATTTTGTGTGAAATTTCTAATTTATAGATATTGACAACTTGTTTCAATGTCTTTTAAAGATTTGTAATAAATACTTTTTTAAAATAAGCAAAATACAACTGCAAATCAAATTTGACTGGTTGGTGACTTACACAGAGGCCCAAGGAGCCTCTCGGAAAAGAACTCATGTTGACAGAAGGCAGAGTGGAGGCTCAGCGGTTTGGCCTCACAGGAGATCGGCCCTAAGGGGAAGGCAACACAAGAATGAACACGAGCCTAACAACTGTTCCCCATAACCTCCCTGGGTACCAAGGGCTCAGAGAGTGAGTACCTCTGGTGAGAATATTGGTGGCCTAAGGTCAGTGACCTCAGCATCAGTGTTCCAAGGAACCAGCAGGAGGGGAAGGCCAGGTCTTCCCAACAGGCACCCCTGTCACTGGTTTGTTGCATCAATCATACCAGAGATGGGGGGAGGTAGTCTTCCCTCCTGGCTTTTTCAATAAAGCACATCGACTGGGTCCATTCCCTTCCCCAACTGCATTTTATATATATTCTGGATCCCAACGTTTCTGGCACTAACTGCTCCCCTCCCACATCTGTTTTATGTTTCCATCTCTGTCTGAGTAAATTGTGATTTCCAAAATTGTGCTGTCCACATCTCTTGCGCAAAGTGACTTGCCAACCCCCCATCAACAGGTGGAGTCCAGTCCCTGTCCCTAGACCGGCTTTGTGAACCTCCTGTAAGCAACGGGGGAGAAGTGACCCTGTGTGGCTTCAGAAGGCCTTACAACAGCTGCTGTTTCTCTTGGGTCCTTGGATCTACTACAGAATCTCTCAGTATCAGCACTATGGACATTTCGGGCTGAATAATCCTCTGTGAGGAAGAGTGGGTGGGGGTTGTCTTGCGCATTACTGGATGTTTAGCATTGTGAACCCTCAGACTAACCCACCTGCTGACTGAGTGCCGCTAAGTAATCTCAAGGTCCACCAGAAGCGCAAGAATCACCCAGCTGAGCCGTGCCTGCATTCCCTGCCTGCAGAATCTGCGACGTTTACCCTTCGAAAGGCTGCTGTTTTCACCTACTGTGCTGGGATAGTTACGTAGCAATAGTGACTACAGCACCCATATAGATGGCGTGAAATATAATATTACTTTGCTATTTAAAAAAAAATCAGTATCCATTGGTTGTCCGTGGATGCTTCTTCTAATTTTTCTAATTTGCTGTACAGAAAATGAAGTTGCTCTCACTCGTTTCATATATTTATTGAGGACCCCTCTTTGTGCCAGGAACCAGTTTGGATCCAGAGGTGTATAAATAAACATAACTTTTTGTAATTGTTACAGCTGTATAATTTCTGTCTCCAGTATAATTTCTTGCTATCCATCTGACATTCTTGGTTTTATGAATTAGGGACCTTGAAAGGACCTTCACTCTTGGGTTTCTTTCTTCTTCTCATTCTAGTCCCCTTCCTGGAACTTACTCTTCTTCCTCCTTTTCCTCCATCTTGTCCACATTACGGCCAATCCACCTCCTCCACAAAAGCTTGTCCTATGCATTAGTCAAAATGATTTCTACCTCTTTTTTTGGTCTTTCACATTTTTCCTCTTCTCCTTGCACTCCAAGTAATATATATTATCATCCTTACCTGGTATCTGGCCTTTCCTCCTGCTTCAAAGAGAAAGCAGAACCCACAAGCACTGAACTCTGTTGGCTTCTAGCTTTCAGAGCCCCCAAACACATCTGCATCTATGATGCAAGCAAGACAGCCATACCTCATGTATTAGGGTTCTCCAGGGAAATAGCAGCAGCAGGAGAGAGAGAGCTAGAGACACAGCTGCAGAGATACAGACAGGAGGAGATTCCGTAGAGGAACTGGCTCACAAGGCTATGGAGGCTGAGCAGTTACAATCTGCCCTCTGCAAGATGAAGGCTGCCAGGAAAGCCAGCTTGTAATCCAGTCCAAGTCTAAAGGCCCGAGAATCAGGCTGATGGTGTAAGTCCCAGTCCGAGTCCAAAATCCTGAGAACCAGAGGCACCAATGCCCAAGGGCAAAAGATAGATGTCGCAGCCCCAGCAAAAAGATACTGAATTCGACTTTCCTGTGCCTTTGTGTTCTAGGCAGGTCCTGAGTGGGTTGGATGATACCCGCCTACCCCTCACCCCACGTTAGTGAAGGCAGTTTTCTTAGTCTACTGACTCAAATGCCAATCCCTCTCCTGGAGACACTCAGAAACAATGTTTGACCAACTATCTGGGCACCCTTCACCCTACTCAAGTTGACCACACAAAATTATTATTTTTAAGATTTTTTATGTATTTATTCATGAGACACACACAGAGAGAGAGGCAGAGACACAGGCAGAGGGAAAAGCAGGCTCCATGAAGGGAGTCGATGCAGGACTCGATCCCAGAACCCTGGGATCATGACCTGAGCCATCCAGGTAGATGCTGAACCACTGAGCCACCCAGATGTCCCGACACGTAGAATTATTAACAATCCCACCTCCTTGGCTCCATTTTCATTGAACAAGCTGTTCTGTCTTCCATTGAAAGCCACTCTCATCTCTGCCCTGGACCCATATCTCTCGGTGTCTCTGGGAGCCAGAGTCCCTTTTTCTCTGAAATATTTCTCTCTGTCTCTGTTCTTGTTTCTTTCCCATTAGCTTCAGCTTAAAATAATCACCAGAAGCCTCTGCCACTTGCAAAGGGGACGATGCTTTCCTGGTTCTATCTCTAGTTGTATTCACTTTCCTTCTTGTCATAATCCACATTCTTGAGAATTCTCTCCGGTTACTTTCTCCACTTTTTAATCCCTTATGTCTTCTTTAACCTGTTACAACATCCTGCCTCCTCATCCGTATACACAGTCCTCATCCTCATCCTCATCCCCATCCCACACACACTCTAAAACTTCTCTGAGGATGGCCACACACATCACTGTTCCAGGCTCCATATCACAAAACTCTGCTGTCATCAACTGCTGCCTACTTCCTCCCACTCACAAACCCATTGGCGTTCCAGGACACTGTTCTCTCTTTATTCCCACAACTCTGTCTTGGCCTTTTCTAGAGGGGGCTCTTCTCTGTCTGCACATCAGCATTAATATTCTCTCTTGCTTCCCTCCTCATGCTCTCAGATACTCCTGTAGCTTCTTCAGTCACCCAGACAGCCCCTGATTCAGTGATTTCCAGTCCCAACCATTCTGCTGAGCCCTAAACTGGGACTCAGCTGCCTCCTGAGCATGCCCACTTAATTGTCCCTGACATATCTCAAATGCCCTAAGTTTAAGACCAAATTCATTATTTACCTGTTTAAATATGCCCTCCCCCCGCCAAGGTCTCCACCTAGGGGAATAGCACCACTCTCACGGGAGCATCTGACAGAGCCACCATCCCCTACCAATTATTAGACCCTAAGGATTCGGCCTTCCTTAATTTAGCTCATGTCCATTAACAATGACTCTGCCTCAGCTCAGATCCACACAATTTCTGTCCTGGACAGTTGTACCCACCTTATAATTAACCCCAATCTCCAACTTTGCCCTCCCTCCTAACCATTCCCTACTCTGCTGCCAAATTCATCTTTCTAATACAAACATTTGATCATCTGGATAACATGATGAAAATCTCCCTTGACAAGAAAGTGCAAGTTCCTCAGTCTGGCAGACAGGGCTTCGTGATCTGGTCACTGTTCACTTTTCCCACCTGACCTCTTGCTGCATCATCCCCTACACACTGGCCACACGAGGTAGTTTACAGGTCTGTGAAGACATCACCCTCTTCCATGTCTATGACTTGTCAATGTGCTATTTTTAGTGCTATTTTTCTTTCTGGTATATCCTTCTGCTATCTTACCCCTTTCTTAGTTGGCTATAATTAAACTAGTTAGATTCCACAACTATTAACAGATTATTGCTGCATTTAGACATATTTAAAGTTTCAAAGCAAGTTCAGCAGCTGATATTAGCTTATTCATCTACTCACTTATTCTTTCTCCCTACAAAAAAAAAAAAAAAAAAAGCTCCAGAGATCTCAGGTGTGTTGTTGCTGTAGATCCCAGAGGCCTAGAGCAGTGCCCAGAAAGAGGGTGGGAGTCAATCCCTCTGTGTCAAATAGGACAGTGAATAATACTCAATCTTAAAGAACTCAGCCCTGTAGTCTTTGGGTATCCTCCCCTGATGTCCCCAGAGGAGGACGTATGGGAGCATCTTCTCCTGTGACCCAACATACCCTTGGCTTCTCTCTATCACAGCGTGCTGAACAGCATGTTGTGACTTTCCGTAGCCCTGTCTCTTCCTGCTGCCCCTGTGACCTTATTGTCACCTCCTTGAGAGCAAGGACTGTCTCTTATGTCTCTATTTGCAACTTTAAGCATAGTGCCAGGCATATAGTAGATGCGCAAAACATGTCTAAAGCAATTAACCCTGTTGCCCCTTCTAGGAGAGCAATCCACACGCATTGTCTCATTTCGCTGGCCTGCAAACATGCTTTTTTTTTTATTTAAATTCAAATTAGCCAACATATAGTACATCATTAGTTGCAGAGGTAGAATTCCGTAATCATCAGTTGCATAGAACACCCAGTGCTCATCACATACCTTAACGCTCATAATGCAATTACCTCATCCTCCTGCCTCCTCCCCTCCAGCAACCCTTGGTTTGTTTCCTAGAGTTAAGAGTCTCTCACGGTTTATCTCCCTTTCTGATTTCTTCCCAGTCTTCCCTCCCTTCCCCTATGATCCTCTACACTGTTTCTTATATTCACATATGAGTGAAACCGTATGATGGTTGTCTTTCTCTGACTTATTTCATTCAGCACAATAACCTCCAGTTCCACACACATCAGGGTAAATAGTAAGATTTCATCCTCCGTAAACATTTGAGAAAAGGAGTTCTATCTTGCTAATCTCTCCTACTGCCTACTACCATGCTGTTCACATTCTAGACACACAATACATGCTGAATTATATTACCATTAGTGTTTCATATGCTCAGGTAAACCTAAATGGAGTTCATCAAAAACAACAAGATGCTCATTTTTACAATGCTGACCAACAGCATGATGCCATGATATTGAAACAGATGGTTAGTTGCAACTTTTATAATTATGTGAAATACATTCTTTCAAACAACAAATTGTTGTAGGGCTTTTGGCATCTAGTCCATATCTAATAGTCAGCATTGTTTCTGTTAGGATTTTGTGCAAAGGTGCTCATTATCTTTAATCAGAACCTCCTAGAAGGATAATTCTCTACAGCCGGAATGTCCAACCTACCACAACCTGGATAAAATGGCCTACAGAATGAGTCAACTCCCTTTGCTGCCGTTGCATGTTCACCAAGCCTATGCATTATTAATTTGTTGGACTACAGAAAGTAGGAGATTTCCTGGTCTGCTTCCTGGACAGTGTTTACTTAGTCCTGAAAAATTCTCACTCTGAATCTCTTCTTGTGAGATTTCACATCTTTTGGAATGTTACCCCTTACCTACTAAAATTGTATGTATCAACATTTATCTTACAGTAGCTATAACAAACTTTTTTAACATTATAAACACCCTTACACCTAAATTGAGATTTGGGAAGAAAAGAGGGTTTTTATATGATTTTGAGAGTAGATTGCTTCAGCCGTTGGCTAATTCCATCCAAATTATGTTTAATTTTTAATAATTTCTAAGGTGCATAAAAACATGTTTGCTTTTACTAATCCAAATGTTAACCCAACATATTGATTATCATGGAGAGGATATAAATTCCAATCACAGTAGAGTCACACTCTACCAGATTAGATTCTAAAGTCAGTCAACATGATTTGGCAAAAATCATGTGGAAAAAAAAAAAAAAAAACTTACCCTTGACAATCACCCAAACAGAGGTAGACATATTCTTTCTCTGCCAATCCCAGGCCCCCAAATTTCTCTCACGTTACCACAGACTGCTGTTTCATCAGTTCCACACCAAATAAAGCTCCTGACTTGCATGTAAAAGCCATTTTGTATGAATAACATCTGTCTGCAAAAGAAGAACCATTTTCAGCAGCGTGAGATGTTCATGCAACCAGGCCCCCAGGACCAACAACAGATCCATTTTCCTTTTCATTCTCGTTGAAGGTACATGGTCTTTGATGGAATAGGGAGCAGAACCATCATACTATTCTTTCTCTCTCTATCCCTTCTCTCTCCCTCTCTGAGATGATTCATAAAAGTCAAATGCACATATTTTGTGTCTATACTGGGAGTTTTCTTTACTGTTCTCAATAGCGTATTACAGAACCAACTATAATCAAGAGCTTATCTACTCACCCCCTTCCAACAGTTTCCCATTTCTGATCATCACAGTGTGATTTCTTTTCTGGAGTTCTGAGTTCTCTGTACCCTGGTCATATAAGAACAAACTGGGTGTGTCTATTTCTTCCAGTTTTTAATGAACACAGAAGAGAGTTCTGGTGACATTCTCTGGGGTTGTATATTCAGGACCCAGTCCGTTTTCTCAGAGGTAATGGCACCCACTATGGCATACACCTGAGGAGATATGCTGGGTATTTGGGGTATGGGAAGTGGTCTGTTCACTTACAACAGGGGCTTCTTTTAAGAGATTTTAAGTTCTAGCTCTGAGGATAGTCTTTAATTTGCTCCCTAACTGAGCTTCTACAAATTTAATTAAAACTTCATCTGGCATCTAGCTGTGCTCAGCTCTCACTGAGAGGTCCACTGCAAAGACAAAAGATGGACAAGAATTTTTTAAAAGAAATGTAATGTGAATAGGATTTGAAAGTCCCCACAGATGAAGTGGAGCAGAAGGGGCAGGGCTGAAAATATACAATGTTTTTAATCCTCTTTACTGCCTTGAAAGGTGTTATTTTTTCCCCCACTTTACAAAGGAAGAAACTAAGGTTTAAAGATGTTTGCTCCAAGCCTCACAGATAGTAGGTGGTACAGCAGGGATTCAGGCCCTAATCTGTCTGGCTCCCACTCTCTCAGCTTTCATCAGACCACATGATTAGTGCTACTCCTGAATCTCACGGTTTCACCTTTCTCAAAAAGGTACTTATTTCTATAACATATTCTTCCTAATGAAGCCATGAAATTTGTAACTACTGATTCCTTTCAAAAATTTCCATACAGTAGGTGAGATTGTTGGACCACTCCAGCTTTTGAAAAGGATTAGAAATCTTAGATAAAGTACAAAAAAACAAGAAATCAATTCTCAGGCCAAGAGGGCAGGTCAGAAGAGCACTCAGTCCACCTTTTGTTCTCAGATCCTTTGGCCAAAGAGATGCCCTAGGCTTTTTATTTTTACAGACTCAGCAGACACAGGGGACAGAAGATAATAAGGTCCATGGTTAGCCCAAGTAGGAGTCCCAACAGGTGATGGTCTAGATGAAGAGGAGATTCCAAAGAGTTACACCCTAATGTGGGGGAAGTCTGGAAAGCAAGACCCCTCCCCCTGAGTCCAAGGTACTGCAGGGAACAGGAATGGTCTCAACCCTCAGCTCTGAGCAGATCAGGGAAAAAAGCCCTAAGAATTTGGAGCTACCAGTTGGTCCCTGTGAGAAGGTAAATCCAAATTCAAACTACCTGTGAGAACCCAAGATCCTCAACCCCAAAATATCATTGAGAATCGGGGTCTTCATCCAGTGAGGATACCACCTGACAGAAGAGATATTTGGAAATGTTTGGGGAGTTTTTTGAGTTCTCATTATACTAGGAGCACCGCAGGCATTCTTCAGGTAGAAGCCAAGACTTGAAACCTCTATCATAAAGAAATGTGCCATCCAAGATGCTGATAACACTCCTTGAGAAACACTGAGTTAAAGTAGTTAGATACGCAGAAGCCGCAGGGACCTGAAAGAGCACGGCGGTAAATGCCTAGAGAAGCTCTCCATGATCCCAGAACTCACGCTCTTTCACAACTGCCAAGGAAAAACAAAACCATAGTCAACAATGACAAAATAAATAATAAAGCACAACCCACAACGGACACGTCCCATCCCCACCCCCCATCCCCCCACCACCATCAGGTGATTGTTCTTCTGTGGTGGTTTGTGACCATGGAGCAGGTAAGAGGTCTACGGTGCTTCCCATTGATTAAAAAAACAAAAACAAAAACAAAACTTTCATTTCTGGACTTACATGACTTGGGCTTCCCTTCCCGGCTTCCTTTTCGACCTCCTGGACATTGGTGATTCAGTCATCGGCTGCATCTCTTCCAGCTACACCTCCAGTGGCTCCACACAGGCAGCTGGAAGTCCGCCACATTGGGAGCACTGACACCACAAGAACTGGTAAATGCTACCAATCAGGGTTTGGGGGTCCCCCCCCGCCGAGACAGTCGGTTTTTAAACAGCAGCACATTACTGCTGGCAATCCTGGTTGTGGATTTCTCTGGCCCCCAGTCTGCCTGTCCCTAAAGGGGGTATGACACTATGACACCCCCCCCCCGCCTTCTTTCTTCCCAGAGATGGCGAAATTTATCCAAGATAAGGACAACAAAGATGTTAAACTATTCAAATATTGAGTGACTTTTGACAACATAAATTAGTTTTTATCATTTTAATGAATAACATCTGACTATTAATGACACATTCCCTTTCTTTTCTGAGAACAGAACAGAACATCCAGAATCTTGCCTGGCTTTTTATTACCTTCCACCCTCTTCCACTCAGGAGGATATTCAAAGGATTTCTCAATGAAAGATTAAATTGCTCATCTAGTCTGAAGGTGAAAACACCCTCCAACTGTTTGTATAATACATTATTGCTTTATATTTGTATACAAGTATATTTTACAATGTGCCTTATCTTATTTGAATCTACTAACACCTATTTTTATTTTAGAGCCCAACACGACTCTCACCTTGCGTTTTTCCCCTTTCCTTACAATATGAAATAGACGTTCTCTGATAAAATACGGCCTGAATTCCAATTTCAAGTGCAGAGTAAGGATGCACGACGACTACATTTAGATCCATATCTTGGGCTTTGTGCTCTGTGCTCCCAACACCTGAATTAACATCAACTGTGTCTCTCATTGAAAATAGATGTTGACTCTGGACAGCATGGATATTTATCATCGTGAAGAAAAATATGCATAAGGTAAGCAATTCAGATAACATTAGAAAACTACTACAAAACAGGTGCTTTTGTAATTTATGGCATGCTTTTGAGAACCAGGAGGAGGGGACAGCCGGCCCCCGGGTGGGCTGTTGGGGGGCAAAGCAGGGCACAGACCAAGTAGAAGAGTCAGGAACAAGCGGCAAGAAGGCAGCGGGCTCCTCGGGTCAGGAGTTACTGGCTCTCAAGCTTGTTTCTCTCCTCCTAGGGAGAGAATGTTACTCGAGGACTGGGTGCACAAGACTCTGGAGACAAGATTCTGAAGACAAATTTGCAAGAGATGGATCTGCCGAGAAAAGCCTAAGAGAAATATGTTTTCCACACGGAAGGAACCGCCTTAGGACATTTGTAGGGAGAAGGGGAATATCAAGATCTGGACAAAACGAGGTAAAGACTGTGTATGGGCAAGGGGACCGTGAAAACTGGCCAAACGAGGAAAGGAAGGGGCTCTGGGGCAGAGAGGCTGCGTCATGGAACACCCACATCGGTCGCCGACGAGGCTGGCTGACCCAGCTCCTGTGACACAGCTCTTCCCGTCGACAACGGGACGGAGACCGCGAAGGGTGCCACCTGCAGAGACTGATCTTGAACTCTTGCCCGCCCAGGTGGTTGTCCCATCTCCCTGTCCAGGTGCCAGTGGGCGCTCGCTGAGGTCTCTAAGCCTCCCCTCTGATTTAGGATGAAGAGCTTGGCCTCGGTGGAGGAATTGCAGGCATCACTGTGCGGTCAACAAACACTTTTCACCCAAGCCCATGGGAACCACCACTTGTGTATCCTGCAGATTTTTGACTCTCTTATCTCTTGAAACGGGCAAATATATATATATAACTTGATGACTTACTCCTTTTAGGGTGAAATAAGTGAGATGAACACGCAAGGTGATAAAAGACACATGTTGGTTGCAAAACTGGGTAGTGTAATGGGCGTGGGCAAAGGGGAGGGCTAGCGGCCCTCTTCCCGGGAAAGAAGGGAAGGGGGTTCTCTGCCATCCGTGATCCCGGGAAGCCCCTGCGAGCACAATCACGGCAGTGATCTGTCTCGTCAGCCTCCCTCCGTTCATTCACCCCATAAATACTTCCCGAGCAGCCACCCCGTGTCAAGCCACATTCATGCCACGGTTGGTTTCCTGCGGTGAGCAAGGCAGGAAAGGGGCCTGCCCTTGTGGACTTTGCGTTCCAGGCGAGGGGAAGGCAAGCCACGAACTCCCAAGGGGGAATATCAGCTGGAGACGCGGTGCTCGTGGGGACCCCACGTGCTAGGCCAAGGCCGGGGATGGCCCTAATCGTGCCAGCCAGGAGGTCGCTCCAGGAGGGTGATGTTTAGAGTAAGCAAGTGCGCGTACAGGGCAGCCAGCAGCGCCCCAGGGGGCCCGGGAGAGGAGGTGCATCCCCAGCAGGGCACCTCGGGGTCGCGGACACAGAGGCACTGTGGCCGGAGTGCTGGGGGGACCCCATGGAGGCCATGGCCCGGCAAGTGGCCCGCGCGAGCAGGAAGGCCGTAGCAGGGCCTAGAAGGGGGGAGATCGGCCTGGTGCTTCCAGGTCACACGGGCCCCAAGCACAGGTGGACGATGAGGGTCAGAAAGAAGCAGACGGACAAACGCCCACAGTGAGTGATCGTGGACCTCGCCCTCGAGGACTCGACAGCCACAGTGACAGCCAGCAGTGCCCGGGCCAGGGCACATGTCAGCAGCATCCCCGGGACGGGCCACATGGAAGGAAAAGCAGGAATCACAAGCCTTCGGCTGGTGGCTGCCAGCAGTCCTCGGCCTGGGGCGGCATCGCCTGATGTCCTGCCTCTGTCTTCTCACGCTGCCTTCGCTCTGTGTGTCCGCGTCCCCCTCTCCTCACGATGACCCCGCTCATGGGACTTAGGGCCCATCCTTGTCCAGCATGACCCCATCTCAACTTTTTTCTTTAAAGACTTTATTTATTTATTCATGAGAGACACAGAGAGAGGCAGAGACACAGGCAGTGGGAGAAGCAGCCTCCATGCAGGGAGCCCGACGTGGGTGGGACTCGATCCCGGGACCCCGAGGTCACGCCCTGGGCCCAAGGCAGACGCTCCACCGCTGAGCCCCCAGGTGCCCCATCTCCATCTTAGCTTGACGACCTCTGCGAAAACCCTATTTCTGAACAAGGTCATATTGACAGCTTCTGGGTGGAGGGGGATTGCAGGGACACTGTACAACCCCGTAGAGCAGCGAGGGCGGGGCGGCAGGGCTGTCCTCGAGAAACGCTCTCTCTCGAGCAAACTCACGGAGCAAGTCTTATTTCGGGCCTCTCTAGGAATCAAACGGCCCCACAGACATACAGGAGGGCGGAGGGAACCAGGGTACGGTTCTATCTTCTAGAAACACATTTCTTAAACCTTCATGGCAGAGCTTCCGACCTGATTATAAAGGATTTTTTAAAACGTGTTTATCATGTAGAATTGACTAGTTTTGCTAAGTGCAACTTGCCTTTCAAGGTTCAGTGGAGATTAGTGGACTTTGGTCTGATGTCAAAGGGAAAGTGGCCTTGTTGGGTCACCGTGTGCTTCCCCATCCACCTTCGTCAGCCCTCTGGGATGCTCGTATTGAAGAGACGAAACACAAAACTGCTGTGAGAGTAAATGATATTAGCCATTTCTGGGAAAACATGATTTGTCTTTTAAAAACTCGTAGCAATGTTCTGGGCACTACAGACCTGGCTCCCGACGCTCCCTGCAGCAACAAGAACCAAGGCTGTTGCCGCCCCTTGCCTGTGGTTTCTGGTCTCCCCAAAGGCACCGCGTCGCCGGCCCAAGGCCCGTCCACGTGGCTGCCACGTGGGGGGTTATTCTGACCCCAGGGAACAAGTTGGGAGGTGCAGGCGACGTGACCTCACGGTCGGTCCGCACCTTCAGCTCCTCCTGGGTGGCCCCCCGAGGAAGCAGCAGTGGGAACGAGGCGGCCTCGGCAGGTGTCTCTGGCTTTGCCGTCTCCATCGCCAGCCTGGGCCCACGTGAAAATCCGCAGTCAGGGGCCCGATGCTGAACGGGGGGCCGCTGCAAGGGCGGAGGGGCTCCCCCAGAAGGAAACCACGCAGCCAACAGAATTCAACCTGGCGAGTCGCTCCGGGCTCCCTGGAGACCCAGGGACGAGTCCCAAACCCGGACTGTCCCCGGGGGAGTGAAGTCCGTCTAACGGGAGTGTCCTGAAAGGCCTGAGGGCCACGGGGAAGGCCACGCAGGGCGGGACCGGGCCGAGCTAATCGTGACGGGCGCTGCTTTCCCAGCCAGGAAGGGAGAGGCCAGCGGCCCGAGCCTCCTAGAGTGGGGCGGCACGCGTGGTGCTCCAGGCCGGGTTCACGGGGGCGTGGGGGGCGGCGGACGGTGGGCAGATCAAGGGGCGTGGAGGACTAAAGGGGAGAAGCGCCAGGGGCCACACTCGCAACTACTCAGGTTCCAGAGAGCGGTGTGGCTTCGTAGGCAAGGCCTTCAAAATCACCCTGGCTTGGAGGCTCTCGTTGGGCCGCTTCCTGGTTGACCTTGGGCAAAGGTGAAACCCTTCAAGCCTCAGCTTCTGGGCCTGAAAAAAAATGAAGTAGGAGGAACACTCGATTCTCAGGGTTGTTTGAAGAAAGAATGAGAGAGTGAGCGGCAGACGTTGGTACAAGCCAGGCCCCAAGAAGGATTGAAATCTCGCCTCTTGCAGCAACACGGATGGGCGGATGGGCCGATGGGCCTGGAGCCTTCCTGCAGAGCGGAAGCTTCAGACGGGCGAAGGCAGACACCGGACGATTCCACTTATACGTGAAATGGGAAAACAAGCAAACAAAAACCGAACCAGAAACAGAATCAGGCACAGCAAACAAATGGTTCGCCAGAGGGAAGGAGGGCCCCTGGGAGGGGGATGCAGCAAGCGGGGGAGCGGGATTCGGAGGTGCAGGATCCCAGATATGAAACAAATGAGACACAGGGATGCAACGTGTGGCATAGGAATGACGTCGACAATATCGTGAGGACTTCGTACGGTGGCAGATGGTAAGTAGACTTATTGCGGTGACTGCCCCATAGCGCGTGGATGCCGAGTCCCTGTGTGCGCACCTGCGCCTAGTACAGTATCACATACCCGTGGTTCTTCAATTAAAAAACAGAAATTAGTACAATGTCTGATATATAAATTCTCAGTAGGCGCTAACGACAACAAACAATAATAATGATGATGATCCACACATAACTAGGGTTTTTATAGTAACGTGCGAACACCTTAGTCAAAAGTCCTCACCTTCAGTGAGGGATGATTTGTGCGTGTGAATTTTCTAGACCTGACATTCAGCACAGAGTCTCTAGCCGACATCTCACAGCCCCTATGCTGGCAAACTATTCATTTTAAGTAGTTCACTGTCCTCCATCACTTTCTCTGCCACATAATTTTACCATCTGTCCTCCCATCCCTTCTTAATCAGAATAACCCTAATAGGCAGTCCTGGATCTAGTGATTTTTTAAACCACGAGAATACGGAATGAGAACCAGATGGTAAATTTGAGCATATCTAGGACAATCACTTTTTTTAGCTACAAAAACAAACAAAATTAAATAGTGGTTTCTCTTTTTTATACATTGGCTTCCCTGGCCAGATATCTCCTTGAACTCTATCCGATGACGAAAAATTTCCATCTGCGCATCAAGTAGCACCAAACTACAGGTCATCAAAGAAAGCATAGTTTGCTTGAGCCATTTCAGAATCTCAGGTGGTTGTTTCTTACTGCCTGCACCAATCAGGCATTTTCTGTGGTTCTAAGTTGAAGGGCAAATGGGAGAGATTATTCTGAAAAAGATAAATGCTTGAAGAAAATTTCGCATGAACCAAGGGGAGATGGACAGCACGTGCTGATACACAATTATGTAAATGACCAGGCTCTAGAGCTGCCCCCTTGACATCTGCATGGTGACCCACAGCCTTCGCAGACACGCGCAATGATGAGGCGCGCTCCCACAAAGGGCCTTTCCTGGGGTTGGAGCCTGGTGTGCCCTTTGGGATCTAGAGCCTACTGTATTAGTTAGCAAGACCAGTTCATTCCTTTTTCAGTCGAAGATTTGTGCTCCAATGACTTGATCAATCTGATAACACTAAAAAAAGAAAGAAAGAAAGAAAGAAAGAAAGAAAGAAAGAAAGAAAGAAAGAAAGAAAGAAAGAAAGAAAGAAAGAAAGAAAGAAAGAAAGAAAGAAAAGAAAGAAAAGAAAAGAAAAGAAAAGAAAAGAAAAGAAAAGAAAAGAAAAGAAAAGAAAAGAAAGAAAAGAAAAGAAAAAAGAGAAGAAAAAAAGAAAAAGAAACATTCTGGTCTCAAACATTTTCTTCTGAGAAAAGCAGTGAATGACATAATACTTCTATACATAGTCCAGACATGTCGATTTCTTTTCCAAAATTGGACATTTTTTGAAGAGTCCATAAAAACTATCAAGTCGATTCTGGCAGAGACATTACCTCAGGATAATGGATCAATCATCTCAAACCTTTCCGTGTCCTCTTGGATTTTAATGCCATTTAAACAATTTCCTATACTTTCGGCTATTCCCACTGAGACACTAAACTATTTTTTATGAAGAATTATTAAATTTAGAGTTTTTTTAAAAAAAAAATGCATTAGCTCAACAAACGTGTCCCTTTCCCCCTGTTGTGTGTCTCTGTGCAACACCAGAGACGGCGATGATGTTTTCACATTTATGCTTTTTATCAGATATTCAAGGAGGGGTCTCCCTCAAGAAAGGAGAAAAACCATGCTCCTGCTCTGGAAATACAAACATCAGAAGATACCCTCTTCTACTTGGGAATTCAGTCGCATTAAGAACACCTCGTTGTTTAGGGACATGTTTTTCCCAACATAAAAGCTGCTCATGTATTCCAGACATGTACTGATCAGCCACGCAGCTCTTGGCCTGCAACTGAGAGGGAACTTCCTGTAGGCTCCGTTTGAGACGTTTTTGTAGCTTATTGAAACAGAAATGACCGGATGCCGACTGGCTTCCCACTCGTCTGCTCCGAGGTGACAACCACACAGGCCTACGGAATCGTCCTGGGCTGGGGACACGCAGTTTACACGCATCCCATCTCCGCGCGGAGCAGGAGCCCGACGCAGGGCTCGATCCCACGACCCCGAGATCACGACCTGAGCCAGAACCAAGAGTCGGGCGCTTAACCATGGTGCCCCCTCCTGTGGGTTTTATAAGGTACCCCCCACCCCCTGCTCTCCAGGTATGGCAAATACCATATTTGGGTTAGTCGCATCATGTTGATCTGGCCTCTCAGTTTGGGGTAAACAAGTTTTCTTGGACAACTTGTCTGCATTGACTAGCGGTTTCTCTGGGCTTAGAAAAGCAATCAGAAAGAATAAAAATTCATTTTTCACTTACAGTGCGTTCCTGAGGTTCGTGTCTGTCTTTTTTACCAAGTGCTTTGAGTAGGTAAAAGTAGTTCTTGACTTTTTTCATACACGAATTTTATTAGAAAAATACTCTGAGGAAAAAGAAAACTATTTCGTTCCTAAAGTGTCACTTGCATTTTCTTGGATGGGAAAAACAACAACAACAAAAAAAGCTGTTTACTTGGAAGAAAATAGAAGACCTCTTGTAACACCCAAGTTTTGCTTCTGTCTCGTCAATGACTCGAATGACTTCCGGCCCCCATCAGCATCGAGGTGTGACGTCTCCCCCCCCCTTCATCTGCCTTCGGGTGATCGATCTTGTTGGGGAGAGTTTGGAACGTTTATGAACTCTGGCTTGTACCAATATGAGTTATTATGCCCCGTGTGATTAAATCATACATTTCCTGCTACATCAAGGTTATCCGGATGGAGCAAATTCCATTTTGTTGTAGGTAAAAGCAAGCTGCCCTACATGGGTCTGATAGCGCAGCATTAAAAGTCTGCTACCTTAGGGGTGTTTTTGGCTTTTTCGATTAAAATGCCTGATAAAGACATTTATATACTTTCATTTGCCATTTATTGCCTGTGAGTTGGAAGTCTATTCTCCCAAAATGTCTTTGGTTATAGGAGGGAAAAATTTGGAGACCGCGTCTCTGTTACTTCCTAGAGAAAATGAGTCCTTTATTTATATCATTAAGCCACTTCTGTCTCTAAATTGTTCTGCTAGTAATTGATACGTTGTCTTCTAAAGGTTTTTACACCATGAGTGCTGTGTTGCTTTAAAAACAGTGAAGAAGTACTTACGCACTTGGAATTCTGTTCCTTTAGGAGGGAAATTAAAAATGAGAGAGAAGGGGAGAGAAAAAAAGAAAAAGTAGTTTTCAAAGTGTTTAAAAGTTCAAGGTTTGGGGGGAAGAAACATATGAAATGTAGACAAAGAAAACAATGAAAAACAATGTTTGATAAGTGTTGAAATTCAGAGTGCAGGTAGCTGCTCATCTGTGCCACAATCACAGGGAACTGGAGCCTCTTTCAGAGCAAGGACTAGAGGTTTTCGGTGTTCCAGAACCATCTGCAAGAGAATGCAGACACTTTTATAACTCTATTTATTTATTTGTTTACATTCAAGTATAATTAACATATAGTGTCAGGTGTACCATCTAGTGACTCAGTAATTCTGTACATTTCTCCGTGCCCTAAAGAAGTCTGCTCTCGATCCCCTAATCACCTATCTCACCCATGTCTCCCCACCCCCACCCAGCCCTCTGGCAACCACCAGTTTGTTCTCTGTATTAAGAGTCTGGGGTTTTTATTGGTTTGTTTGTCTCCTTTTTTCTTTATTCATGTGTTTCTTCAATTTGCATATGAGTGAATCATACGGTATTTGCCTTTCTCTGATGGACTTATGTCGCTGAGCTTTATACCCTCTAGGCCCATCCATGCTGTCACAAATGGCAAGATTTCATTCTTTTTCACGGCTGGGTGGCATTCCTCTTCTTCATCCACTCATCTGCCCGTGGACACTTGCCTGCTTCCGTATCTTGACTATAGTAAATAATGCTGCGATTATCATCGGGGCGCATGTATCTTTTCAAGTTAGTGCTTTTGTCTTCTTTGGGTAAATACTTGGTAGTGGAATTACTGGATCCTATGGCATTTCTATTTTTAATTTTTTGAGGCACCTCCGTACTGTTTACCAGAGTGCACAAGGGTTCCTTTTTCTCCACATCCTTGCCAACACTTATTTCTTGTGTTTTTTACTTTAGCCATCTGACAGGTGTACTGTGATGTCGCGCTGTGGTTTTAATTTGCATTTACCTGATGACTAGTGATGTAGAGCATCTTTCCGTGGGTTTGTTTGTCATCTGTATGTTTTCTATTGAAAAATGTCTATTCAGGTCCTCTGTTCATTTTTTAACCGAATTATTTGGTTTTTTTGTTTGTTTGTTTTGTTTTGTTTTTTGGTGCTGGGTGGTACAAGTTCTTTATATATTTTGGATATTAATAATCCCTATCAGATATATCGTTTGCAAATACCTTCTCCCATTCAGTAGGTTGCCCTTTTGTTTTGCTGATGGTTTCCTTCACTGTGAAGCACTTTTTATTTTGGTGTAGTTCCAATAATGTAATTTTGCTTTGCTTTTGTTTCCCTTGCCAGGGGAGATATATCGAGAAAAATATTTCTACAGCTGATGTCAAAGAAATTATACAAGGCAGGTTCCAGGGCTCCACACCATTGATGATCTATCAGAAGAGCTAAGGAGAGACCCAAGGATTTGCATGTTAACCACCTCCCAGGTGATCTGTATGCACAATGGAGCCTGAGAACTGCTTATGTATTCAGTCCAAAGCACTGAAAAATACCACTGGCCCAACCTCTGACTGTCTAGATGGCCTTTAATTTGTCAAATAACAAAATCATATATATCTCAGCCAGTTACCACCGTGCTTTGAAGGATGGGGCCCTTTCCATCAACGCCTCTCCTCTCTGGCCTCCACACCTCCAGCAGCTTCCTCGGGGCCTCCTCGCTCCAGCCCTTCTCCTCCTCCTACCCAATTCCCCAAAGAGTGGCCAGAGATTTCTGAAAAATGAAAATAAGACCGTATTATTTTCCTGCCTAAACTCTCCCATGGCTTTCTGAAACATTCAATAAAATTCAGATACTTCTCTTGGGCTGCAAAGCACCCAGGCTGCACCGTCTGCCCGCCTCCCCTCTCCAGCCTCGGTTTCCATCACTCTGCCCTTGGTTTCCGCAGGTCCCTGTCTGCTGCCACGGATCCCTTCGTTCAGATCATCGCCCCTGATAAACCTGCTTCTCCCTTAGGGCTGCTGAACTCTGAACCGAATGGGCTACACCCGGGAAGGTCAACCAGAACAGCTTTGTTCTTCTCCCACCAGTACTCTGGGAAACACTCTGTGACCTGCCGCCGCGAGGAGTAACTGGGCCCCAGGGTCTAACGCACAGTGCGATGAGTCCGACGGTAATGTGCCGGGCAGTAATCCCGTAGGGTGACAAATGTCGCCATCGCCATGAAGGCAATCATACTGCAATCCGTAAGTGCGACAGAGCAGCACGTTGTGCACCTTGAGTTTGCACAATGGCACAGGTCAAATTCATACGATTAAAGCACGCTTCCCCCTTCCCCCTCAAGTCGTGTCAGACAGGGCTCTTAGCTTTCTGCTCACTTTCTAAATTAAAAAGAAAATGTCCCCTCACCCCCAGTGTAATGCTGGTCACCTGTCCATTGCTCAGGTCTGGCCCTGTGCTCAGATCTGGCAGGAGGAGGCCGCTGGGGTGTCCTCATCCCCCCTCTTCTTCGTGCTCTCTCCTCTCACCTACCACCTGGCTCCCCTGCGTGGGGACAAAGTGAGGAGAGATTGGCAAAAAAAAAGATGTGCTGGCTGACTGACATACCCGTGCTGCCCTAACTTGAACCGCCTCTTGCTTCCCAGTGCCCTCTGTCACAGCTGACCCCGACATGTGAGCTCCTCCACGTAACACGCGCCACATGCTCTTGAGAGACACCACTGCCGCCACCAGGAGCACCCTACGCACCGGCCCCTCGTGTGAGCAACACATTCTCGGCCTGATGACGATCCGGACCTGCCGCGCCCCGGCCACCCAGACCCCGGCTCTCAGCAGACCGCCTCCAGGTGAAGCTCTCACGCAGTCTCGGGCTGTGCCGCCTCCCCAGGGCCCACGTGGTCCTTGGGTACCTTCTCACACGGGCACCCCCCCCAGCACCCTTCCCTGCCATGGTCCCCTTCACTTTACCACTGCCGGCCTCCCCAGCCAGCTCCCTGTCTTCACACTTCTCCAACCAAAGTTTGGGCAACAGACCCTTGGCAGCCCAAATCCCAGACTCTCTAGGAACCCCTTCACATTTCTCTGATGGCAGCAGGAGGATCCCTGAGCTTCTGCAAACAAGTTCTGAGAGAGGGAATAGGAGTCCAGTTTCCCCTTCTTGCAAACATCTCCCCCCCGCCCCAAAGTGGTCAATTCCTGCTTCCTATACACAACTTAGAGGCGGGACCGGGACTGATCCCTTCCCCGCACAGAAAAAGGAAAAAGACATGCCAGCGGCACTTTCTTCTCTACAAACACTTGAGGCACACCGCACTCATTGACTGTGCAGCAGTTCCTTATACGCAGGCCTGTATCAGCAGCAGGCCTACCTCCCCGTAAGTCCCATGGAGGATGTTTCTAGCACTGGGCTGTAGAACTGGAGGAGACTCTATCACTCACTACTCTCAGGTTTGAGAATTTAGTCACCCTAAAAAAGAAAGGCCTGATTCCTTAGGCTGTTCCTTTCCAATTGCTTCAGTCACTCACGGCTGTACGACAAACGATCCCCAAAAGCAGGGACTTAAAATAACAAGTTATTCTTTCTCAGAGTTCTGTGGGTGGCTCTCTTCTTCCGAGTGGAGTGTGATTGTCACTTGGCTGTGCAGCTGCAGTGGTGTGGAAGGCTGATGGAGCCTTTACGCACAAGCCCAGCTCCCAGATGCAGCTCCGTGGAGCCCCTCCCTGCAGCTTGGGCTTCCCGACAGCATGGCCGCTTCAGAGTAGTTGAACTTACACAGAGGCAGTGGCTTCAGAGAGGGAAGTGGAAGCTGCCAGCCTCTTCAGAGCTGAAGGCCTGGAACGGGTACAGTTCTACACCTGCCAAAGCAGGTCACTGGGCCAGCCCAGATTCAAGGGAAGGCAAACAGGCTCGGCCTCTCGATAGGAGGAGATGCATGGAGAGGCATGTCCATGCGGGAAGAGAAAGGTTGGTGAAGACCAACCATCCTTGGAGACTGTTTATCAAACTGACCTCTTTGCCCAGAATGCTCGTGGCCTCCTTGCCACCATCCAGTTCTCAGCTCAAACATCATCACTGACCATCATCACCAAGGCCATCACTAATTCCACTAATTCCACTAATTCCACCAATTCCCTCACTAATTCTCACATAACCCTAGTATCAATCTGGTTCATTTTCTTTATTTCTTATTCTCTGTTTATTGTATTTTGTCATTATTTATTATCTATTGTTTATTATTTATTTTTACACTGTCTGTCCTTAATTTCCCCCTCCCCATTGGAACATAAGCTCCCCACTGGAAAGGAACTTGGCTTCCTTATTCTCTGTAGATTCCATAACTCTCTGTGAATAAATAACACCTAGCTCAATTCTCCCATGTTCAAAGCCAGCTCCCAGACACAGTGGCTCATGGACACAGATGTCTTTATATCTATCCAAGGTTTCATGGTACAGTAGCATTTTTGGAACATCCATTTCATTCCTTTTTTTCTCTACAATAATAAAGATAATTATTACTCAGTGGAAGTTTGATATAAAATCAGTATTCTGACTCCCATAACATTTTGTTTTTTGTTTTTGATAAAATGACCTCAGGTTTAATGTAAGTTCGTAATTTTGGGATCCCTGGGTGGAGCAGCGGTTTGGCGCCTGCCTTTGGCCCAGGGTGCAATCCTGGAGACCCGGGATCGAATCCCACATCGGGCTCCCGGTGTATGGAGCCTGCTTCTCCCTCTGCCTATGTCTCTGCCTCTCTCTCTCTCTCTGTGTGACTATCATAAATAAATAAAAATTTAAAAAATAAAGAAAGTTCGTAATTTTAATAAACAGAATTTTATTGTCCCTAGGCAAAGTCAAGGGAGAGCATTCTTGTTATACCTTTGATTTTCCTTCTCATCACAGTTTAATGTTATAGTAAATCAATATCATTAAAGGGACCATATCTTTAGGTGGGAATCAACAACCTAAAGCTTTTATGCAATTATTTTTGGAGTAATAACAACAGCTAAATGTCTTGAGCACTTGCTTTGTGTCAGGTTGTGGGCTAACTGCTTCATGTGGACCAACTCTTGGGTTATTCTAAGCATAATGACCAGAAGAATCTTCCACTGTCTTTGTGCAAGTGTCTGTGACCTCCAGGAATATACTCTTTGCAATTTGAACAATTCTCTCCCGATCCTCTGCAAACTCCACAAGAAAAGAGAGTACTTTGACCTACAAGGTACATAAGTTCTCTTTTACCCCAGCCCTAGAGCAACTATGTTATAATATGCCTTACTTAATTGAGCATAAGACTCAAGCATTTCTTTCTTACTTTGAGATATTAGTTAACTCTTGTCCCTCAAAGAAGTGTCTGTTTCATCAAAAAAAAAAAAAAAATACCAGCTATTTGAGCATTAGCTATCGCTTTTAAATTATATTTCTATTTAATGACATTTTTCTGCAAAGGAGTAAGGACAATTGCAAGCTCAATGGTTTATACTTCTTATTATGTATACCTGTTAATACCTTAAATAAAAAATAACCTTTGAATGAATATGTAATTATATGATTTGTTAAATGTTATTCTAAAGATCACTTTTTGTTAAAATCCTCCCAAACCACATATGCCTTCCAAGTTGACCAATATGCCCAGGCTATTCACAAACACTACCCCTAAGGTATAGAACTGAGAAGTCCTTGAAAATACACCCATCCAGTGGTTGCCTCTCAATGCCTATAACTGAGCTGACTATTCCATGCTGAAAACTCTGGTCTCGAGACCACTGTTCATCTAATTGATGGCTACTGTCTTCATCACACAGCTGTTAGCTCATCAGGAAGATAGTTAATAAACATGGCAATATACATTGCATTAACTTTTTGCCCTGAGGTTAATAATGGGATTATTTTTAAATGTGCTTTTGATGTTCAAAGCTTCCCTAATAAATATGATTAAGTAAAATAAGTTGAGAGAAAGACCATCAATTCAATGAAGATTGCTTAGCATTAGGCAATAGGTTTATATTTGAGTAAAAGAAAATTTAGTGTCTGTACTTCATGGCTTTAAAGAGCATTTGGCTGTGTCCCAGACACTGAGCTTTACCTTCATTGAGCTAAGCCAGGAAAACACTGATTTATGCATCAACAGGATGGTCTTCAATGGAGCCTTATTCAGGGATTTATTTTCGCATGCCATATGTTCTTTTTTCCTTTTATTCATATCAAAATGAGCATTACAATTCTTTGTGAGAATAATAATAGAACATATTCTAAGACTAAATCAACGAAGGGAATAAACAATGTTGAAATAGTAGCCTCCTAAGAACAAAAATGTGTTTTATTAAAGAAACGCTATCCCAAAACTTTTAAGTGAATTTCATATTAAATATTAAACCTCTCTAAAATCTATTTACTCAATTTTTAAAAAACAGAACAATGTAAAATGCACTTGCTGTTACTACTGCAACTACTTTCACTGCAACCATCTCTAATTTCATCCTTCTGCATGCTAACATTTTCGTCCTTATTGACTTAGTCGATATTAGACAAACTCCAGGAATAAAAATTAGCTATATGACATTTAGAACAACAGAGATTATACCAGTCAGTAGAAACACATTTGGTGATAAAATTCTCCTTAGTTTTGATTAGTTTCATTAAGAAAAATAGTCCTGGATTGAAACTTGATATCATTTGTCCAGGTCTAAAATAATTTTTAAAAAATATTTTATATAGTTAATTTAGTCAGTTCCTCCCATGTCAGTCAAATGACTATAATAACCATAATGATGATATTAGTTTGGAGATGATGGCAACCACCTTTGAAGAGGCGAAATTAATTTTTATTTGAATGGGATTCATTTTTTTTTCAAGTACCAAATCAGTACTCCTTGCCCTCTTAGCACAAAATGTACTTGCTGGAATAAAAAAAAAATTTTCATTCAAGCTTCCTGGATTCAGCCTCCCATCTAATTTAATCTTGGGTAAAGGGGAGAATCAGGGTAGCTGTCAGTAAAGGAGGAGCCTCTAGTCTCCTCTCGTTTTAGAAGAGAAAGGACAACTTCTATAGGAGCTTCCTCCACCCAACATGATCTCCATTCATCTATTGCTTTAATGGGTCCCATTTCGTCATCTGATGACAAACTCTAGGCATCTGGAGTATTTGTCAGAGAAGAATTTCCAGTTTCAAGAACAGCTACTCAAAGTATTTTTGAGCCAAAGTACTCTTTCTTTAGATTTCCACGAGAAGAAGAATGGCACCACAAAGCTTTTGTTTTCAAAACTCTCATGACCAAGTCAATAGATATCTACTCTTCAAGAACAGCTACACAACATCTTCTTGAACCAAAGTACTTTTTCTTTAGATTTCTACAAGAGAGGAATGGAACTATAAACCTTTTGCTTTCAAAACCCTCATGTTCAAGTCAATAAATACTTAAAGTTAGATCCCTGGGTGGCGCAGCAGTTTGGCGCCTGCCTTTGGCCCAGGGCGCAATCCTGGAGACCTGGGATCGAATCCCACATCGGGCTCCCGGTGCATGGAGCCTGCTTCTCCCTCTGCCTGTGTCTCTGCCTCTCTCTCTCTCTCTGTGACTATCATAAATAAATAAAAATTAAAAAAAAAGAAAAAAAATAAAGTCATTTTATAAATAAATAAATAAATAAATACATAAATACATAAATAAATACTTAAAGTTTATAAGGTTCTGAACTAAGGAGAAGATAGAGATTAGAGGGGTTGAGAGGGTCCAACTGAAACAGAAAGACAAAATGCCACATTTCTGCCTTCCAGTTGCTGATACCTGGTGGGGGAGAAAGACATGCCCTTAACAATCTGGTGTAAGCTGAGCTGTGCTAAGTATGAGGGAAGCTCCAGCTCTTAGAGGCTGATAGAGTTGTGGGTATCTGGGAAAGTTTTCTGGAGAACTGGCAATTCTGTTAAAGCTTCGAAGTCTGCAACAAGGTGGAAGAGAATTACAGACCCAAGAAGGAACTTGCACAAAGTCCCAGCAGCTTGAGATCTCAGATACCATGCTGGGAGGCAGGCTACACTGTGAGGATGCAGTGGGATGAAGTGGGAGATAAAACTGAGAAAGGATGGAAGGCTTTTCTAATTTCTTTGTGACTCTTTTTGTAATTACTATTTGGAGGGGCATAAACACACAGTCCATTCCCAGAACGTGTCATACTATCGTAACACTACCCAGAATCCAAAAGTTGATGCTAAAAGGTCCACTCGTTTCCCCCTGATAGCACCTCATCCCGTAGTGAGTCCATCTCAGGGGGTCCTAAGCCAATCTCCTCTCTAGAGCTCCTGGTATTCCTTCTCCTCACCATGGTTTTCTAGATGGGGGGCTAGCAAACCTTTTCTAAAAAGGGTCAGATAGTAAATATTTAAGGTTTCACAGGCCAAACAGTCTTTGTCACAACTACTCAATGCTGCTATTGTAGCACGAAAGCAGCCATGGACAATACATGAATGATCAGCGTGGCTATGTTCCAGTAAAACTTTATTTACTTATAAATAAAAGCAGACATAAGACCAAATTTGGACCGCTAGCTGTGCTTCAGGGATCCCTGTTACCAGTCTCAACTCCTCTGTCTTCTCCAAAGAATCATAGTTGTTTCTATTCTCTGTCTCCAGTCTGGACTACTAGTTATTTGAAACCAGCAGATTGTCCCACCTTGAGGGATCTAGGGAAGGATTTAATTTTGGAAGCAAAAATGAAAAGAAACTGGTGTTTTCTTATCTAACTCTCAAGATGAAGGATCTAGAAGACAAACTTTTTAGCATTTCTGTAGGGTGTTTTTGTGCTTGATCTCTCTCTCTTTTTTCTAGTTTTACCAAAGACATCTTTCTGCTACTGTAGTGCCTTTGGGCCAGGGCTGGAGAATATAATGAGCTGTATACTGTGTACCGGGAAGGAGGTCAGCCAGGAGTGAGAAGATGAGAGAGGAAGAAAAATACCTTTTTATTGTATTCGTAATCTCCAAACCTAGTTATTGAATGCCTATGATTTATCAATCTACTGATTTTCCTTTAGTTATTGTAACATAGGAACCAAAAAAATGAAGCATTTTAACTTTATATACAATGGGGAATCCTTGTGGATTTTTGAACAGAGGAAAGATGTGCTCAGAATTTCTTAAGGAATATAATTATGATAATAATGTGCAATAAAGACAGGAAGCAGAAAAACCAGTGGGCTTTAGTTAAAAAGTCTCAGTGACCACTAGACGTTTGAGAGGAGGGAGCGGTGAATGGGGAGAGCACAGTAGCGGAACTACTCCATATGGCATCGTAACGGTAAACATGTCTCCTGCACTTTTCAAAACCCATGGAATGTGCAACACCAAGGATAAACCCTAAAGTAAACCCGGGACTTCGGGTGCTCATGACACGTCAGTGTAGGTTTATCAACTGCAACAAATATATCATTCTGGCGCAGCCCTTGATAGTGAAGGAGGCTGTGCCGGTGGGAGGGAAGGGGTATGTGGGAAATCTCTGAGTTCTCTGTTCAATTTTGCTGTGAACCTACCATTGCTCTGAAAATTAAATTCTTTTTTTTTTTTTAGAGTCTCTGACAAGGAATAACCCCAGGCTTGTGTGCATGTCAGGTGGCATATAGATGCCATTGAAGGTCTGGCCAGGTACCATTAATGGGACCACAAAGACAAAATTTCCAAAAGGAGAGTATGGTTGGAGGAGATGTAAGAAGTTTGCCTTAAGACGATGGTCTAGACCGGGTGCCTCTCTGCGGCCAGGCAGTATGCACACTGTACCTTCCCAGACGGCCGCAGCAGGACTCCCCACCCAACACGGCCCTTCCCGTGTGATGCTGACGTTCCTCCACGGAGTACGAGGTTTTGTTTCTCCCCTTGAATCTTGGCAGGGAACTGTGATGCTCTGTGATGCCATGGAGTTTCCAAGGCTGGGATATGAAAGGCCATACGGAGTTCATCTAGTCCTCTTGGGACTCTCATTCTGGAACTTAGCCACGGGCCGTGAGAAAGCAGCGAGACCACGTGGAGGCCAAGTGTAACTTTCTGGCTGAGGTTCCCATTGAGGTCCCAGCCAATAGCCAGCATTAGTCTCCTGACATGGTAGGTGAGCCCAAGATGACCCCAGCCCCAAACACCATGCTCTAATGGCAGGAGACCCCAAGCAAAACCTGCCGACCCAAGCCCGGTCAACACCCAGAATAGTGAGAGAAAATAATAAAGGGGGTGCCTGGGTGGCTCAGCTGGTTAAGTGTCTGTCCTCGGCTCAGGCTGTCACCCCAGGGTCCAGGGATGAAGTCTTGCATCGGGCTCCCTGCTCAGCGGGGATGAAGTCTGCTTCTCCCTCTGCCCCTCCCTCCCTCATAGTCTCGCTCTCTTTTCTCTTTCTCAAATACATAAATAATAAAATCTTGGCAGCGGGGGGAAGAAAGCAATAAAAGGATTTCTGTTGTTTTGATGCAATTCCTTATATGGCAATAAATAGAGAAGCCCAGGTGGGTGGTTGTTGTTATTTAATAAACCAGTAGAAAATAATAGCTAATAATATCATACCTAGTTCTTATGTTCACTTTTTAATATTCTGATCAAATGGACCATGATCTCTTTTATGGATCACCTTATCGCCCACCTTTCTGCAGTGTGCTACCAGGATTGACAGGTTTCTGTTTTCCCCACAGCAGATGACCTACATAAGCCAGTGGCTGGGATAATACACATTATGCTCAAATTACTATCCATGTATTTAATTTAATTTAAATAAAAAACAAAAAATAAATAAATAAAAATAAAAATAAATAAAAATAAAAAACAAAGGGCACCTGGCTGGCTCAATCAGTTCAACCTGGGATTGTTGACCTCGGTGTTGTAAGTTCAAGCTCCAGGCTGGGTGTGGAGATTACTTAAAAATAAAATATTTTTAAAAATAAAAATAAAAAGTATTGCTCATCCCTCCAATATTGGAGGGATGTCCCATTCATTTTTAAGAGTAACTTTGCGGGAGCGCCCCGGGGGGCTCAGCGGTTGAGCGTCTGCCTTCGGCCCAGGGTGTGACCCCGGGGTCCCAGGATCAAGTCCCACATCGGGCTCCCCACATGGAGCCTGCTTCTCCCTCTGCCTGGGTCTCTGCCTCTTCTCTATGTTTCTCATGAATGAATAAATAAAATCTTAAAAAAAAAAAAAAAGAGTAACCTTGCAAAAATTACCTCCTTATTTTTAACATATTGAATTCATCGTTTACTTTTTTTTTTTTTTTTACTGATGCAGTCAAGTATCTCCTGGGATCACTCCCAATCTCGATAAGGCCCTGTGGCATGTACCTTAACCTAATATAGCAGCAATTCCAGTGACCTATCATTCACTTGGATGCAATGAAATGCATGACTTAACAGATCGCATTCTTGGGCTAATGCTGCTCCCCAGTCTGACAACAGGCAGCTGCGGGAGCTTGTCGAAGGCATAGAATGCGGCCACTCCTGCCTCCAGCCGACACCCGTCCTTTTCATTCTCTGCAAACAAATTCCTCTCCCACTTTAGGGCAAAGCGTAATATCACCTTGTTGGCTTCTGCTGCTAATTCCTTCCTCTCACTCAGTTTGAGAAGGGGGTATCCTTTCTATTAGAGGCCCAAATCTTCATCTCTTTCTTTTTAAGATTTTATTTATTTATTCATGAAAGACACAGAGAGAGGCAGAGACACAGGCAGAGGGAGAAGAGGCTTCATGCGGGGAGCCGGATGCGGGACTCGATCCCAGGACCCTGGGACCACACCCTGGGCCGAAGGCAGATGCTCAACCACTGAGCCTCCCAGGAGTCCCTCTCTCTTCTTAAGCCCACCCTTTCCCACTTTCTCAGAGACACTTCTCATAAATAATTCTCTCTGGTATCTTCAGCTTCTCCCTCTCTTCTGACTCTTGGCCCTTTGCTTACAAAATTTAAAAACTTTGCTATTCTAGAGATTAAGTCTTCCCTGTGCTCACATTCCTTTAGATGGCTCCCTATCTTCTTTTTTTCAGCCAACCTTCTTGAAATTGTTGTCAGGATTTGTTTTCCCTTGCTCAATTCCTATTCCTTGTTCTGGTCTCATCTGGATATTGACATCATTTGAATTGTTAGGTTCACCAAAGACCTTCTGAAATTATTTCCAGTCTTTCTGAACTTGATCCTTGTGTCTTTAGAGACTTTCCACCATTCCATCCTTTGGAAATAACCTATCTTCCCTGGTTCCCATATCACTCTCTCCTAATTGGACTTCTCTCCTTTCCTACCTTTCTTCCTTCTTTCTCTCAACAATATGCAGGGTCTCATATCAGTCAGTTCAAGCTGCCATACAGACTATCATGGACTGGGTGGCTTATAATCGAAACGTATTTTGTCACCGTTCCCAGATCAAGATACCAGTTGATTCAGTTCCTGGTGAGGGTTCTCCTGGCTTGAAAGTGGACACCTTCCTGTTCTGTCCTCACACAGAAGAGAACTCTCATCGTCTTCCCGTAAGGCCGTCAGTCCTATTAGATTAAGGCCCCTCACTTATGACCTCACTTAACCTTAGCTACCTCCTACATATCCTATCTCCAAATAAGGTTACATTGGAACTTAGGGCTTCAACATATGAACAGAGGGGAGGAGGGAACAGTTTAGTCCATAAACATATAATTTGTCACATAGAAAGTAGGAAGATGCACACCGTTCCATATTTGCTTATAGCAAAATCCCTCCAACGCCACCTATCACCTCTGCTGTCCTTGGTGAGTTGTTTGTTGGCTTTTGCTTTCTCACACCTGTTATTTCACAACCCAGGATGGATGCTACAGTTATAATGAACTCATCCTCAGAAGTCTTCCTTGAGAGGTTGAAAACAAACAAATCTATGTGCTGAGCTTTTTTTTTTATTATTATTTTTTATTTTTATTTTTTTTTTTAGCAAGAAAAGCAATAGCAGCCCTCAGACATCCCTATTTCTTCCTGGCCAGCACTATCTCACATGCTCATGGAAAATCCTGCCACTGGCAAAGGCAAATTTCCACGATTGGCTCAGCTTACTCACTATCCATTTTCCTGACACAATGGAGGTGACACAGCTCACTCCCATCTTCCTCACTATATGCTCTTGGTCTTCCTCGTAATGTCCTCTTACTTCAATTAGCCCCTGAAGTTCTGTTCTTCTCCAGGACTTCTTCCTTGGACTACTATTCTCTGTACACTCTTGTGCCAGATAATCTCATTTATCCCCACTGTTGGCATTAGGCCTTAAATATTATAAACCCTCAAATCCTTTCCTCTAGTCTAGATCTCCTCTCTTGACTAAGGTCATACATATCCAAAGGTCTTCCTGGCGTGTCCACCAGGATTTGCCACAGACATCTCAAAGTCAACATGTTAAAAAAAGAAACCATTAGGGCACCTGGGTGGTTCAGCTGATTAAGCATCTGTCTTCAGCTCAGGTCACGATCCTGAGGTCCTGAGATCAAGCCCTGCATTGGGTTCCCTGCTCAGCCAGGAGTCTGCTTCTCCTTCTCCCACTGCCCCTTACCTGCCTGTGCTCTCTCAAATAAATAAATAAATAAATAAATAAATAAATAAATAAATAAATCTTTTTTTAAAAAAAAAGGAAAGAGAAAGAAATCACTGTTTCTGTCCCTAATGTCACTCATTTTCCAGCTCTCTAGTATTTTCTCTGTTGTTTGGTGGTAGTACCCCAGAACCATTCACCCAAACAAACAAACCACTATCATCTCAGGTGCCTCCTTCTTCCTTCTACATCTAGTTGCAAATTCCTCTTGTCACCTTTTAACACGTCTCACAAATTTCCACCCTCCTTTCTTTTTTTTTTTTTTTTTCACCCTCCTTTCATCTCTACTGCCACTGCCTTCCCCCTGTGGTTTCATTTCCTACCATTTCCCTTTTGTCTCATTATTTATCAATCCAGGACCCACTTATGTTAATGCACATTTTTTGTTCATATTTCTTCCATCACTAATAAATGTTAAGGTACAAGAAGACAAGGACCTTCTCTTCCTCATTTTTGTACTCATTGCAATTACAGCGACCTGGTACATGATAAGCCCTCAGGAAACTAAGTTCAATTCAGCTGCCCCAACTCATATAAACAGAAAGAAAGCTATCTCCTTGCGCTGGGCTTTCTTTCTCATCTCAGCAGAAGATAGAGAAGAACCTCTATTGTTCACTTCCTTTGTACCTTTTCAAAATACCAAGTACAGACCTTTCCACTAGTGATGACAGAAGCATTAAAAATATTAATAGATTGGGATCCTTGGGTGGCGCATCGGTTTAGCGCCTGCCTTTGGCCCAGGGCGCAATCCTGGAGACCCGGAATCGAATCCCACGTCGGGCTCCCGGTGCATGGAGCCTGCTTCTCCCTCTGCCTATGTCTCTGCCTCTGTCTCTCTCTCTCTCTGTGTGTGACTATCATAAATAAATAAAAATTAAAAAAAACTTAAAAAAAATAAAAACATATATATATTAATAGATTAACTCCTGAAAGCAGTGATATTTTCTATTGTTGTGGATGAACAGGGCATTAATTCATTTTTCCATTCTGCATACAGTCTCTTTTTTGTCTGCAGTGCACATGGACTCCCCAGAATTGGTCACCATCAGAGTGTTTAATTTTCTAAAATGAAATCTTGGCTCATATCAGGTCCATAGTGTCTTCTGGATCTCATGTCTTATGATTTTGTGATTATAAGATTACTGAGAGAAGCAAGTTCATTTTGACATAAATAAACCCATTAATTGGGTAATGGAAGGTGAGGTCCCTGATGATATCCTGAAGTAATTGGTTCAAAAAATGTAAATAGCTTATTTTTAGCAAAATAGGATAAATTACAATCTTTGAAGTTTTCCAAGGCATGATTTTCTCTTTGGAAAAGACTATTTAAGAACAGCAATGTATTCCTTTGAATTTGGGTCAAATTTTGAACGCATAGCATCTATGATTATACGGAACTACTGGAATAAATTATAGCTACTTCCTTTCTTCAATGAAATTTTATCAGTATAATAAGTATTTTCAATTATTTAAGCTAAATAATTAAAACTAAGATGTGATTAAAATACTAAAAAAATCAATTGATCATACCACATTTAAATATATTTTGACTAAGTTGAGTGAAATTTGCTTTGCTTCTAAAAACAAGTTAAATGACTTTTAATTATATAAACTGGTGAAGTCACTCTGAAAAACACTATGGATTCAATTCAGCTGCCCCAACTCATATAACTCCTCAGAAGTTAAAAATAGAACTACCCTATGATCCAGGAATTGCACTATGGTATGTACCCAAAGAATATAAAATTAGGCATGTACCCAATTCAAAGGAATACATGCATCCTGATGTTTAAAGCAACATTATCTGCAATAGCCGAATTATGGAAACAGCCCTAGTGTCCATCGACTGACGAGTAGATAGATAAGATATGGTATACAGACACAGGCACACGCATACACACACTTGAATATTACTCAGCCATAAAAAAATTGATATGGATTGAACTGGAGAGTATTATGCAAAGCAAAAAGTCAGAAAAAAAGACAAATACCATATGATTTCACTCATATGTGGAATTTAAGAACCAAACCAAATGAGCAAAGGAAAAAACAGAGAGAGAGAGAGAGAGAGAGAGAGAGAGAGAGGCAAACTAAGAAACAGTCTTAACTCTACAGAACAGACTAATGGTTACCAGAGGGAAGGAGGATGGGTGAAAGAGATGATGGGGATTAAGGAGTATACTTGTTGTGGGAGCACTGGGAGTGTTGAATTGTACACCTGAAGCTAATTGTACACTGTATGTTAACTAATTATAATTTAAATAAAAACTTAAAAAAAGAAAAAAATGATATTTAATTACTTTGTTACAAATAAAAAATGAGCTATGCCTCTAGGAAGTTCTTATTTTCATCCCATTACTGACATTCTTCTTACTCTGAAAGTTTCATGCTTAAAATTATCATCTTTACTCATAAATTTGCCTTATATTTCTCAAGCTATGAGGAGTAATGTCCTTTCTGATCTGTTTAACTATATATAAACCACATGTTAATCTCATGAGGTCAAAAAACCAGACATAATTTCACAGATGAGGAAACTGTCACCTTTATCCAATATCATATGATTATGATGTGACAGAAGAGGAACAAAATTCAATATTTTTGATATTTTAATCTGGTGCTTTTTGAAACTTGGCAACCATTCCAAACTCAAAAAATAAATCTCCCTTTGTTTTTTGTAGAACAGCATTAGGACTGCACTTGAGATGTCCAGAGTTTAAAATTTCTTGTAGGATTTTGTTTACTTTTTTCTTTTTGCCATTTAAGTTTTGAAACAGCAATCCATGGGAAGTTATCCAAGGTTTATACAGTGAAAATTTTACTTCTTGGGACTTAGGAAAGTCTAGCCAATATTTTCAAAATAGGAAAAAAAAAAAAACCCTGTTCTTCATGTAATATTCATAAGACAAATGAATTTTTAAAACTTGCAAAGATGGCTCAGTTATAACTTCACAAAGTATATTTCAAAACATGTTAGAGGTCTTCTGCTAGTGGCCGTCACAAAGTAACTTGTGAACAGACTCCTCTTCTCACTGGAGACAACTATAAAGCTGGATGAAATACAGGAAATTATTATTTTGAGATGTTGGACAATAGGCAACTCTGATCTGTGATCCCTGAGAAAAAGAAACATAAGATGAACATCACAGTTATACCAGCTTTCTGCCTGGAGGCACTCTGCAAATGGTAGCGCAGGGGGAAGGAGTCAAAGGGAGTGCAGCAGTCCGACTGGGCTGAGGAGACAGATATCATCACTTTGGGCTACTGAGGTGGACACAGACAGTGGGGCAGGAATGGAGAGAAGGGAGTCATGCAGAAAAGAAACTCCGGAATTCTGCATATAGTCCCCCTTAGTCTTTGGCCCAATACAAAACTGTGTGTGCATGGGTCAATAATCTAGAATATGGAGCAAAGAATCAAATACTGAAGAAAGAAAAATTACTAGGGAAATATGAGTTGAACAACTCACTCAGACTGGAGAGATTTAAGTCATGACCAGTGGGAGTGGAGACACCTCATAAAATAACCCTGACATTCAACAGAGACCCAGGGAAAGTCATGCGAACTAATCTAGTTCCACAGTAAAAGGTACTCTAAAATTTTAACAAATATTAACAATAATCCTTGAAAGTGTCAGTTTTAATTAACTACTAGAACAAAACTCAGTATTCTATTAAAAACAATATAAAAGACATCTATTCAGCAACACAGCATCCGTAGTATCTAACATATAATAAAACTTGCTAGACATTGTAAAGAAGCAGCAAAGTGTGATGCAAAATCAAAAGAAAAGTTGGTCAATACAAAGTATAAATAGTCCAGTTTTAGAAACATGGGCCGAATCTCAATCTTTGAATGTTTAGTAAGTATACATTTTTGGGGAAGGATTATTTTCTAAAATACATAAAGTCATAAAGAGAAAATCTTAAAAGAAGTGAGGGGAAAAAATAACAGACTACATTTGATTGGCAACTTTAAAGTACTAAAAGGAAAAACAAAAACAAAAGAAAAAATAAACTCTAAAATCTTATGAAAACATCTTTCAAAACTGAAGGAAAAATAACTTTTAGACAAACATATTCCAAAAGAGACTGCAAACAACAGATAAGAACTACAAGATATATTAAGGAAAGTTCTCAGACCAAAAGAAAATGATATTAGGGATCCCTGGGTGGCGCCCGGTTTGGCGCCTGCCTTTGGCCCAGGGCGCGATCCTGGAGACCCGGGATCGAATCCCACATCGGGATCCCGGTGCATGGAGCCTGCTTCTCCCTCTGCCTGTGTCTCTGCCTCTCTCTCTCTCTCTGTGTGACTATCATGAATAAATACATTTAAAAAAAAAAGAAAATGATATTAGATGGAAATTCAGTCTACACAAAGAAATGGAGAATTCCAAAAACAGTAAATATGTAAATAAATATAAATGATTATTTTCTTTTTTAAAAAAGTTTATTTTTAGTAATCTCTATACCCAAAATGGGGCTTGAACTTGTGATCCCAAGATATCCCTGGTTATTTTCTTATTGCTTGATTCCAGAAAGATGGACATACACTATTGTAAATATATATGTACTTACATATATAATATGTTTAAATATAACATATATGTATATTTATTTATATTTCTATAGACTGTGGTATGTCACGGATGTATAGTAAACTGAAGGGCAGCTAGTTTTAAAAAATAAATAAAAGAAGCAAAGCTAAAAAACTTGTAGATGACATAAAATAGAATCCTAAATAAAACTTGATCCAAAAGAAAGCAGGAAAAGAAGAAAAAAGAAGAAAGATCTAGTGGAACAACAACAACAAAAAAGAGCAAATACAAGATGACACATTTAAACACAACCATATTATTTGATAATTACATTAAATGGGACTGACTTGAGTTAAAGGAAAAGATTATTAGACTGGATTTAAGAAAGAAAGATATGGCTTCTTACAAGAAAGAAAAGGATGGAAGAAGGAATTTCACTCAAGTATTCATCATAAGAATGCTGGGCTGCTCTGCTAATATTAGACAAATCAGACTTCAGGACAAAAAAATACTATCAGAGATAAAGAGGGACACTGCATAATGGAAACATGATCACTTTATCAAGAAGCCATTAAAATCATAAGCACGTACACTGCTAAACACAGAAATTCAATATATGCAATGAAAAACTTGATGGAAGAGAAGGGAAAATTGGAAATTCCATACTTCAGTTTTAGAGTTCAAGACTCCTTTCTCAAGAGAAGACAGAACAAGTATACAAAACACTCTGTGGATGTAGTAGCTTTAAACCACACAGTCGGCTAGCCTGACTGGCACAATACATATTTTTTCCCCAAATGATCATGGAGCATCTACCAATAAAAGACCATATGCTGTGCCATAAAACAAGCTACAATAAATCTAAATAATTGAAACCATACAGGGTATATTCTCTGATAGCAAAGTAATTATAAAATGATTTAAAAATAGATATCAGAAAATCCCCAAAGATTTGGAAATTAAGGAACCTATGTCATAAGACTTGGGTCAAGGAAGAAGTAGAAAATATTTTTAAATGAACGTTAATGAAAATACCACATATCCAAATTTGTGGGGTGCAGTATTCGGGAAGAATTATATATTCCTAATTATATTCCTTGATTATATAAAAAAGAGGAAAATACTAAAAGCAACGGTATTTGCTTTCCCCCCTGAGAATCTAGGGAAACACCTTAATTAGATTGATCAAGATAAGAACAAAGAAAACACAAATTATCAATAACAAGATGGAAGACAGGATATCAGTAATGATCTATAGACATTAAAGGAATGCTAAAGAAAGTACATGAACCACTTTATATCAATAAATCTAACAATTTGGATCAAAGGTAAAGTACTTGAAAGCCACAAATCACTAAAACTGACATAGAAGTAATAGAAAATATGAATAGCCTTACAATAATTAAAGATACATATTTTTATTCAAAAATCTTCCCAAAGAAAACTTTAGGCCCAGATGGCTTCGCTCATGGATTCTAACAAACAATTAAAGAATAAATAATATCAATTTTGCAAAATGTATTAGAACTCAAGATATGGTTCTTGTCTTTACTTCTTGATTTTTTTTAAGATTCTATTTATTTATTCATGAGAGACACAAAGAGAGGCAGAGACACAGGCAGAGGCTCCATGCAGGGAGCCTGATGTGGGACTAGATCCTGGACTCCAGGATCATGCCCTGGGCAGAAGGTAGGTGCCAAACCATTCAGCCACCCAGGGATCCCCTACTTCTTGGTTTTTAAGAGAGCACTAGTTTTAGAGATTGGCCCAATATCTAAATGGTATAACTATTATTAAAAAATTTATTAAAAATTGGGTTGAGGACCTAGAACTAAATCAAAACAAGAAATCTAATTCAAAAGTACCAATGCTTGGATTCTTCTCTGAGCTGGGGAGTGCTAAAGCCATCATATTGGAGAGTTCAGATAGGGTTTACTGTGCTTGGTCACAGTCATTCTATGTAGAGTTGAAGCTACTCAACCCTAGTTACCAACCCATTTTTTTTATTCTCTTTCCTATGAGTTATCTAAACTTGCTGCCTCTACTTTCTCTACTCTCATTCCCAGCAGAGGCATCTAACTCAGTCTGGATGTCAAGGAAGTTCCTGTGAAGAGGTGATGCCTGTGATGAACCCTGTAGGATGTACATGTGTTCTATGCAGAAGAAGCAGGCAAAAAAGCTAGAAAGGCACTGTGGCCAGTGACCAAAATGAGAAAACTGACATGTTAAAGAACTGTAAGAGGTGCCTCTGTATTGGACCAAAAACCAGTAAGAGTAGTAAGTCAGAGGCACATCCCGAATGTGACATTCTCTTGAGGCTTTTATCCTCAAAAGTAGGAAGCATTTGAAGGATTGCAAATATGGTCAATTTTGCACTATAGAAAGAATACTCTAAAGAGTGCACTGGAAGGGGAGTAGACCTGTTCCTCAAATATCATGGGTTCAGTGCAAGATGATGAGGGCCTAATGCAAACTAGAGACAGTAGAAACACAGAGAAGGTGATATTTGGTACAGGAACAGAATCCATGGGATGCCATGATGGATGGGATGTCAGGAGTAGGAAGAGGAAGGAGTCTAGCTGATTCCAAGGCCTTCCGTTTCGTGGCTGTGTAGATAGTAGGTCATTCTCTAACACAGGGGTCCTGGTAGGAGACAGAGCAGCTACTATGCTTGCACTTGTGAACTGATGAAGTTTGAGATAAAATGTGGAGGGTCTGGTAGGCACACGTATGTATCTTGCACTCAGGAAAGAAGACTGGGTGCTGGTATTTGGGTTTGATCAACAGAGGAATTCAAGTGCACCCATGGCATACATAAAATGAGAAAAAAAGGTTCGTGTGGCTGTGGAAGCCTCATGAATAGATGAGACCCCAAGGATATAGAACAGGACATTATCTAAAAAGGGTCCAAGTAGGATTTTCATTTTATATTTATGAATTCATTGTTTCTATGTAAGCAAACAACCTTCCTTATTCCAGATCCAACATGTACATTCCTAACTTCTGACGGTAATTTCAAGGCTGACTTCTTTTGATAACAAAGGAAACTATTTGAACAACAATAAAAAGAAACTCACAGTGATTATTTCTAGATTATAAAATACTGAGGAAAAACATTCAGTGTAGGTGTGCTAATAATGGTGGCACTGTACTTGGGCGAGGATCAATTCTCCTTCGGTCCTTGACTTTTACAGTAGACACCTTCTCCTCTACAAATACCACTCCCAACACTTCATCCTTCCCCTTTTCCACTATCATAGTGATACCTCACAAAGTTCTTTAAAGCTGTAATGCAAATTTACATCCACTCTTCAACATGACACGTCAATAGTCTGATAATAAAGTCAGAATGGGATTTACTGTGAAGCTATTGACACTTGCCTTGTATTCATTTGGTTGGATGGTTTTCTAATATTAGCAAAGGTAAGATATCTTTATATTCTTTTTCTGAAAACGGTCTCCAAACTATATGAGCTGCAGCACACTTGTACCACCCCTGGATAAGGACAAAAAGCCAAATGTTACAGAATGAATGAATGAATCAAATCAATCCAATATTTTTAAATTCATTAAATAAAATTAATAAATACAGGAACTGGGCCTCCCACTCGGGTCTTCTGATATCAAGGCCCATGGCCTTTTCACAACAGCAGGACCTCTCCGTTGTGGCCACCCTTTTGAATAGCCCAATGGGCATCTGGGTTGAGAATCATTGCCTTACACTACCTCTGTTAACATTTCCTAAATTTTTATACAGAGTTGACAATTCCAAAAATACATTCTCCAAAGGCAAAATACCAAGACAAAGAAATGGAGTCTTTGCATTTCTTTTTAAATCATCAGTTCACTGAAGATTCAAATGTGCCAAGTATTACGACCATTTATTCATACAAAGAAAGTTATTTTTTTTTATCTGGAAAAATCTTAATACAACAGACTATTTATATTCTGCAATCAGTTCTTGATAATTTTTCTGACTTGGAATACATAATTAATATCTAGCAACTCTCTGTTTGTTGTAATCTACATAAGTTTGAATCGAATTATTTCCTATTCACGTTTTTTTCAATTGTCCTTTGAGCCTTCACCAAGGGCCACCAGCCCCACGGTGTGTTGTCTCTTGCCGGACATTCTAGACATGAAGAAGTATCTCCCTCAAAAGGTGAGCTTTTATAAACTGCCATTCCCGAGTCCAAGCCTTAACATTCCTTGTGAAAACTATTTTTTCAATATTTTCAACAGTTAAATCCCATCTCTAACAAGGGGCAGGGAGAAGCAAGAGCAATTATATGTGAGAGGAATTATCTGACTAGAGCATTTTCAAATTCCTCTGGGATTCTTCGAGCAGTTTGCGTTTGTTTGTTTCCCTCTTTATCCATTTAAAGTGGCATTTCTTACCTTCCATGTACAATTTCTTTTTTCTCATTTTAGACAATTCAGAGGAAACTGTGATGTAGTGAAGAGAGTAATTAAATGAAAGACTTGGATTTTGGTCCCAGTGGAAGAGCTGTGTAAGATTGGCCACGGTGCTTAGACTCCCTGAAGGTCAGGGTTTTTTTCTGTAAAATTAGAATATAAGCACACATCCTAGGGTACCTGGGTGGCTCAGTTGGTTGAGAGGCCAGCTCTTGGTTGTGGCTCAGGTCACGATCTTGGGGTCCTAGGAGGGAGCCTCCATGCTCAGCAGGGACTCTGCTTGAGACTCTCTCTCCCTCTCCTTCTGCCCCCCGCCCCCGACTCTCTCTCACATACACATTCTCTCTAAAATAAATAAATAAATCTTTAAAAAAAATGCTTCCTGTCTAATTCATGCAACCGGTAAATGACCGATTGTTTTATTTGACAGGGAGATATCTGGTACTGGGAGTCTTTGACTGCAAAATTTTTGGCTGAATACCTTCACTTAGAAAACTATGTCCTGATGTATATTCCAAATAAACAATCTATCCAACGAAGCATTTCACTTGAGTGTTATAACCACAAGAGGCCTGATGTCTTTCTTCACTAATTGGAAATGATTATATACACTCAAAATGTCCTTCCATTTAGAAAACGTCTCCTGGAAAGATATGTATTAGCATAATTTGAGAATATGATGTTCCTGAAGGGTTTAAAATCTGACTGACATTGAGTGATTTTAAGAACCACTATTGATTCCCGGATATGAGTATCCACAAAATTATTTCCTTGTATAATATTATTTCTCAAAGTTACTTGACCCAGTATCTCCAAACGTATGATAACACAAATCACAGCAAGGGCAAAATGGACATTTAAAACTAGAGCATGGGACGCCTGGGTGGCTCAGCAGTTGAGCGCACCTTCCTTCGGCCCAGGTTGTGATCCCAGGGGTCCTGGGATCGAGTCCCACATTGGGCTCCCAGCAGGGAGCCTGCTTCTCCCTCTGCCTGGGTCTCTGCCTCTCTCTCTCTCTCTCTCTGTGTGTGTCTCTCATGAATAAATAAATAAAATCTTTAAAATAAATAAATAAAATAAAATAATAAAATAAAATAAAACTGGAGCAAAGACTGATCAGTTTAATCAATGACTGATTAGAGTCACCGAACGTGGCAAGAAAGACAGAGATTCTCTCATAAACGAAATCTCTCAGCTGACAGATCACGAACATGAGACGAAGTGGTTTCGTCAAGAAGGTGTTCTGTTGTAGAATTGGGAGTAGAACCTAAATCCCTTTAATCAAAAGGTAGGGCTACATTAACTATTCCATTTTTAACCATGGAGCCATTTCCCCCAGTTTTCAAGCTAAAATAGCAAATATTTAAGATTGCAGGGGGCAGGCAGGTAGTATGTTCAAAATATAAGGGGGCAAAGCATTTAGGTTTTTATCAAAACTTTACCAAAGATATCCATGTTACAGCTTGATATCATATGAGAGATGTCCATTTAGTATCTTGGTTCCAAGCATATATTTTCTATTAGAATATTAGAGCCTAGTTAAAACATATTTAATTTAGGTGCTTACTCATATTTGCAGTACTAAACTTAAGTTGGGATTTAATTATAGAAAGCATTATACTAAATTAATCTCATTGGAGTTCATTTCATTATTCTTACGCAGCAAATTTCAAAAAAATTAACTTAAAGAAAAAAAAAAACTAGAACAATCTCATATAAACTCTTTCCCAGTGGATCGATCCATTTTAAAATCCACTAAACAGCCTGATGAGGCAAACGTTTTCCCTTACTCAGGCCAAGCTAGGTGCACATTTTCAAAGTAATGATTACCAAGATGTTAGCATCATTAAATACTGTCAATTCTGCACAATTGCATGTAGGGTGTTCTGGACATTTTTAATCTGGACAAAATGTAAAGCAGGGGAAATCACCTAGAAAATTTAGCAGAGATAATCTTGTCTTTGCCACTGGAGTAGAGGATGAGGCATTATACTATACTCTGGCATTGCACTGCAGCTGTTCCCAAATTCTTATGTGGCAGTTGCAAATAGGAATGCTTTCCTCATAAATATTTAACTCTAAGGTTATGGCCCCTTCTTTGAGAAGTAGACTTCATCCCAGTTGTTCACTCTTAAGAGAGGATTGCAGTAGGGGGATGAAACTTGAATATCAAAATAAAAATTATTTTTTTCTGATAAAGAAAATAATTTCCAAACATCATGATGGTAAGAGAGCATGATTATGCGTAAGTCCCAGCTCTATCACTAACAAATGCTGGGGAATCCCTCTACCCTCCCAGGGACTCATATCCCTATGGCCAGACTACGCCAGCTTTGAAACCTCCCAAACATCCAGCTTCATGGCTCAAAGCAGGCTGCTGGTTCTTCAACAATGGCTAAGATTACATCAGAAGTCAATTTTTTATTTTGTTATATTCAGTACAACAACCTTCTCTCTGTGAGTGAAGAAATGAATGAATGAATGAAGTATGAGACAAGGGAATGAGAAGGCTGGATATGTATTCACTCATTGTTAGAATGGCTAATACCCTAGGGGCACCTGGCTGACTCAGTTGGTTGAGCATCTGACTCTTGATTTCGGCTCAGATCATGATCTCAGGTCTAGGGATCAAGCCCCACATCAGGCTCCATGCTCAGTGCGGAGTCTGCTTGGGAATCTCTCCCTCCCTCTGCCCCTCCCCCTGCTCATGCTCCTTTTCTATCCCTCTCTAAAACAAATAAATACAATAATAATAATAAAATAAAAAATAAATATAAAAAATATAAATAATAAATAAATAAATAAAACAAATAAATAAAATCTTTTAAAAAATGGCTAATAACCTAGATACCTAGATTACCACAAGATGTGTCAGATTCAACAGCGTAAATGAAAAGCCTACCATTTGAGGCACGTTATTTTTGTGGGACACATTGTTTGATGCTTTCTATTTTATTTACACAGAAAGGGCAAGCTTTACTTTTACATAAAATCCACTCAGAAAACAAAATTGATGAATTCTGAGCAGTGTGACAGGAGGGATTTAACTTTCTGCAGTAGGATTCATCTGGTGAGTTTCCATCCATTTTTGTTAGAGATGACTCATCCACTGTAATCGCTATGCTTCTAGAAAGAACATGGGGCCAGGAGATAGGAAGGCTGGATTTGTACTCCCCCACCCTGAAGGAAGGGATCACACCTTTCTTGTTTTACTTTGCATTTCTAGAACTCAGCTTAGTTCCTGGCACAGAGGAGCACTTCAAAAGGCGACAACTTCTATTGTTGGCTCTGAGGCCTCTTAGATAAGTGCCTCCGGGTCCTGTGCACCTTTGGAAGCAAAAGCTGAGGCAGAGCTGTGTGCTGGGGCTTTCTTAGGAGGGATAACCCCATGACCTTCAGAATTAAAGAGAAAATTGAAGAAAGCAAACTGAAGGCAGGACATATGCTACTGAGCCAGCAACAGCTGCTAAGAAAGACACAGGTGGTTCCCAGCGAGGGACGCCGTCCAGATGAGCCATGTAGAAGACCTGAGCCTCAGGAGCATGTACCAGGGGAGAGAGATTGTTTTCCACTTCCTACCTGTGTCTCCTCTCTCAATTTTCCCCGTGGGGCACTGAGTCCCACACACCTGGTGGTGTCACCTGGCCCTGCTAGGCAGCTGCCGGAGCTGCCCCACCCGCATCGCCTATGGCACAGTGCTCACCCGAGCCCAGAAGTACTGGGAGGAGGTACAACCAATGGCTAAGCTGAGTTGAGCTTTGGTACAGGAGCAGCTCTTCCAGTCATCATGGAGCCCATGCCAAAGACCAAGACCCCCAGAGCACCCACCTCTCTGGGCTTAGAGGGTCACTGAACCCTCTCCACTAATGAAACAGCTAAGTTGCAGGGGGCAGGAAAAGCTAAGTGAATCTGGGGAGGTGATAAACGGGGTCAGGGACAACGTGTCATTTTAGAAAAATACCTGACTTAAGGCTCAGCTTCAACTCTAAAATGTTGATCATATATTCATCGTCACATGTTATAAGGTTGTCAGGAAGATAAAAGGAGACACAAGAAACTTCCATCTTCTCGTCCCCCCGCCTCTCTTTCTTGAATCTACCCCACAAACCTATGCAGAAAGAGTACACCTACCCACCATCTCCCCTTCACCAGGAGCTGCGAAAAAGAGGTCACATGGCCAAACTGGTATCGCCAACCTCAAGTACACTCTCATCATTGACACTTCACCTTCCTGCTTTCCCCACGATGCTCATTCTCCCTTTGCAGCTTTCCTCACCTTCCCCTCTGCTCTCTGCTCTCAGTGCCCACCCCTGGCCAGGACACCAGCAGGTTTTGTCAGCACTGAAGGTTATACAGTATTGGGAGTTCCTTTTAAGAAAAAAAATTACAAACATAAAATTCAGTATGAAAGTAAATATTCATTTCAAATGAGCAAAGAAAGCACATCAACTACTGCAGACTAGGGGTCCTTTTACTTTTCTTTTCTTTTCTTTTCTTTTTTAAGACTTTTTAAATTTATTTACTCATGAGACACACAGAGAGAGAGAGAGAGAGAGAGGTAGAGACTCAGGCAGATGGAGGAGCAGGCTCCATGCAGGGAGCCCGACGTGGGACTCAATCCCAGAGCCCCGGGGTCACGCCCTGGGCCTAAGGCAGACACTCAACTGCTGAGCCACCCGGGCTGCCCCAGGTCCTTTTTCTTTTGCGATCTCTTTACACAGTTTAGCAGAAATGCTAACTGACTGCAACGTGATTTATCTTCCTAACCTGAAATACCCAACAGCAGTGTTTCTCAAACCTTAAAGAACCTACAGACGTCTGGGGAACTTGGTCAAATGTAGATCTTGATTCAGGGGGTCTGGATGGGCTCTGAGACTCTACATATCTGATAATCCCCAAAGGCAGGGCCAGGTGATATGAATCTGGTCTGGCCACAAACTACACTTCAAGTAGCAAGGCTCCTAACTCTTAGCATTTGCTGGGGCCATTACAAGTGAAGGTTCTGGAAGCTTAAACCTCATTAATTTCATTACCTTCAGATGCAACACCCTCCCTCGAATTCCAAACAAAGGGGCAGTTCAAAATGTCGGTGGAGGTGTTGAGAAAGTGAACTGCTGTGGGAACCGGGTGAAAGATCCCTTTCCAATTCTTGCTTTCAACATAACTGAAGGAAAAACTAATCTTTTTATCAAGTAAGAGATTATTTAAGATGATGTTAGATACACATAATCTGATTTTTACCATATAACTCAGACAGCATTTCAAGAATTTAGTGGTATTACTAGAACAAAGTCCTTCCATTCTTGTCTTATTTCTGTGAAAATGTTTCTCAGGGATTATATCAATGAAAGTAAAAAATGGGAAAAGTATTGATGCAGAACTTGGTCTCATTCTCACAAAAAAATACTGAGCCACAGATACTTAAAGTACCTAGAAAAAAACTCAGCATCTGTCTCATTAACAGATAAATTTCCAGTAACTTTTATATGTTTAACAATTATTTATTGAATTTTATAATGTGGTATATTGTTTTGACCAATTATATGCAAATGTTAATCATAAAAAGAAATCAATCCAGAAGAAAAATATTTAATACTTCAAAGTTTATGGTCACAGGACTTTTTAAAATTTAATTTTAATGTCTATATTTTATTGCAAAGACTGCTAAAAAAATTGCAAAATATAAAGATATATTATGATAAAATTCTGTAGAAGAAATCAAATGAAAAGAAGATTATATGGGGGAAAGAACAACATAAAATTTCCAACATGTTCATGAATATTTTAAGTGAATTGCTAAATATCAAATTGTGATTGCATACTGATTCCACTAAGTATATTTTAAAGGATCACACAATAGTTTTATCTTAAAATTTCAATAATTACAATATGCCTGTGGTAGTATGGTTTATATTAAGAAATCTATATTTGGTATTTGTCACCATTTCTGGCACACAGCTCCTAAAACTCTTGGGATTTCCTACGTGAGAGAGTTAATGAGGTGGCTTTGGGAACCCAGTAAGAATGAGCACTGGTTGCTAGGAGAACCATGTGAACAGAAGGTTGGAAATTTCAATCCCATGCATGATCCCTAACCTCCAGGGAGAGGAGAGAAATTAGAGATTGAGTTCAGTCACCAATGGCCAATGACTTAATCAATCATGCCCATGTAATATGGCCTCTATTAAGACCCCAGAAGGACAGGGTTCAAAGATCTTGATGGTCGGTGAACATGTGGAGATTTAGGGAGAATGTCATCCGGGAGGGCATGGAAGCTCTGAGCCCTTTCTACATACCTTGCCCTGTATAGCTTGTCCATCTGGCTTTTCCTGAGTTATATCCTTATAGAATAAACTGGTGATCTAATTAGTAAAATCCTTCTCTGATTCCTGTGAGCTGCTCTAGCAAATTAATTCAAACAAAGCAGGGGTTGTGGGAACCTCTGATTTATAGCCAGTCGGTCAGAAGCACAAGTGACACCTAGGCTTGTGATTGGCATCTGAAGTAGAGGTGGGGGCAAGGAGAGATTCTTGTAGGACTGAGCCCCTAACCTGTGGAATACGATGCTATATCCAGGTAAGTGGTGTCAGAATTGGATCATAGGACCCAAAAGAATGCATAGAGATAGAGAGATGATAGATGGATAGATAGATAGATAGATAGATAGATGATAGAAATTATTTAAAATTATGATGTGAAAGGCTGTCAACATACAACTGTGACAGAGGTACACATTTCCCCAAACTTGGTATAGAGTTTCTGTAAGCACGTTTGGGCATCACAGCTCTCGGCAAGCTGCCTCCACCTCTCGTCGCTCTACCCCCCACTGCAGTCTGGCTCTGATTTATCCTCAACAAAGCCACGCTTCCTCAAGGCACCAGTGCTCAGCACTTTATGAATCAAATGGACACCAGCCGTATTGGATTAAGGGCACCCTCTACTCCAGTATGAACTCATCTTAATCTGCAATGACTCTTTTTCCAGATAAAATCCTATTCTGAAGTACTCGGGGTTAGGACTTCAACATACATTTTTCAGAGGACACAAGTGAACCCAAATAGGGACACAGTGACATGGTTTTCTTTGATAAACTCTGAAAACCCATTCTCTTCTCTTGATTCTCCAGGTCCTCCTACCTCACTGGACTCTCAGTCTGTCTCTTTTGCTGGCCCCTTCTCTGGTACCTGACCACTCTGGTGGGTGCCAAGGCCCCTGGCTCTGAGCTCACATCTTGCTATGCAATCTCTCCTCATGGAAACCATCCATGCCCAGCACTTTGCAGCCCCTCATGGCCAATTATCTCTTATCCTAACGTCTCTGCTGAGCCCCAGACCCACCACCCACCTGTCTACTTCCAATCACCTCTAGTTATCTCACAGACATCTCTAACCTCGTGGTTCCCAAGTTAATATCCCCATCTCCACTCTCATCTGCTCTCCCTTCAGTTCTCTGTGTCTCAGTAAATGCCACCCAAAAATCCCCAGTTGCGCATGTCAGTAATCTGATAATCATCCTGGATATCTTTCTCCTTAAAATATATCCCAAATCCACAGAGCACTCTTGGTTTCCCTTGCCAATTCCCTAATCCAAGCCACCATCATCACTCTGCTGAAAACATTGCTCTTTGGGTGAAATCCAAAGTCTATTCAAAGCCTTCAAGATCCCACATGTCATAATTAATTATTTAGACAAATGCACCTGTACAAGACTTTACTGTTAACTATATTTGATTAAAGCACAGACATTATCAAGTTAAACGTTTACTTGTACACTTCAGTTCAGTAGAAACAAAAACTCCAATTATCATACATACAGGGTCCCACACGACACTAACCAGTTTTGCATCCATTAGAAACTTTACTTCTGCACTCCTTTGACTTTCAGGTTATATAAATCTCTGTACCACGATATCTTTTTCCAATCAATATTATGATCCTTCCAGTTCATTAATTAACAAGAATAAAATTTTTGACATGTGCTCTTTCTGTATATGAATGAGAATAATATTTTTAACTGTCCAAAAATCAGACTTTGTTTGGAGATGGTCAAACATGTCCAAGTAGGTGCCAGAACAAATTAAACTGTGTTGTCCAAGAAGTGCTTCTCAATGGGCTTATCTTTTCTAGGCCCCCAGAGGGATCTTTAGCACGTTACAATTTTTACTTTTGTTAACTCTGTTTCTTCTCTTTTTCTCCTTAACTTGATGCCGAGTCCTTTCTTGTGCTTTTGGATCCTGGCCAAATTTGGTTCTGTTTCTGGTTTGTGTGGGAAGCTACAAGCTCCTGTCCAAGTGGTTATGAGCTTGAATGTAGCTGATAGGCTAGCAGCAGCAGCAGGAGCATTAGGAGAATGATGGATGGGAATCTGGTTTAATGGCTTGACCACTTGGCGAGCTGTGTCAGTTGAGATGGTGAAGACAACAGAGTATCCAGTTTGTTAGTCTTTTCTTTTCCTCTTGCCTGTATGAGACCTCAGATGAAGGACAGTTATTTGAGAGCTAGACAGTTGTGGTATCATGTCTGTGTTCAATCTGACCTGTGAGACCTAGAATTACATGTCCTTTGGATACCTGTGTTTCTCAACCTGAAAAAGGCCTCCACTTCTCCTAAATATTCTCCTACCACCAGGGGTTACTATTAGATAAAAACACTCTTAAATTAAAGAATTTCTGTCTGATTGGTTTACAGAAATAAATGTGTACTTATATGTCCCTGATAAAAATCATTTGTCAAAGTTTCCAGAAAACAAAGGAACTGAGTTTCTACTACTTTTATTATGCTAGCCTTTTAAGTAAAACAGAACAACAACAACAAAAAGAAACACTGGCTCACAAACTTCTTTTAAAAAGGAATTCAAATTCCCATATTTAAAGTGAATCTTTGGACAAGTCAGACTTACTTAATAATTTTTATTTTTAAAAATAATACCAATTATATGGCTTTTCCTTGATAGTATCAGTGCTATCAGTGAGGCACATAATGCAAACAAATTGGATTGCATTTTTTAATTTGTTTTTTTTTAAGAGCCTAGTTAACCTGACTTCTTAAGTGATTTATATCAGTTTATTGATCAGATAACTAACATCTATAAAATGCTTAGGAATGTAAAAAACATAAAATTATGTGTTCAACTAATCTGAAACATGATTCTAACACTTTTATAACAGTAATTATGTTTTGTAGTATGTCAGCTTGAAAATAATTTCCATGGTGCTTAAGTAATTTTACACCCTAGACTCCAATTAAACTAAGTCAATTAATGGAGAATCTTTGTATATCAAGATAATTTCTGTCTGAAATAAAATACTGAAACATAGGTAACTAAGCTTTATATATATACACATATATGCTGAATACATACATCCTATTATATATATCATATATATATATGATCAAGGCTTCCCAAAAATATAGCCATTCTATAGTTTAGAAAAACCAAGATCAAAAGTGAACTGAGTTAGGATATCCAGGACTCTCTTTAGGGCAGATGCAGGGGTCTTCATGAAAGCAAATGGCTAACCCAAGATCATCAGAATAAAAATTAATTACATTGGACTGAATGAATTGATGAGTCAATAATGTTAGTTTTGATTTTAATGTTCCATTTTCTCCTGGCTAGAGTTTGTTCTCTTTCTTCTAAGAGAAAGATGGAGTGGAGCAGAATTATTCTGCTGAGACTCTTTCTCTCCCCAACCCATTCCGTTCCTATTTCTAAAACACTTTCCCTTGTTTTTCTCACTATCCATTCATAATGCCAATGGCCAGTAGATACTGAGACACAGACTCAAGAAAACCCAAGTTCACAGTACTCAATTGTTGAGGCCCTATCTAGACCCTTGCTATCAGGGTTGTCTTAACTGACCTTATAATATGTTGGCTATTGTCTAAATGACCTCTTGAAAAGAAGATACATTTTTTTGGGAAAAAAATGTTGAATGTTTCCATAACTTTGACACAGAAACAAAATTTATTTCAAATGAGATAATTTATAGAAAACCCTTCTTTTGATAAGTATTCAAATTTATTGATAATCATCAATAGTAGTAATAGTAAGATAATCATCATACTAAGACATTTTAATGGCAAAGCCAAAAATACCTGGTACTTTTTCCATATTTCCTATTTGAGTATTCCAGTCTCACACTTATTTTTTAACTCTTCTTGCATTCCTATTAGCCTCTCCCCATCCCCTAATACACACGTCCAAGCATTTGACCTGCCCTTTGGAATGTACTACCAAGATAGTAGCTCTCCTGTTTTCCCCCTTTGCTCTCCACTCCTACGGCTGCCAAATCAGTTGAGGACAGAGTTACATCTAACCTCTACCGTGGTATTGTCCTAACCCATCTGCCTGGCTCCAGTGTCATCACTCCTTCAACCTAGCTCTTCGCTCTCTCCATTCCCAACAAGCTACTGCCTTAATTATGTACATAAAACCCATCTATGATCACATAACTACTCTGCTCACAGACTAAAACTCAAATCCTATCTTGGAACCTCAAGACCTTCTACCATCTGGTCCAACCTTCATCTTCTTTTGTTTATAGGTTTTTAGATTCCTCACACTTTCCAAATCTTCTACTTCTGTTCACAGAGCTCCCTTTGCTTAGAAAGCCCCTCTTTCCTCCTACCCACACCCCATCTGTGTTTTCACATGTTTAAATGATGCCTTGTCCACAGCTTTCTCTAAAAGTGTTTTCTGATCCTTCTTATGTCTGTTAAGAAAAATTGTCTAAAACTTTACCTAGAAACATTCCTAGAAACATCGAACTTAACCTTCTACTCTGTGTATAAGCATTCACTGTCCTTGCTTCCTCCTTGGTGTCCATGTATTCCTTTGAGCTAATAATGCCTCTACATTGATAAGCTTCAATTCTCATAGGAGAATTTTAAAATGTTTTCCTGTTTCCCATTTTCTCAACTGATTTTTCTTGGGATTCAGGATTTAGAATAGCATCCCCAAGAAATGTAGCTTAGGAATTCCCATATGAAAACAAACACTACTTTCAATGTCATGTATAGTAGGCTCCTATTAAGATTATTTAATCATCTCAGGGAATGCTTGCATTTGAGTTTGGTGCTTACTATTAATTAAGACCTTAGACTGTGTGAAAGTGCATATTTACTTGTAGATTTTATTCTGCAAGAAAACCTAATTCTCAAGGTTATAATTTTCCTGCCCTGTAGGACATTAACTAATTTTACATCTAACCTACCCATCACATTTTAACATTCTTTTCTCAAAGTGCCAATAAATACCCAGTTCCTCAAAATGATCTTTGGCCCAGCTTTATCATTTTAATGGTTCCCTCACTAATGAGTTAATAAAACTCTGACTCATGTCATTCTATATTTGCATGAGAATCATGTTTTTAACTTTTTAAAAATTATACTTTAACACTATCATTTGGAGGTACTTTATATGATTCCTTTTAATTTGCATAAAATCTCCCTCACTTATAGTTTTCTCTGCCATCCATCTCATCAAGGTATTAGCTCTTGGAGGTCAGGGTCTTAGAAAAATTCACCTTTGAATTCTCTAGAGATTTTATATGGTGTCTTGCAACTGGGGATGCCCAATAAATATCTGCCAAGTGCAAGGGGAAGTATAAATGAAATACTCTTTTTTACATAAAGTATCTTAAGAAATCTTTTTAATTGGCAAAATTGTTCTTTCATATCTATTTAAACACATAGATTCCATCCTCATAATTTATTAGAAACTACACTTCAGACGTAAATTAGCATGTTAGCTTTGACATATTCTTTTAATTTTATTGTCTAGGCAGCTACAATTATCACTAAGAAAAAAGGTCCAGTATGTTTAAGACCATACTTTTAATATTTGTTCTCATAAATAATTGGGTCACTCAAAATAAATGATCAAAATAATTAAGTATTCATTGAAAGCAGATAGGAAAATTTCCAATATAACTTTGTATAACAAATATGTCTGATTAATATACAAAAATAATTAAGGCAATACTTTATGTCCTAGTTTCCTTTTAATTTCCACCAGGTTCTTGAGGCATGAGACCATCTGCATCAACATAGTTTAGCCATTGAGACTGAAAACTGAGACCACCTAAGTTAATATGACCTGATTGTCCCAGGTTATTCATGCCCTGGAAGATAAGGCTGGAAACCAAAACTTAACTTCACCATTTGCTTCAAGAAATGCTTACAAGCCAATTTATCAAGGCAGTTTGCTCATCTGGGTAAACAGCTCTCCTGTCAAAACAAAGATTTGTTCACCTACTCGAAGAATTTGCTCATCAGAACTTTGCTTTGCCATGGTCACCAGACCCACTCAGTCGCTGCTTTGAAAGACCAAAAATCCCAGACCTCAAAATCCTTCTAAAAGAAATTCTTCCCTAACTTCTTCCCTTTAAGATAAGGTGACCATCCCCTTTGCTGCGGGAAGTTTAGTAACTTTAGCTTTGCTTAATCACCTGGTCTTTGGGCAGATGCCAATTAACAAGTTATAATCAATGATCACAAAAGAATCATCTAGTACTTAAGAAGCTAGTTTTGTATCAAGCTTTATGATAGTTTTCAAGTTATTCTGTTGTTAGATTTCAAATTATTCTGTTGTAACTCATTGGTTGATACTGAATATTGCATGTGAAAGGATATGGTTAGGCCACTAAAGGATGTTTGGAAGGTATAGATGACAATGTTACAGAAATGTGATCAGAACAATTCTGGGCAAGTGGTATGTCTTCCTTATGCCTCTGTATGACCATGCCATGCCTCCCATACAGAAGATGGAAACATCATTGGGTTTGAAATGGTTGGACACTCCATCCTACCCATGCAATGCTTACTGCTCAGAATTGGCTCCAGACAAAATTTTAGAATTGTTTATCTTTGAAATTTCAATTTTCTCTTTATGGTTTTTCTTCCCTCCACACTTTGAGGAACACAAAGCTTTCCTGTACGCCTTGTGCTCCTATGTCTCATAAGCCTAGACCTTGTAGTCGCTCACACTTTGGTATGACTGGGTTTCCAATAGCGCTTTATCCTCCCTACTTCACCTCAGCACCTGCCTTAAAAATCTAGTCATTAGCTGTGCTGGTCCTCCATTATACTTTATCCTAAGATATTTTCATTTGAAATCTTTTTTTCTTATTGATATAATGAAAGGACTTATCCTCAGTTAAAGGAATTTCAGAAAAAAAAAAAACTAGGAAAATGTTGGCAGGATCAGAGAATTCCCTTCATTCATTTCATTTAATGTGTCCTTTTAGTCTGTACGAAAGCTTGGTCATACTGTCACTAAGGTAATTGAGATTATTGTAATGAAATGGGGAAAAAATCCCATTAAGAAGAATAAGCTGAGATACTCTAAGAAGCAACCAGATAAATCCAGAAAGTGTGACATTCTGGAGGACGACTGGCTCAATCACATCAACAACTCAGTGTCATTAAAAAAGAAGACTACTTATTGTAGATTGGGGGTAAGTGAATCTTTTTTGAAAAGGGCCAGATAGAAATATCTTCGACTTTGTGGGCTACATGGCCTCTGTTACAATTACTCAACAACTCAGCTCTTCCCTTACAGAGTGAAAGCTGCCATGAGCAATGCCTAAATAAATGAGTGCCTGTGTTCCCATAAAACATTATTTACAAAAACCAGCAGCCTGATGGATTTGGCTAGCAGTCCTTGTTCTAGATTACAGACTTAATATAACCACAGGATGCAATAGAAAGTCCTGATTCAGATTCTTCTTGGGACAAACCGCTATAAAGACATTTTGGTCATAATTGGGGCAATTTAATATGATTTGGATACTAGTTGAGATAGTTTCATTTACATGGAAAAATAGAAAATGTTAACTAACAAAAAACAGATCACTCACTACACCTATTTCATTGGTTTAAAAATGCATATGTATACAAGTGTACAGCGATATTCAATAAAGTGCTACGAGTGTTGGGAATGTATTTTAATCTTTTTTATCAAAGCATAGTTAATATACACAACAGTACATTGGTTTCACGTGTACAGCAGTTCTCTTTAATACCTATCACCCATCTAGGCTGTCCCTCACTCACCTCTGATGCTGAGTGATGTTGAGCATCTTTTTCATGTATCTGTTAGCTATCTGGATGTCTTCTTTTGAAATATGTCTATTTTACTCAACAATTCTATACATTATGCTGTGCGACAAGTGTAGCTACCGTCTGTCACCAGGCAATGCTATCACAGTGCCCTATGCTGTACCTTTCATCCCTGTGACTTATTCACTCCATAACTGGAAGCCTGTCTCTCCCACTCCCCTCCACCCATTTTTGCCTGCCTCCACTCCCCACTAGTAACCACCAGTTTGTTCTCTGTATTCATGAATCTGTTTGGGCTTTTTTTTGTTTGTTTTTCATTTAATTTGACTTTTAGATTCCACATATGACTAAAATCATATGGTATTTGTCTTTCTCTGCCTGCCTTATTTCACTTAGCATATACCCTCTAGGTCCATCCATGTTGTTGCAAATAGCAAGATCTCATTCTTTTTTGTGGCTAATATTCTATTGTATATTTATACCACATCTTCTTTTTTTTTTCAAATTCAAGTATAATTAACACACAGTGTTATATTAGTTTCAGATGTACAATAGAGTGATTCAATCATTCTATACATTACTCATGGTTCACCATGATAAATGTACCCTCAATCCCCATCATCTATTTCACCCATCCTCTCACCCACTTCTCCTCTGGTAACCATCAGGTTGTCTCTATCTTAAGAGTCTGGTTTTTGTTCATTTTTTTTTTGTCCATTTGTTTTGTTTCTTAAATTCCACATATGAGGGAAACCATATGGTATTTGTCTTTCTCTGATTGATTCATTTCACTGGACATTATACCCTCTAGATACAACCATGGTGTTGTAAATGGCAAGATTTCATTGCTTCTTATGGCTGAGTAATATGTATGTATGGAATATATGTATGTACGTATGTATGTATGGAATAATATGTATGTATGTATGGAATATTCCAGTGTTACACACACACACACAAACACACCATATCTTCTTTATCCATTAATCTATTGATAGATACTTGGGTTGCTTCTATACCTTGGCTATTATAAATAATGTGATAAATATAGGGGGGCATATATCACTTCAAGTTAGTGTATTCATTTTCTCTTGATAAATAGTGGTGAAAATACAGGATCATATTATATTCTTTTTCTGTTTATTTGGTTTTTTGTTTATTTCATTTGAATTTTAAACTTTTTTTTTAAGATTTATTTATTTATTCATGATAGACATAGAGAGAGAGAGAGAGAAGCAGGCTCCATGCCAGGAGCCTGATGTGGGACTCGATCCCGGGACTCCAGGATCGTGCTCTGGGCCAAAGGCAGGCACTAAACCACTGAGCCACCCAGGGATACCCTCATTTGAATTTTAGTTAACATATAGTGCAATATTGGTTTCTGGAGTAGAATTCAGTGATTCATCACTTACATACAAACCCAGTGCTCATCTCAAGTGCTCTCTTTATTTAATACCTATCACCCACCTAGGCTGTCCCTCACTCTCCTCTGATGCTGAGTGATGTTGAGCATCTTTTTCATGTATCTGTTAGCTATCTGGATGTCTTCTTTTGAAATATGTATATTCATGTCTTCTGCCCATTTCTTAACTAGATTATTTGTTTTTTGGGTGTTGAGTTTAATAAGTTCTTTATATATTAGAGATAATAACCCTTTGTTAAATATGTCATTTCCAGAAATCCTCTCCCATTCTGAAGGTTGCCTTTTAGTTTTGTTGATTATTTCCTCTACTTCCCAGAAACTTTTTATTTTGATGTTATCCCAGTAGTTGATTTCTGCTTTTTTTCCCCCCTTGCCTCCAGTGATGTGTCTAGCGAGAAGTCACTACAGCCGAAGTCAAAGAGATTTCTGCCTGTGTTCTCCTCTAGGGTTTTGATGGATTCCTGTCTCACATTTAGGTCTTTCATCTATTTTGAATTTACTTTTGTGTATGGTCTAAGAAAGTGGTCCAGTTTCCTTCTTCTGCATGTCACAGTCCAGTTTTTCCAACACCATTTGTTGAAGAGACTGTCTTTTTTCCATTGGATATTCCTTCCTGCTTTGTTGAAGATTAATTGACCATATAGTTGTGGGTCCATTTCTGTGTTTTCTGTTCTGTTCCATTGATCCATGTATCTGTTTTTGTGCCAGTGCCATTCTGTCTTGATTACCACAGCTTTGTAATATAGCTTGAAATCTGGAATTGTGATTCCTCCAGTTTTGTTTTTCTTTTTCAGAATTGCTTTAGCTGTAGGGTTCTTTTGTGGTTCCATACAAATTTTAGGATTTTTTGTTCTAGCTCTGTGAAAAATGCTGGTGGTATTTTGATAGGGAGTGCATTAAATTCATAGATTGATTTGGGTCACGTAGACATTTCAACAATGTTTGTTCTTCCAATCCCTGAGCTGAGAGCCTTTCCCCTATATTAGGAGCAAGACAAGGATGTCCACTCTCACCATTACTATTTAGCATAGTCCTGGAAGGCCTAGCCTTAGCAATTAGACAACAAAAAGAAACAAAAGGCACTAAAATTGGCAAGGAAGAAGTCACTTTCACTATTTACAGATGACATGATACACTGTGTAAAAAAATGGAAAGACTCCACCAAAAAATTGCTAAAAATAATACATGAATTCAGCAAAGTTGAAGGATATAAAATCAAAGGGCTGAAATCTGTCACATTTCTATACACCAATAACAAAGCAGCAGAAAAAGAAATAAAGGAATTGATCCCATTTGCAATTGCACCAAAACCAATATGATACCTAGTGATAAACCTAACTAAAGAGGTAAAACAGCTGTACTCTGAAAACTATAGACCACTTATGGAATAAACTGGTATTCTTCTTTTTAAGTTTTTGAAAAACCTCCATACCATATTCCACATTTGCTGCATCAATTTACGTTATTACCAACAGTGCGTGAAGGCTCCTTTTTATCCAGTTCCTTGCAAACACTTGTTATTTCTTGTCGTTTTGATATTAGCCATTCTGACAGGTATGAGGTGACATATAATTGTGGTTTTGATTTGTATCTCCCTGATGATTAGTGCTGTTGAGCATCCTTCATGTGTCCGTTGGCCATCTGTCTGTCTTTCTTGGAAAGATGTCTGTTCAGGCTCTCTGCCCATTTTTAATGGGATTATTTGTTTTTTTCTAGTATAATTTCTTAATATGTGCTGGATATTAACCCCTTATAAGAAAATATCACTTGCAAATACCTTCTCCCATTCAGTAGGTTGCCTTGTTTTCATTTTTTAGTTGTTATTTTAAAAATTTTTACAAGTGATTTCACTAATTTTGCAGTAGTTCACTTTTATTTTAAAAGAGGTAGAAGAAAATTATTTACTCAAAATCTTGAAAAATTGTATGTCCCTTGAGTGATTAAAATAAGAAAATCCTAAGATTCCATCTTTTAATTTCTGTATAATTTTTGTGATAACAATATAAATAAGTTAGTTGTATTTTAATATATATTTGTAGAATGAACTGAAACAAAGATGATTCCACAAGCAAATAAATCTCCAATTGTTTTAAAATTTTTTCTATTTTTTAATGGTTTTTGGAACTGTCCTCAAGAGAATAAGAAATAGACTTCCCACAAATTTGTGAGTTATAAATCACATTTATTATTGCCCACAGGAAATTTCATACTTAATGTATGCAATGAATTATGTGTAGCAATAAATGTGTGTCATTAAAATATATATATAGCTATTAACTCAGGATTTTACATTTTATTAAAGGAATTCTGTAATGCATTTCTAAGTGGTTGTCATTTAACATATCTGAGACTAAATTTATACAAGGTATTACTAAGTGAGGTGTATTATTTGACTCAGGTTTTAATTTTGTTTTTTTGCTTTATTTTTATTTTCTTTCTGTAATAAATTTGAGGTTGTAATTGCAATCCTTGCATAGGTGCATTTGCTTGGCACCAGTTATCCTGTATAAACACGTAGTCGAGTGCTCAAAGGAGTTTCCTTGTCAGGTGATGACAACTTACTACAAAGGCTGCCCATACATTTCCTGCATCGTGGAGCAGTGGCTTCCACACCGACACGATGAGTTGTCTTAGATAATACATCCGACCTCTGTGGACTTCACATTCCCTCTTTGAAAATGGAGGAGCTTCGATGGTTTTTTCTCTAAAGGCCCATTTAGCACTGGTATGTCCTGGCCTACTATTGTGTAGCTCAGTCGTCTGCTTCATCCCCCATTTTTCCATTAAAGATGAAGGAAGAAGCACTGAAGTAAGCACAGCGGGGCGGCTCCTTCTCTCCCAGTCCCTCTGCCCTCGAGTTCTCTTCTATGCGTCCAGAGAGCCACTCCTCTACCATCGGGGCCTGACCTGCCCGGATTTGCTTCACCCTTGCCAGCTCTCCTCCATTTGCGCCCCTCTGTGCACAACAAATGAAAAATGATTAGGAGTTGCCTTTCCTGCAGCCTCTTGTGAAGAGCCTCTGCACTTGGTGAAGTCATGCTAAGGTCAGATATCACCGTAAGGGCAACAGGTTGGGGTGATGGATCCCGAATGTCAAACTCAGAACCTCATGCTGTTAAGCTCTACATGCTGAGATCACCATCCTGATGAGTTCTTAGATTCTTCTCCCACTTTCCTCTTTTCCAGCCTGTACTCCACTTTCTTTTTTGGTCCTTTGAAAAAGCCCAGAAGCAATCCATATCTAGCTATTTGACACTTGGAATGGATCATTTTTAACGCCCCTCTCCTCCATAAATCATAATCATTTTTAGTGCCTTTAGTGATACTCATAAAGTGAAATTAATAATAATAATGGCCACAAAAGAAAAAGAGATGGTGAAAATTTTCTTTTATGAAGCTTTACATATAAAATCATTCCAAAAAATTAAAATATTAAAAGATAAAATAAATATTGCAGTAAAAATAGGAAAAAGGTCACTGTATTGGGTTGAATTGTGGTTCCCCCAAAGATATGTCCAAGTCCTAACCCCTGGCACCAGAGTATTTGAGGATGTAATTAAATGGAGAATCTCAAGAGTAACTGGGTGATCTGTATACCCAATGATAAGTGTCCTTATAAGAGGAGGAGAAAGGGTCTCCTGGGTGGCTAAGTCAATTAAGCTTCTGCCTTCAGCTCAAGTTACAAGCTCAGGGTCCTGGGATCCTGCATCAGGATCCCTGCTCATCACAGTCTCCTCTCTCTCCCTTTGCCTCTGCCCTTCCCCCAGTTCGTGTTCTTTCTCTCTCTCTCAAATAAATAAATATTTAAAAAGGAAAAAAAAGGAGAAGAAAAACAGAGACACAGGGGAAAACCCTTATGAGAAGACAGAGGCAGAGATGGGAGAGTGCCCTCAGCCACAGAGTCTAGGAGAGACAACGTGAACCAGATGCTGTCTCAGAGCCTCCAGAAAAAAAACAACCCTTCCCACACCTTGATTTCAGTTTTCTGGCCCCCAGAACTATGAGAAAATAAATTGCTATTGTTTAAGCCCCCCAGTTCATGGTAGGAAACTAATACAGTAATGGATCAGGACTTTTTATTACAGAAAATGCATATATTTAAAAAGATCAATTGATCCATACATATTGATTTATTACAGTAATGGATAATAGTGTAACAGCTTCTGTTTTCAAGTCTTTGCAAACTTGCCAATGATTTCATTAACATTGATCCTCCTATATTCATGTTCAACAATGCACGACATAATGAGATTTGTCCGCCCAGTCTCAATCACAGTGGATTGAATCATACTTTTTATTCACTTTATTTTAGACAAGTTTCTTTCACATTAAGCTGCAGACCTACAAAGTTAGAAAAAGTCTTAAACAACAAGAATAAGTTTGGTCGAGAACCATAAAAATTCTATTTTGCAATAAATTCCAGAAACCACAATACTATCCATCTTTGCTCCCCTTTCTAGCAGCTTTTAAAATTTCCTGTTCAAAAAAACTTACAAATAAAAACTCCAGTGGCCACATTAGGGAGGCAGAGTGCTATCACTGTTTACTTTGAACCTGCTCTTTAAACACAGAAATATCTAGTATCGAGGGATGGAAGACACACGCCTTGCACGAATGAACCCGGAGCTCAAGCAATTCTTATGCTTTACTCTTAAAAAAAAAAAAAAAAAGTTCTATTTATTTAAGAGAGAGAGAGAAAAAAAAAAAAAAACAAGCAGTGGGAGGAGCAGAGTGAGAAGGAGAAGTAGGCTCCCCCTGAGCAGGGAGCCCAAGGCAGGACTCCATCGCAGGACCCTGAGATCATGACCTGAGCCTAAGGCAGATGCTTAACAGCTGAGCCACCCACGTGCCCCCCGAAGCTTTACTCCAAAAGAAATGTGAATAGCTGACTCTGTCTGTGATGCAGGCTGACTGTATCCTTGTGAATTCTCCAAATTAACTTCTATGTAGAAAACATTTTTCATTAAGCAGCGATGGTTGGAAGTTTTTCAATCCTAAAACTGAAGGGGCAAGGACAAGAATTGGTGAAAGAAGCCCAGTGAGAACTGGAGCTTTGGAAGAGAGACCAAGGCTGTGGTCATCAAAGGAATAGGCTCCTGAAAGAGACAGGCAAATGAGGAATCGAGTCAGAGAAACTCTGACCTTTCTCTCCTCCCATCCTCCGAGCCCCTGCTAGCACTTCTCTATGGCCAAACTCAACTGGAAGGGTGAAGGAGCACCAGGATTCCAGGGTTTGCATCCACGGTACCAGCCATCTAGGGCAAAGAGCAGGACAAACAAGACTAGAGAGTAAATTTGAGGGGGCCTCGGGAGCCGAGTCCAGCCAGCACAAATAGCATACTGAATTAGCTTGTTGGCAGAAACTATGAAGCCCAACTGGCTTCCATTTTATTGGCTGTGTATGGGCATCATTTGTAGCATTTGTGTACAGGGATATTTTGGAACCCTTCACATCTGCAATTGAAGCTGATTAAAGTGGCATAATTTTGAGTCCCTCAAGTTTAATTTCAAACTGTGAAATTCACACAGTATTCAAGATTATTAAAAAATAGAAAATGCACATGAGGACTTGACCCACATGTGATCACTTTCAAAGTCACTGGGACAAGCCAGGGGTGTGCATGTTCTCAACCATTCTCTCCAGTAATGATTGTCTGACCTAAATGTACCATCTGATCATGCTTTCCACAACTGAAAACCACATGAACGCTCCTAGGCAATATTCAAAGTGTGTCCTCTCATTTTATCTCACCAGACTCTCGCAAAAGTGGTGGAGGCCAGTAGAACAAGAAAGCAGAGAACGATAAACATTCCACACAAGGCAGACCCTTCTCATGTGTTCAAATCCCTGAGAGGAGGGAAGGTGCTCAATGTCACATAGTCAGTGATAGAGAAACTAAAATTAAATGTGAGTCAACCTCTCTCAAGTTCTCTCCATTACGCCATTCCTCGTAAACATAAGTACATAGGCTTAGAGGGGCCATCTATCATATCAAAACTGACCTGCGAAGAAATAGAGCCCAGAGCAGAAGGCGTGCCCAGTGCCATCTGTTGCATACTGCACCCACAGAACATAAGCCCCAGAAAAGTCTGGAGGCGGCAAGAGGGAAGCCAGCCTGGAAGAAAAGCCAGGAGGCTCTAAATGGAAGGGGCCACCTCCTCCATAATTATGACTACATCGTCCTTGGGTACCACATGCAACGTGGCCAGTGGGGTTATCTGTGACTTCAGACACAATGTGCCCTCTCCCAGGGGTCTCTCTTTTGGGGAAAAACCATCTAGTTCACCCTACTATTGTTCCGATGCAATTCAAACAGTACATAGGGAAATTTATGCTGCTGCAGAAACGTGGGAAGAAGATACTGTCTTAAATGAGAAAAAAGAAACAAACCATAATGGGATTTTCCATGACAATGAAAAGTTAACATGAGGATATGCAAAACTAGGGGAAAAAAGAGTTAATATGAAGACCTGAAGTCAATAAAAACTAAAGACTCTGAAGAACGTGCACCCTAATGTAAGTATCATGCCCTTCAATACAACTACCAGCTTCAAAACAGATTTTTATTGAAAGGCCAGTGTAGTGAACAACCATATTTTGTGCTTTAGAGATGTCCCATCTGGCAATGAGAGGGGTCCTTTGTCACTGTGTGCATGAGATCTGATTAGGCTGACACCACAAACAAAAACACACTGTGCATAGGAGGGTGCTCTGTAATGACACAGCTTGTTATTTCAAATAGATGCTCTCCGTTTTAAGGATATGCTTATTTTAAATTCCAGATGATCGGTGAAGAAACTTGGGCTGACATTTTAAACAAAGAAGTATTATCAAACACATTAAGAAGGATCTAGTTCCACTTTTCCTCCCAATGGTAATCAATATTTTTAAGCCATTTTTTTACAGTCACTGATGCCTCATGGGAAGTGGAGGTATAGCTCAATGTTACAGATATATCAACTGCAGTTTTTAAAGTGTAATTTATCTGGAAATCACTTTATATGCACCAAATAAAAGCTTTACACACAGAGTAAAATTCAAAGAATGAAAGCCTAGAGATCTGAAATTTTTTTTATCAAAATAGAACCTGGAAGGGGAAACCTAAACAGAGTGTTAATTATAAAGTTATGAAGGAGTCTTGGAGATTGAGGGGGCAACTTTCGACCCCTCTGTGAGCTAAGGAGGCACACTGCAGCAGCTGGAGGGGAGAAGTGAGGCGAGATGTTTGTAAATGCAATCAAAGGAAAGCACTACATACGCACAAAACACTAATTTTCATCAGTGGGTCCCCATGTGCTGTGCGCGTATGTGCAGACAATTATTACCGCCACTATATATAACCGCAGTCAGTGTGAGCTAGGAAAGAACAGCTGTCTCCCATGAAACAATGTGCCTCTGAGGAGTCTCTAAGCAAGTCGCAAAGCAAAGCAAAGCAATCAAGACTGATTAAAAGGATAGCATTTAACAGCAGTTGAGGCAAAGCTAAAGGGGGGGAAGGAGGGAGAGACCATTACACCTAAAATCAGACTTGCATTATCCATAGGTATTACTAAACCCTATAATCATACTGATAGCTGTTTACAGTCATGATTACTTATTCTAATGAGGAAATTAAAAAGTTCTTTGTTACACCACATATCTGGTTATGCAGGTATAAATCATGTCATGCTCCTGATACACAGAGTCTGAGGTTCATCCTCATGCATTTGTATGAAGTACAAACACAGCAGGCGTTAAGAACTCAAATTATTGATGCCCTCTCTAAAGTCATTGCCCTAGGAGGCTGTAGACTTACTCCATGATTCTTCCCCAACCTCCCTGAACTCCTCTGTAGGGAGAGCTTATCAATCTTTCTAGAGTTTATCTCTCTCTTAAATGCACACAAATACTTATGCACATACAAATACACACACGTGCACATAATAGCCAGCTCATCATAATGTAGTCATTCTATAATTTCTTTTGTGGTTATTTTGTACCAATGTATGCTATTCAAGTTTCCCGTCATTACCTAATAGCATTTCACCTCTCTTACTATAACAATAAAACCCCTTTATTCATCCAGTAGGTAGTACATGACCACAGAGAATAAGGACAAATTTCTCCATCTCCCACACAGCTTGCTAGACATGCTCACGTAACCAGATCCTGGCCAACAGTGTATTGGTGGAGATAATGTGTGTCACTTTGGGTTAGTACCTTAAAGGCAAAGGGTTTCCTCTACCTCTCCCTTCCTCCTTCCTTGTTGGAGGGGGACCATCTTGGAGCAGCCAGTGGGTAGTCTAGGGATGGCAGATCAACAAAATAGAAGGAGCCTGGGCCCCTAGAGACTTTGCCGAGCAGAATCATGATACCAGCCCAGACTTCTAAATGAAAGAAAAATAAACCATCTTGTCTAAGATATTGCTATTTTGGATCTGAGCCACTTAAACAGAAATCTCAACTAGTAGAGCCATTCAAAAAAAAAAAAAATGGAATCTATCCTCCCAGTGAAACACATGTGCCAAAATGTTTCTGGGCGGGCGGGTTGTTTAGACATTGAGTAGAGTCTAAGGCCCATTCCTCCTCCTTCTTCTCCTCAATTAATATTGAAGGTCCTTCTTTTCTCCTGGGCTTCTCAGACATTGATTGACATCCTCTGGAAGTGGAGACTGAGGAAAACAACTTCACAGAGGACTTTGTTGGCTTTTTTTTTTTTTTTAATTTTGGAGATCCTATTTTTTTATGTTTGTTTATTAATTTGGGGTATTATGAAAACCAGGCTTAAATCCTGGATATGTTTTATTGGTGGTGGTGGCATTGTTTATACTTTTTAGTGTGTACACCAGAGAAAAGACCTGAAAAATCTACAAGAACAAGCTCTTTAAAGCCCTTTTAAAAGAGTGTTCCAGTGGGAGGGACTAAAAAGTACAAACGCTTGGGCCAGAAATGATCTTGGTATATGCAGAGATAGGCAAGAATGCCAATGTAGACAGAGTGGAATCAGCAAAGGAGAAAGATGACAGGCAATGAGATCACTGGGGTGGGTGGGGGCCAGATCGTGTAGGGGTTTTAAGCTATCTTAAGGTGCTTGGATTTTGTTCTATGTGTGACAGAAGCTGTGGATTCTGCTGGAAGTAAACTGACTTACATTTGAATGGTTCACTCTGTGGGAGTTTTGATGCTGGAGCAGAGAGACGATGGTGCCTTGGGCTCAAGTATTGGAGGGAGAAGTGACAAGAATTTGGATTAGATTCATGTGTATTTTTAAAAGTAGGCCAATCAGGCCTTGCTGATGGATTAGAAATGACATATGAAGGAAAATAAAGAATCAGGACTCAAATCTTAGATTTCTGGCATGAATAACTGGAGGAAGAGTGGTCTGGCAAGGGAGGAATCAATTTTGAGATGGAAATATAATATTTGAAATAATGTGAAGCCCTCTAGAAGAAGATTTTGATAATGCAGTCAATTATAAGAGTCTGGAGCTCAAGAGAGAGCTCACTGAGAGAGGAAAAAATGTTGAGGAAATCATCATGTAGGGGTATTTAAAGCTATGAGATTTGATGTGATGACATCAGTCACAGGGAATAATTTTGAGAAGTAAGCTGTGGGACATTCCAACATGAAAAGAAAGGGAGAGATAATAGATTCATCAAGAGAGTGAAGGGGAAGAAGACAATGAGGTAAATGGAAAAGAAGTTGAGTCATAGAAAGCAAAGTGCTTTAAGAAGTATAGAGTGGCTGTCGAATGTGCTCAAAGTTTAAATAAAATGAGTATTGAGAAACTTATGTTGGATCCAGCAAATTGAAAGTCAACGGTGACTTTGACAAGAGAACTTTCAGGGGGGTGGGGTGACTGAATAGGGACAAAAGCCTAAATAGAGAGGATTAAAAAGAAAATTCGAGGGAAGAAATTAGAGAGGGAAAAGATAGGCAACTCCTGCAAGGAATTTGCTTAAAGGCAAAGAGATATGTGGGGCAGTTCCTGGAGGACATTGGAAGATCAAGGGCGGGGGGGGGGGGGGGGGGGGGGGGGGGGGGGGGCGTGGCAGTGTTGGTAACTTGTGATATACTTTCTATATACAGCCTTTCTGTATAAGGATGAGATGTGTCCCTTTGAGGGGTAGCAGTTGATGATGTTGGAAAGTGAAGCAATAGGTACAGGAGCAATGTCCTTGAGTAGTGAGCCAGGCTGGGATCCAAGTGCTGGAAGAGAGGTTGGCCTAAGACAGCAGCATTCACCCTCCATCATGTCACCAGGATAACAGGCAGAATGGAAGGATTTAGGCACTTCTAGGTCAATAGATTTGATGGAACAAAATGAGATTGTTCTCTTCTGCTTGCTTCTGTTTTCTAAATGAAATGAGGAGTGAGATAATGACTTTGGGAAGAGAGGAGAAAATGTTAAACTGTTGAGAATGAGAGGTTTCTCAGAGAATGAGAGACTTCACTGGTTGAGGACATACAGCATTTTTTCTGAGGTCCCACTTGAGATTCTTACGATCATGTGTTTTCTCCAGGCACAGTCAGCTGTTCTGGTGCAGGTGTGGAACAGGTGTCGAGAGCTGAGCTTAACTAGACTTGGAGTTTCACTAGTCAAGTACAAAGGAGGGAGCTAGGGACTGGGAGTACTTGTACGGGAGTCACTACAGTGGGTAGAATGTAGTAGCTTAGCTGCATAAGAAGGAAAGTATGGACTTTAGAGGGACAGTAAAGAAGAGGTAGGTCAGTTGATTAGAGGCCTTCTTAGAGTGGAAGGTTCTTGGACAGGGAGTTCTAGGGTCAATGACTCAAGAAGTGAAGCCTCAAGATCAGGATGTTTGTGGTGCTTCAGTTACTAGTTATGACAAAACCTGGAATAACCATTCTCTAGTGCTGAGTGAGCTATTCAGTATGGCAGCCTTAGCCGTGTGTGGCCACTAAAGATTGATACTTGACGGTTCATTCAAATTAAAATAGGCTGCAAGTATAAAGCACACATTAAGTTTCAATGACTTGGTATAAAAACATAAAACATATCATTAATATTTTTATGTTTATCATAAACTGAGATGGTAATATTTGAATATTGGGTCAATAAAATATATCATGAAAATTAATTTCACTTTTTTAACTTTTATAATGTGGCTACTGTAACATTGAAAATTGGTTCACACATGTGGCTCAGATTTTATTTCCTTGGACTCCACTGTTCTAGAGGAGTGGTTGTGTTGGGGGCTGGGAAAAGACCTCTAGAAGGAAGGTAAATGTAATAAGGTGCCAACTTTTGGAGAGAAAGACCATGGACCAGGGAATAAAAACCTGAATGAATGATGATGTAACTGGGATGTTGGTCAATGACTACCACTAGGAAAATTAGCAGGTGGTGGGTTCCGATGAGAGATTTGGGGATTTTTGAGGAGAGGGGTTGTGCAGAGAACCTGTTAAAGACACGGGATTTTAGTAATGGCAGACAATTCATTATTGCCAGTGGGAGGAAGATTCAGAGAACTATGTGACTGGTTGGATTTGGGGAGGTATGGGAAATAGTATCCTGGTAAGGATGGATAACCCAGAAAACTTGGATCTCTAGTGACTTGGAAAGCATGATAATTAGACCTGATGCTTACATAAAGTATACGGATGATGTGGTTCACCTCTCAGCTCTCTCTTAGAGTCAGTCTCCCAGCACTCTTGAGTAATAAAAGTGGCATCATTGTGCGGCGGGCATCACGGTGTGTTCTTACCATGAACACAAGCAGTTCAAAGAATGGTGGGTGGCAATTACATAGAAATCTAGATGGGACTTATACCCAAAGATTAGCATTCTGATAAGAGGAGGAGAGACACAAAGAGAAGAAGGCAATGTGAAGATGGAGGCCGAGATCGGAATACATCCAGACTGTATCTACCTCCTAAGGAGCACTGAGGATGGTTGGCGGCCACCAGAAGCTAAAAGAGAGGCGTGAGGTGTTTCTCCCTCAGATATACCAGGAAGAACCAACCCTACTGATATCATGATCTTGGACTTCTGGCCTCCTAAGCTATGAGGGAATGAATTTCTTTTGTTCTAAACCACAGTTTGTGCTAATCTGTTACTCCCATGCTAGGAAACTAATACAGTTGGCAATAAGCTTACTCGGGAAAGGGACTAGGGTTTCTGAGAATCACCCATGACATGATGGCACGTCATCAGTGGTTAATAAATGTCTTTTGAATTAACCCAACCACTTCTCAAGTCTATGTGTGCAAAGTTTCTCAGACCCCTCAACTATTACAGAGAAAAGTTCCGGAAGCCACTTACAGCCATTTCCCTACTTCACTGGACATCATGCAAAAGACATAAAAATTGAGCAACATTGTTTCAACCACCTGAACACGTGAAGATAAATCCCGTAATTCACCCCCATTTCTCCCATTTAGTGTTTGTAAAGTTGGAATCCTGCATATGCTTTTTCTAAATGGCTGTTCCATTGAGGCCAAGTCCCTCATTACCTTGAGAAAAGCAAGTTCAGGAATTCTATTAAAGTCCTGAAAAATGTTAACCTTCATCCACCCAAGCATTTTCACAAAGTCCCATTTGTACTTTAGAATGGGAGAGTGGAACACAGCCTTAGTAGTGGCATTAAGCTTGGTATTGACAAAGCCATTTTCTACCAAATGACCTCCTGAATCTCACTTTCTGGTTGGGAAATGGCAGCAGTTGTAGGCTGACAGCTGGACTATGTTCTCTTGAATTAAAGTGGTGCTTTTTTGCCAAAATGATGTTGTTCACTAATGGGACTTTAATGTTACGGACAAATTATTTAGAAGATTTTTTTTTCCCTATCAGCTGTCTAACCAGGTTCTCTCCCCACTGCAGAAAGGCACAAAAGGAAATAGAACACATTGTTGTAGGTGGAGAGAGGAGACCTGGAGGTGATCAGTCACTGTTTAACACAAAAATGCTTTGGGGAAGATAAAGCAGAACCATTAAAAGGACACAAAGAATGTTTCAGTGCTGGTTGGAAGGGGTGTAGAAATTGGGGTGAAGGAAAAGCTGCTACCTGTCCTTCCCCCAGCTTCACCCAAGCATGAGCCTGGATACAGTCTTTTCATTCTAGTGTGTCCCTACCTGTCATCCTATATCTGGTATCTTTCACTTAGGACAGAAAGGAAAATGAAAAAGAAGGGAAAAGCGATATGACCATAGATCAACAGGAGCAGAAAATGAAGGGCTGAGGTTTACTTTTGCTGAGAGTAAAGCAATATAATTAAAGTTGCCAAAAAAAAAAAAAAAATAGTGCAGAGTTTTCTTTTCCCCTCCCCATCTGCACCTCAGATTTTGGCATACAGGCAACCAGAGAAGCTTCGAGAGCAGGAAGTATGCAGAGAGCCGTGTGATGGACGCTTCGCTCTGTCAACCCTCCCAAGACTGCTCCCAATAACCCTGGCTCTGACAGGAACAGTATGGATCCTCTTCCTCCCCTTTTCAGGTTCATGATCATTGGGTAGACAGAAAGATCCAAAGCCAATGCTGATTAAATTACAATCAGAGAGGGAGACAAACCATGTGAGACAAGCTGAAGGTTGCTGGAGGGGAGGGGGGTGGAGGGATGGGGTAACAGGGTGATGGGCATTGAGGAGGATGCGTGATGGGATGAGCACCGGTGTACACACAACAGATGAATCGCTGAACTCTAACTCTTAATCTTACACTGTATGTTAATTAGTTGAATTTAAATATAATAAAATTTTCAAAATAAATAAATTGGATCATAAAAATAAATCGATTTCATAGTACTTTCATCACTCTTCTGTTCCAAAATTTTTTCCTGTACCTTTCTCTACTAATATGTCTATTAAGCAATGTTTTTTTAAACAACGCATTTACACATTAACATGAGAGACAGTCCTGAAGAGTTGTGAGCTGCAGAAGAGGATTCCAGTGATGATACTATTGCTTAAAAAATGTTAAGGATCCTTTTAAAATTTTAAAATTGCTTTTAAATCCTATATTAATTCTTTAGAAACCTTTCAGTGGTGACAGAAATTTAGCCTTTGGGTATGGATGAGCTTTCTGGATGAAACTAGAAGTCACAGGACGCCTGGGTGGCTCAGTGGTTGAGCATCTGCCTTTGGCTCAGGGTGTGACTCCGGGGTCTGGGATCAAGTCCCGTATCAGGTTCCTTGTGGGGAGCCTGCTTCTCCCTCTGCCTGTGTCTCCGCCTCTCTCTCTCTCTCTCTCTCTCTCTCTCTCTCTCTCTCGCATGAATGAATAAATTTAAAAAAAAGAATCTTGAAAAGAAATAGAAGTCACTTAGGAAGAACAATGGAGTTTGAGGAGTGATTAGATCAGGTGATATCATTTTTGTACAAAAAAAAAAACGGATTGCCATAAAATATGCCATGATATAATGAAAAATGCCCATAACTGGCATAATTCCTTTTTTTGCGAGAGAGCACACATGCACGAGCAGCAGTGGGGTGGGGGCAGAGGGAGAGGAAGAGAGGATCTCTCTCACAGGCTTCACCCCCCTTCACCAGTGCAGAGCTGGATGGGGCTCAATGTCACGACCCTGAGATCATGACCTGAACCCAAATCCAGAGGAGGAGGCTTAACCGACTGAGCGTCCCAGGTGCCCCGGCAGAATTACTTTGAAACAGCCAGTCAGCTTCTAGTAAAGTTGTAGATGCGCACACCTGTGTATCCCCGGCTGCGATCCTGGACAGTGCCCGGCTGCGTTCCAAGGAGATAAACACGATGATTGATGCGGTCAGTGTTGTTTACAACGGTGCGCAGGCCCATTTATACAGTGTGATAGTGCAGCAGCCAAAGCTACATGCACCGACATGCATGAATCTTAAAAACATAATCTTCAACAACAGAAAAAAAAACGCTTCAGATGGATATATACAGTAGGACAAAATTTATATAAGGTTTTAAAAATCTGCAAAGCAACTATAAATTGTTTATGGATACATACATATTAATGAAAGTATAAAAACATGCATGTGAACGATAAACAACAAATTTAGGAGAGTACTTAACTGGAGAGGGAGGAAGGACCATGGGAAAGAGGAGGCATATATTGTCTATCCTATCTATCAGGTTTTATTTCTTAGGAGGAAAAAGGAAAGGAAAATTTGAGCAAAGAGGGAAAAGTAGTACAATTTGACAATTTGGTGAAAATCTGAGTGTTGGTTATATGAAAGCACATGTGATTTGAAATATTCATTTTGGGTGGGGGGAGAAACAAAGATAATCAATGAAATACTTCAATTTTTTGAGTCAGCAAAATCAGAAACTTTCAAATTTCAGATTACAATATGGGCTATGTTGCCCTTGCCAGAAAAATTCTGCAAAATCAAGGACAGCATGAGCCACAATAAAAGTCAACATTTTCCTCATTTACAAGTAGTTAAGTGTACTTTTTGGAATTTTATAATACAGGTTTTGGCATATTTTTCCAAGTCATTTTGGGAGCATCCTGTTCAGATAATATCTTCTTGCAGAAGATTGGGATAAATGCAGATTTTCAAACACACACACACACACACACACACACACACACACACAGAAAAACCAACCAATGACCATGCCCAATACCATTTTGCAGAAACTTTCCTTAACTTCGATTAGCCTTTCAGACTGAGTCTATTCTACTTCTTAAACACTTTACAGTCGATGTCTATCTGAATCATATGAATCGGTGACTCTTCCAAAGGCTCAGTAGATGTTGGAGTGGTTAAACCATTTATTTATTCAACAAATAATTGCTGAACAATTATTATGCACTAGGCAGTGACCAAAATAAACACACACACAAAAAATCTCTGCCTTTAGGAAACTATATGGTAAAGGAAATGAGAAGTACCATGGAGGTGTTTTTGTTTTTGTTTTTGTTTTAAAATAGGGCTGAAAAGGAAAATCGAAAGCTGCAGGAGGAGGAGAACAGATTTTAGATTTATTTAGGTACAGTAGCCAGGGTAGACCTTTCAGAAAAAAAGTATGGTTTGTGCAAAGAAAGCCTAGCTGAGGAACCAAACTATGTACTTTTCCAGTTGTAAAAGCATTTGCGGAAGAGGTGACTCCAGTGTAGAAGCCCGAATGTGGGAACTTGTCTAGAATGTTCCAGGGAGTAGAGGGCAACCATTGTGGCTAGAACATGGGGACAAGGAAAAAGAGGAAGAAGAGGGAATCTGAGCAGACATCCAAGACCAAGTCTTGGGTGAGGCCTTGAGCACAAAACTGAGAAGCACCAAAAACTCAGTACTCAAGAAAATAACAGTTTACAGTAATATCCTTTAAAAATCAAATGAATACCAAAAAATCCTTGATGAACAAAACATCAAAAATGTAAATGAAGATAGGATCACTGATATAATTTACTGATTTTACCTTTTGCCTCAGAACCCCCACTGTGAGTCACCTGGCACTGGCACTGATCCCGTCTTTTTTAAAAATTGTGATATGTGGGGGTACCTGGGTGGCTCATCGGATTGGGCATCTGACTTCAGCTCAGGTCATGACCTCAGGCTCCTGGGGTCAAGCCTTGCGTCAGGCTCCTCACTGAGCAGGGAGCCTGCTTCTCCCTCTCCCTCTGCCTCTCATCCTGCTCATGCTTGCTCTCCTTCTCTCTTTCAAATAAATAAAATCTTTTTTTAAAAATTGTACTATGTGAAGATAAGTGGATAAAGAAGATGCGATATATAATACATATAATGGAAAACTAGCCATAAAAAAGAATGAAATCTTGTCATTTTCAAAAACATAGATGGAGCTAGAGAGTATCATGCTAAGTGAAATAAGTCAGTCAGAGAAAGACAAATTCCATATGATCTTACTCATATTTGGAATTTTAGAAACAAAACAAACAAGCAAAGGGGGAAACCAAGAAACAGACTCCTAATTACAGAGAACAAACTGATGGTTACGAGAGGGGAGGTGAGTGGGGAAGGGCGAGATAGGCGACGGGGAGGACGGGGTGGACCTGTCGTGATGAGCACCGGGTGTTGTATGGAGGTGCTGAATCGCTGCACTGAACACCTGAAACTAATAATAGCACCGTCTGTTAACTACATTGGAATTAAAATTAAAAATAAATAAAAACGAAGACAATTTTGATATTTGATTCATCCTGGGTTTTCTACATTCATTTTGCCTTTGAAAAGTAATTCAGTGAAATATTATTAAACTTATTAACTTATTAAACTTTTCCTTTGAGACTATTTTAAAGGTTTTTTATTATCTAAATATAGTTTATATATTTTATTATATAAATAGAGTTGACCCACGATGTTATATTGGTTTCAGGCGTACCACAGGGTGGCTCAGCAAGTCTATAAATCACACAGTGCTTACCCCATGAACGTAGTCCTCATCTGTCATCGTACAGCGTCATTACAATGTCACTGACTATCCCTATGTTGTACGTTTTACTTCTGAGACTTATTTTGTGACTCGAAGTTTGTCCCTCTTAATCGCTTTCACCTGGTTTGCTCGTCCCCTCACCTCCCTCTCCTTAGCAGCCACCACTTTGTTCTCTATATTTAAGAGTCTGTTTCTGGCTTATTTAGGTTCTGTTTTTTAGATTCCACATGCAGGTGGATCATACAGTATTTGTCTTTCTCTACACTTCCCTTAGTGTGACACTCTCCCATTCCATAGGCGGCCTTTTAGTTTTGTTCATTGTTTCCTTCGCTGTGCAGAAGCTTTCTATTTTGATGAAGTCCCACTGGTTTATTTTTGCGTGTGTTTCCCTTGCCTCAGGAGGTGGATCTATGTGCTATGAGGCTGATGTCACAGACACTACTGCCTGTCTTCTAGGGTTTTTGTTGTTTCAGGTCTCACATTTAGGTCTTTAATCCATTTTGAGTTTATTTTTGTGTAAGAAGGTGGTCAACTTCCATTCTTTTGCAAGTGGCTCTCCAGGTTTCCCAGCAACATTTGTTGAAGAGACTTTTTCCTGTTAGATATTCTTTCCTCCTTTGTTGAAGATTGACCATACAATTTGCGTTTCCTTCAGGGATTTCCATTTGGTTCTACTGATCCCTGGTCTATTTTTGTGATCGTACCATCTGTTTTGATGACCACAGATTTGTAATATAGCTTGAAGTCTACAATTGGGATATTTCCAGCTTTTCTTTGCTTTGATTTTTCAAGACTGTTTAAGCTATTCAGGGACTTTTGTGGTTCCATATAAATTTTAGTATTGTTTGTCCTAGTTCTGTGAAAAATGCTGTTGATATTTTAATAGGGACTGCATCAAGTCTATAGATGGCTTTGGGTCATATAGACATTTTTAACAACATTTATTCTTCCAAAATCATGAGCATGGAGTGTCTTTCCATGTCTTTGTGTCATCTTCAATTACTTTCATTACTGTTTTATAGTTTACAGAGTACAGGTCCTTCACCTCTTTGGTTAGGTTTACTCCAAGGTATCTTATTATTTTTAGTGTAATTGTAAATGGGATTGTTTTCTTAATTTCTCTTCCTGCTGCTTCATTATTAGTGTATAAAAATACAACAGATTTCTGTGCATTGATATTATATACTGTGATTTTACTGAATCCATTTATCAGTTCTAGTAGTTTTTTGGTGGAATCCTTTGGGTTTTCCATATATATAATATCATGTCACCTGCAAATAAGTATGGTACATTTATTATGATATGAACCAGTATTCATACATTCTTATTAACTAACGTCCATGGTTTATTCAGATTTCCTTAGTTTTGACCTCATGTCTTTCTTCTGTTCCAGGATCCTATCCAGGACAAGATACTACATTTAGTCATCTCGTCTCTTTAGGCTTCTCTTGGCTGTGGCCATGTATCAGATGTTCCTTGTTTTTTATGACCCTGACAGTTTCTAGAAAATGGTCAGGTATTTTGTAGAATGACCCACTACTGGAATATTATTTTTTTTCAGGATAAGATTGGGGTTACACGTTGTTGAGAGGAAGACCACAGAGGTTAACATGCCATTTTCATTACATCATACCTTGGGTATATACCATCACCTTGATTTATGACTCTTGATATGGACCTTGACCACCTAGTCATGGCAGTGTTTGTCATATTTCTCTCTGCAAATTTATTCTTTTTTTTTCTGTATTCCTTTCCACGCTTGAATGAATTCACTGTTTGCAGCCCACACCTACAGAATGGGGAATTATGTTCTCCCTCTGCAGTTTAGAGTATCTATATAAATATTTTGGAATTCTCCTGTACAGATGTGTCTCTTCTCTTGAATCTGTTAATTTACTCACTTATTTATATCAGTATGGACACATGGATGCTTATTAATTCCTTGGATTATAACCCAATACTACTTTATCTATTTTACTGCTCAAATTGTTCCAGCTTTGGCTATTGGGAAATCTTTCAGTTAGCTCCTGTGCTCCTTTGACAGACCTATTATTGTGGAGTTCAATGGGGAGAGGTACGCTTCCTTACTTTCTGATGCTATTAGATACTCTAGACTGATCTTTTGTATTTCTTGCCTCAGCCCCAGAATAAGTCATTTCTTCAAAGCTCTGGTTCCTTTGATTTGAGAATATTATTAAAACCCAAGATCTGGGTGCTAGGTGGACTCATTGCTACTGAAGTACTCCCTTACCTTTTAAAGACCCAATATGACAGGGAAAAAAATTAATTCCTGATCATAACATTACATTATCCCTAGAGACTTTAATTGATATGTCTAATAATTTATCCTTAGTTTATTGAAATTCATGCATAATCTGGTACTAAATTTTTGCTCTTTGAGCAATTACTTTTACATGGACAAAGAAAAACAATACTTAAGGTCAACAGACTGACCAGCTACAGGGCCACACGCTGCTCTGTCAAATGCATCTAGAAATGGCTGTGACAATTATCCAGGCTTCCTTCCCTAAATCATAAGGAAAATTCAGCATCATTATTCCTATCCATGTCACATTCAACGAAAACCAAGACATGTCATGGGATGTTGAGTCCTTATATAATCCCACTGATCATATAAAAGGAGAGGCATTTGACACATGTTCCACGTGCCCCCAAAACAAAACCAACTACAGTCAACTTCCCTCAGACCCCCATCGCCTTTACTGGTATCGTTCTGTTGTTACTACATCACTTTGTTACCTCTAAGACTATTTTGCTTTTTAATTATAGCTCTTTTTACATTATTTATCTTATCCTACCTCATTAGCACAACACTGAAGGCTCTTCTCAGTCATGTGACAATAATCAGCCAGTTATTTGAATTGTTCTACCATAAGGGGTCATCACTATACTTATCCTTTACTCATGGAGGTGGAATAAGTAAAATCCAAAGCTTTTCTGGAAAGTGAAGCAAATCTATTTATATGCCTGCTAAAATTACAGGCATTAAGGGGCACCTGGGTGGCTCAGTCAGTTAAGCAGCCAACTTGTGATTTGGGTCTTGATCTCGTCGGTCATGAGGTCAAGCCCTGCAGTGGGCTCCACACTCAGGGGGCATCTGCTTGAGATTCTCCCCCTCTGCGCCTCCCTGCACTCGTTCTCTCTCTCTCTCTCTCTCTCTCTCTCTCTAGCTCTTTCTCTCAAATAAATCTTCAAAAGTGAAAAAATGAAATTACAGACATTAATGTAAATATTGTTACCAATGATGACCAATTAGCATTAAAAAAGGGTTTAGAGATTAAAAGCTACATTCCATAGGGCATGATAATCCCTGAAGTTCAGTTTCAATGACAGTTTCCATTATAATATATACACCAAAAGGATTTATTACAGCGATTGCATACAGAATGACATTTTATTCTCCTAAATGGTTTTCAGCCTCTGGCTTTATTTAAACAGTTACTTTTAGGTGGTTATGCCATTTAGAATTCCTGTATCTGCACCTCAGCTGTCCTGATATATTCTGATAGTAAAATAACTGGTTAGGAAGAACTGCAGTTCCAAGCCCTCGCTTTTTAATGAGAAAATGGTTACAACAGTTTTTGGCAGAAAAGAGACAAACGATCCAGAATCTGCCCTTTGGAGACTGTGATGACAGTAACATGAGTATATACAGATGTCCAAACTCACCAAATTGTACACATTAATTATGTGCAGCTTTCTGTATACTAATTATACCTCAGCTGAGCTATAAAAGTAATACTATATCTGCCTTGAAAGTGTGTGCCTTGAAACTTGGAAGGTAGCCAAAACCTCAAGTTGGTTGAAAATTTCCACTTAACTTGGTAGGAAATTAGTATGTGCTATGGTTTGAATGGCTGGGTCTCCTCAATATTTAAATATTGAAGCCCTAACCCCCAAAGTTGATGGTATTAGGAGGTAGAGCCTATGGAAGGTGATTAATTTCTGATGGAATTAGTCCTCTTATAAAAGAGGCTCCATTGAAATCCCTTGCCTCTTCCACCGCGTGAGGACAGAGTGAGAAGGTGCCAGCTATGGGCCAGGAGAGAGCTCTCACCACAACAGGACTATGTTGGCACCCTGATCTTGGACCTCCAGCCTCCAAACCCTGAGAAGTAAACTTCTGCTGTGTATCAGTCACCAGCCTACGTTATTGAGTCACAACAGCCCAAATAGACTAAGACAGCACGCCGATGAAAAACTAAAATCTCTTCTCTATAAAGAAGGCAGTTTTCTGTGAGATTTCCTCGAACATCTTAAATATATAGCGCAGAGCCCACTGGGAGGAGATGTCAACGGTACTCAGCTAATTCCGAAACTTAAGTTGAATTTTACTTAGCACAGGCCACGGTCTAAGAGCTGGAAGCAGATCATCTCAAGACACTCAAGAGCTCCTGTGGACATCCATCACCTTTCTGAAGCTCAAGTCAAATGTTTCTATTTTTGGCTCTTGCATCTCAGAAAAAGAGGTGTAAGGGTGTGTGTGTGTATGTGTTTAATGTGGCCAATATTGTCTTATTGTAAGAGGCATGTATGAGAATGGGAAGGCTTTATCTTGACAGCAACACAGGTGGCAGTGGTGTCACACTGTCACTGGTGTCAACGTCTTTGATGAATCTGGATGTGAATTCAGTTTTTGTGATTTCCCTCTTATCACATGTGTCAGGCTCAGTGAAGAGGGCTTCTCGTATCTGTGAATGGAATACTTCATCACATATTATCAGCGCTTTGTAATAATTACATTGGTTACGTGAATCACCTAGTTGACCGCCGGGGGAGTAATAAGAAGCCTCATAGGCCTTCCTATAAACACTTCCCACGGGGAGATTCCCTGTGTTAGGTTATGGCTCCTGCTCATTCTCTGCCCTCATAGTGGGCGCACGATACAGTCCTGCCTGCTGCCCTGTGGCCTGTAATGCTTCCCTGTGGAGTTTATTTTCCAGTCTGCGCTCCTGGGCCGTATGGCTTGCTTTGGCCAATGGAACATGAAGAGAAGTGTTATGCGTTATGTCAGAGTAAACACCGTAAGAGTCATTATATGCTTCTGCCCTTTTCTCTCTGTCATGAAAATGGAATGTGCTAAATATAGGCTTCTCCTTCTGTCTGAAAGCCCAAGAAATAACTGGGATTTCTGAGCTATTGGCTACCGCAGCACACCTAGTGAAAACCACTACCATAATTAGTCTGTATCACATGCTTCTTGTACATTCCTTTCGCCCACTGGCCACTGCCTCATTCTGGCCTTCGCTCCGGCTACCTGTTCTGCCCACATTCTTAGCAGCTCCCCACAAGTTCAATCTGACAGTACCTTGTTTGGACCTGTGCACACATCTTTTGATTACTGCTTTGGGAACTTAAAAGTATGAGGAGGTGTTACCACCCATGACGCTACCCTTAATAAATGGTAAACTGGAGTCAATGAAAGATTATTCCTCCTTTTGTCTGTCATGTAGTCATGTCTTTTTTTTTTTTTCAAAGATTTATCTCTACATGAGAGAGAGAGAGAGAGAAAGCGCACACACAAGTGCTCATGCATTGGCCAGGGTGGGGGTGGGGCGCGGAGGGAGAGAATCTCAAGCAGATTCCTGCTGAGCCCGGAGCCAACGTGGGGCTCTATCCATGACCCTGCCACTATGACCTGGACCGAAACAGAGTTGACGCTCAGCTGACTAAGCCACCCAGGTCCCCTCATGGAGTCACTCCTGAGGCACTTTTCATAAGGCTCCTTGGCAGTTCCAGCAGAACAGAGCACTGGCTATCCAAAGCATTGGCCAACTCGATAATGCATCTCAATCTTGGCTTCCTCTTTTTTGTTTCATTCCCCGTCTCCTGCATTCCTGCTCCCTGGAATCACAATCCTAAGGAAAATATCTGGACACTATGAACCTTGTCCTGATCTCTGCTTTCAAGGAACACAGGCTCAAACACAGTCCCGCTATTCCATTTGCTATAGATTTTGTGATAAATGGCACCTGACCACCTTGACTCTCTGCCCAAAACTTGGCTACCCTTTTTTTCATCAAAATGTCAATGTTTCCCTGCCTCTGATTCTAGATGATGTGAACATTCAAAGCATTTTCAGTCCATAAGGGCTTCACCATTTCTTTCACAATGTGACCTGTGGAATAAGCAAATATTCTTACTGGTCTAATAGAATAATCCAAATTTGGAAATTAAGCATTTTAGAAGCCCTTAGTTTTGTGTTAGAGTGAAGATCCCATTGGCCTTCCTGCCTGTCTGAATCATTATGTAGCTCCTGGATCACTCTATTCTAAAACACTGATCTTATCTTTGAAATAAATGAGTCCTGTCACCTTTGCACAGGTGTGCACTTCTGCTGTCCTAGGAATATGTATACAATTACTAGGATATACTCGTATGCGCAGCATCTCTTCCATATAAATAAAATGAACCTGAATGTTCACAAACGGCTCCCAATGGGAAGAATAAGCTTCTCTCTTTGTCATCGCAGCTTTGCACAAACGCACCCCTGCTTTGCAGGATGGCTTTGGTAGTACTATAGAGCCACGCCAGAAGAGCATGTAAATCACTGGAAGAGACGTTACTTCCCTCACCTACCCCACTCCGTGTCTGTGCGCCAAGCCATGAAGTACAAGAGCGAGAGGAGAGTGGTGCCAAGTGGCTGTCTGGAAAGCCCCCAAATAATTCAATGATTCAAAGCTCTTCTTATGAGCCTACAAATTGTGCATGTGTGCATGCCATGTGTGCGCGTGTGCTGCAAGTCTCCCAACCTCGTGTGTGCGTGCGCACACACACACACACATAGGTCGGCATGTGCACACGTGTGTGTATGCTTGAGTGTGTCTGAGTGTGTATTGTGCACTGCGTAAGCGTGTGAACATGGGTGTGTGTGCTCACACACACGTGTGTCCACAGCATTGAGGGCTGGTTGTGAAGAAGGGCAGCATCTGAAAGGCCTTCGGAGGAGACGGATCGATCGGCAGGTAGGAAAGCAAAGGTGGAGCTTGAGAAGGAGGCCTCACCACATTGCAGGCCAGGCTTCCCACGAGGCTAACCATTGCACGACAGCGGTGCCAGGACCGACAACTTCACGATTGTCTACAGGCAACGCGCAGGCTAACAGACCCAGAGAAGGACGCTGCAGGCTAGACCGAGGTCAACACGCTTTGCTGTTGGGTCAGAATATACAGAAGGCAAAGAGCTTTCCTTTCCCTCCTGCTGACGACAGACGGCACAGACTGGGAGCAGCCTCCTGGCGAGTCCAGGTGACAGGACCCATCTGCTCCACCAATGAGGTCAGGGCTTCGATTCACGCAGGGAGCCACATCTCCTGGGTCCCTCAGCCTCTGCAAAACTGCAAGTTTGCCTTTCCCGTGTTTAGTGTCAATATAAGTATATCCTCACCCCCCTTTTTTTCAGTCTTTGTGTTTTTTCCCACTCCTTTGTTAAACACAAGTTTTTATTTTTAAGATGAACATGCTTAATACTGCATATAGCCATAATTATCTTGTGGTAGTTGACCATCTCGTAGCACAGGCAGTTGTATGGTCCCATTTAATTCCTTAGAAGATTTTGTTTTATATTATTTTTAAGGATTTTATTTATCTATTTAGAGAGTGAACGTTAGCTGGGGGAGAGGCAGGTTCATTTTATTTTATTTTTGTCTTTGTACAAAAAAAATCCAAGACATTCTGTTTTCATTTTCCTTTATTTTACTATAGCAGTAACTTGCTCTTTCCACAAAAATAAGATATACAGCCATCATTTAAAACCAAAACTCTCAGGATCCCTGGGTGGCACAGCGGTTTGGCGCCTGCCTTTGGCCCAGGGCGCGATCCTGGAGATCCGGGATCGAATCCCATGTCAGGCTCCCGGTGCATGGAGCCTGCTTCTCCCTCTGCCTGTGTCTCTGCCTCTCTCTCTCTCACTGTGTGCCTATCATGAATAAATAAAAATTAAAAAAAAGAAACAGAACTCTCAAAATAATCTTCCAAATGATTTGTCTTGACTGGGTATATTAAATGGATCTGAATATTTAAGTGCTAGAATTTATTTGAACATGTACAATTTCAACCTTCTAATTCCTGGCTTGAAAGTCTTAATACAAGTTATTACTAAATACAGCCTTTCCAATTTATTATTACCACAAACAGGCTGTATCCTCTATAGATACAGGGCTCTTAAATCTATAAAATAGGCAGACTCTATCTCATCTTTGAGATCAATGAAGGTTCGCCTGGAAGGTGCTAGAACAGGTCACACAGACTCACAAAAGCTCATTGTGCACCTTGCTTTTCGTTCAGTGAAATCATAGGGAGAATGAACTTAGCCGTGGTGGGAATATCTATACCATAGAAATCAGCAACACTACAAATCAGGGTTGGTTGTTTTGTTTATTTTTCTTTTCTGAGAACCGGCTGTTAACCATTTATCAGCATACCACAGTCATAACCTCATTTGTAAAGACCTGAGTTCATCAGGCAGGGCGTGGGTACTCATGGGGAAAGGCCAGGGTACCCAGCGGAACCCAACAATCCTAAAACCTCCAGGTCTTATCAGAACAGAGCTCATTTCTCATTTGAGCAGAGTCTGCTACCAGTCTAAGCAGTAATGTGGTAATTCAGAGACCTGGGCATACGGAGGCTCCTCCGTCCTGTGGCAGAGCCATCTAGAACACAAGACCTTCACAGTCAGTGCCGCACTAGAGAGCATTAGTGAGTCTCATCTGGAAATCAATGCTTCGGTGCCTCAGGTTCCTTATTGCTGCAATAAGGACAAACTACCACAAACTCAGGGACTTAAGACAACACAGATTTATGATCTTACTGTTCTAGACGTCCATCCGAGGTCCGAAATGGGTCTTAGCAGACTACAACCACCGGGTCAACACAACGGCGTCCCCCCAGAGCCTCTCAGGAAGAATCCATATGTTTTCTAGCTCCTAGAGACTGCGTACATTCCTTGGCTTGTGGCCTTTCCCTCCATCTCCAAGTCCAGAGGCAGGGACTCCTCAAAGCCTCCTCCTGACTCTAGGCCCTGCTCCTCTTGCCACTTCTCCTCTTTCTCTTCTGCCTCCTTCTTCAATCTTTTAAGAACCCTGTGATTACACAGCCCACCTGGGTAATCAAGGATAACCTCTGTGTCTTAAGATCCCTGTCTTAATCACGTCCGCAAAATCCCTTCTTCTAAAGGAGATGATGTATTCACAGGTTCCAGAATGTGGATCTCTTCGGGAGCCATCATTCTGCCCGATTTAATGGGGTTGAACATAGTGGAGTGACCCTGCTTCCTCAAGAAGAATAAACAAACAATTTCACAGTCTTTAAGAAGGCTGGTTTTTGTTGTTTTTTTTTTTTTTTTTTTTTTTTGTTTTTTTTTTTACAATAGTCACAGAGAGAGAGAGAGAGAGAGAGAGAGGCAGGGACACAGGCAGAGAGAGAAGCAGGCTCCATGCACAGGGAGCCCGACGTGGGATTCGATCCCGGGTCTCCAGGATCGCGCCCTGAGCCAAAGGCAGGCGCCAAACCGCTGCGCCACCCAGGGATCCCAAAGAAGGCTGGTATTGTCATTAATTAATTCAGCCCTTATCCCAGGTTTTAAAATATGTGTGTGCATATGTGTACATGCACACATACACATACGGCAGAGATATGTAAATATACATGTATTCCATCTCTCTTCTCTTTTGCTTCGTCAAGGACCGTTTTCAGATGACACATATTTTGGGAGAGATCCTTCTACTTCCTGGTAGGAGCAGAGAAGAGATGGAATCTTCAGGCATACCAAAGAACTGTGGCCTCCCTTATAATCCCTTACCATTAATTTTTACAAGGGATGCATATTGGAGTTTAAGTCCAAGAGTTAGGTATTGTCGTATGTTCTACACATTGGCCATTTGGTCATAGGGTCCCCTATTCCTGGTTAGGGGCTCCCTTGATCACTATCAATGGGCCACACACATGACTTTCTACATCCGTCATTCAGGGAGACTTAGGGGATTCTCTGTGCCTCTACGTAACTCTTCAAAGGAGGAATTAATTTTATGAAAGGTCTATTTTCTTTCTTTCTTTCTCCCTTCCATTTTATCTTCCTTCTTTCCTTATTATCTTTCTTCCTTTCCAATGAAAAATGGAATTAAAAGTCTCCAGAATTTTAAAGTTCTGTATCAGAAAACCTGATTTAAAATGAGGAAATCTATTTTGACCCAATTTGGATTATATAACAGGAAAATATGTCTTCAAGGAATGATTTTTGTTTTGCCCAAAAGCTACAAATAAAAAACAAATGTAAAATCTTACAGGGTAAATATATTGACCGCCTGAATTCCTTATGCTTCATAAATATTGAAAGAACAACACTGAATTTGATATACCAAAGTCATACAACATACTAGTTAATCAGATATCCTGTTGATTAAAAGAAATGGGCTTTGCTTGATTCTTATGAGAAGGTAAAAGCCTCTGTGTTTGCACTTGGCCAATTGCAGAAGTCTCTTTTGGTAGAAACATGAATACTAAGCCATTTCCCCCAGACAATCATATTACTTGGTCAAAAGCGTGGCAGTTGGTTTCCTCTATCATCAATTTTACTTATACTGGAGTCTCTCTTTTTTTCCACTACTCTTCAAAGGGAGAAAGAAGAATGCAAACCATTTCATCTTTATACAAACTCAGAATCAAATAATAAGAAATCTTTTTGTTTTTAAGGTTCAGATTAATTAACTCTTTGGGCAATTACACAGCTTACAATGGGAAATGCAAAAATCGAGGGACCCACTGAAGCCTAATTACGCCCCACATTTATTCTGATCCCTTCTTAGCAGCCTACATTTCTGCCTTAATTCATAGCTAATAGAGGTCAGAGTCAGGGTTAATAGCCTGCAGCTCAACATTCATTAAGTCATTCACTGATCATTAAAACATCCTGAAAGAGCTTTGTGTTGAAGTTTTAATAGCAGCAATATATGGAGACTTGCTGTTCTCAAATACTAATAATGTTCTTTTATGACAGTAAGAAAGTATATGCTAACATCAATCTTGATTACTAGTTCCTCTCTCTTAACATGAATTCAAAAGCAAATTTTTAAGAAAACTTGCAGAATGGTGAGATTTCATGCATCAGAACTTTCTGACCCAGGATCTAACATCACAATTTGGGGGATCAGTAAGCTCTCCCGGTGCTGATAGAACCAGGTATGGGAAACTGCCGTGGAGCTGGCTTGGAAGATTCCTCCAACCCTGAAGATCTCTCAGTCCATCCAGCAGAAATTAGTTGAGCACTTAGGATAGAAAGACCCCGGCCTGGGGACACAGTCAATAACAAGACAGACATAATCATGTGGAATCCATATTACAGCCGCCGGGAGAAATTCCTTGGCCCACATTAGACTGGAGAATCTGAATTTTAAAAGGAATCACACAGGTCCATATCCATCATCAAGGATGGAGTACAAACACATACAAATGTTTTGTATATATAGCTACTTGTATAGCTATAAAGTATAAAATTAATAGTATAGATTGTCTCCTAATACACACATAGGTTTGTAAATATATTTTTAAAGGTCGGGAGGATGCACAGTTAAGAGTGGTTATCTCCAACTTGGGATAGGAGGTACAAGAGACTTAGAAGCCAGGAATAGCAATCGGAATGGTCAGAGGAGCCTTCCTGGAGGTTTCCAAACTTTATTAACTTTATTATTTCTGGGAAGTAAGCAGCACCACATCTCTTGTGTCCCTGCCAAAAATAAATACACTGAATCTAATCACAAGAAAACAGCAGGAAAAGCCAAGTGTAGGAAAATTCTACAAAATACCTGGTCTACGTCCTTCCACGATGTCAAGGTCATGGAAGACAAAAGAACCTGAGGAACTGACTAAAGAGAGCTGACAGCTAGGTGCAATGCCTGATCCCAGACTAGATTCTGAGCCAAACTCAAAAATAGCTAGAATGACATTATTGGGACAGTTGAACAACTTTGGGCTGTGACTGAAATAACAGTGTTATAATCAATGTTCAGTGTCCTTGTTTGTAGCGAACACACACAAAATATTTTGCAGTAAACGAAATACTAAAACTTACCCTCTGATGCAGACAAATGACTGCAGGGAGAGAGAACCCTATAAAGAAAGGGACGAAGAGAGAAGGAAGAAAAGAAAAAGAGAAAAATAGAGCAAAGGTGGTAAAATGTGGGCAAACAGCTTATCTGGATAAAAGACATGGCTTTGTATTATTCTTCCAACTTTTCTTTAAGTTTGAAATTATGTCAAAAACTTTACAAAGAAACGGTAACATATGCATGTATCACCAGCATCATTGTGTTTAGTATCTACATAGAAAAAAAAAAAAAGACGAGAAGCAAAGATGTCAAAATGTTGGCAGGGTTAATTGTGGGTGTTGGGAGTAGGTATGATTGGGCTTTAAAATATTTATGTGTAATGCTCTCTTATTTTTCAACTTTCTAAGAAAAGGAAAAACCTGGAGAATTTACAGAAAAGTCAGTTACTTCTAGGCCTAGGTGAGGTCCAGTAGGGATTTTGGAGTCAGAACGAAGTTGGAACATCATACAACTCCTCTCTTCTGTCAATATATTGACACATCAGGACCACTAGACCCACTCTGTCCAGGGCTTCGAAAACTGCCTTCAGGACCCAGTGTAGAGCTTTCGTTGAGAACCCACTCAAGGTATGCCTTGTACCTGAGGGTCAGCTCCCCTGCCCAGCTCTCCGCCCTCAGACCAGTGACAAGGAGGTGGTGAAGGCCTTGGAGGCAGCCTGGGGGCCAGTGGGACAGGGCGTCTCAGGATCCCAGGGCCCACGGGGTACTCCAGGTGGGCATGTCTCCTCAGTGCTGCTGCTAATTCACCCTGGGGGAGAGGTGCGCCCAGAGGTCAGAGTGGGGACTTGGCAGAGGGTGGGGGTGTAAGGGTGCTATGCTCCCCGGTACTGACATAGGGAACAGCTAGGGTGGACAACAGGATAATCCAACTGAGCATGGAACTGGCTCCGGGGCTCTAACCCACAAGCCATGAGATCAGGATTTGAGCCAAAACCAAGGACACTTAACCCACTGAGCCACCCAGGAGCCCAGAATATAGACTACTCTTTAAGAAATCTCCCCTGACAGCAAACTGATTTCCAGGAATATCAGATGCAGCAAAATAACATTTAAACAACATTAATTTAGACAGCTCGATGGAGAGTCATTAACTAGAGTCCAAGACATGCTCAGAGGAAGGGGTTCACCCAGGCAGGAAACATTGTACTCCACTAAAATCTCATCCTCTGTGCTTTTAGACAAGCCACTTAACTGTTCTGATCCTTAATCCCCTTTTCTGCAAGATTGAAATAATTATACTTGGCTCACAGAAAGAGCATGAAGAGCTGAAATTATATTTTTGTATATAAAGGTAACAATTAATTGCAAAGAGATGCAGTTATTAGTAGTTATTATAAATTGTTATTCTTATTAAGTATGTACTCAATAATAAAAGGATCTAAACTTGTAAAAATCTGGTCAGCCTTTATTGAAAGCTTATTTGCTACTTTTTTATGGACAACTAACTCAATTTATTTCCTAATATTATAGATCATGAATACAGATCTTAGAAAACTGAACCTTATAAAACATTTTAGACATTTAAGTATTATTTGAATTTTTGATGGATTTAAAAACCATGTGGTTAGCCTTTCCACTTTCCATATTTATGCACTCCTGGTATAAGAATTTCAACATGAAATTTGACTGGTATTTTTCTTAGCTCATTAGAGTCAGTACTCTTTTCAATAATTTGAGCTTCTTGTATACAGGCAAAAATGCAGCTAAGTTTTCATTAGACAAAGTTAAAGACAATCTTTTTTTATTTTTTTTAAGACAATCTTTTTTTAAATAATTGCCATCAATTATTTTCTTCCTACTGAAGCAAGTTACTGGAAAATCATTAAAAAGGGGAAAAAAATCATTAAAAAAAATTGGTAGCCAAGCCATGCATGGCTCCTGTTCTCTAAAGACAGACCACTGATGAGCCATAGAGCTAGAGCAGAGAAATGGTAGGCTAGTCCCTTGATGGGTCTGTGTTTTCAAAGGCGTGACACCTGATTCTTGACATAAATAATGTATAGTTCTAGCACCCAAGGACATCAGCTCCTTCAGTGGTGCCATACCAGTCCCATGATATAGGTGAGGTTCTTTCATAAAATGTATTGAAAACTGAGACACCTGGGTGACTCAACAGTTGAGCATCTGCCTTTGACTCAGGGTGTGATCCCAGGGTCCTGGGATTGAGTCCCACATTGGGCTCCCCGCAGGGAGCCTGTTTCTCCCTCTGTCTATGTCTCTGCTTCTCTCTGTGAATTCTCTCATGAATAAATAAATAAAGTCTTTTTAAAAATGTATTGAAAACTATAAGTATATAAAACTATAAACTATATAAAACTAAAACCATGTAAAACTAAAACTATAATATGACTTCTTAGAATGTCCAAAATCTGAAACACTAAGAAAACCAAATGCTGGTGAAAATGGAGAGTTATGGGAATTCTCCTTTGTTGGTGGGAACACAAAATGGTACAGCCACTTTGCAAGACAGTGTGGCAGTTCCTTGCAACACTAAACATCCTCTCACCAAATGATCCTGTATTTGTGCTGCTTGTTATTCACCCAGAGGAGCTGGAAGTTGATGTCCACACAAAACCTACACGTGGATGTTAATAGAAGCTTTATTTATAATTGCTGAAACCCGGAAGCCACCAAAACATCCTTTAGTAGGTGAATGCATAAATAAACTGTGGTATACATGAACGATGGAATATTATTCAGCACTAAGGAGAAAGGAGCTATCAAGCCATGAAAAGACATAGAGGAACCTTAAATGCATATTACTAAGTAAGAGAAGCCAGTCTGAAACAGCTCCATACTGTATCATTCCAATTACATACCATCCCAGAAAAAGCAAAACTGTGGAGACAGTAAAAAGATTAGGGGTGGGATAAATAGAGTATAAAGGATTTTTAGAGCAATGAAAAGACTCCACATGATACTATAATGATAGATACACATCATTATACTTTTGTCCAAATCCAGAGAATGTATAATACCAAGAGGGAGCCCTTATGGACTTGGATGATTATATCCATGTAGCTTTATTGATTCTAAAGACTGTACCCCTCTGGTGGGAAATGTTGATAATGGAGAAAGCTACGCATGTGTGGGGGCAAAGGGTATATGAAAAGTCTTTGTACCTTCCTCTTAATGTTGCTGCGAACCTAAAACTGCTCTTAAACAAATAGTCTTTTAAGAAACCCATTTCCTATTGATACACATATATCCATATCCATGCCTATGTGTATAAAGAAAACTTAGTATGTGTTAGTATTATACACACACGTATATTTACTGAGCACTTACTATGTGCAGGCATTGTTACTGTACTCGGGAGTATAGCAGTGAATCCATCAAAGGACTGAATGGAGTTCCTGTCTCCATGGAGCTGCTATTGAACAAACGTAACAAACATATTCAGTGCTTTGCTATGCTTCGTTCGTTCTCTGCTGGATTCCAAGGATTCCTTCAAGATCCCTATGCTAAGGCACTTGGGTGGCTCAGTCCGCTGTCTGCCTTTCGTTCAGGTCATGATCCCAGCGTCCTGAGATTGAGTCCCGCATTGGGTTCCTTGCTCAGCAGGAAGCCTGCTTCTCCCTCCCTCTGTCCCCTTCCCCCGCTCATGTGTGTGCTCTCTCTCTCAAATAAATAAATAAAATATTTTTTTTTAAAAAAAAAGATTCCCTATCCTCAAGGAAGAGGCACAAATGAATCAGCAGTGACAATCTGCTGTCCTAGGAAGGTAGGGAAGAGGATTTTAAAGCTTGAATGATGGGCACCGGGCACCTGGGTGACACTTTCGGTTAAGTGGCCAGCTCTTAATTTCGACTCAGGTCATGATCTCAAGGGTTCTGGGATTGCACTACATGCTCACCGGGAAGTCTACTTGGGATCCTATCCCTTCCTCTGCCCCTTTCCCTGCTTGTGCACATGTGTGCACCCTCTCTCAAATCTTTAGATCTTGAAATCTTTAGAAAAAAAAAAAAAAAAAGCTTGAATGAAAGGCATGTGATGGGAGTACCTGGCCTTATCGAGGGAAGTTGCAGAATCAAGAAGTGATGTTTGAACTAAGACCTAAAAGATCAAGACAGGAGTAAAATTTTGTCAAGGAAGATGAAACAGAAGTGAGAACACTAGATGAGACGTTCCGTAGAGGAGAGAACATCAAGAGTTAAGAAAGTGAAAAACATTCATGCAGGTAGAGCTTAGGGTATGCAGTGGTGTGTGGAGGCAGAGAGAAGAGTCTGGAGGCCGGGGGTGCTGGGCAGCTCCTTGTGGGCAGGGCCCCTAAACTGACAGACATCAAGGCCAATTCAATTTGTTTTACCCTAGGCTCCCAGTGAACTAAAAACAATAAAGAAACGATAGAAGGGGATTATAAAACTTAGGTATTTTTAGATGTTTGCACTTAATGCTTCAACACAAATATGTAAACTTCAAACACTGTAAATAACCTCATGAGGACATAAAGCGAAAGGTGTAAATTTGTGGGCTTCTAACTGTGTGAGATCCACTGTCCCAGAACACTTCTGCACATGTGCATGTGAGTGCACGCGCACGCACACACACACACACACACACGCTCCCCGTGCCACTCCATGCCCACTCACAAAGTCTTCCATATAAGGAATGGTGAGGATTGGGGATTTCATCACAAGAGTAATGGCAATCCTTGGAAAGAACTGAAGCAAGTAACAGGATCTCATTTGCATGTTATAAACTATAAAAAAATGAATTAAAGGGAGGCAGGATTGGAGACAGCAGACAGGTGGGAGCTGCTGGTCCTGTCCACTTGAGAAATGAGGAGGTCTGGATCAGCTCGGGCGCCCTCGCATGAGGTCTGGATGATGGAAAGACGCGGACAGCAGAATCAGCAGGACGTGAAGGCCGGCTGAGGAAGGAAGTGAGGGAGATAGAAAAACTTGTTTACCCATAAAAATAGTCAAGTTGCTCTCAGCTTTTGTTATGAATGAATGTTCATGCCCCCTAACGTCCATATGCAGAAGCCCTAAGGCCCAAAGTGACAGTATTTGGAGGGAGGGCCTTTGGCTGGTACCTAAGTGGTAGATGAAGGCCTGAGGATGGAGTACCCACGGCTGGATGAGGGTCCCTGCAGGAAGAGGAGAGCAGAGCACCCTGTGTCTGCACCATGTGAAAACACAGCAAGGAGACAGTGGGCTGGAGGCCAAGAAGAGAAGCTCACCGGGAGCCAAACCTAGGTCCAGTCTTGATCTCGGACTCCACCCCCACCCCCTACAAAACCGTGAGCCGCCGATTCTGCGGTTTTCTTGTTTTGTCAGCCCAAGCACACTAACACAGTTTATAAATATAACATCCATATCCATACCATCCTCCTCCCTCCCTGGACCGGTTTCATATTCATATAACTGCCATTGGTTTGAAATCATTAATAATTACAATGTAATTAAGTGTTCCACTTTCAAAATAGTTGGCAAGAATATGTTGACTGCAACGAATTTGCATTTTTCCTTTCATTTACACAATGCCTTCGTGGCTTCCTGTCCGCTCTCTGGCATTACTGTGAAGCTCTCGCTTTGAAGGGTGTTCTGACATTTGTGCTCCAATCCTCAAACGCTATTCCCTCCCACATGTGGACAGACATAAATTCAGATGTGGTTCAAGCGTGCCCTCACTGCGAAAAAGAAGTTATTAAAAACAATTGTCACAGATGAATGATCGTATTTATAAATATCACTCAAAAATAAACACCTCGCCTTATAGAAACACTAAATTTTATTTCAAGATCCACTGATGTTTCTATCTTTATTAAATTTGAGAAATAAATCTCCATGAAAGATAACAGCGAACCGTTCTGTAGTATACGCCTCTAGAGAAAGGCCACGTTCTTTCATGGAGATGTGTCAAGGCTGATGGATATAGTCAAAGGTTAAATTTCAGGGCCCTAGACCAGGTTTGATTCATGCTGTTCTATAATTGCATGCCCGTGGCTACCCTAGTTGGTTAGCACACTGTGCTAATGAGGCTGGTGGCAAAAGTTCAAATCCCCAGGCAGGCAATTTGTTTTTCTCTGCTGGTGGTTACGGCTGTAATACCTATCCCAAGTCAGGCATCAGAAATGTGTGTCAATTGTCACAATGTCAAGAGAAAGTGCAAATGGCTTAATGAAAATCTGTCCTTTCCATTAGAAAAACATCTCAAAGCACATGTACGACTAATGGAGGGATAGTGGTGTCACCTTCAAATACAAAGAGTAGAACATTCCTCATATTACTACAACAAACAAAATCCCTGCCAGAAGCAAGTCATAAATGTCACCAAGAATGATGATCTTAAATTAGATTCCACATGAATAATTTCTTCATTTTTCATCTTTGACCAAACAGCACTAAATTTGCCATTAAGTAAAAACTATGCGAAGTGCGTGTTTACCTGCTTCCTTCCTGTCTCCCAAAATTGTTATGGGAATGAATCGGATAGCATCTTGGAGGCATTTTAAAATAATAAAATATTAATCCAAATGATTCCCCTTCTGACTCGGAGGGGGAGGAGATATATTGAGTTTCCACAGTACGAAAGCAACGGGTAGTGTGCAATCAGCCTTGAGCAACAGTCAATTCAGAAAAGGAAAACAGGATCTCACGTCTGCTTTCTGAGCGGAGCAGTTGAGGAAGTTGATGGTCACTTGGTAGCACGATGCAGACAGCGCCTTGGCTAGTCCTCGCACAATCATTGTAGATGTTCCGTTTAGCGATGGACACTGTCGAACAGAATTCAGAAGAGGGTCAGTCCCCTGAAAACCTAGCCAGGAGCCTCAGTGACTTTATATACCACGTTCTCCCTGAAACCAGGTTCGCCCGTAACACGGGGGTCTGAGGCTCCCCTGGGTCTGAGGCCTGAAGAGGCAGCTGGCGACCGGATCTACAGGGGCATCCTCACATAAAGGAAGCGAAACCGAAAGACGGGAGATTACACAGATCTGGGGTCTGGCGGTCAGATCTGTAGCTCTCTGAACCCAGAACCAAAATTCTAGAAGTCATCCTTGAATTGTCCTTCTTACGCACACGTGATCTTTCTCATCAGCGGCTCTGACTTGCGTCTAGTCATTCTACTTCCAAGTGTTACTCAAATCCCTGCATTTCATTCCATCTCCTTTGCCAGCGTCTCCTACCTAAATTATGCCAACACCTGGTCATACTTTCACCTAGTGTTTGTCCTCCCGCCCTCTTACCCGTATGGCTAGAAGTGGGATCCTTAAATAAAAGTGACAGGCTTTAAAACCCAGTGGCTCCCACTGCCCTTCAAATACAGTACAGTTTCCTCAAGAGGGTTTGCAAAGCCCTCAGTGGTGGGACCTCATTTCATACCTTCCCTCCCCGCAGATTCCCACAGACTCTCTGCTCTAGCCAAACCAAGCACATTCCCGTTTTACAAACGTGCCATTCTTTCTCTCAGTTCCCAAACTCATGCACGTTATTGCCTCTGATGAATCATCCTCTCTCCCAACCCACAAATCACTGAACTCCGACTCACCTTTTAGACACCAGCTTAAATGTCTCTCTCTCTCCCCCCTTTTTAAGGAACCTCCCTTGACCCCAGAACTTGGTCTCACTGCCCTGTTTTCTGTACATATGTAGGCAATCAGTCATTAGGTACTCTATACCTTCTGCTACCCCTGTAATGAATATTCATCATACTAATTGTAGCAATCAATTTAGATTTTGTCTTTCCTGCTAAGCTCCGTGCTCAGGGAAGCCAGGACAGGATTCATCTTATTTGCTTGTATATGTAATGAGATCAAAAGCTCTGTGAGTGTAAGAATTTCTTTTATTTCTACTATATCCCCAGCACCCAGAGCAGTTCGGAAAAAAACGAACACTAAATACATTCTTGTTGAATAAATAAATGAATGGTAGTCACTCAACACGTTTGCTTAAAAGAATACAGCAAGGAAATTCAAGCCCACACAGAGCTCTGAAAAAGAAAAAAAAAAAGAAAGAAAGAAAGAAAGAAAAAAAACCTCAAAACAATAAAAATTATAGGAAACATTTTAAAATCAGAATGGCGATGATTTATTTATATTTTACATCGGGAGAACAACCCACACGTGTTATCTGTGCAGGACTCTCCCTCATAATACAGGAGCATGTTCAGATATCAAAAGCTTATTCCTAATCACAGAATTTTTATTTTATTTATTTATTTTTAAGATTTTATGTACTTATTCATGAGAGACACAGAGAGAGGCAGAGACACAGATAGAGGGAGAAGCAGGCTCCCTGCGGGGAGCCCAATGGGAGACTTGATCTGAGGACCCCAGGATCATGATCTGAGCCAAAGACGCTCAACCACTGAGTCACCCAGGTGTCCCACAGAATTAATTTTTGAAAGATTAAACGTCCTAAAAGACACATCCACCAAGCCAGGGACATTGGAGACACTGTATTCCTCCTTTCTACATGTTTCTAACTGATGGGCACCTTGATGGTGAGGTGTAATGATCCGGATTTCTCCAAAGAGGTAAAGACTGTTATTCAATGTTGTTCAGTATTCCTCTTCAATGCCCAAGCCTTCAAGGAAGAATATTTTTTATGGTCAATGCATGAGCCACAATTTCCTCTTCTCTAAAGGGGATTAAACTATAGTCTCCCTAAAGTCTCTTTCAGATTTAGTAACCTTTTTTTTTTTAAGATTTTATTTATTTATTCATAAGAGACACACACAGAGAGACAGAGAGAGAGAGAGAGAGAGACAGGCAGAGGGAGAAGCAGACTCCATGCAGGGAACGTGACATGGGACTCGATCCCGGGTCTCCAGGATCACACCCTAGGCCGAAGGCAGTGCTAAACCACTGAGCCAGCCGGGCTGCCCTTAGTAGCCTTTCAAAATCATGGAAACTAAAAGTCAAATCAAGTCATGAGTTTTGCCATTAAAGGATCTTGATACGTTTCTATACATAACCCGAACTAAGGCCCTAGAAGGAAGAGTGCCATGGTACAACTTCTTTCTGTGCTTTCCTGATGACACTCTGGGAAAGTCAGTGAGGATATGTTAATTGGCCTAATTAGAAGTTATAAGGTCAAGCTCAAGAGGCAAAATACATAATTCTTACATTTATATTTGAGTATAGATCACAATAAATAGTTTTTCTTTAAAAAATAAAAAAAAAGGTAAGGGGATCCCTGGGTGGCTCAGCCATTTGGTGCCTGCCTTCGGCCCAGGGCGTGACCCCGGGTTCTGGGATCGAGTCCTACATCGGGCTCCCTGCACGGAGCCTGCTTCTCCCTCTGCCTGTGTCTCTGCCTCTCTCTCTCTCTCTGTGTGTGTGTCTCTCATGAGTAAATAAATAAAATCTTTTAAAAAAAAAGGTAAGTGTTTTCTCCTACATGTTTACAATGACAGCCTTTTCCTCCTCTCTAAATATCCATACATGACCTGATATACAAAAAGAGGTGGCCTCACTTGTTATTGCAAAGTGGATAGCATTTTTTTTTTACTTTTTAACATAATCAGATATCTAGAATGATGAAGGAAAATGTTCCCCATTACTCTATGGGGTAGTGAATTTGGTAATAGAGTTCTCTAGAATACCAGAGTCCTATAATACACATTTAGTCTTTCTCCCTCCTCCATCTACGCTGTCAACAAGAAGGATGATCTGGGAATGCAGCCAGACAAAGGAAACCCACCCAGAGTAGTAAAGAAGAAATTAGCTTTAATTAAAGGTAGAGAGATTTCATCTGGGCATAAGGGGAAATTCTTGATCTTTGCTATGATTAAATATTGAAACAGGCCAATCAGATTCCTGAAGTTTATATCCTGGGGGAATTTTCTATAAAGGCTAAAAAAATATTTTCTGCCTGGGGTCCTTCATTTTTCATGGACTCATTCCTTTGATAGAAACAATTGATTACCTAAGGACTGATTCCCTAAATGTACAAAGCATATTTCTGAACCAAAAAATAGCAATCAGGATCATGTGGTCTCTTTGGGTTTGTGATATTTCTCAAATGTTATAAACTGTTCATGAATATGCATATGGAGAGGATGGCTAAGGGAAGATTATCCGGAGAAACGTTTTTACACAAAGAGATGAATCCTGTTGCTGACTATCAGATATGGTTCTTTGTGATAAAGAAAATTTCTGAGAAATGAGTGTAGATCATCCCACGTAATTTATTTTGGAAGGGAAAATGACTTCTGGGGAGTGAACTCTCCATTACCAAAGTTAACCAAAACCTGGATGACCATCTGACAGGTACTAAAAGAAATTTCCATATTTCGTTTGAAGAGAATATGTCTAAAGGGTGTTTAGACAAACAGCCCAATTGTTGAACAGAAATGTTAATTGGAGACACCCTAAAAAAACAGAAAATGAATCAAATCCATTGCCACGCGCACATGCATACACACGTTCTCCTACACTCATTCACACACCTGTGCGCGTGCACACACACACAGAGAAAGAACTAAACCCAATCCCAAAGTGCTAGTTTGATTTCCATTTTTAAAATTCTGGAAAGTCCTATCAAATTCACATTTAAGCACTTCAAAGAAGAGGTCCCAGAGAACAACCAGGGGTGGTTATTCAACAACCTGATGCAGCACAGGCACCACCTGATCAGGATGGGTTGGAGCAAGAGTCCAATAGCCCCTTGCTATGCCAGGTGTTGACCCTTGTTTGCTGGATCTGGGGACATCCAGCGGTACCGGAGGGGACAGTCAAGGAAAGTGGGGGCAGGACAACTTAGAAGGAGCCCTTGGAGCTGGCTTGCTGCCAAATGCTTCAGAAATATTTTCCTATTTTAACTAGCAGTGCTACCATACTAGGTCCTCCAGGTTAGCTCTCAGTCCCGGGCATAATCACTAGTGTGACTCCGGATACCGACAATTCCACTGCACCAACCTTCCCCTCGACAGTGAGTTTGAAGGGAAAGAAAAGAGAGAGGCAATCCATCTTGATTTATAGAGGGTCTCCATTCTCTTCTACATGACAGCCATTAATAAATGGAGATACAGGGTGACTGGGTGGCTCAGTGGGTTAAGCATCTCTCTTATTTTTAAGATTGTATTTATTTATTCATGAGAGACACAGAGAGGCAGAGAGGGAGAAGCAGGCTCCCTGCGGGGAGCCCGATGTGGGACTCGATCCCAGGACCCCAAGGTCACACCCTGAGCCGAAGGCAGGTGCTCAACCATTGAGCCACTCTGGGTGCCCCAAACATCTGACTCTTAATCTCAACTCAGGTCTTAATCTCAGGGTTGTGAGTTCAAGGCCCACGTTGGGCTCCATTCCAGGTGTGGAGCCTACTTGAAAGAAGGAAAGAGGGAAGGGGGAGGAGGAAGGAAGGAAGGAAGGAAGGAAGGAAGGAAGGAAGGAAGGACGGACAGACTGGGTTTCACAACATGGTGGAGAAAATCTGGGTGCAGGGTCATATAAAAAGAGGGTTTCGATGACTCCATCCCAAACAGAAGACTCTAAAAAACCATGCCCCTCAGGGGTTTGTTTTGAGGCCAGTGATGCTCACCCACTTACCAGTTTTATCTCACTTTATACAATAACGTGTACAAAAACCGGCATCTTGATGGAGGCTGGAAAAATAAAGAGTTCTAATCAGAGGTAAAAGAAAGTATGTAAGAGATAAAAGTATGTAGACGTAAAAGAAAGTAGGTAAGAAATGACAGTTCTTTGACAGATCAACACAATTCCAAGTATCACTGAGAAAAAAGGCAAGAAAGAAAAAGGTTTCACACAATAGTCACTACAAAACTACACAAAAGTGTGAGATGATGTTGATAATTTATGTGTGACTAATAGAGCAATGCCTGCTGCACCCATCCGTCTACCTTCACCTACTCACCCATCTACTCAAAATATACTGACCCCCTACCATTCAATCCTTTAAACAAATCTGTTAAAGAGTTCTGTAAGGTGCAAAGTACCGTATCAATGCCTGCTTCATTATTATAATCAATTAGCTCTCCTTAAAGGCAGAAATCATAATATTTTCTTTTTTAATACTAATTTTAATTACACAAGTAGCAATAAATCCACTCCTCTTTTAAAAAGGCAAAAAGTAAACATTAAAGAAAAGGAGTGAACATATAATTTATTACCCAAATTGGGACATTTCGAAGGGTGAGTGGAAGTTCATTTAGTAGTTATACCAGGACTTCAGGTATAAAGTGAGACCCATGAGACAAAAAGGGGCATTGGGTCACTATACCGATTAAGAACCCAAAAGTCGCTTAAGAACACCTGCCTCCCCCACAAAGGCATTTCTCAAAAGATAGCTGCTGTTGTTATTTCAGAAGAGTGACAACCTGAAAGCATTTAAAGGTTATAGAATGTTTGATAAAACGTCAGAAACCCTTTTTTAGAGCCAAGGAAGGTAAAGTTAGATGAGGAAAACAGAAAAGTCTGTCCCAGAACGTGACACATCTTCAGTCCATGGTTCATCTAGAGGCTCACTCCTCTGATGTCCACACCCATATCCCTTGCCCCGAAGCACTTCCTCCCAGGATATTTTAGTTCTCCTCGGCAATTCTAACGCATCACCTGGCCTCAAGAGATGTTGGGCAGTGTCTCAGAAAACTCTCTGATCAATGCTTTTCCTGCTCTTGATGGCCTGGAAGGGTTTGTAGTTCCATTTTTAAAAGCAAGTCACTTACGCCATCTCCCCAACAATATTGTATTTCAATCTGCAATTGATTCAGAGAGGCACTTAAAACTGGGGGGAAAAATTTATTCCTAACTCGTGATGTTCTGAAGAGAGCAGATAATATGCCTCCAGCATCCGAGAAGGGAAAATTATTGGGGAGAGCTGCTCTCCTCCGTTATTCGTTGCTCTTCTGGGGAGGAGGGACGTAGCAGATTGAGGTCAGTGAGGAGCTGAGCAGCGCCCGCTCAGAGAGCCGGTGGCCATCTGCGGATCAGACATTCTGTTCAGCTGCAGGAAAGGAGATCACCTGCCCTGACTGGCTGGGCCAGGGACAGCTGCAAGAAGTCTTCTAAATTCAGAGGGAGTATTAGGAAGCCTATTTGGCCCAAATTTAAAGCCATGTTTTCCCATCAACTTAATCAATAATAAAGCCAACTTTCTTTTTACTCCCCATCTGTCTGTCTTCTCTAGCCTGTCTCTCTACTGGCTCCGCAATCTGGAGAGAAAGAGAAGTGTCATTTACTGGTCCTCCAAAATCCCACATGTAGCTCTGATTGATGAGATTTCATAGCAGCTCTTTGTTTTCCGGAACACTGTGTTGAGTAGAGGCCACAGGGGGGCCCTGACCAATATGTATTGTTTACTTTTTTCACAAATTTTACTTAAATTCAATTTGCCAACATATAACACTCAGTGCTCATCTCATCAAGTGCCCTCCTCAGTGCCCGTCACCCCGTTGCCGTGTCCCCCCACCCACCTCGCTGTTTTCTCTTGTGCCCCTGTGACTAATAGCACACGTTTGCATGTAGATCCTCAGGATCAGTGGTGAGGTCCTGGGCTACAGGATAGAGCTTCCTCTATTAATAGCCACGAGAGTGGAAGCATATATAATCCTGACTTCATTAGCATCACGTCATACGGCAGTAGGTCTTAATTTTTTAGAATCACAGACTACTTAGATTATTGTATAAATATGGAAACTCACCCCAGGAAAATGCACGTATTCAAAAAGTTTGGCATCCAATTTTACCAGATTTCTGAGGCCCTTGAAATCAGTGGTTATAAATCCTGCAGCCTGCCCAGATGAGCGCAGGACCCAAATGTCTCACTTCTAACTGGCTGGCAGAGAAGAACAGAATCCTAGACTCTTCGTGGAAAAAGACTTTAGAGCTCATCAGAGCCAACTTCTCATATGAGACCCAGGAAAGGTTGCGACATACAAAATCCCTTTAAGCTCCTTAGGATTGTTAATATTTCAAGCACATGAGCACTATTTTTCCTTGTGCAGAAACCCTGAAAGTCCTTCCATCCCAAAGCTATATGTTTTCTCTGTACTAACTTCTTCTACATGTGGAAAAGCAAGAGACTCAAAAGAAGATCCTTCTATATCTGGAACAATTAAACGATCCTCCTGGGATAGCTGATGGAAGTTGCTGTTTTAAAACAAAGGAAACTAAATGTGAACACCTTTAAAAATACACCCTGAACACAGTGCCAGGACCTAGCGGATGCCTAATGAATGATCATTATCTGGCAATGGAGCAGATACACTGAAGAGAAACCACCCACAGTTGCTCGTATTTATTATAACTACATTTTATGTAAACACATCATTATATGCAAACAAATCATTATATGCAAACTGATTTGCATATAATGCAAATATAATGCAAAACCCCGCGGCTCAGGACAAGTAGCCCAAGTGACCCAAGCCGCAGCCCAGACATGGCAGTCACGCTCCCGACACCTGACAGGAGCGCCTAATCACCTCGTCCTGTCTCTGCCGCTATGTCTCTCCTTTACTCGGTGGAACGTGAGTCCTTCCAAGTTTTATTAGTCCCTCCCTCTTCCATGGCTATAGAAATTGGTCCTTCCTTTCAGGATTTCCCAACCTTGTCATTCTTGACATTTGGGGCCAGATCAATCTTTGTCACACAGAGCAAAGGCGGAGGCAAGGGGCCGTCCTGTGCATTCTAACATAATATTTCTCAGCATCCCTGGCCTCTACCTGCTAGATGTCAGTGGTACCTCCCTCCGCCCCAGCTGTGACAACCGGAATGTCTCCAGACATCTCCAGATGTCCCTGGGGTAGCAAAGTCACCCTGGTCTCCAGCTGAGAACCACTACTTTAAAGGAATCTGCTTGAAATCCAGAAGCCAAATCAAATTTAAACTTGAAGACAGCATCTGAGAGTGTAAGGGCCCTAAGAGGCCCTTCAGTAGGAGGCTGCTGATTTTCCTCCCAATGACTTCCTTGACCCAGGCAGCCTCTCCAAACGCATTTCACTGGGATTCTTCGTTTTGACCCAAGCCCACCTCACCCCCAACCTCCTCTGCTTTGCTCCACGGCCATTTCCTCTTCTGGTACACTGTGCCATCCTTTCTGGTTCTGATCTGCTTGGTCACAGAAGCACTCCATGTTCTTGGGGAACACTAAATTTATTTCATTCAGACAAATAATCAGTGGGTTTTCTTAATGAAAAGAGATGGGACAACGGGGAAGAGAGTATAGAAGCGGCTTAGGACCACATGCCTGGTCCATATAGATTCACCTGAGTAGCACAGCTGTTGACCTAGTGATTCTAGAAAGTTCTTTGCAAAGTTAGGTAACTTTGAGATGGACCTCAGGATGCCAACCATTTATCCACAAAATCAGAATCTAGCCAAATGGAATATGAAGAAGAGGTTTCCTGTATTCCTGTCTGTGCAGTACCCTCATTCAAATTCTCTCCATCTTGCTAATTTATGGCAGAGCTCCATCCAACTCCAGAGCCAAAACGCAATAATGCAGCTCATTAAGAGCCACCAGGGAGTATTTAGGAAACATGCAAAAGGAACAGTTCCTTTATTTCCTTTCCCTAGAGTCTTATTTCCACTCTAAGGCTTTCTCCATTTCTTCTAGTTTGAACAACTAAAAATTGGCTTGAAAAATAACTTACCACTATAATTTATCTCTGAGCTAGGATTGTTTTTTTTTTTAACTTTTATGTTTCCTGAAGTGCATGTGATTCAGTTCCAATTCCAAATTCCAAATGAGCAAAATGAACTCATATTTTTCATCTCCAATTAAATAATTCATTTCTCTAATTCTAAAGCATCCAATTCAAATAATCAAGTTGACAGGAACTCATCTAGTGTATTCATTAGAAATTCACCTTTCTTTCTCCCTCTTCCTTATGATGTTGCCTCCCACAATTTTGGTAGTTATTTCAGAGCATGCTGAGCAGCAAAATCAATACCTCATTAAGTTATTTCAATTCGGTGAACTACAGCTGTTGCAGAGCATGAGCATGAAATATGGTTTCATCAATAGAATCCTAGGCTCTGTCTACACAAAGACAAAACAATCGGGTAATTTAGTCAATTCTGTCAAAAAAAAAAAAAAGAAGTCAACTGAGTTGTTTGGTACTAGGTAAGCCAAACAATAACTTGCTTGTTATATCTGTCACATGCATAGGCCATAGGACTGTTCCTAGCCCATTTCTTTGAGTTCTGTAACACTACAAGCCAAAGAATGCCTATGCTATCCTTCAATGCTGCCAAGAAAAATTCCCTGCCAATTGTCCACAAGCATGGCCTTTCCTTATCCAACCTAAGCATGACAGTGACCAGCACTTATTCAGGAAAAACTTAGTATTTACTATGAATAAAGTCCAAAGGTTAAAGAAATTTTTGAAAGATTATAAGACATGGATCCAACCTTCAAATGGCATACGGTCTATGCAGGGGACCAAAACTAGCATACGTGGAGGGAAAAATAAAACAAACAAACAAACAAGACCTGCCAACAACCCAAGGCAGAATAGAACTTAATGTTCAACAATATGGATCAGAGGCTAATGTGGGAGGAGTTCTAAATAGAAGCAAATTATCAAGGTCTGGCAACATTTCAAAAAATTGTTGATTATTAAGTCTTTACCTAAACTCGAAGCTGATTATACACACTGTATCTTATATTTCCTTATAGGAAATGCAATTGCTAGCAAATTAGTGTAGGTAGTGCAAATAAAATTTATGCATCTAAGATTTTGTGCTACCCAGAAATAGAAATGGACTCATAACTATGAAATCATTCAAGAATCAGAATCACAAGGATCTGACTCCTTCTAGCAGATGAGTAGCTCCAAACAGTGAATTCTAATTTTCCAGAGAAAATCAAGTTACTTTTTATCTTCAAAAACAGCAAGAGACAGCCACAGTCTAGATTGAAGACTCTGGCAGCAATTTAACACACAAAAGGCTCATAGAATCATGAAGCAATAACTGCTGAACCCCACCGGCCTTGCTTGGGATTGCAGGTGCCCCTGGCAAACGCTGTTTTCCCTTTACCCTCTTTCTCTACCTTCTGTTCCCTTTTATTTCTTCTCACCTTATTTTTCTTCTCTTTCAATTATTTTTTAAATGGCCTTTTCACTGAAGCAAACACATATTCGGAAGAAGTACAGTTGACCCTTGACAACATGGGGCTTAGGGGTGCTGGCCCTCCCACTGTAGAAAATCGAAGTAGAACTGACTTATCTACGACAAACTTAACTACTAATAGCCTAGTTGCCCCAGAGCCTTACGCATAACATAAGCAGTGAATTAACACATATTTTTTTATGTTATATGCACCAATATGGTATTCTTGCAATAAAGTATCCAGAGAAAAGAAAATGCTATTAGGAAAGAAAATACATTTACAGTCCTGTAAAAAAAAAAAATAGGATATCTCCAGGCAGTACCCCCAGCAATCCAGCAGACCTGTCCCTTCCTTCTACAGTGTTTGCAGGAACAAACCCAGAGATGTCCCTCCTTCCAGCCTCCAACTGCCCTCCAGCCTCTTCTCCAGATGCGCCTCCAGAATTGTCTCCTCAGTCCCCTCCTGCACAGGGGAACCGTCTTCAGCTGCCTGGTCACCCAGCCTCTGGGGCCTCCTGCACCACCTCCCTCCTGCTTCCTGTCTCCTGGGGCATGGGGGCAGTGGCACCTGCTCAAGATGCAAGGATGCAAGGCAGCGGCACCTGCTCAAGATGCAAGGATGCAAGGCAGTGGCACCTGCTCAAGATGCAATGATGCAAGGCAGCGGATCTGCTCAAGATGCAAGGAAGCAAGGCAGCGGCACGTGCTGAAGATGCAAGGATGCAAAGCAGCGGCAAGTGCTCAAGATACAAGGATGCAAGGCAGAGGACGCCGGGCAGGCTACGGGCGGTGCAGGAGCTGCCCCAAGACGCAGGGGGCAAAACCCTGAGCACGAAGCCGCCGGGATCCTGGCGAGGAATCCGGGGCAGACCCTTCTGGAGTGTGGGGCCCTGGGCCCTGTGGGGCACACCTGGGGAGCGGCTTCCGGAGGCGCAGGTGAGATGCAGACCTGCCCTACACCTGCACCTGCTGCGGCAGCGGGCGTCCCCGGTAGGGGCTCACATGCAGCACAGCCGGGGCCCTCAGAGCCCAGTGCCCGGGCTGCTGCCGGCTTTGAGGGCGCCCTGGAGCACCCCCAGTCTGGACCAAATGCAAGCCGTCGAGCCATGGAGCAAACTCCCTGAACCCAAACTCATGCATAAGTGGCCGATGCGGCTCATACCTGTGTCGTCCAAGGGGCAACTGCAGACAGGTTCTAACATCTAACGCGAGGAGTCTCAAAGTGAACAGACATGTAGTCAAAGCCCATTATCAAGAAGCAGAGCATTGCCAGCGACGGAGAAATCCTTTTGTGGCCCCCTCCCCATCACCGCCTCGACTTCTAAGAACAGAAATTAGTTTTGCTCGTTTTTGAACTTTATGCAAGTGGAGTCATACCTGCCTGCTGCTTCCTTTGCTCAAAACTATGTATTTGTGTTGGGGTGCTTGGGTGGTACAGGCCTGAGCATCTGTCGGGGTCCCCTGAGGTCATGATCCCTGGGTGGGGAGATGAGCCCCAGGTCCAGCTCAGTGGGTGTCTGCTTGGGATTCTCTCTCCCTCTCCCTCTGCCCCTCCCCTCACCCTCTCCTCAAATATAAAATAAATCTTTATATATATATATATATATATATATATATATCTGTTATTGTGTGTGGTAGTAGTTTACATATTTATATTGTTCTTTATTTTTTAAGGATTCCATTTATTGGAGAGAAAAGAGAGTATGGGGGAGGGGCAAAGGGGGAGGGAGGGAGAGAATCTGAACCGGAGCTGGAGCCCCATGTGGGGCTGATCCCACAACCCTTAGATCAGGACCTACCTGAAATCAAGAGTGGGCTGCTTAACCGACTATAAATAGGTGCCCCTGTTCATATTGTTCTTTGGTATCTGATTGTGTAAATATGCCATAATGTATGTATCCAGTGTACACTGATGGATATTTGGGCCATTTCCAATTTGGGGGTGTTCAAAACAGTGCTGCTATGAGTATTTTTGGTAAACATATACCCATGTTTCCTTTGGGCAACACCTAGGAGTAGAATTGCCGGTTCAGCAGGTATGCATAAATCATTTTACTAGATATTCTTGACAAGTTTCCCAGCATACTTGTACCAATTTACCCTTCCAACGGTAACCTGAGAATCCTAGTTTCCCCCTATCTTCACCACCACTCGGCTTGTCAGTCTTTTTTATTGTACCGATTCTGGTGAGTATACAGTGCTATCTTGTGGCTTTAACTTGCATTTTACCGAAGACGAATGATGTTAACCATGATTTCACACATTATTCAATGATTTGCATATGTTCTGTGCAAAGTGCCAATTCAAGTCTACCAATGTTTTTGTCCCTTTTTTCTCACTGATTTTTAAGAACTCTCCATTTTTTGTTGGAAGTATTATCTTTCATACGTTAGCCTGTCTTTTTTTTACTTTTCTAACGATGAGTGAGCAGTTGCAGGGTCAGTTAATTCAGAAGTTTATGGGTGTCACCTTTTCAATAGGTCTCCTGACTCTTCCTCCATGGTCTGAAGACAGCTGGCCACAGTGCCAACCAACACGTCCTCTCGTAACAATATCTAAAAGCTGGAAGAAAGAAGGCTTCTTCTTGCATGTCTATTTCTGTTTATCTGGGAAGAAAATCTTTCCCAGAACATCCTTTATTCCTCCACAACAGACTTCTCAGACTTCGTGAGCCAGATGTGGACCACACGCCAACCCCTAAATCAATCATTGCCGTTGCTTTGATTGGCTTAGAACAATTGAGATTCGTCTCCTGGGGAAGAGACTAGTAAACCACCCTTGTCAGGTTCCTGAACGCAATTGGTATTCCATAAACAAGACGGAAGAAAGAAGGGAGAAGGCTGTTGGCTAAGCAGCCATCCATATCTACCACACTCACCAAGGAACCTCATCTGAAATTTGAGGGTAAAATGAGATAAAAACAGCCACTTGCAATTGTAAATTGAGTGTTAAATTCAATTCTAACCTAAGTTGCGAGACATAATAAAGTGTTCAAGGTATTTATTCATAGTGAAATGAAAAAAAGAAGGATTGGGCCTGGAAATAAATCTATAGCCATAAATGCCTCTGACATACAAAAGGCTGGACTTAAATGATCTTGGAAATATTAATATGAACAGATATTGATGCTTATTAATAAAAATAAATATTGTTAATGAATATTAATGACTGTTAATATAAACAGAGATTAATGGCAAGTCTTTTTATCATTTCATTGTGGTGATGGAAAGAATTAGCCAAATATAAGTTATTAGATTATAAATTATTTGCGAATAACAATTGTGTCTGTATTAATAACAATGCTGTTCTATTATGGACAATTGGAATTTTTTTTTAATTTAAGTAGGCTCCATGCCTAACTTGGAGCCTAACATGGGGCTTGAACTCATGACCCTAAGATCAAGAACTTAGCAGATGGATAGAACTAGATGGCATTATGCTAAGCAAAATAAATCAATCAGAGAAAGACAATTATTATATGATTTCATTCATACGTGGAATTTAAGAAATAAAACAGAGGGACACAGGGGAAGGGAGGGGAAATAAAACAAGATGGAATCAGAAAGGGAGACAAAGCATAAGAGACTCTTAACTATAGAAAACAAACTGAGGGTTGCTGGAGGGGTGGTGGGTGGGGGAGTGGAGCTAGAAACGAATAGTGCACTCAGAGTGCAAAGTAGGGGATGGAAATGGTTAAGACGTGATTGCAGGTCCCTAGGTTAAGAACTTTGTATGAAAACAGGAGAGGGATGGGGCAGTTGAGGGGGTTTGTACAGTCTATAGGGTCAGAAGGGGTGCATTTGTCTTTTTTGTTCAGATTAGAATGAGTTCTCCCACATTTAAAGACCTAACAAAAAAGCCAAAGGGAAGAAGAGATTGAAGATCAAGAAAGTGTTGTGAAAAAATCAGGCCAACTATACAAATGGAGAATGGAATCTTAGCGAGAGGAAGCACACCTCGTTCTGGGTCAAAACTAAGGATGGGATGGAGAAAGTAAATTTATAGAGGGAGAAGAGACGGGAAGTTGGTGAAGTACATGTCAATGGCTTTATTTTGGGAGTGCATAATAACAATACGACGATGATAAGAGTGATAAACATGTATTCGGTGCCACCGTGTACAAGATATTCTGCTCAGCATTTCACCAGAATTATCTCACTTGATCTCCTTAACACCCTGCGAAGTAGATATTATTATTTTATGCCTATTTTGCAGAGTTGGCATCCCAGACACTGGGATTTGGTAAATTAGCTTGCCTGAGATCTGGCACATGTACAGAACTACTTGCCTAAGAATCGGCACAACACCAAAAATGGAGAGAGTCCTATTTCGTTGGTTCCATCTCTTGGCTTGAGAAAGAATGTGAGGACCAGGGCTTGGAGATCTTCCTCATGGAAGTGGACAGAGATGTACATCCTCACATGGACAAAAGATGCTAAGTGACAAATACCTTAAAAACTATTTTAAAAATATATTCCACTTGGTGACAAACAGGCATGAAATTAGCATTCTTTACAAAGCACTGAAATGACATTTGATCTTAGTTTTCTATTGCCTCAGCTGATTATTCTTAAGATATTGTTAGAGTTAAACTGACACTCAAAAGAGCCAATCTTTATAATTTCTTTTGAAAATTACGTTCCTCAGCATTAAATCAGGAGACTCAGCATTTCAACAGAAATGTCCAATATCGTTTCATCAATTATCTTAGTTTTGTATACGGAACACAAATCAAATAAGCCGACTTTACTCAAACCTGATAAAGCCTTGGTATTCCCAAGCGGCATATACTGAAGACCCGAATGATACTTCTAGGGCACCACTGTTGGGAAACAAGCTTTCATTTGTGGTCTAGAATGAATTAGTTTGTGACAATCTCTCTGTATATTTTTTGTTCATTGGTCTTAGTGACCTGGAGAATTGGATGGGAGGTTAGGGAGGTAGAAATGACCTCATCTGGTCTAAGTTGCATGAGATGTCCAGGAAGAGTATATTCTGTGTGGATGAATGAATGGATGCCTCCAAAGGCCTGACAAAACACTACCCCCCCCCCCCACTTTGGCTTCATGCATTGTACAAGGTGGATGCTCAAAAAACTGGGTCAATGGAAGAATTTAAGAAGGCAATCAATACTATGAGGACCTAAGCTCCTCCAAGACACACAGAGTCCAAGGAAGGTATTAAATAATTGCTTCTTATCTCTCAAAAAAAAAATCACACATTCCTTTTATTATAGTCACCATGTACCTAGAAGCTTCAAAACACTGGAAGCTTTTGCAATTACTAGGGCTCCCAGAGTCTTGATAGTATCTGTTCATAGTGCTCGAAAAACAGAATTGAACGGAGAATATCAGTTGTAGAGATTGAGATGATATATATGTAGAGTGTGGTGGATAATATTATCAGTGTCCCCTGGCCTAAAACATTTATTACCAGATTCATATATTTACGAGTTGAAAGCACTGATATTTTGGCTCAAACATGAGAAATTTTTATTCTCCCAAGTATTGGTGAAAATACTGCTATTTGAGAAGCTTTAACCTTTTTTGTGTGTATGTGCCGGGCATGAATCCCTTTGACAGTCTAATAAAATCTATGCTCATAATTGAAGGAAGTGCTCAATTTCAGTTAAAATCTTAAAAAATAAGAATATAATTTTTCCCATCCATGTTTGCAGCCTCCCCAAATACAAAAGTACATGGACACCAGATAAAGAAACCCTGATGAAATCAGTTTGAAGTGTGTTATGCCCACAGTATAGGCCACATTCTTTCTTTATTCTGGCTCCTTTTTTTTATTATTTTTTTTAACAATCTGCAGATTTGTTGCAGATAAATCTCCCTTCTCTTCCATAGAATCCTCCTACCTGCCCAAAAGTTTTGAAAATGAACATCCTCCATAAATACAATTATCAGAATATCAGAAAATAATTTTATATGGCCTTTTCCCCAAACTGGTAACAATAAGTAAAATACCTTAGTATTTAATAGACAAGAGGAAAATAAAGCTAGTGAGTTCTCAAAGCTCTATGTCTTTCACTTCAGTTTCTACTTCTCTGTGGTAGTTTCTGAGTTGAGGAGTCAATAAATAAACTGAGGCATTAGTCTGTGTTTATCAGGACTGTTTGGTCTTTCCTTCCTCAACTTTCCTTAAGGTCCTTAAGTCATACTCCTGAAAGTTGAAACACGATCCTAAGTAGGATCCTAACTCTAATCCCCTCACAAGCTGACATGTGAAAACATTAGAGAGGGAGACAAACCATGAGCGACTCCTAACTCTGGGAAACACACAAAGGGCTGTGGAAGGGGAGGTGGGCGGGGGGACGGGGGGACTGGGTGACGGGCACTGAGGAGGGCACATGATGGGATGAACACTGGGGGTTGTACTATATGTTGGCAAATTGAATTTAAATAAAATACGTTTTTAAAAAACAAAATTGCCATTACTGCTAGACCATCCCAATTCCTTAGTCCTGCATAAATTTCCACTTCACTTCAGTTCTTCTCTTTTTTCTCCTATAGCCCATGCAGGCTTATTTATGAAACATTTTTTTATGATAGAGTGAGAATTTACTAGAAGATCTGAGAATGATTCAGAAATTGGGGGCTCTGTTTGCCGTGAAATTCTAGATGAATAATCGGGGTTTGGTAAATTGGAAAGAAGAGCTGGAAAATCATTAAGGATTATTTAAGTTGTCCATTAAAAAAAAACCCTCAAAAATTCTTCTTCTACCCAACTATCTTATGAGAAGATAATTTGAATACAGAAATGGAACTCTGGTGCCTTCTTTTGGAAAGAGGATGCAAGCGTCGCCGCTGCCTACCGTGGGCACCAAGCCATCCCCTTAGACTGGATTCTTGGATTAGTCCTTTTCGAAGTAGCGGAGCTGAAGCAGGAAACAGGGCCCTTCTATTACTTCTTTCCCTTTAGGCTGCACCTGCCTCCAGGGATCCGCCTCTATGATCCTGCAAAGGCACAGCTTCAGTTTTCACTTTGAAAACTGCGCTTGGCCGTCCTGTCTCTGGGTCACATACACCTGCCTCCCGCCGGAGGCCTCGGCCGTCCCGGGTCCCGCCCGGGGGACAGCGAGGTCGCGGGGGCCATGGGGCGCCAGGGCAGCAGCGGGCACCGAGGCAAACCCCCTGCCCGGCTTCCCCGGCCCACGCCCTGCCCGCAGCTCCCGGCCTGGGCCTGCCAGGTCCCCGGCTGCCCCCCCTTCCGCAGCCCGAGCAGCTGCTGGCAGAGGGACGGGCCGCCAGCCCCGCCGAAGCTCACCTGGCCGTGAGGCTCTCAGGACCGCTCTAGACGACACACTGCAGGGGACACAACTATCCCTGAGCCTCCCTGGCCTCCGCAGGCAGGTGCGGCCCCCGGGCCGACTCCTCATTCCCAGACCCTGGCTGACCTGCTACAGACCTGGGCCCGACAGCAGAGTGTCCTCTTTGACGGGTGTCAGCACACTTGGCTTCTTGCAGGATGTCCCTTCTTACTCTGACCGACGTTCCAGTCATTACCTAAGAGCAGCTGTGGCCAGGCTGCAGCGCCCCGAGCCAGACCTGGGCAGAGGCGGCCGTAGGTTCTAGGCCCGCAACCGCTTGGTGAACGCCTGGTGCCATGGGATTAACTTGCTTTGAGAAGCTGCCTTATATAATTATCACTCACTGCCCTAAAGCTCCATGAAATTCTATCAAACTTGGAAGACCAGACTGCCCAACAAAATGCATTCAAACACCAATCTTTTGGTTCCCAAACCAATTAGATCAGGGGTTTTAAAATTCTTTGTGTGTGCCATGGATTCTCTTGGCATTTTTGTAAAGTCTAGGGACTCAGAATAATAGGGTTTTTGTTTGTTTGTTTTGTTTATTTATTCATGAGAGACACAGAGAGAAAGAGAGAGAGAGAGAGAGAGGCAGAGACACAGGCAGAGGGAGAAGCAGGCTCCATGCAGGGAGCCCGACGTGGGACTCGATCCCTGGTCTCCAGGATCACGCCCTGGGCTGAAGGCGGCGCTAAACCTCTGAGCCACCCGGGCTGCCCTCCTAGGGTTTTTTTAATCATAAAATACAACAAACAGTGTTAGAGAGGCAAGTAAGCAGTAATACTGAAATATAATTATCAGAATACCAAAAAGTAAACTCAAAGGACCTTGGGTTTCTATGTCAGCATGTGAGGGGATCAGAAATTGCTGCAGCTGCTACACCATCCTAACAAGAAGTAAAAAGCCAACTGAAATATCAGTTTTGACCAACTGTCAGAAACTCTTCCCGCAAAAAAATTATGAGCGAGAAAAAAAAAAAAACAACTTATTTTTAAATCTGCTGGAGGAGTCCAGTCACAGGACTCGCAGCCCCACCTCACCCGCCTTTACCCCAAATTGGAGAGACAGGCAGACCCAGAATGATGATCCACTGGAGCAGAGACCACCTGGGAGCCAGGGCTAGGGCAGGAAAACCAGAAGTGTCACTGGTGAACTGCTGGAGGCTCAGTGTACTGCCCTTGAATCCAGGCTGATTCTAGCTTAATTCTGATTCTCAACTATGTCTCTGGGTCACAAACTCAGAAAAATGGCACAGGTAATGAGTTCTGGTGGCCAGGTGACTCCCACCTCTGTCTGCACCACAGATTGACCTGAAGTCACAATTCCCTGCAAATCCACCTGCCTCTTTTGCTGAACTACTTCAAAGAGGTGACTCTCATCTCTGTGACCAAGAGTCAAAATTCACATACATCTACGTTTGGCATATAAACCATCTGAAATATCTCACTTCTCCTGACAATAGCTTCTAATAAAATAAAGGCATAAAGTCTCATACGCTTGAACTCATATGCTAGGAAAATTGACGTCCCGCCAAATTTTTATGCACTTGTTCATCCAACGTATAGTGTTGGGCACTTACTGCATATGCCAGGCACCATTCAGGCACAGGGATTACTGAAACAGCAACCTAGAGGTTCTTCCTTCATAGACTTACATTCTATTTAGGGGGACAGATATACAGTAAAGAGAGAAATATATGATATGTCAGGAGAAGATATGAGCCAAAGAGAAAAAAGAATAAAGAGTATTTATGACAAGAGATGAAAGCCAGTGAGAGACCAGCTTTCATTGCTTTCCAGAAAGGGTAAATAATAAAATCCCATAGTTATAGAATTAGCCCTAGTCACAACATTTCATGGATTTAGACTGTCCCCAGACCTAATTCCTAATCTGACTTCTACAAAAGCTGACAAAAGAAAACTTTAGTAGAACATGCTACCTCGTAAGGAGATGTTATCTCCAAACCAAAAGAGTATAAAGGCATAGCTCATTCAAATAATTACTGCATGTATGTGTATTCTTTACAAGCTTTTACAACATATAAAATTTGTACCATTAAAAGCTTAGCTACTTGTTTTTTGGGTTCATGATCACCTTGACATAAAAAATATTTGTCTACAAAGTCCAGTGTCTAATTACTCAGGGCGAGGAGGAAAAAAAAAAACTTAAAAATGCTAAAATAAGGTAGAAGCTTGAAGCGAAGCCATCACACAATCAGAACTACTCTTCAAACAGAAGCTCGACAACCAAAGCTCTCCATGAATGTGTTTTTATAAGAGTCTCTAATTTTTGTGTCAATAAGGCTGGAGATTTCTGTGTGTCTTTAGCACCCCATGGCAGTGGGTAGAATTTCCAGGAAGGGACCCCAACGTTCCATAATATATTCCCAAAACCTGTGAATTAGTGGAGATATCACTCCTATGATTATGTTATGTTATGTAGCACAACTGACCTCAAACAGGTGAGATCACCTGGGTGGACCTAATCTGATCACAGTAGGTCTTAAAAGCAGAGAACTTCTGCCGCTGGCATGACAATGAGGTAGGAGAAGAAGACAGGAGAAGTCAGAGAGATTTGCAGCCAGAGAAGGACTCTTCATGCCATTGCTGGCTGAAGATGGAGGAGGCCACATAAAGGGGATAGAAAGCCAGCAAGGAAATGGGGACCTCAGTCCTACAACTGTAAGGAGCTTGATTCTGTGAACAACCTGAATCAGCTTGAAAGTGGATTCTTCCCCAGAGGCTCCAGAAAAACACAAAACAAAACACAACAAAACACATATCTCTGTGCTAACATTGATTTTACCCTTGTGAGATCCTGGAGCAGAGAAATCAGCCAAATCCACTAAAACTTCTGTGAATTCATAAACTGTGAATTAATATAGGAGTGTTGTTTTAAACCACTGAATTTGTAGTAATCTGTTACCCTAGCATAAAAGAATGAATACAGGGGCACCCGGTTGGCTCAGTCAGTGGAGCACATGACTCTTGATCTTGAGGTTGAGTTTGAGCCCCATGTTGGGTGTAGAAACTACTTAAAAATAGAATCTATTTAAAAAAAAACAAAAATGAATACACCCATTTACCCTACGTCATGGCAACTGTCTTTATTCTTTTTTTTTTTTAATTTTTATTTATTCATGATAGGCACACAGTGAGAGAGAGAGAGGCAGAGACACAGGCAGAGGGAGAAGCAGGCTCCATGCACCGGGAGCCTGACATGGGATTCGATCCCGGATCTCCAGGATCGCGCCCTGGGCCAAAGGCAGGCGCCAAACCGCTGCGCCACCCAGGGATCCCTGGCAACTGTCTTTAAATAATGTTTTCAGTTTCTGTTGTTAGACTGTTTCAGTTGGGTTCGTTCAACACAGAGTTTAAAACACAGAGTTTAGAACACAGTGTTGTCTCTTTTTAGTACAATGACCTTGTTTGTCTTTCCTGAACCAGGTTGTTTTCCGTATGCTGGTACGGCATCCGTTAATTAGCAACGGACATTTACTTGGGGTCACTCTATGCTCTGTGTTATCTGGTGTGTTATGTGTGTTATGTGTGTTATCTGGTGCACTGTTAGCTGTGTCACTTTATGGTGCTTGAAATTCTATGAGCCCGATTCCACCGTTCTTCCAGCAATTGTCACCCGTGTGTCTCGTTTGACCGTTTTCATCAACGTGTGATATGTTAGTTGAACCTCCTGTGCAACTAGTTTTATGTCCCACATAATTTATTATTTTAATTGTAACATTAGCATTTGTTTTGATACTTGGTAGCTTGCAGTGTCAGCAAGTTGGAGAAGAACAGTGACCTCACGAATCATTACAGGATTCGGGCCGTTGTCACTATACCACACACAGCTTGCGTCCCAGTCATGGTAACGTGGACATCAGGGTCTCTTACAAAACTTGACTCGTGATTAATGACCTGGACTCAGTGAAAATCAACTGTCCTTCCCAAATAGAGCCTCTGGAGGCTACAAAGCTCCATTTAAGATTCTTTTGTTAAAGGAGCTCCAACTGCAAAGAAGAAGGTCACGTGTAGAGGAACCAGTAGCAGATCCTGTCTACTAGAGAAGAATGCTGGGAAGGTAGAACTAGCAAATCAAAACCAGGAAGGATAAAACAAAGATCTGCAAATAAAAGAAAGCATTGGATGGAGTCCCATCAAAACATTTTGAAGATAACTTAATGTAGCCTCTGAGTCCAAAGGAAGCCAGAGAGAAGGTCTCTAAGAAGTCAGATAAAGGGCCAAATAGAGGAGCCCTTTATCATAGAAGGATATGAGAAGCAATTTTAAAAGCAGACCAGGTCAAGTATCTGATGACAAAGGTAATTTAAAAGATTATTTAAAAGGTGAGCAATTATTCACTACTGGATTTTGGCTAAATAAATAAAAATTAAAAATGAACAGTTAAAACAACGAGATACCCCTACATACCTATTAGGATGGCCAGAATGAAGAACACGGATGACACCAAACGTGGATGAGGCTTTGGAGCAACAGGAACTCTCCTTCCTTGCTGGTGGGAGCGCAAAATGGCACAGCCTCTCTGGAAGGCCGATTGGCAGTTTCTTGCAAAAGCAAACATGCTCTTGCCATAGGATCCAGCAATTGTGCTGCTTCGTATATACTTACATCCAAGGGGATGTTCACAGCAGCTTTATCCATAATTGCCCAAACTTGGAGACAGCCAAAACGTCCTTCAGTCGGTGAGTGGATACACAAACGGCGGTACATCCAGACAACGGAATATTATTCAGTGCTAAAAAGAAATGAACTATCGAGCCATGAAAAGACATGAGGAAATTTAAAATGCATACGACTTAAGGGAAAGAAGGCCGTCTGAAAAGAGAAGGAGAGAAGAATAGCTGAAGCCGACAGGATTTTTAGGGCAGTGAAACTGCTCCGTATGATACTATGATGGTGGATACATCATACATCTGTCCAGACCCGTAGAACGCGCAACACCAAGAGTGAGCCCTAATGTGAACTATGGACTCTGGGTGATTAGGATGTGTCTGTGTCAGTCCATCAGTGGTCACAAATTTCCCACTGTGGTAGGGGATCTAGGGGATGTTGATGACGGGGGTGGCTATGCATGCGGGGGAGCAGGGCACGTACTGACAAACTCTATGCCTTCCTCTCAATTTTGCTGTGAAGCTTAAGCTGCTCTAAAGAAATAAAATCTTGGAGGGGGAGGGATCCTGCTGGCTCAGTTGGTGCAGTGTGTGCCTCTTGATGTCAGGGCTGTGAGTTCAAGCCCCATGTTGCACATGGAGCCTACTGCTGAAAAAGGAAGTAGAGAAGAAGAAAGAAAGAAAGAAAGAAAGAAAGAAAGAAAGAAAGAAAGAAAGAAAGAAAGAAAGAAAGAAAGAAAGAAAGAAAAGAAAGAAAGAAAGAAAGAAAAGAAAGAAAAGAAAGAAAGAAAGAAAGAAAGAAAAACAAGACGGACTAACGCAGTCCTTCCGTCATTCTTCCTTCCTTCTTCCGACTTACGCTCCACGTCCCTCCTCCCATCCACTCCCTCCCTAACTCCCCCATCACCAACCTACATCCTCCGCGAGCCACATACAAAGAACAAAAATGAAGAAAGAAAGAAAGGAAGGAAGTCTTTTTAAATAAGCATTCTATTAGCAATTTATCTTAAAAAGTAACAATATGGGCAGCCCGGGTGGCTCAGCGGTTTAGCGCTGCCTTCAGTCCAGGGCGTGATCCTGGAGACCCGGGATCGAGTCCCGCGTCGGGCTCCCTGCATGGAGCCTGCTTCTCCCTCTGCCTGTGTCTCTGCCTCTCTCTCTCTCTCTCTCTGTGTGTCTCATGAATAAATAAATAAAATTTAAAAAATAAAAATAAAAAATAAAAAGTAACAATATGTCAAAATATGTGTATACAGATTTCTGTTTCAGCTTTGATTACACATAGAAAAATTGGAAAAATCTAAATGTTGCCTCCCGTTGTCCCTCTCAACTTATTAGGCAGCTCTCAAAGACAAAAGTGTAGATCTACGTTTCCTAGAACGGAGAGATGCTGTGACCGACTGCCCAGTGAGAAACCAGATGACAATATATATATTTTTAATGATAATGTATTTTTTTAGCGCATGAGTACCTGCTACCTGCTAGTTTCTGTGCTCACCTGACATTAAGCTCAGCCCTTGGGGTGCTGTTACTGCTCCTTGATCGCACCTCAGGGAATGAGCTTAGAAGCAGTTATGGACTTGGTGTAGGTACTTCCTCACCTCACTTGAACGCTTAGGTGAAACTACTTGCTAAAGCTTAGTACTTAGGTGAGGACCTTACAGAGCCAGGAAGTAGAAAAGCTGTGGTTGGAGTACAGGTTTGTCTGACTCTAAAACTCATGTCGTAACTCACTGTATAGAAAAAGCATACAGAATATGATCTCGTTTTTTTTGTTTTAAGAAAAGAAAATCGCAAATATATATTCAGAATAAACTATTTTATCTATTGTATGATGCGTTCTTCTTTTACCACCCGGTTGCACCTTAGAATCAGTTGTGTCTTATAATTGCCAACAGAATTCTTCCAGAGAGAACTTGGAATTGCTTCTGCCGGTTTTTAAATTAAATTAAATTCTCTTCTTTGGGAGTTTTGAACCGCATGGGAGCTGTGGCTGTAAACCACAAGCCTGCATGTATGTAGCAACTTGTAATTCAAATGATTTAAGGGAGAATTTTTCCTTTCCTCTGCCCAGTACTAAGAATTAAAGTTTCTTTCTGTTCTTTCTATTTGGCCTGTTGTACCTTTTGTGTCTCAGACTTACTTGGAAGCTGAGGAGCAGGAGTTCCTATTATTTCATTAAATTCCTCACCTTGTTTCTTAAAAAATCTTTCTTAGTGGTAACCAATGACTTCATAAGTTATATAAAATATGGTACTTAAAATTAAAAAAAAAAAAAGGGGGGGATCCCTGGGTGGCGCAGTTTGGTGCCTGCCTTTGGCCCAGGGCGCGATCCTGGAGGCCCAGGATCGAATCCCACGTCGGGCTCCCAGTGCATGGAGCCTGCTTCTCCCTCTGCCTGTGTCTCTGCCTCTCTCTCTCTCACTGTGTGCCTATCATAAATAAATAAAAATTTTAAAAAAATATGGTACTTACATCAAGACATCAACAGCGATTTCATGAATTTTGTCCTTTTTCCTTATTTTGTTTCCAAGGTCTTCTGCAAAAAAAAACCCATGAATCTTTATTTTTAGAAATTAATGTTAAAAAGTTCAATCAGGGGTGCCCGGGGGACTCAGTGGTTGAGCATCTGCCTTTGGCTCAGGGCATGACCCCAGAGTCCCAGGATCGACTCCCACATTGGGCTCCTGCGTGGAGCCTGCTTCTCCCTCTGCCTGTGTCTCTGCCTCCCTCTCTCTCTGTGTCTCATGAATAAGTAAATAAAATCTTAAAAAAGAAAATTGAATCAGCCTGTATATTGTAATTTTGGAACAAGCAATTGATGTAGCTGGATCACAGACATACCAATATTTAGTGTGCCCATCATATATATATATACACACTCCTATGACAAGAGAAATTATGTAGTATGTGCATAAAATATTCTAAATCATATAAATATAAATATGCTATGTATTATATATAGGCATACATTTTCATATTATAAATCACACAAGTATATACATATGATAAATTTTAGGCTCTGTGCATAGAAAGTGCACTGACATATGTATGTACACACACACACACACACACACACACACACACACACACACACGTTTTGCAGTTTTGCTACTCCGGGGTGACATTGCATTAGAGAAAATGGTGATAGATGTGAAAACGAAAAGAAAGCCGCAGGCCCGGGGAGTCGCCCGGAGAGCCACGGGCCCGCTGGGGGCAGAGGAGAGCCCGCCTGAGGTCCCGGGTCCTCGTGGGCCCCTGGGTAAGGCCCATCGAGTCAGGAAGCTGCACAGCCCTCCAAAGCGGCCGAGCTGCTTGGCCCCAGAGCCCCGAGCACCCCTTGTCCCCCGCTGGCCGCACAAGGGAGGTCCTTGGCAAGCTGTTACTACTCAGTTTGCCCCGTGAGCAAGCTCCAGTGCCGTGGACCCCAGATGCTGCCCCACGCTGCCCAGGAACTCCTGGCGCCGCGCTCACGGTCACAGTCACGGTCACGGTCACGGTCACGGTCACGGGGTCACCGGGCGCCCGCAGGTCAGGTGCGCGGCCTGGAGCCTGGGGCCCAGCCTTACCAGATGCTCCGGGCCCCCAAGAGAGGTTCGGGGTGCTATCCTGTGGCTTTGAGGCCTGAGGGGATGCCCCGGAGTGGCCTGGCCCCCAAAGGCAGCAGACAAGCACCGTAGTAACTCGAAAGCAGGGGGAGTAAAAAATAAGAAAACAATTAGAATCTCCATGGGCCAGGGTTGAGCGGTTTCCTAAGTGGCAGGGGGAGCGGCGGCGGGGCCTGCAGGTGGGGTGGGGGTGGGGGGAGCGGCCAAGCCAGGGCCCGGCGGGGGAGGACACAGGACATTCGTCAAACCCTCCAGGCTCCCGGTTTGTTTTCCTTTGGAGAGCGCGCAGGGGCTTGGGGGGGGACGGGCCAGAACCCCCGCGGGCCCCTGGCACAGGTGCCCGCGCTCCAGCCCACGACCCCAGCCCTTGTTCCCTGCGGTGCAAGGTCGCCTCAGCGAGGAAGCATCCCCAGAGGTGGAGTGGGGCTCCGAGGAAGGTGACAGCGGGGATGCGACTGGCCTGGGCCAAGGGGGGCTGGGGGAGGACACCGGGGTGTCCCAGGTTCCTTTTCCTGAACCCAGTAGGCAGGGCCCAGCTGCCCGGCGTTCCCGCCTCTGCGCTGTCCCTGCACTCCCCGACCTCGCCGTGGCTCCAGCGGAGAGCTGGCCGCGGGGACGCGTGTTCATGGGGCCCTGGGGCGGGGGGGCCTGCCCTGGGGGGGCCTCACCTGGGTGGGCTGCCTGGAGGGCTGCCCTGGGGGGGGCTGCCCTGGAGGGACCTGCTCTGGGGGGGCCTGGTCTGGGGGGGACCTGGCTTGGGGGGGACCTGACCTGGGGGGAGCCTGGCCCGGGGTCGTGGGCTGGAGCCCGGGCACCTGTTGGGGGGAGCCTGCCCCAGAGGGGTCCTGCCCTGGGGGGGCTGCCTTGGAGCCCGCTGGGAGCGCTTTGGGCGCTGCTCTGGCCCCGGGAGAGGAGAGCCAGGCCCCCCCCACGCCCTTCGACTGAGTCGCCCCACCTGGCGAGGCTCGAGGCCCCAGCACAGCGGCCAAGGGCCCAGGGTCCCACGCAGCCTGCGGGCACCTGCGCCACGCCTGGGACTGGCGGCCGGACGGGCCGGGTGGAGCCGAGCGCAACGGGGAGGACTTGCTTCCTGACACCCGAGGGTCTAAACTCACCTGCGTGGCAGTTTCTCCGAGGCCGCCGCGCTCGTCCCCGAAGTGGAAGTGGAAACTGCCTTCTGAGCTAGAGCTTCTGCAGCCGCCCCCCAGGGACCACGTGGGCAGGGGCTGGGGACAGGGACCAGTTGGGAACAGGGACTGGGCTGGGGCCAGGGGTGGGAACGGGGACGGGGCCAGGGACAGGGACGGGCTGGGGCCAGGGACGGGGCTGGGGCCGGGCCCTGCTCCTCTGGTTCCAGGCCTCTCTGACAGAGACACCTCCTCCTCCGGTTGCAGCCGAGCCGCAGATGCTGGGGGTCGCCGGCCGGGAATGGGAGGCCCTTGGGGTCCCGTCAAGGATGCAGGGGGCCGCGGCACACATGAGCTTCGTTGGGGGGCCGCACTGGGGAACCCGCTGGTCGGGGTAGCACTCCCGGCCAGAGCCCGTCCAAAGACTAGCGCATGGGGCCACCATCCAGGAGAAGAGGAGGAGGGCAGGGCACCCCCAGGGGAGAGGGCGGCGGGCAGAGAGGGCCCCACACACCCAGGTGACGTCACTCTGCAGGCCAGCAGGGGTCCGAGGGCAATGGGCAGCGGCAGGAACCTGGGGTCTTTAGGGCCCTGGGCTCAGCTCCTATTTGGCAGGAGATGTCGGGTAGCACCAAGTGTGCAAACAAGCCAGGCTCTACAGGGCAAAACACTCTGCTTATTTGGGGAACGTTTAAAACAATGGGATGTGCAAAATACGGGGTTTGGGCTGCCGGGCCGTTGAGCGAACAGCTCCCAGCCCACGGTGAAGCGTGTCCACACCTGGGGCCGGGCCCGGGACCCAGAGGGAGCCACCTGTGGGCCGCCATCCCGCAGGTGAGGCCCACCTCAGCCCCGCTGCCTCCCAGGTTCTGGCCACGGGAGCCGGGGAGGGGAGATGTGACCACCCATGGCCCTGCAGTCCCTCTGCGGCCCCGCGGGCCTGCGACACCCGGCCTTCCACGTCATCCCCGCTCGCGCGTCCGGCCTGCGCTCCGTCCCTGTCCCTGTGTTTCCTGCCACACCTGGTGGCTTCCTGCCCCACCCCACCCCAGCTCTCCTCCACTTAACTTCATTGTTGCTGCCTTAACAGTATGTATCTCAGGCTGTAACTAATTCGCTTTTAAATCTGTTCACTTTTTAAGCCACAACTTTGGCCCATTTCCCCAGTAGAACGTGAGCCACCTGACAAGGCGGCCTCCCAGCTCGGCGCTCACCCCAATTACCACGCCTTGAGATCGTGCCCGGCACGCAGGAGGTGCGAAGTACACGATCCCCTTCATGACCCTGTGCTCTAAACCTTCTGAGGACGAAAAACTCACTTCTTCAAAGCCACTTATTTAAAGTGAAATTATGCATGTATATGATCCGTAAACTTAGTTTTCAAACACAAACTGATGGCTAAAATCTCTTTCCTCCTATCTTGAAATATTGAATCCTTCTGCAGGGGTCAGTTCAGAATGTGCAGCTTAGATTTGGGACAAGAGGAGTTGCCTATATGGTGACTATCCAAGACCAGGGATTGTATCATGAATAGTTGCAAATGACGTAGTGCTCAGCATCCGTCTTTAAAGATCAGCAGGCATTTGCTTACGTTTCGTTCCTTTAGCAAATATTTATTAAACCCCTATCACGTGTCACATACTAGGCGAGGCCCCAAAGAGCAAATGGTCAAGCAAATGGGACAGAATCTAAGTTGTGGTATGCTCTATCCCAAAAAGTGTTCTGAGGAACATAATACAAAGGTATTTCTTTTAAGAAAGTTAAAATCCCCCATAGTATTTGGTTTGGGAAACCCCAATGAAAAGACATCTGTATGAAGACTACCATGCAGATGAGAATGGAGGAGGCTTCCAGAAGTCCTGCCATGTAAAAGCAATCTCTGTCCAGAATTTGCCAAACTTGTATTCGACGGTGGAACTCCCGCAGATACCGCAGACATGCTCTTTGGCAAAATACCCCTTGGGATACGTCCTTCTAGCTGGCTCAGTCGTGAGCAAGCGTTCGCTGGAACCCAGAGCAGGTGGTCATGTGAGAAGCTTGAGTTTCTCCTGTTGCCACCCAGGGAACAGTGAGCAGTCAGGACCAAGAGGACCTTTCAGGTCACTAGAACAATCTTTTACAGCATTCATGTTTATCCACACTTGCATTTGGAGTTTTCAATAATATTGACCATCAATTTTAATATTCAATCACCTCCACTTGCTTCTCATCAGAAGTGGTACTTTCTTGCGTTAATTCTAACAAGGGGTTTGAGTTGCAAGTGTTTTATTATCATAGAATATAAAGGTAGACAAGGTATATGGTCTCCTAAGTCTCACTTGAAGCTCCAGTGGTGTAAGAGATTGAAAAACCCACCATTTCAGCCATTTTTATCATAGGTTATGTTTATTGAGTTTTTACTACGTGTTAGCCTCCTTGCCTACATTGCTGCTAAAAACATCGCCATGAAATAGGTGCTAACATGACTTCCTGCTGACGGGGAGTGAGAAAACAGCTAGGAGGTGTACGTGTGTGTCGCTGGGGGACGTGATCGAAGTCCAAATCCAAGCAATTTGACCCAGAGCCTACTTAATCATGACACTAATCATCGAATGTTCCCTCTAGATTTGTGCTGCTCAGTACAGCAGCCTCTCACCCCACTAGCTATGGAAGTCTAATACAAATTGAAATGAGTCTGAGGGACCTTCAATATTGAAGATGGGACATGAGAAAAAACCTAAAAGGGAGACTAAGAAGTAGGAAACCAGGCAAAGGGAGTGTCCCGGAAGCCAAGTGTAGAAAGTGATTCAAGAGGACAGAGAAAGGTCGCCTGGATCCCACCCTCTGTCTACAGGACCAAACCCAAATGATCCGGCAGCAACCCCTAGATCGAGGGCCCCTGAGTCAGACCCAATGTGACTCATGGGCCATGTTGAGGACACGCTGAGCCAGGGCAGGACGGAGCCCTTGCCCGAACAGTTTCTGAAGAGAACGGCCACCCACTTCCCCCTGACTTAGCCTGCACAATGACCACCCTTACTGCAGCCCCCTCCTATGGCTTCCCCCCGCCCCCATTCTCTGACCCACTTAGGAACTCTTGCTCTGAGCTGCTTCTCTGGTGCTACCCTGGGAACCTGATCCCCAAGGCCCTCTGGCTGCTGAGACTAGAGGATTCCCCTACCTCTCACTACCCTACAACCCAAGCTGGGAAGGTAATGGAGCTCTGAGCGCTGGTGGGCAGTGTTTCCACCCACCCTCCTTCCCCACAACAGAGAAGACCAGCATCCCCACTAAGGGACCAGATGTCCTGTGTATTCTCCAGACCAAGCCTCAGCCCCAGAACCTACCCTCAACAAGGGAAGACATTGAATCCCACTGAGCTCTGGGGTGGTAGGGGCAGGAGGGACAGGAGCATGGGAAGGGAGGCATTCTCCTCAGAACTGAGTAAAGATTGCTGAGAAAGAAAAGAAAAGAGAGGAGTGAGAGAGCAACTGCATCAAATGCTATACAAGGTATAGCAGTCAAGGTAGAAAACAGTCAAGGTAGAAAAACACCAAGGAAAAGACCATTGGACTTGGCAATGTTGCCCTCGGTGATGATCTTGGTAAGAGTAATTTTGGGGCCTTCAAAGGGATGAAAATATGGCTAAAGTCCATTCAATTGGAGGAGAAAAATTGGAGAAGGAGTGCATGCAGGAATGGCAGAGGGAGATAATTTTCAAGCAGAGTCCTTGCGTGAAGTCTGACGTAAGGCTCAATCCCCTGACCCATGAGATCAGGACCTGAGCTGAAACCAAGAGTTAGACTCCTTAGAAGTTTTCCTGTAAAGGAAAGGAGAGAAATAGAGCAGTAGCTGGAAGGTGAAATAGGCTCAAGGGATTTCTTTTTCCTTTTTTCTAAGAATAGAGAAATAGGAGCATGCCTGTGTGTGGATGGTCATGTCCCAGTAGACCGGGGGAAATTGCTGGCGTATTAGAGAGGACTTAAAATTGCTGGAGCAATGTCCACAAGTGTGCTCCAGTGACTGAGATATTCGCAGAGAGTTGGCCCATCCATAATAGGAGAAGAGAAATAAGATTACATGGGTGCACGCTTGGGGAGATGGGAGGTGATGAGAGCTACGGTGGTTCTCCTTTGGTTACTTCAGTCTTGTCAAGGAAATTCAGGAAGGTAATACATCAGCTGAGATGTAGAGGTCCAAGAAGAGAGGAGAAGGGTTGAGATTTTCACCTAAAGAGTAGGGTGGGTGACCGGGGGAAGCAGCCGGGTTGCCAACAAGCATACACGGACTACTTGATGTCAGCAAACACGAATCCAGAGTGCCACCAATCGCTCTAGCTCTGCTCAGGGAGACAAGGAAATGCTATTACTTTAGAGAAGGACAAAGGAGCGGAAGAGTCAGGCAAGGGATGATTTTAATGACAGGTCCTGGAAGTGAAGGAGCAAAGTTAGGACACGAGGGAGCCAAGGGACCATGACAAGATGGTAGAAGCCTTGAGGGTAGCAGCGTTGTTGGGTTGTAGGGATCAGAGTCCTAGAGGGAGAGCGTTACAAAGGTAGGATGTGGGACAGGTGCAGCATTGATAAGTGAAAGACAAGGAAGGAGTTGAGGGGCCCTGAGATAGGGGAAGACGAGACCATTAGCTCATGAAAGTCGAGGAACTGAGAGGCTCTGTTGGCACTGAAATCCCCAAGAATGGAGCCTGGAGTCCTCATGGTGGGAGTGAGTCAGGAGCTAAGATCTTTAGGGAAGGGGGAGACGTGACTGCTGTGATGGGTGCGGGGGCAGAGGTACTGGCCCCAAGAGGATGACAGCTAGATGGCTCAACAGCTGCACGCGCAACCAAAGAATAGGTAAGATCTAACAAACCCAATGGCTTGATTTGGTCACATCGCTGCCGGCTGTCCCATCCTATGAACTTGGTCTCGAGGATAGAACGATCTGAGCCCGTCAAGCCCTCTTCCCTGTGGCGTATCTAGTAGAGAGCCACTAAAGCCCGTACAATTCTGAGCGTCTTCTATTTCATTCACAAACACCTAGAAATCCGTGGAGTAGGGATCCCTGGGTGGCGCAGCGGTTTGGCGCCTGCCTTTGGCCCAGGGCGCGATCCTGGAGACCCGGGATCGAATCCCACGTCGGGCTCCTGGTGCATGGAGCCTGCTTCTCCCTCTGCCTGTGTCTCTGCCTCTCTCTCTCTCTCTCTGTATGACTATCATAAATAAATAAAAAATATATTTAAAAAAAAAAGAAATCCGTGGAGTAACATGAACAGCTAGCTCATTTGTTATTGGGGTGGGGAGGGAAGGGGGGAGCTGTCTTTCCCCAAACCCAGCGAAGCCTTTCACAGCCAGATCTTTAAATGCTCGACAATGATTGGAAGAAAGCGTTATTTTAACTCTTTTCATATGAAACATTTTCAGAAACCTTCTGCAATTGTTGCCACAAAGGCTTTAATTATTCATCTCTTCGTTTCGGTTACCAGCCCTGCCAGGGCAAGCCCATGCCAACGTTCTTTCTCTAAATTCGGAATATCTGTTTCTCACATGGTACAACAGCCACGTGTACTGAACCTAATGGTCAGCGGAACAGGCATAATATTCAAAATCAGGGAGCAATTAACTCCACAAGGCCGGTAACTCAGAGTTAGTTTTGAAAGAAGACATTTTCGAAAGGTAAAGAGGAGACCATGCACATATTATGTGGAAGTGCCCAGCACGTTCTCTCTTCAAGGTCTTTGCACATGTTGTCTGCCCCTCAGACATCGGCTTGGCTCCTCTCTTACTTCATTCTGGTGTCTGCTCAAATGTTACATCCCCAGGGAAGTCTGCCCCGACAACCCTAAAATGCCGCTCTTACCCAATGCCTCGCTTACCTGTTGAATTACTCTTTTTTTTTTTTTTTTTTTTTTAAGTAGGCTGTACGCCCAACACGGAGCCAAACGTGGGGCTGACACTCATGACCCTGAGATCAAGACGTAAGCTGAGGTCAAAAGCCAGATGTTTAACCAAATGAGCCACCCAGGCATCCCATCTTTTTAATTTTTTTTTAAAGATTTCACATATTTATTCAAGAAAGAGAGAGGAGAGGAGAGAGTCAGAGGAAAAGGGAGAAGCAGACTCCCCACTGAGCGTGGAGCCTGAGTTGGGGCTTTAATTTTTCTTTATCAATACCTGAGACTGTGTTCGCTTGGCTTACTAGTGAACGCCTACTACTTAGAACACTGGGTCTGACACAAGGCAGGCAGCCAAGTATCTCCTGAAGGCATGAATAGATGAATGTATGAATAAACAAATTAATGCCAGAAATGCCATACTGGGAGAGAAAAGTTTTACAAATACGTTAGGTTCAAAATAAGAAAGCGATAGTTGAAAATACACTTTCCTCAAGCTTAAACTGTTAAAATACAGTCGTGTCACAGAGGGGAATATAATAAAACTTTCTGTTGAAAAAAGAATTCCACTTAGCCAAGAAAAAGAAAAAAAGAAATGTCAGTCTAGAGGATAATTTTACTTGAAAGGTACATACTTGAAAACAAAGACTTACAATGGAAGCGTTCATCACGCCCAGCGCATGCTTGACAAAGCGCTTTCATTTAGCGTGATTTATGTGGTGGTTGGTCTGAGCGGGTCAAGATACACACATATTGAACGTAACAACTACACAAAAATGTACACACAACTGCTTCTTGTCTAGTTTTGAGAAATAGGTAAACCTTACTTCTGGTTGATAATCACACGGGTATTTATGGGAATTGCTGTGTTAAGTTGCATGAGCTACTCCTTGCCAAAGGATCAATTTAATGTTCTGCCCTAAGGAGCATCAATCGTCTGAATAATTTCCTCCTTATAGATTCAGGCAATGTGAGACGGCATTTTCAGATATTCCTGGCTGAATTCCACCTCAGTATTCACAAATTCATTGATCTGGTTGGGGGAGTGAGGGAGGAGGGTCGGGTACAACGGGGGGCTGGGTGGACACAGAGGCCGGAGCAAACCAGCTGAATTACTACTTGCATTCGTCGTGCAGACCTACAAATAAAATATAATTATAGCTCACTTTCAGAAATGGCACTACCACCCCGCTGCCCATTTTCCATTTTAAAGAGAGAAACTCTACTAGCTTAGTGGTATTATTATATATAGACATTTGTCTATTCCCTTCCAAATATATATTATGTATATATAATTCACCCAACCCCAAGATTTCGTGCCATTCTCTCATTCCAGAACCTTGGGCACCTACGTAAGCAGAAATCCACAAATGCCGCCCTGGAATTTCTGCCTTTAGTTTGGGCAAACTGAAGAGTACATCTCATAAAAGGCAGAAAGAAAATATATATTCACATCATGATTTTCGACATTATGCCCGACCAGCTGCCCATGTTCAATCAATTTCCATTCTTTTATTTAAAAAAACCCACTGTTTCTCAAAAGACTTATAACTTGTTTTCAAGGTTGTAATCCATGTTTCCATGGCCCTGTGGTCAATTGTGAACCTTAGCCGAGTAGTGCCCGGGCTACATACGGACGTAGAATCGGACAGAACGTGAGGTGGACTGTTTCACTCCCAAGCAGAGTCCACCATCCTCCATGCTCCTTTATTTCCCAGATGTGCGCCTCAGCACATCTGCAGCAAGGTGCTCCCTGGGCACATCCAAAGCCCCTTGATGGACCCGTTTCATTGTACTACTCGGGGCCAAGGAAACGGTTCTTCCCCAAAGGGTCAGATCAGACGTACTAGGGCATCTGATGCTTTCTTTACCTTCTTCCACCATGAATAATTTATCGAAAAGCATCCTCAAATTCTGAACAACACAAATACAGAATAAATTATTAACACGAGCTTCCCCAACCTAATCATCTTCTCTTCCTCTTTGACTAAAGGCTCCTCTCCGCTCTTAGCATGACTCAGTAGAAACATCTCTATTCTGAGCTCTTCTGCCAAACAGCTGTGTACTCAAAATGTCTGCGTCTCATTTCTTTATCTGTAAAGGGAAGAGTAGAATCAAGTGATTTTATGGCCTGTCGGCTCTAATAGTTTGTCTGTGTTTATATCAAGATTTAGGAGCAGGAGAGAGTCTTCTTCCCCCAACGTAATCCAACTGCTTCTGTAAGTGAGGGTTTGAGAAACCTCCTTGTAGCGTTGGGTGAAGATCAACGCTTAGGACGGAAGAGCAAGATCGCACCGGTTGCTGGTGTCATGATGTGCGCAGGTCACTGCTCCGCTTGCTCAGGGCTGGAGGAGGATGAGAAGAAAATCAAGTGGAAGATAAACGTTGTGCTTTGCTCATCAAGGAATTCCCTTAAAAAGATTCCTCCAGTCGCTCCCTTGTTCCTTGACCGCAGATCCTGGCAGACTTCAGGCCTTTCCCTTGACGTCTAATGTCTTAACCTAGTGGGTAGGCTTCGCTTTGCTTTCCTTCTTGCCACTTTTCATCTTCGCCTCTCTCCCTCCACCCCATCCCCCCACCCCTCGCCTGTTTCCTTAGTGCTACCCACCAATGGCTACTCCCCCCCGCCTCCCCATCTGAAACAGACCTGGAAGACCAGAGGGAGGGAGACAGAGAGAGAGAGAGAGAGAGAGAGAGGTGGGCACTGTCTGGTGGAAACAGAAATGCAGTTAAGAGCAGAGAGTGATCGTCATGCATTTATTTTCTCTGCCTCCCCTTGTTCCCAGGCTGAGAACTTTTCGTCGAGATGATGTGCACTGTGGGTCTTGTGGGCATAAGATAAAGCTTTGGTGTTGACGGTGGATGTCTGGACTCAGCACATCCTGTAATGAGTGTGCAGTCTAGCAGGATGTGGTGCCTTCAGGGAGCCAGGAGTCTGGGACTCCGCAGTGGCAGCTGTGAAGTCCGCAATCTGTCACGGCAAGTGGAGGAGGGGGGACAGGAGGAGGGAGGGCGATGGAGAGAGAGAGAAGTCAAGAGGCCGAGGGCGGACAGTGTGTCTTTGCCTGTGACAAGCATCTGCAAAGGCTCTGTGCATCCCACCTTGGTCCGGGAGTAATGACACCAGACTCCAGAGATTTTTAATTCAGCACCTTTAAAAGATTAAAGACTACACCCACAAAAATTATGCTGATGGTGTAACTAACGTATCCTGTGTGACAGAGTGGCACGGTGTAAAATGAGAGACATGTTACAGATCTTTGGAAAACAGAGCATCTGGGGTAGTCTGATAGTTTGTCGTTTGTTTTTTTTTTTTAAATTTTTTATTTATTCATGATAGACATAGAGAGAGAGAGAGAGAGAGAGAGAGGCAGAGACCCAGGCAGAGGGAGAAGCAGGCTCCATGCAGGGAGCTCGACGCGGGACTTGATCCCGGGACTCCAGGATCACGCCCTGGGCCAAAGGCAGGCGCTAAACCTCTGAGCCACCCAGGGATCCCCCTAGTTTGTCCTTTTTATATCAAGATTTAGGAGCAGGAGAGAATCTTCTTCCCCCAACGTAATGGTTTCTTGCACGGCTATGAAATGTGTCCGTTGTCCAGGTGTCCAACGTGGGTGGTGAGTGCATCAAGCTCCAGACCCTGCTACTAAAGACCAAGACGTGCCCACAGCCTTGAGAAGCTGAGGATTCTAGTTGGGAAGAATATTGCCTAGTCTTCCCCGTTGCCAGTGACAGAAACCACTGTGGCTATTTTTAACAATAAATAAATAAATAAATAAATAAATAAATAAATAAATAAATAAAATCTTTAAAAAAATATATCCTATTAATTCATGAGAGACACACAGAGAGAGGCAGAGACACAGGAAGAAGGAGAAGCAGGCTCCATGCGGGGACCCTGACGCGGGACTCAATCTTAGGGTCCTGGGGCCACACAGGTGCCCAACCGCTGAGCCACCCAGGCGACCTGAAAGAGGATATTTTTTTAAAAAAGGGTACTGAGTGGCTCAAGGAATCAGCAGAAGAGCTGAACACCCAGAGTGGAACCAAGAGAGGCTACCGCTGCCGAAAGCGTGTTGAAAAGCACTGCGGCCGGGTCAGGCGTGTGACAGCATGCCCTGGGGCGCCGCTGAAGGCTCACCTCCACCGTCACCACCACCGGACAGTGAGAGCACTGAGTTCTCACCGGGGTTTTGTCAGGCTCCCGAGATTAAAAGTGCCAAGTCCCAGCTAGCGAGGATCTGCCCCTGAGGCCTCCTCTAACGTACGGTGGAGGATTCCCCCTAGACAAGGGGACTAGATGCTGCCAAGCAAAAATAGATATATGTATTTTTAAAGGATAAACATGCCCTGTCTGGATGTAGACACATCTCTAGACCCATCCAGAACAAAGCAGACGATGCTATAATAGCAAAGGAGAGGCCCTGGCCAAGGAAATCAGGGAAGGCTTCCAAGGGGAAGACGCGTTGAAATGAACATCCAGGAGTAACATAAGCAAAGACGTGGAGCAAGATGGTAAATTTGGGAATCCACCAGCGTTTAATGTTGCTAGCAGGGCTTGCCTTTTTTTTTTTTTTTTTTTTTTTTTTTTAAAAAATCTTGACTTCTCCTTAGACACAGCTCAGGGAACGTTGCTGGAGGGTTGCTCAGTCAAACCCCCAGACCAGCCACACCAGGATCTCTGGTGGGGGGACTCATGTACCAAGTGCCCCCGAGGTGAGGCCGTGTTTGAGATACACAGAGATGAGGCCAGAAGTTCCTCTCCTCTGCAACCAGGGAGGGATGCTCCTCACTTCTTCCTTAAGTGTCTGTGCTCCTCATTCCACCATCATCAAGCTCCAGGATATTTTTCCCTCTTTGATTTTTTTCTGCAGGGAGAGTCAAGCCAGAGACTGCTGAAAGTCTGGTTCTATAAGTGAGCAAAAGGGAGAGAAAACTTAATTGATTCTAAGTACATTCAGGTCTGAAATTGGAAAGGATTCCTAGTGGCAAAGCTAGAGTATTTGGAGAACTTTCCAAATGCTGTTCGTAAGGACCCAGTAAATAAATGAAAGGCATCTCCACTGGTGAAAAGAATTATACATCATAGTAGTTCAAAAGTTGGACTGGGGGGCTCCTGGGGGCACAGTCGGTTAAGCACATGATCTTGATTGTGGCTCCAGTCATGGCCTCAAGGTCTTGGGATTGAGCCCCGTGTCAGGCTCAACACTCAGTGTGGAGTCCGCTTGTTTATCTCCCTCTTCTCTTCCCCTCACGTGTGCTCTTTCTCTCTCTCAAATACATGAAATCTTTTTAAAAAAGTTGTATTGGCCATCCATGAGCTCTGACAGTCAGCACAGAGGGTTGTATTAAAACTCACATGGAAACAAATGGCGCACCCACACGGGTGACATGGAGGACTCAGCAAGGCTGTGCTGGCAAAGATGTGGGCAGAGTCCCCAGGGCAGAGTCCACGGGGGAGTCCACGAGGACCAGGGTCGTATCACATACTAAGACTTACCTGGGCAAGGGGAAGAAGCAGTTACGAGGTCCCGACAGGACGTGAGAGCCACCACCCGCTGGGCTGATAGCCTTTAGGAGAGGGACACAGCAAATCCGTGGTGACTTCGTGGGGGGAGAGCTGAAGCAGTGAGGGCCCGGACCTCCCACTCTCCATCTCCCAGCAATGCCCACTCCTACTGGTCAAAGTCACCTCAACTCCAGGAGGACAAGAACCTCGTCAATGCGTCCCACTCAGATCACCTACCAGGGCCCAGAGCAGGGTGGAGAAGGGGGGCATGAGCCTAGAACATGCCCAGGTGGTTACTTGCATCCCCATTACCTCTATTACCACTCTTCCTGGGCGTGCTGGAGGTTGACACCTCCCCATTCTTGTGTGTGTGCGCACGCTTAAGTAATTTCTACACCCAACCAACACGGGGTTCAAACTCACAACCCTGAGATCAAGAGTTGTTGCGCCCCCACTTCCCCACTCTCCATAGGGAAGAAGACATCTGAGAATCGATCTAGTCCAATCTTTAACTAATATGTAAACTCAAGGAAGGCAAGGGCTTCCAGTCCCTTCACTGCTACGGTCCCACTCCCGGGGTCAACGCCTGGCCCGTAACAGGTGCCCAGTAATAGTTTGTCGAATGAGTGAATAGTTAGGGCCACACCACCAGGTAGTATCAAAGGTAAGATCCAGATTTCCCAAAACCCGATCCTTCATTTCTTCCTTTATTCCCCTTGTGAACATGGCTCAGGTTCTGAGCGGCTCCCCTACAACTGGTGAAGGATTTGTCAAGATCCTTTCATACTGTTTGCCCCAGTTCCCTTGGAGACAATGACAGGCCTCTATCGATTTCTTCTTTACTCTCCCTGAGTGCTCTTGCCCAATCCCATGACTTCAATTCTCGCTTCTGTGCAACTGGCTTCCAGATATTTCTCTCCAGCTCTTAAATTTCTTGGGAGCATCAGAACCTAAGATTTCTCCCAGTGAAGGGGTTCTCAGCCCCGCCAGCACCTGGGAAATGCCAGGGTGCTGTCTCCCCTGAGGAGTCTGAGTCGGCAGTCTACCGGGATCCACACGCCCAGTAACCACCCAGGGGAGTCCAGTGTCCCGCCAGAGCTAACACACACTGCTTACTCTCTTCAGCTCCACATGTCCAACATCTTTCCCCCAAAATCAGATTTGCTGTGATTGCCTTGTTTCTGCGGTAGGTCCACTATTTCCCAGTTGCCCGTACTGGGAACCTTGGCGTTCCCCTGGACTTCTCCCACCCTCCTTTGGGCAATTGTTTGCCAAATCGTGAAGCTTCGACTTCATGCATTTTCTCCAGCCCTTTCCCTGCCCGCCATCTCTTCTGTTGCCCCTGAATGTGGGCCATCGTCGCTTCCACCAGTAGCGGCACAGAGCGGATGTTCTCGCAGCTTCTAGAAGCGAAGGCCGCCATCACCTGTCATCCCAGCAATGCCCCTTTGCCAGCCAGCTCCGTGACCTCGACTGAATTACTTACCCTATCGGCAGGGATGAGGGAACCTGGCACCCAGTGGATGCCCCACTGGATGTTACTTTTCACGCTCATGCGTGGGCTCCAAACAGCTTCGCCCGCCTCTTGGGCCTCCCCACACTCTACGCCAGACGCATTTCTGCTCCATGTTTTTTTTTTTTCCTGGAGTCGTCTGCATTAATCTAACTCCTCGTCTCTAAAAACAAACATAGTTTCCCATTAAGTTCTGTTCGAACTCCGCCTTTGTCCCAGCAGGACCCCCAGGATTTCCTCCCTTCTTCTCACCCTCCGCCGGCCCCCTGCACCCCTGCAGTCTCCCGAGAGGGTTCACGCCTTCCCTTCGGGTCTGCCACCTGCAATGGGCTTCCCAACGTCCCAGTGTGTTGAAACCCTATTCCTACCTTCAGGCCCCATCCTCCCCCGTGAAGCCCACCCTGACCCCGCGACCATATCATCACCCGAGAAGCTTAGCCTCATCATGGGGCCATACGATCACGTGATCACATGCTCTTGGATCCCCCCATAGTCCTCTGCCTGCACTTTCCTTTTGTCACAGAATTGTCCCTCGCAGTCAGGGACCGCCTGGGCAATGGCACTGGCTTCTGTTTAATTTCAAATAGAAGAAGCAAACATGGGGAGAAGAATAGGGATGTCCGTTTTCCTGAGTGTCCTTTGTGTGCCAGGCCCAGTGGTGTGGGTCACCTTGACTCATCATTTAACGGGACTCCCGAGGTTGCAGCCAAGTACGCCTCACAGGCCTTCCAGTGCCCCGGGGCTCGGGGGCGTCCCTGGGGTCGGGTCTGCACAAGGCATCCTGGGCTGGGATGGCCCCTAGTGGCCCTGGAGACACAGGGACCGCCCCTGGGAGGCTGACTCCACTTCTCTGTCCTCCGCCGTCCTGAGTCGTCCCCGGCGCCCAGCCACCTCTCCTTGCATGTTCTCTGGTGGAGGGGACCTCAAAGAGGGGAGTGGGGGACAATGTTGGGGCCACAGGCACAATCCTGGCTTGCTCCCTCACCAACTAGGGATCCCCAGTTTTCCCCCGACCTTATGCTGACATGTTTCCCCTTTGGTGGCTTGTCCTCCGCCCAGCAACCTGGCTGCCCTGGGCCTTCCTGGCCTGTCACAGCCGCACCTGCTTATCCCCAGAACCAGCCGCGGACCTCGCCTGTCCTCCCACACGGGTGTCACCAGCCTCTGCGGCGGGTCCAGAGGGGCTCTATAGCCAGGAGCCCCCCACCCCAGCCAAAGGGACTCGGTGTTACCAGCAGCCCCGCAAGGAGACACTCTTGCCCCCATTCCACTTAAGAGCTTCCAGGGTAAACTGTGCTAAAATCAAGGTCATCATTTCGCTCGGGTGGTGGATCACGGACCATGTTTTCCTTTCATTTTTCCCTTTATTGGTGTTAAAGTATTGTTGGCTCACAAAACAAACAAACAAGAACAGACTCAGGAGGACCCCCAGGACTTACCCCATCGGTCACAGAATAGTGAACCAAATAGTAAGCGGGTAGAGGAGCAAGTTCTAAGTGTGTCCCCAGGACTCTAAGCACAAACCCCCCAATTGTCCTCGACACTGACCTCCAGGCCGAGAAAGCCATCAGGTTACTGAGGCCACGAGATCCTTCCGTGTATTTGCCTTCACAGTGACCTGCTGAGCCCTGGGGACCCACCTCCACTGCCCTCTTCATGGTCACACGCCCCGTTGGCTCACCGCAGCCACACTGGCCTCTGGCTGGTTTGCTTTATAATAATCCTGACCCCCTGGGAGCCAGAAAGCCCACCTGACAGTGGTGCTGAGCAATGCGCAGCAGCCTCGCTTCCTCTGTGCCGGCCCCTAGGCCTCCCCTCCAGCCCCTCCAGTCCCTCAGTCCCCCCAGTCCCTCCAGCCCCTCAGCCCCTCCAGCCCCCCGAGTCCGGACCAGAGCCGGCCAGACCTTAGCCGTGGAGACACGCCCGGCACAGGCTGGTGGTGACAGCGACGGTGACGCTGCAGCTGGGCCGGCACCTGTTCTAAAACAGGCTTCACTCACCGTCACCCTATGCATGCCCTGCCGCCAGGCCACCTCCCCACCCCAGGTGCAGATGGTGCTGGCCTGCGGTGAGGACCAGGTCGTCTCCGCAGCCTCCGCAGCGCCTGGAACGCGGCTCCGTGGGGACGCTGAGCAGAGCGCCGCGGCCTCCTCACTGACCCGTGGGTTCTCGACCGGCTGCCGCGGCTGGGCCTCCTCCCACCTCTTCCTGCCTCTGTGGAGGGGCCGCGACCCAGTCAGAGCTCACTTCTCAGGAGCCAGGCAGCCTGCCCATGCCGGTGCACAGGTACAGCCCACCTCTGCGCAGCTCACCGTCCGCAGGTGCAGCTCACCATCTGCGGGTGCAGTTCACTGTCCACATGTGCAGCTCACGTCCGCAGGTGCAGCTCCTTGTCTGCAGGTACAGCTACCACCCACAGGTGGAGCCTGGCCCGCTGTCCGCTGGCCTCCTGCTCCCCGGGGACACGAGCCCACGCTGCTGCATCCAGCAGATGCAAGGAGGACTCGCAGGGCCAGCGGCGCCCCCACACCCCACGCCCTGGCTAGGAGCCCTCCCCGACCACACCTGGTGACACCCGGGCTCACGGAAGCCTCTGCGATCCCGAGCCTCAGAGCCCCAGCGCCCACAGCGCCCCCACCGCCTGGTGCCTCGTGAAAGGACGCTCTCAGCCAGCAGGGCTCCCGTTGGGTGCTCTGACCCTGTCATCACCTTGCCCTCCCCCCCAGGAAGAATTCGCCCCTAGGGGAGGAATTGGGCCAAATGGACTCTGTTGTCTCCTTGGGAGCTCGGGTTGCATGTCAGCCTCATGGAAACAACTAGAACACGAGGTCATCTACGGATGCTGTGGTCACTTTAACCACCAATTTGCTTCACGGTATAATTTCCCGAGTGAGCGAGAATTGGTCTGTGGACATGAGGCTGCCCCAGACACCCAATTAGCCAAATGCCTATCAACTTGTTATCTGTCACAGGGCACAGTGTCTGCCACTTGATGGGGGGACGGGCGCAGGAGGTGGAAGGGCGACTGGGGATGCAGAGAGGATAATTAACTGAACAGAGCAATTTGCACTCAAATCAGGATTATGAGGAGCATGTTCCTAATGCATCATTTAATAAAAAAAACAGAGAGGAGTGTGCATTTTCCAGCGTGCTTTACGCTCCAACAGGACACCCACAGAGGTTGCCGCAAGACCATGGAGCCGAGCAGGCAGCGATTAGAGCGCCCAGCGGGACCTGTCTGGGGGCCCCGGAGCCGAGCTGAGCTACTGAAGCACTCCCAGGCCGAGGCTACTTTCAGGGAACGAAATGCAATGAATCTGGTTTAGCCGATTTGGATCCCACCCAAGAATCTCTGCGAGTAGCTCCTGGGGGGCTCAGGGGTTGAGCATCTGCCTTCGGCCCAGGGCGTGACCCCAGAGTCCCGGGATCGAGTCCCGCATCGGGCTCCCCGCAGGGCCTGCTTCTCCCTCTGCCTGTGTCCCTGCCTCTCTCATGAATAAATAAATAAAATCTTAAAAAAAGAGAGAGAGAAAAGACTCTCAGAGTGGACTCTCCAGGAGGCCAGTAAAGGGCGAGAGCAGAGGCAACACCACAGTCAATTATCTGCAAACGTCCCTTTTCGTTGCAAAAGGGAATGATAAAAAAAAAAAAAAAAGTGGCCAAAAGAAGCCCCCAGGCCCTGCTTCCCAAACGCCAGGGGCCCAGGGGCATCAGTGTCGCTGTGTGCCAGGAGCACAGTGTTTGGGGCTCCCCGGGCAGGGAAGCTCGGCCGGCCGGCTGCCTTACCCAGCAGCGTCCTCCGGAGTCCCCTCCTGACCCCACACCTACCCCCCACTTCCCTCCTGATTCGTACCTTGAAGATGCCTCGGGGAGCGCGGGGCCTGGGGCGCTCAGTCACCTCCGTGGGCGCCGCGCGGCCACCAGCTCCGCCGTGCGTGGCCAGACCACTGTCGCGCTTTACTTCCCTCCAGACGAGGAGCCCGGGGAGGCCGGCCGTGGGCCGTGAGCTAGGCCTCCACCCTCCACCCTCCACCCGGGACGGAGGCCGGGGATTCCGGTCCCTTCGCCGCCCGTCTCTCCGCGGCTCAAGGCTCACGACCATACGACTGGTCTCCTTCAACCAGCTTCAGTTTAACTGCAAAACACGTCCCCGCGCGAACACGCCTGGTGTGTTGTGGGAGCGCCACGTCACAGTCCCTTGCCAGCCTGAGGCCAGGTGGGTCCCGCACCCTTGGCAGGCTTTCCAAGCGGACCTAACGCGATTACAACACGGCCTTACACCTCGGGCACAAAAGATACAAAAAGGAATATCCTGACCAGAAACGCAGGGCTGCGCGGAGGCTCCTAAACCAGTCGCTTCCTTTTGCCCCCTGGTCGCCCTGGAAACTCTTCAGCCCACCTCGGGCACCGGCCCCTGGCCCCCACCTGGGCAGGAGGGTCTCCAATACGCCTCCTTTCCTCTGGTCACAGAAGTGCTCTCCCTCCTTGAGCGCAGGCCTTAAGTCGCTGGGCTCCCGTTCTCCTGTCTCTTGTTTATTTTCATCCCTAACGCTTCCAGCTTCCAGGAGAGCATCTCAGGTGGGCGCCTCTGGACCCGTCCCTCCTGCAGGTACGACGCTCCGCTGCCGGGAGTCACCACTTGGCTCGCAGATGCGTCCTCCACATTTCTCTTGCGTCTGGGTCGTGTGTGCACGTGCGTGTGTGCATGTGTGTGTGTGTGTGTGTGTGATGTTCCTCCATCTGGGTTTACAGATTCAGGCCTCCCGTGGCGCACGGGGCTATCTCTGCTCTCCGAGGGCCTCTAAGGGGATAGATGACCGAGACCACGTGCTCACCAAGTGAACTGCATGGTAGAGAGACTCGCAGGAATCTTAAAGCGCAGCTCCAGAGCCATCCACTCCCGAAATCATCCTCCCACCAAGCTCAGGTAAGAGTGAAATCGTATTTGCCGGGGTCTTCAGAGCACTGGATTCCTCCTTTACTGTCGCCTGCATCACACGCCCCTCCTGCCGTGCACCCCGTCGTGCCCGTTTCCCTCCCTCGGCGCCGGCTGTGGCTGCCCGGACCAGCCCCGCCCATGGCAGCCCTCGCCCATGCAACGATCCCTCCATGCAGCTATCACGGTCTCCGTTCTTAAAAACCAGAAAACTGTAGTTTATAGAAGTTAAAGTAGCAACCACAGGGGCACCTGGGTGGCTCAGGTGTTTAAGCATCTGCCCTCCAGCTCCGGTCTGGATCCCAGAGCCCCGGGGTTGAGTCCCACGCGCTGGGCTCCCTGCCCTGTGAGAGCCTGCTTCTCCCTGACCCCTGCTACTCCCCCCGCTGTGTGCTCTCGCTCTCACTCTCGCTCGCTCTCTCGCTCTCTAATAAATAAGAGCTTTAAAAAAATCAAGTAGGGATAACAAATAGTAAGAAGCGAAGCCAAGATGCTGCGTGCAAGGTAATGCGTTCACGCTCTCCTGACGCTTTCCGTCAAAGGGAGGGAACTCCATCCAACATTCCAGGCCCGGCTGCCTCGACTTCTTCCTCGGGGGAGTGGGGGGCAGCTCAGTGCGATGCTTCAGCTGGGAAGGAGAATCGGGACGCGCTCGTGTCTTCTGTCTCCGTCCTACCCCCTCCAGGCCTCCCCGCTCCTCGAGCCATGTGGCTGGGGAAGTGGACGCAGCTCCTGCAGCCAAAGTGAGGGATCGTGGCTGGGGGATGTGACCACTGAACCCCGACATCTGGCGCGATGAGCCCCTTAACTCAGGAAGAAGACAAGGAGAGAAATCTGGAGGAGTCAAATATATGCTCATGGGTTTCAGGTAAGGAGCACGGTCCAGAAGAGGGAAGCCAGCACAGCCGCCCGCAGGTTAGGCCCGGTCCCCGCTGCTTGCTGCGGCCACTCCTCCCCGGGCCCCGAAAGCCCATGGGCTGCAAGAGGCCTCGGAGCTGGGCTGCTGTCCCCGCGGAGGGGGTGGGGCTGCGGTCAGGGCGGAGACCCTGGCGGTGAGGGGGCTATGACCTCGTTGAACCCTTTCAAAAGACAGGGACTTGGCCGCTCAGTGAGCGACTACTACTTCCGACGCTCTGGCAGATGCGGCCCAGGCGCGCCCCAGGCCCGGACCTAGACGATGGGCCCCCGCACCCCCAGGGCCTCTGCCAGGTCACAGTCCTTTCATTTCTTTTCTTTCATGAACCTATTTTCTCAGTGAGGGTAAGGTGGGCCTTCCCTTACAAACGTCCCTGTGTGCCACAGGGGTGCCAGGGGCGCACGGGTGCCCCCACCATTAGGCGTCCGACCCTTGATTTTGGCTCAAGTCATGGTCTCAGGTCGTGAACACGAACTCTGCGCCGCGCAGAGTCTGCTTGGGAGTCTTTTTCTTCCTCTCCCCTCCTCCACTGCTCCCTCTCGAAAGAAAGAGAAAGAGAAAGAGAAAGAGAAAGAGAAAGAGAAAGAGAAAGAGAAAGAGAGAGAGATAAAGAAAGAAGAGGAAAGAAAGAAAGAAAGAAAGAAAGAAAGAAAGAAAGAAAGAAAGAAAGAAAGAAAGGAAAGAAAGAAAGAAAGAAAGAAAGAAAGAAAGAAAGAAAGAAAGAAAGAAAGAAGAAAGAAAAGAGAAGAAAGAAAGAGAATGTCCTTGGCAAAACCACAAGAATTAACTGTATTAAATCCTATCCCTTGAGTACACATCCTTTTCCTATTCTATTTGACAAAATGCAAAAGCCACATGCAATTCCTGCGCTATGTACCAAGATGGGAAGGTTGTCTGGAGGGCAAGCACATGTGCAGTTGTCTGAATTCAGAGCTGAATTCTCTCTCTCTCTCTTTTTAAGATTTTATTTATTTACTTATTTGAGGAGGTAGGGGCAGAGAGGGAGAGAGAGAGAGAATCTCAAGCAGACTCTGCACTGAGGGCAGAGTTCGACCTGGGGCTCGCTCCCACGACTTTGAGAACATGACCTGAGCGGACTCTTAACCGACTGAGCCACCCAGGTACCCCTAGCCTTTTAAAGAAAAATAAATAAACATCTTTTTTTATTGAAAGGAACTACTGTGGTTATTAAAATGGGTATTTGGCAACTATTTGCTCAAAAATGAGCAAAGAGATTGTCAGTTCAAGGAAAACAGCTGACAGTAATTGCCACCGATGATAAAAGTTGAGCTATCAGCAAAAATAAGAATTTTTAAAAATGTGTATCTACCTCCATGAGCTAAAACTTAAATGATTTCTCTGATGAGATGGTGGTAATAATGAATGTGGTTTCTTTTTTAAACCTTACTTACTTATTAAGTAACCTCTGCACCTAACATGAGGGCTTGAACTTTCAACCCTGAGACCAAGAGTCATAGGCTCCTTCGACTGAGCCAGCTGGTGCCTGGTAAATATGATTTTTTTTTACACCAAATAATGAAATATGTCAACATCCAGGAGATCTGGCTAATACAATGAACCAATATTTTCCAAATGACCAAAATATGACTTTAACAAAATTACACAGGGGTGAAAAAGGATTCTTTTCAAACTCAAGAGAGTCCCATGGATTTTAATGTAACAAAAGTATGAAAAGTGCAAGGATAAGGATCCAGATTCCACACCGAAACTGACCTTTAAGAAACTGGCGCCTACCAAGCATTAGTGTAACACCAAAGAAGAAAATCCACAATTATCTGAAACAGGTATGAAAAATACACCTGTCTCCTCCAACTAGGTGTCTGTATCAGGCTGGAGTCCCCCAGATTTTTCAACCAAAAAAACATATTGCAACAGAGTGGAGATAAGAACCCAGATGTCTCCTATTAAACCAAACATTTTTTAAAAATCTGCAAACATGTAAAAAAAAAGTCACTCTTTTTCACTCTATTTTTTGTTTTAGAAAATAGAGTTATTAGGACACCTGGGTGGCTCAGCAATTGAGCGTCTGCCTTTGGCTCAGGTCGTGACCCCATGGTCCTGGGATCGAGTCCTGCAGGGGACTCCCTGCAGGGATCCTGCTTCTCCCTCTGCCTGGGTCTCTGCCTCTCTCCGGGTCTCTTATGAATAAATAAAATAAAAATCTTTTGAAAGAAAGAAAGAAGAGAGAAAGAAACAGGAAGGAAGGAAGGAAGGAAGGAAGGAAGGAAGGAAGGAAGGAAGGAAGGAAGGAAAGAAGGAAAGAAAATAGAGTTATTTTAAATAAATATAAGTTAACTGTGAAATTGTAATGGGTTTATTTTGTTATGTTTAAATTCATAGGTATTCTTAAATATCTCGGTTTTCCTTTCTAATATAATAAACTTCGGTAAGTACTTTGGTGTTCTTAACAATCTCATTGAGATGAGAAACTTGAAAACCACTGACGCAGCCAGTAAGACCCCTCTGGCTAACGCGGTGAGAATAAGAAATTGAGACATGAGGGGACCGTAATATCTTTCCATTTTTGACTCACACAGAAAACTTTCAGATGTTAATTCAAACTTAATTAATCAATTAACTTCAGCTTTAATTAAGTTAATTTGAACTTTAACCTACAAGGGGATTTAATCTCCGGGCTCCGATTTCCTGCGGGGAAGCTCAGACTAGGAGGTTCGGAGCCAGAATCGGGGCGTCTGTGTCGCTGCGCTGGATTGTCATGCTTTGTCCGTGATGTTGCCCTGGAACTTCGTCCCAGCATCTCTGAGGTAGAGACACCAGAACGAGCGTAGCTGATGAGAATTTGGAATGGAAATGGAAGGATTGCACTCTCAGCCTGCGGTTCAGGGTAGCCTTGGCTGTCATTTCATTCATACGTCTCTCTAGCTCATTCCAGAGGGTTCTGGAGCAAAATCTGCAGGGCCTGGGAAATCCCAGGGGGAGCCCATTGGGAGCAGGGCCAGGAGGGTGGCAGTAGGGCTCTTCCTGCCGAGAGCCTGCTCATCTCCTCTCGGGTGGGGAATGACCTCCCCTCGAGTGGACTCCAAGGCCACATGCTCCTCTTCTGCCCCGAAAGTTTGCTGTCGTGCAGATGGGATGTCCCAGGCACACGCTCTGCCTCTCGTGGCCACCGTGGCACTCACTGTGCCTCGGGGCAGGTGGTCTGGGGGGAAGACCGGTCCTGTTGGGCGTGCCCGGGAGCAGCAGCCCCGCGCTGTCCTGCCCCCGCGGGGTGACAGCCGGCCTCATTCTGAAGTCCTGGACGAGGAGGTCAGCCTGCTCACAAACGAAAGCCTCACTCTCCAAAACCATCTCATCAGCTAAAGGGGTGATGTACTGGCTCCCACGTGTCATCTTACTTTGTCTTCTCTCTCCAGGCTGGGAAGCAGAAGTCAAATATTGGGTCACCTCAGATGCCACAGAGACTGAAGCCTTCCTTCGGTGTCAGCGTCCCTGACTTTCCTCCTGTCCCCGAGGTGAAGGCAGCTTTATAGGCGTGCACGGGGGCACCTGCCATGCTTTCAGGTACAGAGGGACCCTCAACACCTCCTCTGAGCACACTGTATTTTTCTTTCTTTCTTTCTTTCTTTCTTTCTTTCTTTCTTTCTTTCTCTCTTCTTTTTTAGTTATTGTGTTTTTCATATCAGGAGGTTCTACTTGGTTCTTTTCAGATCTACCTGGTAAATTTGGATCCCTTATTTCGCATTCTATCCTCAGCACTTTCTTTCATTAGAACATCAAGGAGATGGGGTTCCTATCCTGTTTCTGATCATTTTCATGTCCGTTGGCTTTGCACATCTAATTCTCTGCTTTGCTTCTTGCTGCCGACTTTGGTTTATAATGGATTGTTCCTGGGTCTACCTACCTATGGGACTTTCTGCGGCCAGAGTTTCAACGGTTACTCTAGAGAGTATTTGCATTGGCATCTGCCAGCCTCCGGGGGGCACTACCAAACCAAGATGACTATATTTTCCAGGATCAACAAGCAGAAGGAATTTGCTCCCCAACTCTTGTGAATAGCAGGCTTGTGGTTGGAAATTATAAGTGGAAATTTCCTCCAATTCACTGAAAGCCAAGGTGGAGGAAGGCCGTATCTCCAGTATGTGTGGCTAACATCTTCATTCGCAGGAAAAATTTCCTCTACTTTAGATTTATGCATGAACCCTGACTTGACCTAACCCCCTTTCCCTGCTTGGGGCTCAGGCTGTGTCTCCTGTTCCTGTGCATTGGTCCCATTAAAACCCAGGAAATTGGTACCAGGTTTTATCAGATACCCACAAGGTAAACACTCTAGCACTGCCTTGCTCTTTGGGTTTGTACTTTCACAAGGTTTCTAGAAAGACTCTGAGAAATTCTTTTACTTCTCCCAGCTTACCCATGCATTATTAAAGATGTGAGAGGTTGAGTTTTGATAGAGCACTTTTAGGTGTGCTGTACTGGGAGAGGTCTCTCTGAACGTCTAAACTGCCATTATGTGGAAATTGGAATAGCTATGGTCCTGTGGATAATGCCCCAAGGAAGATAAATCATTTACTTATGGCTTATGCTTGAGATGATCAATTAAGGAAGAAGACCGTTGGAATTAAAGGAGTTAAGAAGGTCAAGTTGTCATTTGTTCCACATGGTCTACCACAAAGGGACACAAAGGAAAGCCCAAAGGTCTTGAGACAAGTCAACAATTTAGTGTTATTAGGAAGCAATAAAATGTCGAATCTTCAATAAACAAACAACAAACCACAAAGCTGAATTTATTACTCCCTTAAATAGGAGACAGTCATGCTGGATGGGCACAGTCTCTGAAAAAGTAGGCAACCGATCTGATGCAGGGTATTCAAGAAGCATGGGCTTGGGGGATGGAGGGACTATCAGAGGCAGGAGTTGGGTGACGCCAACTGGAGAAACATAGTTACACAGGAGAGATGTGGTGATGGATCCACTTTCAGAGCCCGGTCACTGGAGCAAACCCAGTAGTCCCTGTTGGCTAACTTCCCAAAGTGAAAGGCTAATGCTGATTGTTGGCTTTTAAGAACCACAGCCACTGGGGTCAGTTGCTGGCTGATTAAATAGGTTTAAAACTAGTTCTGATAGCTTCATGGCTATAGAATTCTCTCTCTTGCTTTTATCAAGCAGTTTGAATTTTGGCGGCTACTTGTCACTATGGCTATAGTACAGTCTTTTTCTGGGAAAATGGGAATTTTTTGTTGGCAAAAGAAAATGTCATCAAGAAAAATAGGCAATAATTTGCAAAAAAAAAAAGAAAACAGAAAAAATTTGCAAAAATGAGAACGAAAGTCTCAACACAATCTCTATTTTTAGATCAAATTGGAGTTACCAACAGCCTCAATTAATCACACATGTGTATGTACATATTCATTCATTTTACAAGAAAGAGGCAATGGCAAGAAAATGTTATGCCGTTGGGTTGACTCAGTCTCTCATCTTCTGCAATATCATTGCATGATTTAAAGTAATACCCAGAAAACTCACTTTGCTCACAAATCATAAAACAAAGTCCCCTAGTCACAAAATAAGATTTCAGTCATTAGCACAAAGTCTGTGTAGCAAAGGAAGGAAGAAGATGTGCATCCCAGAAGATTTTTAAAGTATGAAGTAAAAAATGTTATGCATAACATTTAATAAACTAGAAAATGAATATATTTGACTCATAAATACAGAGAATAAACTGGTGGTTGCCAAAGGAGAGGCAGGTAGGGGTGTCAGAGGCGGATGGGCAAAATAGGTGAAAGGAATTAAGAGGTACAAACTTCCAGTTATTAAAAAAATAAGTCACAGGAATGAAAAGTACAACATAGGGAGCATAGTCAATAATATTGTAATAACTTTGTAAGGTGGCAGATGTTGGGTACACTCATCACGGTGAGCACCGTGTAGTGTATGCAAATGGCAACGAATGCAGGTACACCTGAAATTAATATAATATTGTATGTCAACTAAATAATTTCATTTTTAAGATGACTAAAATAGAATTTTCAGATATTAAAATTAATAGTAGAGACACCGGGGTGACTCAATGGTTGGGCGTCAACTTTTGGCTCCGGGATCCCGGGGGCCCAGGATTGAGTCCCACGTCGGGTTTCCTGCATGGAGTCTGCTTCTCCCTTTGCCTCTCTGTGTCTCTCATGAATAAATAAATAAAATCTTAAAAAAATAATAAAAAAATAAAGTTAATATTAATAAAATTCAAAATAATTTAAATTATTTTAAATGTAAAACAATTTTTAAATTTTTTTAAAACTAATATATCTGCTAAATGTGATGATTTTGAATCCACAGTAGTTGTGAGGATAAAATTAACCAATGAATGCAAAGTGATAATAGTGACTAACATTTCCCGCCCACTTACTTTATGCTCTGGCCCTAAGATCAAAGCATGGTTGCTGCTTAGTCAATGCACTTAATTGTGTATTTTTATTATTTAAAAAAAAAAAAAGTTTGTTCAGCGAGAACACAATGTTATTCTGACCATAATCTTGGATGATTGATTTTAGATATTAACTACGGATAACTCACTTTGCCTCCGAAGTAGGAAAACAGTGTCATCCTCTGTTATGAGTGACAGCAATGCGAGGTGTCTAGTCAACACATGGATAACTCCGAGAAGCTAAAATCATTCACTTAGCCTCATCCCATCCATTAGACCAGGTTAGAGCAGACGAGTGTATGCTATTTTATGTGTCGGGCAACCGTTCACTGAATTAATTGGAATGATCACATCTGACCCAGACTTTGTCTCCTTGGATGCCCTAACCCCTTTACTAGGCGTGGGAGGGGGGTTGGATAAACGTTTTTAAGGGCTGCCAGAAAGGGCTATTTCAGGGGGCGGTGGAGACAGCTGGAACAAAAGCCTGGTTTGAAAAGAGGCAGGAAAGAAGCAAGGGGAGCACATCTATGTGCCCCCTGCTCGCTCGCCTGCCCTCTCTCTCAAATAAATAAATAAATCTTTTTAAAAAAAAATAACACACCTGAATGGGGAGAAAAGTAAGTTTGGATTTTGGGAGGCTTCCGAAGCCCCGTTTCCATGTTTGAGGCACAGGCGGGAAGTTCCGCCTAACAGGACACTGGCCAGGGCACGTCCAGGTGGCTCGCGTTAACGGCTACTTTAGAGTCACGTATAATTAGGACAAATGAAGTATTTATGTGTAACGACTGATTGAAGATGTTTAATTTTAACAGCTTAGTTTCTTTTTTTTATTTTTTTATTATTTTTTATTTATTTTTTTTATTTTATTTTTTTTATTTATTTTTTATTGGTGTTCAATTTACTAACATACAGAATAACCCCCAGTGCCCGTCACCCATTCACTCCCACCCCCCGCCCTCCTCCCCTTCTACCACCCCTAGTTTCATGTTGTTTTCTATCTCAAATACTTCCTGATTAGTATGTGGCGATAAACTGAGCCCTGTTTCTTAACTGAATGATCATAAATTCTGTATTTATTACACCAGGCAACGAAATTCTCGGACACCCTTTGTCCCGTTGTCCGTCCTTGCTCTCACCACCCCCCCAAAGCACTGCCTCAGAAACGATAAATCATCTTCCAGGAACTGAACCAACTCCTTAGTCTGTGGGTTATCTTCTGGATGTTGCTAAACTATGACTTAGCTTAACTCAATATGTTAATTCATTAGGTATGTGCCAGGCTTTGTTGGCTTTTTTCCACGAAGACCCAAACTCCACAAAACTAAGAGACAAAAATAAAGACAAAAAACTCCCCTCCAAGTTAGCTAAGGTGATATTAAATTGCCTCAAATAACATTTTCTGCTATGAGGTTGTTCAGGTATGTGAAGAATCTAAAAATATTTTCTAAATATTTTATTTTTAAATATTTTTAAATATTTTTTTAATATTTTTTAATATTTTTAAATATTTTCTAGATAGCCTTGCCTGCATCCTGCATGGAGTCATGGAGGGAGGAGAGGGGGGCCGAGCGTGGAGTTTGACTGTTAACTAGGAATATTCTGGAGAGTACAGTTTGGTTTTACGTGCATACCATGACTGCCCGAGTGCTGATTGCAGATTTATGAATAGAGCGACTGAAAAGACAGGGTTTCGTTGTCCAGCCTGTTCATTTGAGTTTACAGCTGTCAAAGTAACTGTCATCCTGGTTTGTACGTAAAGCCAAACTGATACAGACATCACTGGAAAAAACGTCTTGGGTTTGTGGTGACGTAAAGAATGAGCTTGGCGATTTGCAGATTCAGTCGATCAGATCAGCCGATGCAAACTGTAACGTTCATCAGGCCAGTTGTTTTACTGACTTGACTGCCAATTCATTCTAGAACATGATAGGTCCCTCCATATGCAGGGCTTGAATTGCCACTCTGTGCCCCGCCCCGGCCTTCCAGGAGAGGTGGCTGTGGGCCTGCCATTTGCAGCGGCGACAGCTTCTGTGTGCCTCCTGCTGCAGCTCTGGACCCCAGGTAAACCACATCGGGCCCTCGGGGAATCACTGAGCTGTAACCAGTAGCAATGTCATCAACGGCTATGAGGCGTTGTAACCGGCCGTCTCAGGATGGGAACAGAAATGGAAAACAGGGAAATTAAAGTGTCGATTGTCCAGATGGGTGAGAGAGGCCTCCCTATTGTTTCTGCTCAGTGATGGAGGCTGTTATTGCTCAGACGGATAGCAAGGAGCAGTAGGGAAATGCGCTTACATCACCACAAGGTAATGCCCACAGTGGCTGCGAGTGTTAATTTTTATCAACGTAACTGCACGGAAGTTATCAACCTAATTTCCTTTGACAAGTGATTCATTCTAGAAGGAAACAAAACAAACCTATGAAGCCTCTGTGGTTAGCTATCAGACATCTGCAAACTGTTTTTTGCTGCTCCCACCCCGTCTGCAGGTACTTCCAGGCTGGCTTGATGACGCTAATGGCATGGGGGGGGGGGGCGGTGATTTACTAAGAAACACGGCAAGGTTCGTTATCACTTACAGAACGCGTCTCCAATGGGGTGACAGCTCAGGTTATAAATAGTGTTTCTAGAGATCCAGAAACGGAATGAGCTAGGCTTGGCATCTGAAAACACACTGCAGACAGACCGGGGTGAATTAGTATGCGCCTTGGAGTCACCGCAGCCTCCTCATGGTGCTAACATTTATTTTTATTTAATTGAATGACATCTGGGAGACGAAGACAATAAGTATGAAAGAACGAAATTTGCCAGAGAGGGAGAGAGGCACCGTCTCCCTTCTGGCCGTTTGTTGAGCTCCTGACTTGCTGTTTGGGCCGCAGGCTGAGCCATGAGTCACTGCGTAGAGGGAGGTTTCCGTGGGGTGAGAAGCAGAAATGGAAGCCGTCCTGTCCTCTCTTATCTATGTGCAAGGGCTTTATTTGAAAAAGGCTAAATATAATTGGAGCTACTATTACTAGTGTGCATCAACTCTCGGATGTGTTTAAAGATCCATTTGTTGGATACATTCACTTCCATAAAAGTTTTGCATGAGTTTGATGCTTTTAACTTTCACTCTATTAACTGAAAGTGGTCAGGAAGGAAATGAATATTCCGGAGCGCATCGGGTTCCTGTTTAAAGATCAGTACCGGATCCCTGACGTACATCCCCAGAGTCACGTTGTTTTCTAGGGCTGTACTCCGACACCAACGAGGCAGGCCTGGACTTTGTTCTTAGATCCGTGCCCCTCCCGGCAATGCCCTACGTTGAGAAATAGAAAGGAAATGGTTTGACAATTTTAAAACGTTTTTTTATTCCCTATCTACCCGCTGTTAAAAGTTGGTCTTACTATTCTGGAAACTTCTTTTATTACTATTCCCCTCCGCCCTCCTGCATGTGTGTCACTGAATTGTGAGAACTGGTGTAAACGCACACACAGTGCCCAGTACATAGAGAGGCTCAATACTGCTGGCTGCGCCCCTCAAGTGATCAGAGCTGGTGTCACCCCAACTCGGCTAGATTGCATGAGCCAGGGTGGACCTGTTTTGAGATCAGACCAGGAAGGAGGCCAAATGAATGAGGAAGCGGTTGATTGGCCACCAGGATGGTGAAGACTGAGTGGAGTCTGTGCGTTCAGAAACTAGGCTTGAGGACCGGTCAGAGCACCTCACAGCAACATGACTTTGGGCAAGGTATTCCAGCTCTCTCAGTTCCTGTTTCATTCTCTCAAAACAGTAAATAATACATTGCAGGATATATTTGAAGATTAAATATATGCATAAAACCCTACTATAGTATCTGGCACAGAGAGAACTCAATATTTTCTTGAATTCAATAAATATTTTAATAATTAATTTGAGAAAACACATCCTTGGGTAATAGAATCACTAAAAAGAAAGAACGATGGTGATGTGTTCAGTGCACATGCCATGGAAACTTCTTTTGCTGAAGGCAGCAGGTGGTGTGGCCCCTCAGTAAAGCAGTTGGATTCCACGCAAATAAACGTGTCCTGCCAATTTCACTATTTGAACAAAGTAGAAGAGAGAGGAAAAAGGCCACCCCTTCAAGAAAGGAGGAAAAGAAAGGATTTTTAAGTGTTGAGATGTGTTCTCAAATAAGCCAAGTGCTTAGAACAGGTCAGAAAGACCTAAGCCTGAGATATTGTGATTTGTAAGAGATGCGTATTTGGTCTCCTCCACAGTTCTTGGCTCACGGCTTCCAAAACCCTTGGAATTTCCTAAGTGTTCAGAGTAATAAGGTGTTCCTTGTTAACAAGGTGACTTTTGGACCCCACCTAAGCATGAGGGCTGGTTGTCAGGGGGACCAAGCATGTGACTAGAGGGTTGGAACTTTTCAGCGAGGGCAGAGAGGCTGGTGGTTGAATTAGTCACCAATGGTCAATGACTTAGTGAATCACGGTGCAATGACGCCTCCATAAAAATCCAAAAGATGGGTCTGGAGAGCTTTCAGGTTGGTAAACACAGAGATGTGGGGACTGTGGTGCCTTGGAGAGAGCAAGGAGAGCAAGGACGCTCCTGTCCTTTCCCCATGCATGTCTTCATTGGGCTATTGATTCATAACCTTTATTATATCCTTTAATAAACAGGTGAATGTAAGTATTTCCCCAAGTTCCATGAGTCACTCTAATTAATCAAACCAAAGGAAGAAGTTATTGGAACCTCCAATCTGTAGCTGGTTGGCCAGAAGCACAGGTAGCAGCCCGGGCTTGGGATTGGCATCTGAAGTGGGGTTGGGGTGAGGAGTCCTCAAGGACTGAGCCCTTAACCTGTGGAACCTAATGCTGCCTGAGGGTAGATACTACTAGAATTGAGTTGAATTCTTGGACACTTTGCTGATGTCCAAGAATTTCTTGGTGTCGTGTATAGAGGAAATTGGAAATTGGCTTCAGGAACCCTAAAATGAAGCTATTGACAACTGCCCCTTGAGGCAGAATGTAGCTCATTAGGGATAAAATCACGCCCTCTAAATTTCTTGCTTAAGCTATTCCTTACTTGGCTACGGATACAAGTAAAAATCAAGTGAATGGGAACTTGAAGTCCCGAAAGCCTGCTGGATCATAAGCATATTTTCCAAGTGGCTGGAAAAGCTCCAATATTTCTAACCTTGTTTCACATCAGGATTACGTCACCACCAGACGGACACCAAGGACACATGACCTAACCTGCCATCTAGTGTATGTCATCCAAGACCCATTTAGTTACTGGGTCCTCTTGACGTAAGGAGCAGACTTCCTTCCCCTAATTCAGCAACATGACTCAAAAACATTTTGAATACTTGAATTAGATGAATTCAAATATGGACCTAGAAGTCCAAGTTCGTATTTTGGGCTCAGGGAACTGTTAAGATGAAGCCCGTACCCGTTGTTTGTCAAACATTTGCACTCTCTGGCTGATTTCTAAATGTGATTATTAGCTGCAACACCCTAAGAAAGAAGGGGGGGACACCTGGTGGCTCAGCAGTTGAGCACCTGCCTTCAGCACAGGGCGTGACCCCGGAGTCCCAGGATCGAGTCCCGCGTTGGGCTCCCTGCATGGAGCCTGCTTCTCCCTCTGCCTGTGTCTCTGCCTCTCTCTCTGTCTCTGTGTCTCTCATGAATAAATAAATAAAATCTTAAAAAAAAAAAAAAGAAAGAAAGAAGAGAGGGGTCAGAGCAAACAAAGTGCACAGGGATATGGAGAACAGAAGAGGATTTGGGGAAGAAAACACTGGGTGAGGACAGAGCCAGGAAGGGAAAAAGAGTCCGTGCTTCTCAGGAGGGTCTCGCAGGAGAAAGTCCCTGTTCCTTCTGCAGGCACGACCAGCCCCGGAGAGCTACCGACTGGAAGAACTGGGCCCTCACGGATGTCAACGGTGAGGAAATAAGAAAGCAAGGAAGAGTGTGCCGGGACAGAGGGAGCCCCAGCTGCTGCCAGCGACTTGGGCCCCCAGGGACATCCTGCCCAGGCGCAGGCACTTCTGCGGTTCCCAATGTGTGTGCCGCCCACCCTCCTTCCCCTCGCTCCCCTCCTTCAGTGAATATCATTAAGCACCTACTGTGTGCCAGGCAACGCCGAGGCACTCCAGGCAGTCACAGTGAGTAAAGGAAAGCTCTGGTCTGGGCCAAAGTTTAATCCTAGGAGCCGCACCCCACCATGCATTTGGATGCTATTACAGCCTAAGAAAATCCTGTTTTATGAAGCAGAGCCCAGACCCTTAATGACAAGAATTCTGGCACCAGGTGCTGAGCTCCTCAAAAACAATGCCAACTGTCCAAACCAGCAGCCCGGTGCCTCCTCCACTAACATGTGCTCACAATATATTGTGGTTAGAAGCATTAATTAATGTTTGGGTGGATATTTCTATGTAGAATCTTAAAACATCTTAGAATTACAAAATATACCACGTGATGGTAAATAGCATAAATACTATGATTTAGATCTATTATATTTATTATTTAACGAGTAATACTACCATAAACAGTCAAGGTTCATAACAGGTCCATAAACAGTCAAGGAAATAGAGTATTTCCAAGTGGCCGAAGCCCTCTGGCTGCGCTTCCTACTCTCTCACTCCACACTGGATTAAGGGATATCGTTGCTTAAAATGCTGGTTTTACACCAGACTCCTACTTGCCCTTCCTTCCAAGTGCTATTGGCTGCCCAACCTTGCCTTGGTGGTGGAAACGTATCTCCTTCCTCCAACAGACGCTTCCACAGCTCCATTTCGCGTGCCCACCCCCATTACCTCTTCCAGTTTATTGTTATTCGCCCTCTTCACCAGCTCAGTTTTTCTTCTTTACCTTTTGCTAATTAAATGAATCTTTGCTATGGTTTTATCTCGTCAAAGAACAGCCTGAGCATTAAGATAACTTTTGTGTTCCTTGAAATACGTTTCTGGGATGTTGATATCGCAGGAGCCTCCCTCTCTCGGGTCCCTACCGCACACACGAGGGAACTGTGACAACAGACTTCACATTTCTTTTCATTAATTTGTACCAATTAAAGCTGTTGGCAGTACGTCAGCTGGTATTATTGATCATCTTCTTGTACAGGGCACTGGGTGAGGAGCCGGGGGGCGTATAAAGAAGTGTAAACAGGAACCCTGCAGTCTAGAGTCTACACAATCAATTAATCCCATTGGTTGCAATCGTGACTATTTGAAATCTTCATTATGTTTGTGGAGACCAACAGGCAGTATTATTAATCCTCTATTTTCTCTCTAACCTTTAGCCCTTTAATTAACCGGTCCCACTGATGTACTACGCTTCTACCCACTTCATAAATCTTAGCCACAAATATAGCCACTTTTGAATCCCACTTCAAAAAATATTTTGTTTCATCCCATCCCTAACCTTGAGGGTAGCAGGACAGAGAGCAAAGGCCACTGTCCCTGAGGACCACCCTAAATGCTCTCCCCACCTCCTTAAGTCTGCTACACATTTCCAGGGACACTGATTTTTGCCAACAATTTAAGGTAAACTTTGAAATTTTGCCTTCAAAAGGCATTGTGACACCACAGACAAACAAAATGGGAAGAATCTCACTTTTCCGTATTGGAAAGTACATTATGTTTTCCTGGAGGTGGGATTCAAACACTGTAGTACGCGGAGAGTGGTTCGGTCATTTGGTCCCTTCCCATTACCCGGGACCTGGCTGAGATTATTCTCGTTTTGGGAGACACCCTGGGGAGGGAATGGATTATGCAAAGGTACCTGGAACACGGGGCTGGTGCTGGCCCACTTGGAAGCCAGGTCCAGTGTGGCTCAGCGTGCAAGAGCTCACAGTTATGTCACTTGAGAGAAACTTAGTTCTTGGTACTTCTTATTATATAGTCACAGAAAAAAGCGAGTCATCACTCATGCTTTGTCAGCCAGAAAAACAAAGTAAAGGGATAGGAGAGCCCGAGACTCATCTGAGCAGTAAGAACGTGGGCGTGCCATCCCGGTCCCCAAAGCCGGCAGCTGCTGCATCTGTGTCCGAGACCTCCGTGAGTGAGTGCCTGCTGTGTCAGGTTTTTTCCACATTCAGTGACGTGACCAAAAGAGAACCGGTACTGTTGACTTGGAGACTCAGTACTTCAGACTGCTCTCTAAGGAAAAGGAAAGGGCTTGGAGACCATGGCCTGCTCTGAAGAGACGTCAACTGATGGAGCCTCAGTTGGCATGAGACTCTCCAGGATCCAGCACAGAAAGGCCCATATTCTAGAAAATCCCACTCCCAGGCAAACCCAGATGGGTGTCATCCTGGGAGGTGTAGATCAGAATTTAGGAACTGGGGTGGTGGAAGGGGAGGTGGGTGGGGGGTGGGGGTGACTGGGTGACGGACGCTGAGGGGGGCACTTGACGGGATGAGCACTGGGTGTTATTCTATATGTTGGCAAATTGAACACCAATAAAAAATAAATTTATAAAACAAAAAAAAAGAATTTAGGAACTGATAGCTTCTCCTCTTGAGGTGAAAACAAAGGGCATCTCTACAAAAGGTAAAAACCTGGATTTGTTCAATTTATTCAGTGTTTCTTCTGGCTCTCTTGGTAGGTCGTCTGCAATGCCTTCTCTCAAACATCTAGTTCAAGGCGAAGGTGTGATGAAGATGTGGTTGCAAGTTGGACAAGGAGTTCATCATGACGGAGGGGATGAGACTTCTGTGACTTGGTTCACATGCGTGTGTCGAACATGCCAGCGTTAATGGCATAAATTAATAGCAGTGTCAGCCATTTTTCCTCTCTGAAAAAATTCCTTTATGACTATTTTCTTGGTGACCAATGGATCAGTTGCCCGTTCAGCCCACGGAATCCCACTGCACGGCCTGTATGAGTCAGGGCTCTCCAGAGAAACACCACCCATAGGGTGTGTGTGTGTGTGTGTGTGTGTCAGTGGGCAGGAGGGGAGAGAGAAAGAGAAAGAGATTGATTTTTAAGGAATTTGCTTACTCCGTCCTGGAGGCTGGGACGTCTGAGGTCTGTGGGGCGCGCAGGCAGGCTGGAGACCCAGGGAGGAGAGGAGTGTGCACCCGGCAGCCTGCTAGGAGAATTCCCTCTTCCGCAGGGGAGACGGCCTCCGACTAATTGGATGAGACCCATCCACTGGCATCGTGGAGTCTATCAGTTTAAATGTTAATCTCTTAAAAAAAAATTCCCAGAAATATCTAGATTAATGTTTGAAGAAACATCTGGGTACCACGACTTGGCGCGTTAACTTAAGAAATCGATCATCACGCGATGCAAGTGGCGTGACCTCTCAGTAAGGGACGCTTCCCCAACGTTGGACAAACCGCGCCTGAAATCATGGCCCCGCGCCGGCTGCGTGGCTGCTTCCTGGGCCCCGGGCACCCTGAGTACCCAGAGGTGGCTCGAGCCTGTTTCCGAAATCCTGTAAACCAAGTCCGAGCAGAGCATTAATGGGTTCGGAATGTGATATTCAACGTCAGCTCTTTCCAACTCAGGCTACTTTTCCAGAAATTATACTCAATTCAGCATTAACTAAACACAGTCAGGAAGCTTCTGCTTTGCTTACTTGGTTTTATTTTATTATAGCAAATAGGTCCATTAAGGCTTAGAATGCACACTCACGTGTATTTTTAAGATCAAACAAGAGACTTCAAGGAAATGTTTGTCTTTCTGTAAGTCCCATTGGGCGCCGTGCCCGGTCTCTCCCGGAGGGAACTTTCTTGAACTTCCATTTCTTTGCCATCAGATGCAAAGGTTCAGAATTGCGGGGGGCCACAGCCTGGTCGTCCGGGAGCTCTTGGCCATCCTGACGTTCTCCGCGGCTGCCTCAGCGAGGCTGAACCCCAAGCCGACGGTGCGGTGTTGCCAGGGGGCAGCTGCACGGCCCGACCCCGGCCGCGGGACGCCAGCTCTCAGCCCGGGGAGGTGGGAAGGCCTGCTGGGCCCGAGCACCTTGCCCTCCTCCAGGTGCGAACAGGGACACCCGGGGTCCGAGGCCTGAGGCCGTGCACGGCTGGCAAACGGGCGCACGGCACGCGTGCTTAGCGGGGAGATCTCTGCTCAGCGCTTCCGATGAGACACAGGGCACGCGGGGGGCACCCTGGGCCCAGGCATTAGGTGTGTGCCTGGGCTTCAGGCCGTGACCTCGGGGTCCTGGGATGGAGCCCACGGCAGGGCCTCTGCTCAGCACGGCGCCGGCTTCGCCTTCACCCTCTGCCCCGTCCCCTGCTCGCTCGCTCGCTCGCTCTCATACATCAATAGATTAAAAAAAAAAAAAAAAAAGCCCAGCATATGACCTTCTCGCATCCAGCAAAGCTCATGATCCCCTACGTGTGAGG